>NC_058519.1:408838973-410038973 GCF_904849725.1 Hordeum vulgare subsp. vulgare | reverse complement strand
TTCGTTCAATTATGCGGTATGAAAAAGAAAAAAATATGTGGATAATGATGTTGTGGATTGGAAATTATTTCCTTTGTCACTAAGAGATAAAGCTAATACTTGGTTTTCATCCTTGCCTCGTAATAGTATTGGTACTTGGGGTAAATGTAAGGATGCCTTGATTTCTAAATATTTCCTTCCTGTCAAGATAATATCTCTTAGAAATCAAATCATGAACTTTAAACAGCATGAGAAAGTACATGTTGCACAATCACGGGAAAGGATGAAATTAATGATTACAAATTGTCACACTCATGGTTGGAATTTATGGATGATTATTCGGAACTTCCATGCTAGATTAAACTTTGCTTCGTGAAACCTTCTAGACTCAGCTGTGGGTGGAACATTTATGGAATTAATATTAATAGAAGTCACGAAGCTTCTTCACAACTGCAAA
This sequence comes from Hordeum vulgare subsp. vulgare, assembly GCF_904849725.1. Taxonomy (NCBI): domain Eukaryota; kingdom Viridiplantae; phylum Streptophyta; class Magnoliopsida; order Poales; family Poaceae; genus Hordeum; species Hordeum vulgare. The sequence continues at coordinate 410,038,537 of NC_058519.1, read as the reverse complement.
TTACTCCCAATGGCACACTAAGCAAACTCCAACTCATATGAAGTTAAACTCTGTCGAAGAAGTTTCTTCTCTGAGTGACAAAATGGATACTCTTATTAATATGATTGCTAGTAACAATGCTCATGTTGATCCAATGATGTTCCTTTATCAACCTTGATTGAGAAAATTCGTGATGCTATTGATGTGAATTTTTTCACAAGAAATAATTTCAATACAAATGCTTATAGAGGGAACTTCAATCCTAGACCGTACCCCGGTAATCCCTCTTATAGTTATGTAATTCATATGGGAATTCATATACTAATAATAGGATACCTTTTGAACTTGAGAAAAATATGAAAAAATGTATTACTTCCCAAAAGATTTTTAATTCCATGGTAGAAGAAAAACATCACAAGATGGATGATGTGGCTAGAAATATGGATATAACCGTTCATGATGTGGAAACTCTTATTGTTTTCCACCTAACATGATATTAATGAAAGTAAGGAGAGCACTGCTAGGTTGAGAGGTAAGCAAGAATTTCTAGGAAAAGCTATCCAACCCTTTTATATCGTAATCATGATGAAGATGTTAAAATGATTGGTGTCTCACCTATTGAATCATTGTTTAGTAATATAAAACTTGATCAAAAAGGGACCAAAGATGAATTATCTTTAGATAGAAGGAGTCCCAATTGCTCGGAGGTTGATGTTCTTGTCATAGCCCAAGTTTACCTTGCTTGCCATTGCATATTCATGCATGCATTCAAATTGCATTGAATTTAAAATGGGGAAGTGATCAAGCATCAAGAATCAAATTCTGGAAAATAAGCAATATAAAACTTGCTTTAAAATGCACCAACAAAATGTTCCAAATATTTTGTGAAAACCTTGGACTGAGATAAAAATGTCAACAAATATTTTGGATCACAGAAACAATTATATTGGTTTTTGAACTAATCAAACAACTATTATAAATGGGATTTTCTTTTACTATATATAAAATATGGTTCCATAAATGCCAAAAACTATTATGTGGCACGAGACAATTATATTTAAGTCACATAAAAATATATCAGAATTTTTATAAAATGATTTGATTTTATTTTTATTTCGAAAACAAATGTCAGAAAACAAATAAAAGAAGAAAATAGAAAAAAATAAAGGAGGAAGCTTACCTAGCGCCTACCTGGTCTAGCCCAGCCCACCAGGGGCACGACTGTCTTCTTCCTCCCGCCAGGAGGAGAAGCAGCTGTGTGTCGATGCGCCGGCGAGCGAGGCCACGCCCCGCGGCCAGCTCCTACTTGCCCGAGCCACGTAGACGACGGGGATGAGTACCCCGTGCACGTCTCCTCCTCCTTCCCCGATCTCATCCTCCCCCTCTCTCTTCTCGTCATGCCAAAACCGCCATGGGTAAGCCGCCGCCGTCCATGCAGCCTCCGGCCTCCCCTCGCCTCTTCGAGAAGCCCAGAAGGACTGCCTCGACGCCCTGCTCCTCCTCGCCGACGTAATCAAGCCCGGAGGCCCCTTGTTGCCGCCACTACTGCCATTTTCTTCTCCGGCCACCGGAGCCCGTGTTAAGTTTTAGTTAATCACAAAAAATTAATTAATTAGATTAGCTAGCCTAATGTCCCACTGATAGTGGGCCCATACCCTAATTAGGAATAAAAGATTAAAATTAAACTCTTTTTAACACTTGTGTCACTGACTAGTGGACCCCACTGGTCAGGTTTGACCTCGTCCACGTCAGTTGACCTAGTGACGCAGTGCTGGTTTTCTAATATAAAAGAAATTCCAGAAAATTCCTAAAACTTCTAAAAATCGTAGAAAATAAAATATAACTCAGATGAAAATAATTTATATATGCACAACGATCAGAAAAATTCAAGGAATCTGATTATGGCATTTTCATGCATGTTTGAGAAAGTTAACATCATCAAGTAGGCAAAGTGATGATTAGGGTAAATTTAATAAATAGTTTGGAGATGGAATTTGGTATATATTTGAATTCCACTTCAATCAACAAGACCAAACATTGAGCTAGGAAAACCAGTACCTCAAATTGCCATCTTCATGCATGATAAAACAAGTTATGTCTGAGCATCAGGTCGAATCAATTAAAAGGGTATCTGAAAAATACCTTGCTTGAAGTGATATTTGAATTCTAATTCTAACCAGCTTCAACTTAAGAAATGGTAGCTATATTAGCCCTGCCACTTGTCATTTTCATATCATGATCATGCATCATCGTGTTGCATTTCTGTGAAGTAATTATTGTTCTTTCCTGTTTGCCGGTAGTGTTCCCTCTCGGTAGACGATGGTTCCGACGATGTGATCGTTGACATTGATGAAGACTCATTGCTATCTTCAGACGTGTCAGGCAAGCAAACCCCCTTGAGCATACGGATATAAACCCACTCTCTCTCTCCTGATCTCTTTTATTGCATTAGGACAAACACGATTCAACTGTTACATGTTCTCGGTAGTTGAACCCATTCCTCTGCATTACCTGATTTTGCCACAGTAAATAGTTGAAACCACTTAGCATGAGTAGCAACTGCTTGAGCCTTGTTGTGCTTACTCATTCTTATTTGCTTACAATGCCTGCTATGCTTAGAGTCGTATCGGGTTTGATCCATCTGGAAGATGAATCAGAATGGTTGTGTTCATGTCCTACGGTGTGAGAGTAAAGGTGTGAATCTGATTTGGTAAAGGTAGCGATGAGAGGCCATGTAGGAGTACATGGTGGGTTGTCTCATTGGGACCGTCCTTAAGAACTGAGTTCTGTGTATGTTATCCAAGACAAGATACTACCATGCATTGGGCCCTGAAATATGACCCCGCTCGGCTTATTAATTACCTAGACCTATGTCCGGGAGTTGCAAATAGTTTCTGGTGTTTGTAGGAAAAGTGTTGGTGGCCGTGTTTAGCTCTGCCCGATGGGGTAGGCTTCTCTGCGGTAGATACACAATGGCATGGTGTACCAAGTGGCACCCGGATCGTGGGCTTGGGAACCCTGCGCACATCGTTTGGGGCCGTAGAGGAAACCTTGGCCGGATTTCCTTGCGGGTTCATTCTCAAATAGGCGATAAACCTGGACTAGGGTCTCGTGTGGTTAACGGTCGTGGCCGACACCCACGCCAGTGCTTCCGCTTGAAGGTTGCCAGGATGCATGACGTGCATATGGTGCTAAGTGGTGAGAGCATGTGTGAAGAAGTATACCCCTGCAGGGTGATTTAATCTGTCCAAATAGTTGCGTCCTCGGATATGGACTACATGGAAGCATTACGTGGTACACAAACAATTTAAATGGATACTTTAAAACGTGCAAGATAAGTGTGAGTGTTATGGAAGGCCTTCTCGTACGGAGACGAGAGTGGATCCATACTGGTGTACTGAATTGGTGAATATGTGGACTCGTGTGCGCTATCCCACCTCAAAGAAAGAACTTGTAGTCGTAGTACAGGTTAGCCAAGAGTCGAAGCTGGCTTGCTGCAATCAAACCCCACAATCCCTTCATTGATACTGATGCATATGTAGATAGTTCTGACGTAAGTCTTGCTGAGTACCTTTATACTCAAGTTTGCTTTATTTATGTTTTTGCAGAGAAGAATTTAGTTTTATTAAAGGTTTCTATGCAATGTGTTCGATGTTGATGGGAATAGCTTGGGAATCCCAGACAGAGCTCTCGTTCCTTTGATAGGGTCGTTGTAGCTTTTCAGGCTCTTCCAGCCACTTTTAGTAGATGTATGTACTCAGATATGTTGTGCTTTCGCTTGATGTTGTATGACTTGAGTGATGGGTCACGAGACCCCTGTTTGTAATATCACACTATGTTGACTCTTATGAAACTTTAATAAAAGCTTGAGTCATATAGTTATGTTGTGATGCCATGTTGTATCTACGCATATAGTGCATATTGGGTGTATGTTATGAAATGCATTATATGTGTGGGATTCGACATCTAGTTGTCTTCCTTCAGTAGTACTCTTTACAGGGGAATGCCTCTGTGTGCTTCCACCGAGCCTTGGTAGCTTGCTAGTGCTCCGGACACATTGATTGACCGGCATGTATCCTTCTTTGCTGCTGTGTCTGTCCCTTTGGGGAAATGTCACGCGATGTAATGGGGACCTTGTAGCTTGCTACGACTCGTCTACACATGCTGATGACCGACACCTGCTTTGCTGGGTTATGTATGCATGTCCCTGTACAGATGTACCACTTGGGTTGATAACTAGCCATGTCGACCCAGGTTCTGTGTCGTTTGAATGCTAGCGACACATTCATATACGTGAGCCAAAAGACGCAAACGGTCCCGGCCAAGGTAATGTGGCAGCCATGGAGTTCACCGTGCGTGAGGCCACAAAGTGATGTGATGTGTTACAGGCTTGGTTCTTATGATTCAGGATCGGGGTCCCGACAGCTTTGGTATCAGAACTTGACTGCATGTAGGATAACCAAGCCAAACTGGTCGATGTTGAGTCTAGCAACTCTTTAGTTATTTAAGGGAATTGTTTGTGGAAGGGAACGTAAGGCTCTTTTTACTCCTTTCCTTGTGTCATTCTTATTCTGAGCCACCCTCTTCTTTATTCTACGAGGTTTAAGAATTAGGCTTTCTCATATAATCGTTAGGATGACGAGTTACTATGCTAGAGTCTTATAGAAAAGTTGTTGTCTTCCTGAACCAGTGTCTCTATAAGAATTCAATTGTCATGTTGTCAGTTTTCTTGCAGGTTGCCTCATGTTTCGTGCCCGTACAACCGTTATGTTGCCCGAGTTTTCCAAGGTTTCTAAACAATCTGATGCAATTGCAAATTCCTTCCTCTTATTTCTAATGTCTTTTTGTCCAGACAAAGCACACTAATCATTGTGATGAGGTACTTTATTACCTCGACCTATTGTTGAAGTATTAGGAAACCATGTCACCTCGAAAACCACCCAGTAGTCTAGATGTGCTCTATGTTTCCAGTGTGATAATTTTGGCCATCATTTTTGAAAATATCGCGTGATGTTGTTTAGTTTGTAGGTATTCTATTTCTGGGATTCTTGAATCCAAGGATCATTATGTTCACTTCTGTTGATAGTTTTGCTAGTTCCTTTAGAATGGTTAGTAACCTTGTTGTAGTTTCCAAGGTCCGTGGTATATCATTTTTCCAACACCGTGGATCATCTTTGGCAGAAGTTCTTCGTGAACTAAAGATCATAACGAGAGTGCTCGTGATGAGTTCTCTACTCCATATTGTGATTCTGCCAACTTGGCCCTTCTGCATGGGTTATCTGGAAGAATTATGTTGAATTCGTTCGACATGCTAATCTATGCATCCACAACTCAAGAAATCATGTGCTCTTGAGTTGGCCCTATCTAGTTGTATTCTGACCTTCATCGATGAGAGGATAGCCAAGAGTACTTGTGCATTCGTGTCATCAATGTCTTTTATTCGTGTGGTCTGTCAAGTTGTTCTATTCTCGAATGATTGGGAGAAGCAAACTCCAGTACCTCATCCATTTCTTGGATTGGGTCAAAGTAGTTGTATTCCGCATATCGAAATGCTAACCCAGCTTTTGTTCTATTCTATCTGGGAGTATTACCCTCTTTTTGTCAAGAGTGTTGTGAGAATTGCACCATCTCTTATGAGCTCTTGATGTAGTGATATTTCTCGATATCAATGTTTGTCCCTCGGTTTCCGTGTTGGTTGTAACTCGAATATCAACAATTGAGCCATGATGTGTGAAATCAATACTCCTAGCAATGTTATTGCTTGGTAGCTAATGGACAATAATTTCACTCTTATGGTGATGGGGATTGAATCGTCATCCTAAGATTGAGCGTGCTACCTAGTCCATGTTTCAAGGTGGACTTTTCGATCAATGGGTTAGGATTGCATCAATCCTTCGCTCTTTAATCATATCATCTTGCCCTGAAAAGCGATATTGTTCCCAAGCTTAACAACATATCGGTGGTTCGTCATTTTTCGAATATCTTCTTGGAAGTATTACCAGGTTGTTTCCTAACTGTTATGATAGAGCTCGTGATCAAATTGGTTTCCCTATAAGCCACCCTTCTCCAAGAATCTTGTTGGATACCCCGAGCTAGTTGGTTAAGTTAAACAACAACTTGGAGAGTTGGAAGATAAAAGCTTCGCCTAAACTTAGCTCACTTAAAAAGTATATTTTCCTGTTGTGTGAGTCTGAAGAAATATGATATTTTCATCGGTTGATTCGTCTGATCAATTGTTGCATATATTATCTTGTTCAATTTTGATTTGAGTATGGGCTATTGTCAAATCAAACTCAGAACCAAAGATTTTAGTAATGGTGTCTTACTCATGGATTTCTCTGAGCATACTTCATTATGTTCTTTGATCTGACCAATGCTATTATCTTGCTCACAAAGTTGTGAAAATCCATTTATATGGGTATCTCGATGAATTGTTGTTGAGCCCATCAGCAACATTTTCATTTGTTCCATGATTTATGTTGGACATTAAGCTAGTGTTGGAAACTTTGTAGACATTGTCTTCGTGTCTCGAGCACGAGGTATATGTTAGGTGTAAGAAGTGACTTCCTCTAATTCATTTGCATTAGTGCAAGTTGCTGCCACGAATTTAAGAAGGTCGTTTTGTTTTCTTCGGAATCATCACAAGTCAATCATGCACATGCGAAGTTTTCTATGGTTTACTAGACTGATCATCTTCACTCCATATGTATCTCCTAGCACACCAAGCCACTGATTGATTTGTTTAAGAAAAAGGAGTACCCTCCCAAGAGCTAATCATATGACTTGTGTAAGGACTTTGGTATTCTTAATGATGGTTCCCATCCAGAACTCGGTAGTGTTTTATTGTAAGACTTTTTCATGTGGTCATCATTGTCTTGGGCAGTGTGTTCACATGTGTCTTGCAATCCAGCTCATGTTTTGGAGTTGGCTTCCGTAGTTCATTTCCCGATAATCTCGGAACGTTATCTCGTCGATTTGTGTTGCAAACTTTCTCTTCAGACATGCTGAGTCTGAAACATTGTGTCACAAACCAAATCTGAATCTCAGGCAAATATGATGGTTGTAATGCTTCCCAAGGATTATAATATTGGTCTCTCTATAACCCGATAAAGTGATGTCGTGGTTAACTCACCTAGCCGGAATACTTAATATTATAATATCTTGCATCAGCAACCTTAGCCATCTCCCTGTGAGGTTTTGTATGACTTATTTTGGAAGTTGTTCCTCATGGACTCCCTTTGATGCCTAGAAGTCTGACCTATACTTGATGTGCTAGATATCAAGCATGACCAATAATTGGGTTGTGCTAGTACATCAAGGAGAACATTAGAAGCGGAGTGCTAAATGTCTCTCGGTCGATTAACCAGATTTCGTTCCCTTGGTATAGCTAAGGTGAAATCTGAGGAAGTGTTGTCTTCCTCTGCATCTGCATCCTCCATCACTGTTCATCATGGTAGTATGTTGTGTCACCAAGATCTTGGCACAGATATTGGTAAAACTTTGATGAATATGGAAATGCTCAAGTTCTTGAGAGCACGCTCAAACACTAGGTTATATCCTCGGTAGTAATTGGAATGTGCCTTCCATTCGCTGAGTTAATCTATAACCCTAGTTTCTTTCCAACCTTAGTATGCCCTTATTTCAAATTCCTTCAAACAATCATTTGTGAGTTGCCTTACTCTGTTATGAAGAGTTTCAATGATCTTAGGATCAAAAGTAATTCTTTTTGCCACTTAAGGGAATAAGTCTGCGAGTCACCCTCCTACGGTGCACCGTTATGGTATGAAGGGTAACTTAGTCCTCGCTACTTTGAAACCTTGTCATCGTCTGTTTTAAGCGTGGAATTGTTTCCTACCAATTGAACCTTCGTCATATGCCTCATTTCCTCATCCCTGTTATGTGTATAGTGTCTCAGCTCAAGGGACGTTCCCACGTCTCATTCTATAAGTTGATCTTGAGTTGCTCGATCTTGAGGAGATCAAATCTTGTAGAGTCCTCCTGTTCTTGTCGTCGTGTTAGATGAAGACCTCAAAGACAAAGATGCCAAGATCAACCTGATGCAATGAATCAACATCTTCAAGAAGGGCAATTGGATCGTGAAGATTTCGATAGTGTAGCGTTCCCTCTTCCTCTTCCCGACTACGCTTGAATCTCGGGACGAGATTCTTGTTTAGTGGGGGTGAGTTGTCACAGCCCTAGTTTACCTTGCTTGCCATTGCATATTCTGTTGGGGAACGTCGCATGGGAAACAAAAAATTTCCTACACGCACGAAGACCTATCATGGTGATGTCCATCTACGAGAGGGGATGTGTGATCTACGTACCCTTGTAGACCGTACAGCAGAAGCGTTAGTGAACGCGGTTGATGTAGTGGAACGTCCTCACGTCCCTCGATCCGCCCCGCAAACCCTCCCGCGATCAGTCCCACAATCTAGTGCCGAACGGACGGCACCTCCGCGTTCAGCACACGTACAGCTCGACGATGATCTCGGCCTTCTTGATCCAGCAAGAGAGACGGAGAGGTAGAAGAGTTCTCCGGCAGTGTGACGGCGCTCCGGAGGTTGGTGATGATCTTGTCTCAGCAGGGCTCCGCCCGAGCTCCGCAGAAACGCGATCTAGAGGAAAAACCGTGGAGGTATGTGGTCGGGCTGCCGTGGAAAAGTCGTCTCAAATCAGCCCTAAAACCTCCGTATATATAGGTGGGAGAGGGGGGGCCTTGCCTTGGGGCTCAAGGAGCCCCAAGGGGGTCGGCCGAGCCAAGGGGGGAAGGTCTCCCCCCCCAAACCGAGTCCAACTTGGTTTGGTGGGTGGAGTCCTTCTTTCCTTTCCCACCTCCTCCTTTTTTTTCGTTTCTCTTTGATTTTCTTCCTATGGCGCATAGGCCCTTCTTGGGCTGTCCCACCAGCCCACTAAGGGCTGGTGTGCCACCCCCAAGGCCTATGGGCTTCCCCTGGGTGGGTTGCCCCCCGGTGAACTCCCGGAACCCATTCGTCATTCCCGGTACATTCCCGGTAACTCCGAAAACCTTCTGGTAATCAAATGAGGTCATCCTATATATCAATCTTCGTTTCTGGACCATTCCGGAAACCCTCGTGACGTCCGTGATCTCATCCGGGACTCCGAACAACATTCGGTAACCAACCATATAACTCAAATACGCATAAAACAACATCGAACCTTAAGTGTGCAGACCCTGCGGGTTCGAGAACTATGTAGACATGACTCGAGAGGCTCCTCGGTCAATATCCAACAGCGGGACCTGGATGCCCATGTTGGATCCTACATATTCTACGAAGATCTTATCGTTTGAACCTCAGTGCCAAGGATTCATATAATCCCGTATGTCATTCCCTTTGTCCTTCGGTATGTTACTTGCCCGAGATTCGATCGTCAGTATCCGCATACCTATTTCAATCTCGTTTACCGGCAAGTCTCTTTACTCGTTCCGTAATACAAGATCCCGCAACTTACACTAAGTCACATTGCTTGCAAGGCTTGTGTGTGATGTTGTATTACCGAGTGGGCCCCGAGATACCTCTCCGTCACACGGAGTGACAAATCCCAGTCTTGATCCATACTAACTCAACGAACACCTTCGGAGATACCTGTAGAGCATCTTTATAGTCACCCAGTTACGTTGCGACGTTTGATACACACAAAGTATTCCTCCGGTGTTAGTGAGTTATATGATCTCATGGTCATAGGAACAAATACTTGACACGCAGAAAACAGTAGCAACAAAATGACACGATCAACATGCTACGTATATTAGTTTGGGTCTAGTCCATCACGTGATTCTCCTAATGACGTGATCCAGTTATCAAGCAACAACACCTTGTTCATAATCAGAAGACACTGACTATCTTTGATCAACTGGCTAGCCAACTAGAGGCTTGCTAGGGACAGTGTTTTGTCTATGTATCCACACATGTAAATGAGTCTTCATTCAATACAATTATAGCATGGATATTAAACGATTATCTTGATACAGGAATTATAATAATAACTATATTTATTATTGCCTCTAGGGCATAATTCCAACATATTCATGCATGCATTCAAATTGCATTAAATCTGAAATAGGGAAGTAATCAAGCCTGAGGAATCAAATTCTGGAAAATAAGCAATATAAAACTTGCTTTAAAATGCACCAACAAAATGTTCCAAATTTTTTGTGAAAACCTTGGATTGAGATAAAAATGTCAACAAATATTTTGGATCACAGAAACAATTATATTGGTTTTTGAACTAATCAAACAACTATTACAAATGGGATTTTCTTTTACTATATATAAAATATGGTTCCATAAATGCCAAAAACTATTATGTGGCACTGGACAATTATATTTAAGTGACATAAAAATATATCAGCATTTTTATAAAATGATTTGATTTTATTTTTATTTCGAAAACAAATGTCAAAAAACAAATAAAAGCAGAAAATAGAAACAAAGAAAGTAGGAAGCTTACCTAGCGCCTACCTGGTCCAGCCCAGCCCACCAGGGGCACGACTGTCTTCTTCCTCCTGCCAGGAGGAGAAGCAGCTACGTGCCGATGCGCCGGTGAGTGAGGCCACACCCCGCGGCCACCTCCTTCTTGCCCAAGCCACGTAGACGACAAGGATGAGTATCTCATCCCCGTGCACGTCTCCTCCTCCTTCCCCGATCTCATCCTCCCCCTCGCTCTCTTCTCGCCGTGCCGAAGCTGTCATGGGTAAGCCGTCGCCGTCCATGCAGCCTCCAGCCTCCCCTCGCCTCTCCTAGAAGCCCAGAAGGACTGCCTCGACGCCCTGCTCCTCCTCGACGATGGAATCAAGCCTAGAGGCCCCCTGTCGCCGCCACCGCCGTCGTTTTCTTCTCCTGCCGCCGGAACTTCCCGGCATCGATTCCCCGGCCAGAGGACGACCCCGATCTCCCCGTCGCTGCAAATGGGTTCTCCGTGAGCTCCTGCTCCCTCCCTCGTGCTTTCCCCCTCCGTTCCTGCCCCCACCGCTAACCCCCACCATGGCCGACTCCGGCCACCGTCCGAGGTCGTCGCCGGCCTTGTTACGGCCACCTCCTGGCCCGTGGCTGGGTCGGAGTGGATGCGGTGCACTGCCAGCTTCTCGTAGAGCCTCTCCACGCGCCGTTTGGTCAACGGAGGAAGTTTTCCGGCGAGCTCCGCCGTGCCTGGCAGCGCCGGCGGCCCCACGCCGTTGAGGCCGACCCCCTTTGACCATGGGTTGACCCCCCCCATGCGTCACCTACAGATGGGGCCTAGACCCTGTTAAGTTTTAGTTAATCACAAAAAATTAATTAATTAGATTAACTAGCCTAATGTCCCACTCACAATGGGCCCAGACCCTAATTAGGAATATAAGATTAAAATTACACTCTTTTTAACACTTGTGTCACTGACTAGTGGACCCCACTGGTCAGGTTTGACCTGGTCCACGTCATTTGACCTACTGACGCAGTGCTGACGCAATAATTGGTTTTCTAATATAAAAGAAATTCCAGAAAATGCCTAAACCTTCTGAAAATCATAGAAAATAAAATATAACTCAGATGAAAATAATTTATATATGAACAATGATCAGAAAAATTCAAGGAATCTGATTATGGCATTTTCATGCTTGTTTGGGAAAGTTAACATCATCAAGTAGGCAAAATGATGATTAGGGTAAATTTAATAAATAGTTTGGAGATGGAATTTGGTATATATTTGAATTCCACTTGAATCAACAAGACCAAACATTGAGCTACGAAAACCAGTACCTAAAATTTCCATCTTCATGCATGATAAAACAAGTTATGCCTGAGCATCAGGTCGAATCAATTAAAAGGGTATCTGAAAAATACCTTGCTTGAAGTGATATTTGAATTCTAATTCAAACCAGCTTCAACTTAAGAAATGGTAGCTATATTAGCCCTGCCACTTCTCATTTTCATATCAGGATCATGCATCATAGTGTTGCATTTCTGTGAAGTAATTATTGTTCTTTCCTGTTTGCCGATACTGTTCCCTCTCGGTAGATGATGGTTCCGACGATGTGATCGTTGACATTGATGAAGACTCATTGCTATCTTCAGACGTGTCAGGCAAGCAAACCCGTTTGAGCATACTGATATAAACCCACTCTCTCGCTCCTGATCTCTTTTATTGCATTAGGACACACACGATTCAACTGTTACATGTTCACGGTAGTTGAACACATTCCTCTGCATGACCTGATTTTGCCAAAGTAAATAGTTGAACCACTTAGCATGCGTAGCAACTGCTTGAGTCTTGTTGTGCTTACTCATTCTTATTTGCTTACAATGCCTATTATGCTTAGAGTCGTATCGGGTCTGATCCATCTGGACGATGAATCGGAATGGTTGTGTTCATGTCCTATGGTGTGAGAGTAAGGGTGTGAATCTGATTTGTTAAAGGTAGCGATGAGAGGCCATGTAGGAGTACATGGTGGGTTGTCTCATTGGGACCGTCCTTAAGAACTGAGTTATGTGTATGTTATCCAAGACAAGATACAACCATGCATTGGGCCCTGAAATATGACCCTACTCGGCTTATTAATTACCTAGACCTATGTCCAGAAGTTGCAAATAGTTTTTGGTGCTTGTAGGAAAAGTGTTGGTGGCCGTGTTTAGCTCTGCCTAACGGGCTAGACTTCTCTGCGGTAGATACACAGTGGCACGGTGTACCAAGTGGCACCTGGATGGTGGGCTTGGGAACCCTGCGCACATCGTTTGGGGCCGTAGAGGATACCTCGGCCGGACTTCCTTGCGGGTTCAGTCTCGAATAGGCGATAAACCTGGACTAGGGTGTTGTGTGGTTAACGGTCGTGACCGACACCCACGCCAGTGCTTCCTCTTGAAGGTTGCCGAGATGCATGACGTGCATATGGTGCTAAGTGGTGAGGGCATGTGTGAAGAAGTATACCCCTGCACGGTGATTTAATCTGTTCGAATAGCCGCGTCCTCGGATATGGACTACTTGGAAACATTATGTGGTACATAGACAATTTAAATGGATACTTTAAAACATGCAAGATAAGTGTGAGTGCTATGGAAGGCCTTCTCGTAGGGAGATGAGAGTGGATCCATAGTGGTGTATTGAATTGGTGAATATGTGGACTAGTGTGCACTATCCCACCTGAAAGAAAGAACTTGTAGTCGTACTACAGGTTAACCAAGAGTCAAAGCTGGCTTGCTGTAATCAAACCCCACAATCCCTTCATTGATACTAATGCATATGTAGATAGTTCTGATTTAAGTCTTGCTGAGTACCTTTGTACTCACGGTTGCTTTATTTATGTTTTTGCAGAGAAGAATTTAGTCTCAATTAAGGTTTCTACGCAATGTGTTCGATGTTGACCGGAATAGCTTGGAAATCCCAGACAGAGGTGTGGTTCCTTTGGTAGGGTCGTTGTAGCTTTTCAGGCTCTTCCAGCCACTTTTAGTAGATGTCTGTACCCAGACATGTTGTGCTTCCGCTTGATGTTGTATGACTTGAGTGACGGGTCACGAGACCCCTGTTTGTAATATCATACTATGTTGACTCTTATGAAACTTTATTAAAAGTTTGAGTCATAGAGTTATGTTGTGATGCCATGTTGTATCTACGCATATAGTGCATATTGGGTGTATGTTATGAAATGCATTATATGTGTGGGATTCGACATCTAGTTGTGTGCCTTTAGTAGTACTCTTTATGGGGAAATGCCTCTTTGTGCTTCCACCGAGCCTTGGTAGCTTGCTACTGCTCCGGACACATTGATTGACCGGCATGTATCCGTCTTTGCTGCTGTGTGTGTCCCTTTGGGGAAATGTCACGCGGTGTAATGGAGACCTTGTAGCTTGCTACGGATCGTCTACACACGCTCATGACCGACACCTGCTTTGCTGGGTTATGTATGCATGTCCCTGTATGGATGTACCACTTGGGTTTATAACTAGCCATGTCGACCCATGTTCTTTGTTGTTTGAATGCTAGCGACACATTCATATACGTGAGCCAAAAGACGCAAACGGTCCCGGCCAAGGTAAGGTGGAAGCCGTGGATTTTACCGTGCGTGAGGCCACAAAGTGATGTGATGTGTCTAAGGCTGGGTTCTTATGATTTAGAATCGGGGTCCCGACATATCTTAATGATGAAATTGATAAAAGTGGGTTTGGAGAGGTCAAAACTTTATATAGTGATATGCCCAATAATTTGGATTACAAGGACTTTAATTATGATAGATGTTCTTTGCTTGAATGTATCCCTCTATTTCAATCCATGATAAATTCAACCAATGCCTACAAAAAAATTAAGCCTTCAATAGACTTATTGTTGATTCTATCCTAAAAGCCAACGAGGAAAAACTAGAATTGGAAGTATCTATACCAAGAAAATTATAAGATGAATGGGAACCTACTATTAACTTTAAAGTTAAGGATTATGAATGTAATGTTTTCTGCGATCTAGGTGCTAGCGTCTCTACTATACCAAAATCTTTATGTGACGATCTAGGTCTCACCGATATGCATGAATGTTCCCTTAACATGTATCTTGTGGATTCAGTTGTTAAGAAACCATTGGGTAGAATCAATGATGTTCTCATAATTGCAAATATAAATTATGTTCCAGTGGATATCATTGTTCTTGATATTGAATGCAACCCGTCTTGTCCTATAAGACTTGGTAGGCCTTTCCTACAAACCATAGGTGCGGTTATTGATATGAAGGAACAAAACATAAGGGTTCAAATTGCAGTAAAGAAATGAATGGAGAACTTCCCAAGTAATGGAATTAATCCACCTTATGAATTCATTGTGAGATCCACAACGGAATTAACTTGAAGAATTACAAAACGTGAAATATTGCATTATGCCTAGCTAGGGGCCTAAAACAACATCACTTGTCGGGAGGCAACTCAATAGTTGTCTTAATTTTTGTTCTTTTACTTTCTATTTTTCTATGATGACATGATTTTTTCTAATTTAATGATTGTGCCTTTATGTTTTAGTTAGTGTTTTTTCAAGTAAAGTATTTAGGATAATTTGGATGATATTAGAATTGATATGGTGCAAAAATGGAAACTTTTACATCCAGTATTTTATTTATATGATTTTACTGGAATGTTGTTTTGATCCTAATATTTTAGAGTGTATTTATATAGAAATTTCCCAGGTCTTCCTTATTTTTCAAAAAATGGAGTTACAGAAGTACGATCTTAGTACAGATCATTATAAACTATTCTGTTTCAGACATATTCTATTTTTGCTTACATAATGCGCTTGTTTTAATGATTATATGGATTGTATTAGGGGTATAAGTCATGGTAAAGTTAGAATACAATATTTTTATGCTATAATAAATATGAACATATTTACAACGGTACCTAAATAATATGATTTTCATATTATACTAACGGATCTCATGAGGTTTCTATTGAGTTTTATGTGCTGAAGTTTTCAAGTCTTCGGTGATATCACAATGGATTAAGAAATAAGGAGAGGCAAGACCCTAATCTTGGGGATGCCCAAGGCACCCCGCGGTAATATTTAATGAATACTAAAGCATCTAATCTTGGGGATGCCCGGGATTACATCTCCTCTTTCGTCTACAATCCATTGGTATCTTACTTGGAGCTATATTTTATTCATCACATGATATGAGTTTTTCTTGGAGCGTCATGTATTATAGTTTGTTTGGTTTTAGTTTTCCACAATCATTGCTTGCTGGACACATCTTTTGAGAGAGACATAGACATCATAATTTATTAGAATGCACTTCTGCTTCGTTTATATCTTTTGAGTAAAGACAATTATGCTCGTGTGCTTCACTTATATCTTTAGAGCACGGAAAAAAATATATTTTGTAGAAATCCTTAGCACTCATGCTTCACTTCAATATTTTGAGAGTCTTTGAAATATGAAGTGGTAATTTACGTTGGTTATATGTTTAGTCGGAAAATGAGAGGTATACAAGAAGGATATAATAAAAACTTATATGTAGATCACTAAATGTGAAACGTATGATCGACGGTATTGGAGTTATAATAGAGAGGCTTACTGGCTTGTGGAAATTGGTAAGTAAGAATAACTATATTAAGGTTTGTGACCCATCATTCATTAAAGTGTCGGTCGTGGCATGACTAGGAAGTTGGAGTGTCTTGTATCCTTGATTGAAAACTTTGTGTATTTATAGCCAGGGGCGTGATTGGTTAAATCCTCCCAACCTCCTCCGTAGGAGAATGTGATGAGTTATGTGCTTCGAGAGAACTAATAGAGGACACAATAAGTACCTGAGCTCCTTGTTTTTAATGTGAATTTGTGGACTGTAAGCGCTTCTGTCCTTCTGCAATTTGTCAGCCTCTTCGGTACCGTGCATTGTCGATTCTCACCTCGAGATTGGCGCATACTTTGCCAGTGCATCCAAATCACGTGGTACGTTCTATAAAACATAAGCCTCATTATATATTTCTCAAAAAGAACACCATACCTACTTATCATGGCATTTTCATAGCCATTCCAGTATATCTTGCCATGCAACTTCCATCATTTATGACTTGAACAACCATAGTAATTTTTCTTTGCATGATCATATAGATGACATTATTGTGTGACACAACCTCCGTTCATCATTGTATACATGTTACACTAGTATCATTGTACATCCTGGTACACTGCCAAAGGCATTCATATGTAGTCATAGGGTCTATTCAATTTTATTGAGTTGTATAGTAAATAGAAATGTATGATCATCGTTTTTAGAGAATTGCCCCAATGAGGAAAAAATGATGATGGAGACCAATGATTCCTCCAAGGAATGAGGATGAGGTTCCAGACTTATAGAAAAATAAGAAAAAAAATGAAAAAAAATATGAGAAAAAATAAAAAAGGGAGAAAAAGATACAAGGGGCATGCCACTATACTTTGTTACATTTGTATTTCAAAGTAGCACCATGTTCTTCATATAGAGAGTTTCCATGATTTGTCACTTCCATATAGTAGTGGGAATTTTACCTTATAGAGCTTGGATTGTATATTCTGATGACGGCTTCCTTAAATGCCCAAGGTCCTCATGAGAAAGCGAGTTAGATGCACAACCCACTTAGTTTCAGTAGATATCTTATATAAACTTACAACTCTATTGAATCAAAAGTTTTATGCCAATCCCTACGCCTCGCACTAATATCGATTGGAAGGCATCTCCATAGCCTAACGATCCACATAGTTGGTGCTAGTCTATCCAAACTTTTGTCTTCTGTTGTTAATCCATGTCATCATTATATTCCACCCAAGTGCTGACAGTCCATCTTTCATGCTAAGGTATTGAGTGAAGTTGAAAAAGCTAAAGTGCATGAGAAAGTACGAGTCAAATGCTTGGTTAGGCACCGAGGTGATCATGACTATACTTGACATTAGGAAGTGGATAACGTTCTTTAGTGTGGTTATTTTGAAAAGCAATTGTCATTTGATAACATCCATCTTTATTATTGTTTTGATATCTATTAACTCATCATTTCTCAACATTCGAGATTACATGATAAACATGCTAGGTAGCATTCAACATCAAAAATTCTGTTTTTAACATTTACCTACCTGAGGACGAGCAGGAATTAAGCTTGGGGATGCTTGATATGTCTCCAACGTATCTATAATTTTTTATTGTTTTGTGCTAGTTTTGCATCAATCTTATATACTTTAGAGGTGATTTTATATCATTTTTGGAAACTAACCTATTAACCTAGTGCCTAGTGCTAGTTCCAATCTTTGCTTGTTTTCACTTTCCAGAAAATCAATACAAACGAAGTCGAAACGTGATGAAAATTTATGGTGATTTTTTCTAGACCAGAAGGGAACCTAGAAGTTTTGGGAGGAGGCTAGAAGACCTATGGGAGAGTCGCGAGCTCATAGGGCGTGCCCTGGGGGTACGACGTGCGCCCTAAGCTCGTGACTCCCCCGTAACGTGTTTTGGCCTAATTCCACCTCCATATAAATTCTCAAATATTCCCAAAACATCAGAGGGAGCCCCAAAACACATTTTTGGTCTCCGCCGCAAGTCTCTTTTCCACTGCGATCCCATCTGGAGATGTTTTCTGATACTCCACCGGAGGGGGAGTAGATCACGGAGGCCATCGACATCAACCTTGCTGCCTTCGTAGTAATGTGTGAGTAGTTCACCAAAGACCTAAGGCTCCACAGATAGTAACTAGATCTCTCTCCCCCCTCTCTCTCTAATCTTCAATACCATTTCTCCTCGATCACCTTGGAGATCTATCCGATGTAATCTTATTTTGCGATGTGTTTGTTTGGATATGATGAATTGTGGATTTATGATCAGGTTGTTCATTGAAAGTAATTGACTCTTTTTTGAACTTTGTTATGCATGATTATTCTAGCTATGTATGCTTTATGATCTATGAGTCTTCTTTGTCCAAGATGAGTAGGTCTTAAGAGGGCGTGATCCATAGTAGTAGGTTCAATCTTGTGGTGTCCTCACCTAGTGACAGAAGGCGTGGTCAGGCACATATTTGTATTGATGCTACTAAGGATAGAACAATGGAGTTTGAACATTCTCCTGGTCATACTTTGTTTATATCATGTCATCTTACTTAATGCATTGCTCTGTTTGTTATGAACTTGATACCTAGAGAGGCAAGCATAGAAGTGATCTTGAAGTGGAGCAATAGTAGTAGATCTGAAATCTTTTTAGTCCACTTTTCATGGACATGATACATATTTACATGATCATTTCCATGAATAACATCATAACTATGCACTTTTCCATCAATTGCCAATAGTAATATGTTTGCCCACCGTATGTTATGTTCTTCATAGAGATGCCTGTAGTGAAAACTGTGCCCCCGGTTTATTAGATGTAACATCCCAAAATTATAAATTTTGGAATGTTATAAACAAATAAATAATTGGATTTTTTTGCTTGAATGATGTGTGATTGATTGTTTGAAATTGAGTGGAATTTGGAACTTTTTAAAAATTTATTAAGAGGGAAGAAAATGACTTCCCCAAAATTTTCTATTTGAATTCCTATTCAATGTTGAGTTTGAATATTTTCAAAACCCTCTAATAAAAAAACAATTGAGAAGATGAAAATGACACTCCAAAATCAGAGATAATGTCTTGATTCAAATTTTAAGTATTTGCAATTTATTTGAAATTCAAATTCCTTTTCATTTTAAAGTTATTGCAAAAAAAAAATTAAAAATTATTTTATTTGGTCTTGAAAATATGTTCATGTTGTAGGAAATTTATTCTGAAATTTTTTATATATAATATGCCTATATAAAATATTCTCTTATTTTCGTTTATATTTATTTTTGTTGTTTATTTTCAAAAATAAAAAAGACACAATTCACCATGAACACTATTCATTAAGATTTTTTTTAAAAGCCAAGGCAGGCCTATTTGCCTCCGTGGCTGGCCGAATCCTTGGCCCATGCGGCACTTTTTCTCTCTTTTTTCTAGTTTCCCTACATTACGTATATGTTTAGTCTTACATTGCCAATCTATTGATCTTTAGGCCTTCCTTTCACCTATAAATATAGCTCCATAGAAGCATCCAAAAATCATCTACTCCGGGTTAAATCAATCTTTTGGTTTAACTAGATTTATTGAATAAAAATATTTTCTTCTCTTCGGCGGGATTTCTCGAAGTCGTCTCCTCTTTGGAATTAATTCTTACGCTGCATTCTAAAGGTATTTCTCTTCGTATTTTTTATTTTATACTCCCGTAGTTTATTATTTCTAGACTACTATTCCTACACTAGTATATGGTAGAGTAATTAGATTTATCAGTTAGTCTCTGTATTTACACATTAGTCATAGAATTCTTTTAGACACATCACTTTTCTTCCGTAAAACAGCTTGGCCCTGATTTTTTCAAATAGCCATAACTTTTTACTCGTTATCCGAATTAGATGAAACCAACGCCTAGAGTTTCAACTTGATCCCGCCTATCTCGTGAACCTATCATATCAGATTTTTGAAATTTTCAAATTTCGAAATTTGTTCACACTCATATTCAAACTTCTTTTGATCATACATTTTTATCCGTAGCTCCGTTTTAGATGAATCCAATTGCGTTGGATTCGTATCAATGTAATATTCCCGTTTGTATCATTAGTTTAACTTTTCAACTTATAATTTTAATCAAATCAGATTTTCTATTAGTGCCCAAAAGTGTTTACATCGTTCTAAGCTGATTCAATGTTATATTCAAATATTTGTATCTTTTGATCTGCTATTTCAAATCTAGTAATTCTTTTTTCTACATGTTCATATTGATCTCCTATATCCAGTAGCATCATTAGTTTAGAACTTTGAACCTTACAAATTTGAGCGATTCAAATTTGTATTCGAACATTCATTTTATCTTATCTTGCAAATCGTAACACCTTTTCAATTGATTCCTTTTACCCCTAAATACTCATGTCATATATTTTTGTACATAACCATCATACTTCAGTTCAACTTCTTTTGACCTTCTTAATGCAAATTCTTTTGCTATAACTTGTGTTGTAGTCCTCCATTTCAAGAAATTCTATCTACAAATAAATTCTCATGTCTTATACTATTTGTCAAACAACATTCATGTTGTTCTCCCAATATTTTTTATCATCTCCCATAGTGTATGCAAGTCGAGCTTATATAGCAATAGTTGATCCTCCTTTGACTCTTTTGAGTTGACCCCTTTCACCTTTTCTTTTACAACACCATAAGGCCCTATCTTTTCTTATTAAATCTTGGCATGTTGTTATTTTGCACCAAGACATGTTTTGTTCTTATGTTCTTTTGGTTCTTCCTTTTTGCATGAATGTTCATTGAATGCAATTCATTTACGATAGATTGCTCGGAGTGTGAGGAGTAGAATTATCAGTATTATGATAGTGACTATCTTCATCAAGTAATACCAGGCAAGTTCACATTGATCATATTTTTACCTATGGTTTTATTGCATTAGTTACAACCATCTTCACCCATTGCATGCAAGTATGTACTTGCAAAGTTTGGTTATTGAGTAGAGTGTTATGATAGGCACCCCTAAACCCTTGTTACTTTGGTCGGGACGTTATTCTTTTGTTGTGCTCCTACTAGACGGGGTTTGGTTGAGAGTTTATCATGAGTGTTGTGAGAGCACAATAATCAAGACCTGAAGACTCCAAGACTTGCAAGACCTCAGAACGAAATATACCTCTGGGTGAAGGACGGTTCAGATGGGCTCCATGGGAAAACCAGTGGAGGACCCGAGATGCACGGAGAAGCGCCATGACATCTTGCGGAAAGCTTCACCCAGGCTCAAAGAGATGGATGGATATTTCAAGACCAAAGGCTTACCTACACAGCCGCAAGTCATTATGGGCTCTGGCTTGGTTGGACAACATGGTGACTCTGGACGGGAGGTGCTACGAGATGTAGAAGAACGGTAGGATTGGATGGGCACCGACAGAGGCACACGGGAACCCGTTGAAAGACCATGTTTTCATCATCCCGTTCTCAAACACCCTGAAGTGCGAGGACTTCAATGGAGGCGATCAAATCTTGTGGGGAACGTGTGCAAAACTCTGCAGAGTACGCAAACCTAATCGATTAGCCGTGTCCATGGTGATGGACAACTTGAGCCGAAGGAACTGAAGTTATCAGGAATTCTCAACACCATTTATTATTGATGTGGGTAATATTGATAACTTGGGTATGAGAAATGGTTGGTGGAACCTTCTCATTAACAACCAACAAATGTAGTAAATTTTTCTTTTTGCCCTCTCTTGTGGTAGAAGAAAACTTTGCTTTCTGCTAAAAACTTACAGCCCCACCTGCCATATATGCATATAGTATAGATGATACTTTTTCACCTCTCTCTTTTTTGACTTGCCGGCATATTTCATATGCTGACCTACACGGCTGCAACGTCTTATGTTGCAGATATTTCCTTCAATGAGTAAGAGTACGATTCAGGGTTACAGTCTACACTCAACCTGTCGTTGGTGTTTATTGGGACTCCACTCCCTTTGACTGTTTCCGCTGAGATTTTCAGGTATATATCAATTTTACGTTATTTACATGTGATTACACTTTGATATATACATTGATGTACTGTGTGTGCTAGCATACTGATCCAGGGATGACACAGATACACAGAGGCTTGACTCGTTTTGAGTCGGTTGCTACGGATATGGTATCAGAGCACATGTTGACTGTACGACGTGACCCTAGAAACTGGAAATTTCTTAGGAAAGGATCTCTCTAAAATTTTATTTCCAAGAACATCCTTTACTTCTCATCTCTCCTGATTTCGTCAAATATGTTCGCTCTCACCTCAAAAACTTAGACAATACCCTTTCCCCTTGGACCACATAAAGGATCAACTGAGTCCCACTTCAAAGTAAAGAGGATTTCACCATGCATTTGAAGAATTGAAGCTGCACCAATTGAAGACTCTCAAGAGCCAAAGAATTCGAAGACCCTGAAGTGTTCCAATATTTATATGTCAATTAGAAGTCCAAACCCCTGTTATATACCCACGTTAAATACGATGTTTTGTGAGCCGTCATTTGTGTGTGTTTTCCGACAACCACAAATAAAACCTATTCTCAAAAATATTGTTTGTATTGTGTTGTTGGAAATATGCCCTAGAGGCAATAATAAAATGGTTATTATCATATTTACTTGTTCATGATAATCGTCTATTGTTCATGCTATAATTGTATTAACAGGAAAGAGTAATACTTGTGTGAATAAATAGATCACAATGTGTCCGTAGCAAGCCTCTAGTTGGTTAGCTCGTTGATCAATAGATGATCATTGTTTCCTGATCATGGGCATTGGATGTCATTGATAACGGGATCACATCATTGGGAGAATGATGTGATGGACAAGACCCAATCCTAAGCGTAGCACTAGATCGTATTGTTCGTATGCTAAAGATTTTCTAATGTCAAGTGTCTTTTCCTTCGACCGTGAGATTGTGCAACTCTCGGATACCGTAGGAGTGCTTTGGGTGTATCAAACGTCACAACATAACTAGGCGACTATAAAGGTGCACTACGGGTACCTCCGAAAGTGTCTGCTGGGTTGGTACAAATCGAGATCGGGATTTGTCACTCCGCATGACGGAGAGGTATCTCTGGGCCCACTCGGTAGAACATCATCATGAGCTCAATGTGACTAAGGAATTAGTCACATGATGACGTGCTACGAACGAGTAAAGAGACTTACCGGTAACGAGATTGAACAAGGTATAGGTATACCGATGATCGAATCTCGGGCAAGTTCTATACCGACAAACAAAGGGAATTGTATACGGGATTGATTGAATCTTGACATCGTGTTTCGTCCGATGAGATCATCGTGGAGCAAGTGGGAGCCACCATGGGTATCCAGACCCCGCTGATGGTTATTGGCCAGAGAGGTGTCTCGGTCATGTCTGCCTGTCTCCCGAACCCGTAGGGTCTACACACTTAAGGTTCAATGACGCTAGGGTTATAGGGAATTGTTATACGAGCTTACGGAAGGATGTTTGGAGTCCCGGATGAGATCGGGACGTCACGAGGAGCTCCGGAATGGTCCGGAGGTAAAGATTGATATATAGGACGGATGGTTTTGGACACCGGAAGTGTTTCGGGCGTCGCAGGTAACGTACCGGGGCCACCAGGGCCACCGGAAGTGAACCCGGGGGTCCACCGGAAGGGGGCCACGACCCCGGGAGGCTAGATGGGCCAAGTGCGGGAGGGAACCAGCCCCTAGGTGGGTTGGTGTGCCCCCCACACTCAGCCCAAGGCGCAGGAAGTGGAGAGGGGGGAAACCCTAGGAGCTGGTGGGCCTAAGGCCCACCTAGGGGTGCGCCACCCCTCCCCCTGCCCTGGCCGCCACACCTCCCATCTGGGGGGGGGGGGGCTGCCGCACCACCTAGGGTGGGAACCCTAGGGGTGGCACCCCCCCTCCCCTCCTCCTATATATAGTGGGGGTTTCGGGGCTGTTTGAGACACAATTTTCCCTCTCCCTCGGCGCAACCATGCTCTTCTTTCTCCTCCTCTCTGCCGGTGCTTGGGGAAGCCCTGCCGGGAGACCTCGTCTCTCCATCGACACCACGCCGTCGTGCTGCCAGAGATCTTCCCCATCCTCTCCTTCCTCCTTGCTGGATCAAGATGCAGGAGACGTCACCGGGCTGCACGTGTGTTGAACGCGGAGGTGTCGTGGTTCGACACTAGATCGGAATCACACCGCGATCTGAATCACCGCGAGTACGACTCCATCAACCACGTTCTAGCAACGCTTCCGCTTAGCGATCTTCAAAGTTATGAATATGCTCTCACCCCTCTCTCGTTGCTGGTCTCTCCATAGGAAGATCTGAATACGCGTAGGAATTTTTTTGAATTTATGCTACCTTACCCAACAGTGGCATCCGAGCCAGGTTTTCTATGCGTAGATTCTATGCACGAGTAGAACACAAAAGGTTGTGGGCGATGATTTTTCAATTGCTTGCTGCTACTAGTCTTATTCTTTTCCGGCGGTATTGTGGGATGAAGCGGCCCGGACCGACCTTACACGTACGCTTACGTGAGACTGGTTCCACCGACAGACATGCACACCGTGCATAAAGGTGGCTAGCGGGTGTCTGTCTCTCCCACTCTAGTCGGATTGGATTTGATGAAAAGGGTCCTTACGAAGGGTAAATATCTTTGGCATATCATCGTTGTGGCTGTCACGTAGGTAAGAAGGCGTTCTTGCTAGAAACCCAAATCAGCCACGTAAAACTTGCAACAACAACTAGAGGACATCTAACTTGTTTTTGCAGGGTTTGACATGTGATGTGATATGGCCAAAGTTGTGATGTTGCATGTATGATGTATCAGATGATCATGTTATTGTAATAGGTTTCACAACTTGCATGTCGATGAGTATGACAACCGGCAGGAGCCATAGGAGTTGTCTTAATTTGTTGTATGAGATGCAACGCCATGTGCTTACTACTTTTACTTCATTCCTAACAGTTAGCTATAGTAGTAGTGATAGTAGTAGTTGGCGTGACGACTTCACGGAGACACGATGATGGAGATCATGATGACGGAGTTCATGGTGTCACGCTGGTGACAATGATGATCATACGATGCCTGAAGATGGAGATCGAAAGAGCAAAGATGATAATGGCCATATCATGTCACTATATGATTGCATTGTGATGTTTATCATGTTTTTCATCTTATTGCTTAGAACGACGGTAGCATAATAAGATGATCCCTCTTAAAATTTCGAGAACTTATTCCCCTAAGTGTGCACCGTTGCGAAGGGTGTGATAGATTCTAACGTTCGCATACAAGGGTGTAAGCCAGATTTACACACGCGAAACACCTAGGTTGACTCGACGAGCTTAGCATGTACAGACATGACCTCGAATACAAGAGACCGAAAGATCGAACATGAGTCGTATGGATGAATACGATCAGCATGAAGTTGCTCACCGTAGTGACTAGTCCCTCTCACGTGATGATCGGACACGGGTTAGTCAACATGGATCATGTATCACTTATATGACTAGAGGGATGTCGATTTATGTAGGAGTTCATACTTAATTTGATTAAATGAACTTAATTGTCATGAACTTAGTCTAAAAGTTGTGTTTACAAATATTGTAGATGGCCAACGTCAACCTCAATTTCAATGCATTCCTAGAGAAAAACAAGTTGAAAGATGATGGTGGCAACTATGCGGACCGGGTTCGCAACTTGAAGCTCATCCTTGAAGCAGCTAAAAAGGCTTATGTCCTTGATGCGCCGCTAGGTGACCCTCCAGCTCCCGCAGCAGCCCAGGACATTCTGAATGTATGGCAAACGCGGAGTGATGACTACTCTCTAGTTAGGTGTGGCATGTTACACAGTTTAGAAACGGGGCTCCAAAGGCGTTTTGAGCAACACGGTGCATATGGGATGTTCCAAGAGCTGAAGCTAGTTTTTCAAGCTCATGCCCGTGTCGAGAGATATGAAGTCTCCGACAAGTTCTTTAGCTGTAAGATGGAGGAGAACAGTTCTGTCAGTGAGCACATACTCAAAATGTCTGGGTTACACGGACGTGTGACTTCACTTGGAGTCGAACTTCCGGATGATGCTATAATTGACAGAATCCTCCAGTCTCTCCCACCAACCTACAAAGGTTTTGTGCTAAACTACAACATGCAAGGGATGGAGAGGACCATTCCTGAGTTGTACCCGATGCTCAAGTCTGCAGAAGTAGAAATCAAGAAAGAGCATCAAGTGTTGATGGTCAACAAGACCACTAGTTTCAAGAAGGGCAAGGGTAAAAAGAACTTCAAGAAAGACGGCAAAGCCGTTGCCGTGCCCGGTAAGCCAGATGCCGGGTAGAAGAAAAAGAATGGACCCAAGCCTGAGACTGAGTGCTTCTATTGCAAGGGAAAGGGTCATTGGAAGCGGAACTGTCCCAAGTAGTTAGCGGACAAGAAGGCCGGCAACGTTAAAGGTATATGTGATATACATGTTATTGATGTGTACCTTACCAACGCTCGTAGTAGCTCCTGGGTATTTGATACCGGTGTTGTTGCTCACATTTGCAACTCAAAGCAGGAACTACGGAATAAGCGGAGACTCGCCAAGGACGAGGTGACGATGCGCGTCGGGAATGGCTCCAAGGTCGATGCGATCGCCGTCGGCACGCTACCTCTACATCTACCGTCGGGATTAGTTTTAAACCTTAATAATTGTTATTTAGTACCAGCTTTGAGCATGAATATTGTATCAGGTTCTTGCTTAATGCGAGACGGCTACTCATTTAAGTCAGAGAATAATGGTTGTTCTATTTATATGAGTAATATGTTTTATGGTCATGCTCCGCTGATGAATGATTTATTCTTGATGAATCTCGATCGTGATGTTACGTATATTCATAGTGTGAGTACCAAAAGATGTAAAGTTGATAATGATAGTCCCACATACTTGTGGCACTGCCGCCTTGGTCATATCGGTGTTAAGCGCATGAAGAAGCTCCATGCTGATGGACTATTAGAGTCTCTTGACTTTGAATCATTTGACACATGCGAACCGTGCCTCATGGGCAAGATGACTAAGACTCCATTCTCAGGAATAATGGAGAGAGCAACTGACTTATTGGAAATAATACATACTAGTGTGTGTGGTCCAATGAACGTTGATGCTCGCGGTGGCTATCGTTATGTTCTCACTCTCACCGATGATTTGAGTAGGTATGGGTATATCTACTTGATGAAGCACAAGTCTGAGACATTTGAAAAGTTCAAGGAATTTCAGAATGAGGTCGAGAATCAACATGACAGAAAAATTAAGTGTCTACGATCTGATCGTGGAGGAGAATATTTGAGTCACGAGTTTGGCACACACCTAAGGAAGTGTGGAATCGTTTCACAACTGATGCCGCCTGGCGCATCGCAACGCAACGGAGTGTCTAAACGTCGTAATAGCACTTTATTAGATATGGTACGATCTATGATGTCTCTTAGCGACTTACCGCTCTCATTGTGGGGATATGCATTAGAAACTGCAGCATTCACTTTAAATAGGGCACCGTATAAATCCGTTGAGACGACACCGTATGAACTATGGTTTGGCAAGAAACCTAAGTTGTAGTTTCTTAAAGTTTGGGGTTGCGATGCTTATGTGAAGAAACTTCAACCAGAAAAGCTCGAACCCAAAGCGGAGAAATGCGTATTCATAGGGTACCCTAAGGAAACTATTGGGTATACCTTCTATCTTAGATCCGAAGGTAAAACCTTTGCTGCCAAGAACGGATCCTTTCTAGAGAAAGAGTTTCTCTCGAAAGAAGTAAGTGGGAGGAAGGTAGAACTTGATGAGGTAATTGCACCCCCTCTCGAACATGATAGTAGCGCAGCGCGGGAAGTTGTTCCTGTGGCGCCTACCCCAACTGAAGAGGAAGTTAATGATAATGATCATGAAGCTTCGGATCAAGTTAGTACTGAGCCGCGAAGGTCCACAAGGGTACGCTCTGCACCAGAGTGGTACCGCAACCCTGTAATGGAAATCATGTTGTTAGACAATGGTGAACCTTCGAACTATGAAGAAGCGATGGCTGGCCTGGATTCCAACAAATGGCTTGAAGCTATGAAATCCGAGATAGGATCCATGTATGAGAACAAAGTATGGACTTTGGTGGACTTGCCCGATGACCGGCCAGCCATAGAAAATAAATGGATTTTCAAGAAGAAGACTGACGCAAATGGTAATGTAACCATTTATAAAGCTTGACTTGTCGCAAAGGGTTTTTGACAAATTCAAGGAATTGACTACGAAGAGACTTTCTCTCCCGTAGCGAAGCTGAAATCAGTCCAAATCATGTTAGCAATTGCCGCCTTTTATGATTATGAAATTTGGCAAATGGAATTCAAAACAACGTTCCTTAACGGGAACCTTAAGGAAGAGTTGTATATGATGCAACCAGAAGGTTTTGTCGACCCTAAGGGTGCTAACAAAGTGTGCAAGCTCCAGCGCTTCATCTATGGGCTGGTGCAAGCATCTCGGAGTTGAAACATTCGCTTTAATGAGGTGATTAAAGCCTTTGGGTTCATACAGGTTTACGGAGAAGCCTGTTTGTACAAGAAAGTGAGTGGGAGCTCTGTAGCTTTCCTCATACTGTATGTGGATGACATATTATTGATGGGGAATAATATAGCAATGTTGGAGAGCATAAAGGCCTATTTGAACAAGAGTTTTTCAATGAAGGACCTTGGAGAAGCTGCATACATATTAGGCATCAAGATCTATAGAGATAGATCGAGACGCCTCATAGGTCTTTCACAAAGTACATACCTTGACAAGATATTGAAGAAGTTCAATATGGAAAACTCAAAGAAAGGGTTCTTGCCAGTTTTGCAAGGTATGAGATTGAGTAAGACTCAGTCGCCGACCACGGCAGCGGATAGAGAGAAGATGAGTTATGTCCCCTACGCTTCAGCCGTAGGCTCTCTTATGTATGCCATGCTGTGTACCAGACCTGATATAAACCTTGCCATAAGTTTGGTAGGGAGGTACCAAAGTGATCCCGGTATGGAACACTAGACAGCGGTCAAGAATATCCTTAAGTACCTGAAAAGGACTAAGGAAATGTTTCTCATTTATGGAGGTGACGAAGAGCTCGTCGTAAAGGGTTACATCGACGCTAGCTTCGACACAGATCCGGATGACTCTAAGTCACAGACCGGATACATATATGTTTTGAATGGTGGGGCAGTGAGCTGGTGCAGTAGCAAGCAAGAAGTCGTGGCAGCATCTACATGTGAAGCGGAGTACATAGCTGCTTCAGAAGCGGCTCATGAAGGAATTTGGATGAAGGAGCTCATCACCGACCTTGGAGTGGTTCCAAGCACGTTGGGTCCAATGACACTCTTCTGTGATAACACTGGGGCCATTGCCATAGCCAAGGAGCCCAGGTTTCACCGGAAGACGAAGCACATCAAACACCGCTACAACTCCATCCAGGACCATGTCCAGAGTGGAGTAATAGAGATTTGTAAAGTACACACGGATCTGAATGTCGCAGACCCGTTGACTAAACCTCTTCCACGAGCAAAACATGATCAACACCATAATGCTATGGGTGTTTGATACATCACAATGTAACAAGATTATTGACTCTAGTGCAAGTGGGAGACTGTTGGAAATATGCCCTAGAGGCAATAATAAAATGGTTATTATCATATTGCCTTGTTCATGGTAATCGTCTATTGTTCATGCTATAATTGTATTAACAGGAAACAGTAATACATGTGTGAATATATAGATCACAATTTGTCCCTAGCAAGCCTCTAGTTGGTTAGCTCGTTGATCAATAGATGATCATGGTTTCCTGATAATGGGCATTGGATGTCATTGATAACGGGATCACATCATTGGGAGAATGATGTGATGGACAAGACCCAATCCTAAGCGTAGCACTAGATCGTATTGTTCGTATGCTAAAGCTTTTCTAATGTCAAGTGTCTTTTCCTTCGACCGTGAGATTGTGCAACTCCCGGATACCGTAGGAGTGCTTTGGGTGTATCAAACGTCACAACGTAACTTGGTGACTATAAATGTGCACTACGGGTACCTCCGAAAGTGTATGTTGGGTTGGTACGAATCGAGATCGAGATTTGTCACTCCACGTGATGGAGAGGTATCTTTGGGCCCACTCGGTAGAACATCATCATGAGCTCAATGTGACTAAGGAGTTAGTCACACGATGACGTGCTACGGAACGAGTAAAGAGACTTACCGGTAACGAGATTGAACAAGGTATAGGTATACCGACGATCAAATCTCGGGAAAGTTCTAAACCGATAGACAAAGGGAATTGTATACGGGATTGATTGAATCCTTGACCTCGTGGTTCATCCGATGAGATCATCGTGGAGCAAGTGGGAGGCACCATGGGTATCCAGACCCCGCTGATGGTTATTGGCCGGAGAGGTGTCTCGGTCATGTCTGCCTGTCTCCCGAACCCATAGGGTCTACACACTTAAGGTTCGATGACGCTAGGGTTATAGGGAATTATTATAAGAGGTTACCGAAGGATGTTCGGAGTCCTGGATGAGATCCCGGACATCACAAGGAGCTCCGGAATGGTCTAGAGGTGAAGATTGATATATAGGACAGATGGTTTTGGACACCAGAAATGTTTTGGGGTGTCCCCGGTAACGTACCGGGACCACCGGAAGTGGCCCCGGGGGTCCACCGGAAGGGGGCCACGACCCCGGGAGGCTAGATGGGCCAAGTGCAGGAGGGAACCAGCCCCTAGGTGGGCTGGTGCGCCCCCCACACTCAGCCCAAGGCGCAGGAGGTGGAGAGGGGGGGGAACCCTATGCGCTGGTGGGCGTAAGGCCCACCTAGGGGTGCGCCACCCCCTCCCCCTGCCCTGGCCACCGCACCTCCCATCTGGGGGGGCTGCCGCACCACCTAGGGTGGGAACCCTAGGGGTGGCACCCCCTCCCCTCCTATATATAGTGGGGGTTTCGGGGCTGTTTGAGACACAGTTTTCCCTCTCCCTCGGCGCAGCCCTGCTCTTCTTTCTCCTCCTCTCTGCCGGTGCTTGGCGAAGCCCTGCCGGGAGACCTCGTCTGTCCATCGACACCACGCCGTTGTGCTGCCAGAGATCTTCCCCATCCTCTCCCTCCTCCTTGCTAGATCAAGGTGCGGGAGACGTCACCGGGCTGCACGTGTGTTGAACGCGGAGGTGCCGTGGTTCGGCACTAGATCGGAATCACACTGCAATCTGTATCGCCGCGAGTACGACTCCATCAACCGCGTTCTAGCAATGCTTCTGCTTAGCGATCTTCAAAGGTATGAAGATGCTCTCACCCCTCTCTCATTGTTGGTCTCTCAATAGGAAGATCTGAATATGCGTAGGAAATTATTTGAATTTATGCTACGCTGCCCAACATGTGTGTATGTCCCTCTTGCCCTCTCTCTCTTACCCATCTCATCCCAAAAAGCTTGGACCTAATAGATGACATATGAAGCTAGACTTCTAATATCTGGACCAATGACCCAGCTGGAAGCTGAAATATGGATTCAGAACATGGAGAACCACTTCGGGGGCAATTTGATTTCAAGGAAGTAGGAAGTGGCACATGCTCTACAGTACTTTACCCAAAGTGCTGCTATCTGGTGGAAAATTTATCATGCCTTACATGGATTTAGTAGAGCATAAACCTGGAACGAATTCAAGAAGACTCTGTTAAGATCACGTCTCATTCACAAGTGCTAT
The DNA here is from genome assembly GCF_904849725.1 of Hordeum vulgare subsp. vulgare. Taxonomy (NCBI): domain Eukaryota; kingdom Viridiplantae; phylum Streptophyta; class Magnoliopsida; order Poales; family Poaceae; genus Hordeum; species Hordeum vulgare. Next base: position 410,006,828 of record NC_058519.1, on the reverse strand, counting down.
GATAGCACAATGAAGAAGCCTTGTGCATGCAAGATTTGTGGAGAAATAGGACACACCTAGGAAAAACACAAGGATGGTTGCCCTCATTGTGAAGAAAATCACTCATAAGAGGAATGACCAACTAGTTAGGTGACTTGTTTCTTATGTGAAGGAACCACCCACTATCCAGCTCAGTGTCACATTTACCCCAAGGTGCAACAAGTTGTCAAGCAGCAGAAAGAAGTAATGAATGAAAACCTCAAAAATAAGATTCTAGAAGAACATGGGATGAAGGAAAATCTTGAAGACCCTGATGGACAAGTCCTAACCAGATTTTTGTCCAATGCATGTTACTCATGTGGAGAAGAAGGACATTTCTCAGAGGATTGCATGAAGGAAAGCCATAAACATCTGGGAGACTTCCCGACAGAAAAAGTAGAGTTGGATCCACTTGAAATAGAAGAACTGGCCAGAATGAAGGAGTCCGGAAAGAAGAGAAAGTACACAAGCTAGAGTCAAATCCCTCCACATAAAGACGTGAGTCATATCAGATGTTTCAAGTGTAAGGAATTGGGCCACTACATCAATATGTGCCCACAAAGGAAGCAGGACACCCAAGGAGAAGAAGCAAGAAGCCTCGAGACAGGTTGGAAGTCAATTCTTTTTGTTGCAAGGAAGCACGACATTATGCTACTAAATGTCCACAGGAGAAGAAAGCTAAAATGGAGTAGTTAAGTTTTGACAATGGCAATAAGTGTAACCTGAAGCACTCTTGTTTCATGAGATTATGGAGTTGAATTTTGTAATAGAAGACTCGGCGATTTTAATAACTTCATGAATCAATGGAATTTATTGTGTCATGATTTCCTATGTTGAAATTGGATGAGTTATTTCTCTATGAACAAAGAACTCTGACCATTTTCGGAGATATGAAAAAAATGGTATATGCAGGCATGCATATAGTTCATTTTAAGTGTGGTAGTAATCGGTAAACCCACAGGATCCAATGAGTAGGAATGTATTATGCATACCAAGGAGCCAAACCCACTGAATACAATTGAAGGAAATGTTGGATCATATCAAACTATGGGTATAAAAAAAGTTGGATAGTGTACCTTGGAATTGGAATTTTGAGGTGATAATAAATATGAGGAACAAACACTTTTATTGGTAAACAAACCAAAGGCAAGGAAAAATGAGTTCAAGGAATTCAATCGGTGCCAAGGATGCATCTCAAGATTTTGATGAAGGTTGCCCCAAGAGCATGAAGGAATAGGCTATGATGGATTAGCAAATGTTTTCTTACGAGCATGCGTAAACCCGAGAGCTCTGAAGAAATGATAGATGTCGGTTTAGTTTGCAGAAATCAATGGATTATCCGATCTTCGTTCGGGAACAAGAGAAATTCTGCAACGCTTGTGAGATTGCCCAAGTGTTAGAATACGAGATTCGCTAAACCCTATACAGAGTAATGATTTGGGTGCGGAATGGATTGATCACCATGATGACTTACTATTATCATTCTCTTGCTATTCGAAATGGTAAATCTGGGAGACTTAACCATAGTGAGAGACGACGCTCTTTGAAACTTTTGTTTAAGCCTTAGAATGGTATGATGAAACCCATGTATATGGCAATTTTTGCCACGCGTAGGAAATTTTACGGTGAGGATGAAGCCAAGACCCTTCTCGCTACAGGATAACCACAAATGATAGAGCACCATGAGAATCATCGATATGATATTTAAATGATCATGAGACTTGTCAGATAAGAAGACCCAGTGACGGAAGAAGCTTATATCAATGTAAAGACATCGGATTTGAGTGAAACAATATGAATATAATGGAAGAGCATCACCAAAGGAGTTAGTATGAAGAATGTGAGGAGCCTGATGCCAAGATCCCACAGGATGGTTAAAGGATTTGAGGGATCGGTAACTCTCATTTTAATTGTGGTAGCACCCCACTTTGCAGGAGATTGGATTTGTTAGAAGACCCCCAAACCGTAACCTTTTCTTTCTAACCTCGAATCTCGAGGACGAGATTCATTTTAAGTGTGGTAGTTCGTAACATTCCAAAATTATAAATTTTGGTATGTTATAAACAAATAAATAATTGGATTTTTTCCTTTAATGATGTGTTATTGATTGTTTGAAATTGAGTGGAATTTGAAACTTTTTAAAAATTTAATGAGAGGGAATAAAATGACTTTCCCAAAATTTTCTATTTGAATCCCTATTCAATTTTGAGTTTGAATATTTTCAAAACCCTCGGATAAAAAAATCAAATAAGAGGAGGAAAATGACACTCCAAAATCAAAGACAATGTCTTGATTCAAATTTTAAGTATTTGCAATTTATTTGAAATTCAAATTCCTTTTCATTTTAAAGTTATTGCAAAAATAAAAATTTTTAAAAAAAGTATTTTATTTGGTCTTGAAAATATGTTCATGTTGTAGCAAATTTTATTCTAAATTTTTTGATATATAATATGCCTATATAAAATATTCTCTTAATTTTGTTTATATTTGTTTTCGGTGTTTATTTTCAAAATTAAACAAAGACACTATTCGCCACGAACACTATTCATTTGTATTAAAAAAAAAGCCAAGGTTGGCCGATTTGCCTCCGCGGCTGGCCGAATCCTTGGCCCATGCGGCACTTTTTCTCTCTTTTTTCTAGTTTCCCTACATTACATATATGTTTAGTCTTACATTGTCAATCTATTGATCTTTAGGCCTTTCTTTCACCTATAAATATATCTCTATAGAAGCATCCAAAAATCATCTACTCCGGGTTAAATCAATCTTTTGGTTTAACTAGATTTATTGAATAATAATATTTTCTTCTCTTCGGCGGGATTTCTCGAAGTCGTGTCCTCTTTGGAATTTATTCTTACTCTGCATTCTAAAGGTATTTCTCTTCGTATTTTTTTCTTTTATACTCCCGTAGTTTATTATTTCTAGACTAGTATTCCTACACTAGTATACAGTAGAGTAATTAGATTTATCAATTAGTCTCTCTATTTACACATTAGTCCTAGAATTCTTTTAGACATAACACTTTTGTTCCGTAAAACAGCTTGGCCCTGATTTTTCAAATAGCTATTACTTTTTTACTCATTTATCCGAATTAGATGAAACCAACGCCTAGAGTTTCGTCTTGATCCCACCTATCCGGTGAACCTATCATATCAGTTTTTTGAAATTTTCAAATTCCAAAATTTGTTCACACTCATATTCAAACTTCTTTTGATCATACCTTTTTATCTGTAGCTCTGTTTTAGATGAATCCAATTGCGTCGGATTCGTATCAAAGTAATCTTCCCGTTTGTATCATCAGTTTTAACTTTTCAACTTATAATTTTGATCAAATCCGATTTTCTATTAGAGCCCAAAAGTGTTCACATCGTTCTAAGTTGATTCAATGTTATATTGAAATATTTGTATCTTTTGATCCGCTATATTAAATCTAGTAATTCTTTTTTCTACATGTTCATATTGATCTCCTATATCCAGTAGCATCATTAGTTTAGACCTTTGAACCTTACAAGTTTGAGCGATTCAAATTTGTATTCGAACATTAATTTGATCTTATCTTGCAAATCGTAACACCTTTTCAATTGGTTCCTTTTACCCCTAAATACTCATGTCATATATTTTTGTACACAACCATCGTACTCCAGTTCAACTTCTTTTGACCTTGTGAATGCAAATTCAATTCATACTTCAATTCTCTATAACTTGTGTTGTAGTTCTCCATTTGAAGAAATTCTTTCTACAAATAAATTCTTATGTCTTATACTATTTGTCAAACAACATTCATGTTGTTGTACCAATATTTTTGATAATCTCCCATAGTGTATGCACGTCGAGCTTATGTAGCGATAGTTGATCATCCTTTGACTCTTTTGAGTTGACCCCTTTCACCTTTTCTTTTACAACACCATAAGGCCCTATCTTTTCTTATTAAATCTTGGCATGTTGATATTTTGCACCAAGACATGTTTTGTTCTTATGTTATTTTGGTTATTCCTTTTTGCATGAATGTTTATTGAATGCTATGCATTTACGATAGATTGCTCGGAGTGTGACGAGTAGAATTATCAGGATTATGAGAGTGACTATCTTCATCAAGTAATACCAGGCAAGTTCACATTGATCATATTTTTACCTATGGTTTTATTGCATTAGTTACAATCTTGTTCACCCATTGCATGCAAGTATGTACTTGGAAACTTTGGTTATTGAGTAGAGTGTTATAATAGGTACCCCTAAACCCTTGTTACTTTGGTCGGGGCGTTATTCTTTTGATGTGCTCCAAGTAGACGGGGTTTGGTTGAGAGTTTATCATGAGTGTTGTGAGAACATAATAATCAAGACCAAAAGACTCCAGGACTTGCAAGACCTCAGAACAAAATAAACCTCTAGGTGAAGGACGGTTCAGATGGGCTCCCTCGGAAAACCAGTGGAGGCCCCGAGATGCATGGAGAAGCGCCATGACATCTTGTAGAAAGCTTCATGTCTGCAGAAAGGACGGTTTAGATGGGCTCCCTGGGAAAACCAGTGGAGGCTCAAAGAGATGGATGGATATTTCAAGACCCAAGGTTTACCTACACAGCCACAAGTCTCACACACGGTTATCCCCACGGCTGTGGCCTTACCTTAGCCGGGACCGTTTGCGCCTTTTGACTCGCGTATGCAATTGTGTCGCTAGCATTCTGATGTCAAAGAACCCGGGTCGATATGTCTAGTCATAAACTCAAGTGGCAGTTCCGTACACGGTCAGGCATACATGACCCATCAAAGCAGGTGTCTGTCATCAGCGAGTGTAGATGAGTCGTAGCAAGCTACAAGGACTCGATTACACCATGTGACATTTCCCCAAAGGGACAGACACAACAGCTAAGAAGGACACATGCCGGTCAACCAATGTGTCCGGAGCAGTAGCGAACTACCATGGCTCGGTGGAATCACAAAGGGGAATTTCCCCGTAAGGAGTGCTACAAAGGCATACGACTAGGTGTTCGAACCCCATGCATATCAAGTACAACACACGTACGCATGGCATACCCGATATGCATAGATACATCGATGGCATCACAACATAACCATAAACATACAGACTTTATTTACAAGGCTAGTTGCTTAGAAGGTCTTCTGGCTATTGGAATAGTTCCCGGAACAAGGTCTATCACAAACTCAAACTCTACATCCCTGTCAGGTGGAATTCCTGGCAGTTCTTCTAGAAAAACATCCAGAAAGTCACGGACTACCGGAATGTCTTCAAGTTCTGGAAGAGGGTTGGCATTGAGGGAATAGAGTTGGCATTTGGCAACTCGAGTAGAGATATTAACTATCTCACCCGAGGGATGGGTAAGCTGAACATTTCTAGAATGGGTATCAATCTTGGCAAAATGAGCTGACATCCAGTCCATGCCCAAGATGATATCGATATCTGAAGATTTCAGGGCTATCAAAGATGCTAGAAAAACTAGCTTGTCTACTAGGATTTAATTGTCATAGGTTATCCTGGAGGTTTGCCACTTACTACCAGGGGTTTGGACAACCAATGGGATTGGCATATCTCAAAAGGACATGTTATGCAACTATGCATAACTTTCTGAAAAGAAGGAATGAGATGACCCAGTGTCAAAAAGAACAGATGCTGGGTGATGATTGACAAGGAGCGTACCCAATAAGACGTCGGTATCCTCTGCAGCTTCTTCTGCTGAAACATAGTTCACGCGGCCACGTGCAGGAGTTGGCTTCACATAGTAAGATTTGCCCGACTTTCCTTGCCCAATGGACTTTCCAGGTTGCTTGGCACCCATATTCTGAGGACACTCTCGTGAGTAGTTCCCTGGTTCTCAACACTTATAACAGATCACCTGATTGGCACGTGGTGCACCATTGCTAGCTGGACGACCATAGGTTTTTGCTGGAGGGTTGGTCTGATTCGCTTGAGGCACCACATAGGATGGCCTCGGGGTATATCTTGGCGGCAGAGAGCTATTTGGAACCCACAACCTGTGTTTCGGGAACGCGAAGCCAGATGAGGAGCCAGAGTCACGGGAGTGCTTCTTCGTGGCTTCATAGTCGGTATGACCAGTCTCGGCACTGATCGCCTTGTTGACAAGAGCTTGAAAGCTTGTACATTCATGGAGGCGCAGGTCACGACGAAGTTCAGGGATCAGACCCTTGTAGAATCTTGCTTGCTTCTTTGCATCAGTTGACACCTCTTCAGTTGCATAGCGGGTGAGGTTACCGAACTCGCGGCTATAAGCATCCACGTTCAATTTTCCCTGGGTGAAGGCATACAATTCCTCTCTCTTATGGTCCATCAGACCCTATGGAATATGGTGCAGACAGAAGGCTGCACTAAAGTCCGCCCATGTGGTTGCTGGTCCGGCAGGACGCATAGCTTCAAAGTTCTCCCACCATAGATTGGCGGGTTCTTCCAGAAAGTATGCCGCAAAGATCACCTTGTCGGCATCAGAAACATTTGCAGAGAGAATCTTGCGCGATATACTGCACAACCAGTCAACAGCGTCGAGGGGATCTACGGAGTGATGGAATTTCGGAGGATTCAGCTTCACGAAGTCATTGAGGGACACTGCATCATTCCAAGGCTGACGAGACATATTTTGCTCAATACGCTCTAGCAGACGGTTGGTCTCTCTTTTGTTTCTTTCCGCCTCAAGCATAACTTCCGCCAGGGAAGGCGGGTGAGGCAATTCCTCCCGCGGTGCTTGACTACCCTCTCCCTGCTCATGGGCAGGGGCACGGTTCAACCTGGTGAACACCATCCTGACAAACAAACTCACAGCTTAGACCAATATCAACATCAATACCAGCTATGGATTAAGAATGCACTGAACACATGGAATGCGGAAATGAACATCCGAACAACATTGTAACAAGCAACTACTATATATACACCATGGTTCATACACACCATTACATAGTTCAGTACAACCTTAACCGAAGAGCAAACTACTGAAAAGATGATACTACTCATCACAGGCTTTCCAAGCTTCCTATAAATTATTTATCTATGCCTCCGGAATTCATCTCAAGACATAAGCATACTCCACAACACACATAGGACTGTGGAAGTACAACTACTACCATACTACTCTTCCACTCACGGGTTCAGGCATCCGCATAAAACATCTCATAAAGGTTGCCTCCATGGCGTGGGAGCTCGACCTGCGGATTAGGAAATACTCGAGCCTGAGACCCCTGGGAACCGTGAGGACACGGGTGTGGCCTAGGTCCCCTGACTGGTGGTAGTAGAAGTCCCCGAAGAGGGGTGACTCCTCCTATAGCAGGCCAGTCAACATGAGCCAGAAGATGGGTCCTAACAGGGTTCAGCATCTCCATATCTCCATACCCTGTCTGGACTACAGGTGCCAGCTGTGTCAAAGCCGTCCACAGACGGGCACGTGTAGCATAGAGCTCCATACGAAGGGCGCGAGCATACCTGTCTCTATTCTCTAACATCTCAGCGGTGGACTGCAGCAGCGGATCCTCCACAGAGGAATCAAAGTAGACCCCACTGAGGTATCCTTCTTCTCCTGTCTGAGAGGCGGGAACATAGCAGAACTCTGAATTCTGCAGCAGTGCATGTCTGGCTCTCATGATGGTCAACATTGAATAGGCAGCATCTTGTACTTCCATGTCAACAGTAACCCCCAATCCATAGGACCGATGGATTGGCTCCTTGGCTCCAGGGTAATCTGGGAATACCCTAACAGTGCACAGATACCGACTCTGATTAAAATCCAGGTACTGCTCCTCCATTGTATACTCTGGGTAATATCGGTAACCGGCTAGTGACATCATCCTGACTAGCATGGCCGTGTGACCCGGCACATCAATGCACCTAGTCAGACGGACCACCTGACGAGAAGGACGGCCAGGCATTTGAAAATAGAGAGCAATGCAAAAGCATTAGAGTTCTAGAGACAAAATTGGGTAGCATAACGGGTGTAAATGCTCAAAAACAATTTTGAGACAACCCACAAAACATAGGATAGCATAACCACTCAACTGTCAAGTTCAATTCCATGGTCATCAAAACTTACTTTCTTTCCCTTGGAATAAAAGAAACCCAGAGCAACTCTTGACTCGTTGTCCTATAATCTAGGGATCAATAATACACGATCCTGAGAGAAAGATAAGTAACCTAGTTCTTAATCCTCGCAGAAAAGACGAGGATGACCAGCATAGAATGACATGAGAAGAGAAGCAAGAATATTACATTCCCTTCCACAAACAATGCCCTTATATATAACTAAAACTATTCTAGTCTCAACTTTGACCAGTTTGGCTTGGTAAGCCTACAGTCAGTCATACTCTGATACCAACACTATCGGGACCCCGATCCTAAGCCATAGGAATCCAACCTGTAACACATCACATCCCTTTGCGGTCTCACGCACGGTTATCCCCATGGCTGCAGCCTTACCTTAGCCAGGACCGTTTGCGCCTTTTGACTCGCGTATGCAATTGTGTCGCTAGCATTCCGATGTCAAAGAACTCGGGTCAACATGTCTAGTCATAAACTCAAGTGGCAGTTCCGTACAGGGTCAGGCATACATGACCCATCAAAGCAGGTGTCTGTCATCAGCGAGTGTAGATGAGTCGTAGCAAGCTACAAGGACTCGATTACACCATGTGACATTTCCCCAAAGGGACAGACACAACAGCTAAGAAGTACACATACCGGTCAACCAATGTGTCCGGAGAAGTAGCGAACTACCATGGCTCGGTGGAATCACAAAGGGGCATTTCCCCGTAAGGAGTGCTAATAAGGCATACGACTAGGTGTTTGAACCCCATGCATGTCAAGTACGACACACGTACGCATGGCATAGCCAATATGCATAGATACATCAATGGCATCACAACATGACCATAAACATACAAACTTTATTTAGAAGTCTCGGAAGAGCCTCACACATAATATTACACAGATAGGGGTCTCATGACCCATCATCACAAGTCATTCAGACAAGTCTTACAAGCCAGCAGAAGATTAAAACTGTCTGAGTACAGACAGATGGAAAGGTAAAAGACACATGGCCTGACTATCTACAGACCCAATCTAGGGCCAGATCGTAGCTGGGACACCAGCTACTCGTCGTCATCAACGTCTAGATAGAACCCACCATTAGGGTCATTAACAAGCTCTGCAACAATTTATTAAGCAAACGTGAGTACAAAAGTACTTAGCAAGACTTTAGGATAATCTATCTACTCATGCAATGTATCAACAAGGAGTTGTGGGGTTTCATGCAGAAAGCCAGCTTTAACTCTTGGATAGACAAATCTACATTTTAAATAGTTTTGACAACTTTGTTTTCTCGCACACGAGTCCACTAACTCCACAACAATACACCATCATGGAATCATTCCGTCTCTATACGAAAATGCCATCCACGACACTCACACTTATCTTGACATTTTTATGAGTAGCCATTATAGTTGTCTATGAACAACATATGTTTCCAAGTAGTCCATATCCGCGGACGCGGCTATTCGAACAGATCATAACCCTGCAGGGGTGTACTTCTTCACACACGCTAATACCACGGCCACGACCTTCAAGTGGAAGCCCAGCGAGGGAGTCGGCCACGACCGTTAACCACGCTAATACCTAGTCCAGGTTTATCGCCTATTTGAGAGTAACCTGCACGGAAGTCTGGCCGAGGCTTGTGCCACGGCCCCATGGTTCCCAAGCCCACCATCCGGGTGCCACTTGGTACATCATGCCACTACCTACCGCATCTTAGCCCACCTCTAAGGTCAGCACTATGCACGGCCTCCGACATGACTATAAACACCAGAAACAACTTTTGACTCCTGGACCGAGTACTAGTCGATTAATAAGTTGAGCGGGCTCATATTTCAGGGCCCAACATGTGGTAGTATCTCGTCTTGGATTACATACACGGAACTCAGTTCCTCAGGACGGTTCCAATGAAACAACCCGCCATGTACTCCTACATAGCCTTTCATCGGTACCTTTACCAAATCAGGTTCAATACACAACCTTATTAACTGAACACATTCTCACGATCCTGTTCATCACCCACATGACAGACCAAACACAACTCTAAGCATAGCAGGCATAGCAGGATAAGACACATCATGGCTCAAGCATCTACCAGGTATGCTAGGTTGCAAGGTTTAGCTAATTACTGTGACAAAGACAGGTCATGCAAAGGAATGGGTTCAACTAACGTGATAAAGGCATTTGAAGCATTTTGACCTAATGCAATATATAAGAGCAGGAGTGAGAACATGGGATTTATCAGGATGATCAAAATTGTTTCTTGCCTTGTGGCTCAGCAGAGGGGTGATATCCCTTAGTAGGATAATCAGTCGTATCCGTAGGAGCGGGGCCTACCGAATAACAATATACAATTAATAACAATCATATGCAACAATCATGATGCATGAACATGACATGAAATGAAGGGTGATATGTTCCAATGTGGTTGGTGGAACCTTAGTTTGCATCTGGTTTGAAATCCAAATTCAAATATTATTTGAAATGGCATATTTATCTTAATCATTTAATTGATTTGACCTGATGCTGTTTCATAACTTTGTTTTTCATGCATTAAAGTAGAACCATTGTGTTCATTGAATTTTTCTAATCAATTTGCATATATTATTTGTCTGATTTCGAGTTATAATCAAATTTCTATGAATTTCCAAAGTTTTGCAATTATTCTGGAATTATATTGAAACCAGAATTGGACTTATTGCATCAGCATGACATCAGCAGGTCAGCTGGCCGTTGAAAGTCAAACCTGACCAGTGGGACCCACTGGTCAGTGACTCTGGCCAGTTTTAAATTAAGTTTAAACTCAATTAGCTATTTAACACAGCTGGACCCACATGTCAGTGGCTATTTAACTTTTAATAAAACTTTTATTTTTATTTAAACTAAACCTAATTAGTCTGGGCCTGGCCCCACCTGTCACAGGCCCAGGGGGTGAACCCACCGGCGACGAGGTCGATCTGGCCGGCGGTGAGCCTCCGGAAACACCAGGGACGGCGGAGAGCGTCGGAAATGCGTCTTCGATGACCAATCGAGTGGCAGAAGGCATAGGGAGAATGGCCACTCGATGGCACGCACGATGGAGCAAACCCGAGGGGCTGGGGTGGCCGGAATCGACGCCGGCGAGGAGCTCGGCGGCTGCCGGAGATCGGCCATCATCGAGGTAATCGAAAACGGGAGCAAAACGCACGGGGTTGGGCTCCTAGAGCACCTACGCGACGAGCTGGAACTGTTGCAGGCCTTGGATGGACCAACCGGTCACCGTAGGGTCACCGGTGACGAGCTAGAGCGTCGGTCCTCGTCGGGCTCCGGTGAAACTGGGTCTAGAGTTTGGGAAAGAGAGGGGAAGATGGGGGGAAACACTCCGGAGCTCACTGCGGTGACGAGGGGATGCTTAGGCTGCTCGGGGAGGCACTGGAATCGGCGAATCTACGGTGGCTTGCCGACGGCCGAAGGTGGAAGACGATGGTGATGAGGGCGATGCAGTGCTCGGGGGCTCTTCTTCTTTGGCAGGGACGACCAGCTTGACGAGGCGGAGCGAACGACGCACTCAAAGGCGAGGGAGGATGGCCGGAGCGATGGCTAGCACGAGCTCGAGCTCGCAGCAATGGCGGCCGAGAGAGGAAGATACGCAGGGGGGAGTGAGGAGGGGAGAGGATGGGAATGAGCTCGGGGAGGCTTATCCTCCCTCTCCAGCTCATCTGGGTGAGCCGGGCACACACATAGGTAAGAGTCACATAAGGTATTTTCTATTTTTTTCATTTCTGTTTCTGTTAAATCCTTTCTGACTTTATTTTATTTTATTTTCGGCTCCAAACTATTCCTAAAATAGTTTGAAACGTGCTGAAATGTTATTTGCAATATTTCCAAACATACATAAAAGTTTCAGCAGTTTTGGAAACTTTGGAATATTAGAAATCAATTATAGAGTTGACTTTAGTAACTTTTAATTTAAAATAAAATGCCAAAAGCATTTTGAAAATATAGTTCACCCCTCTTATTTTGTTTTCAACATTTATTAGAAATGATGAACTTTTCTAATAGCCATTTCGGATTCTTTAATTTTCCACCAAATTTGGATTGCTTTTGAATATAGAGTTGCTAGGGTTTGCTTTTGTTTTCTTTGCTTTGATTTTCATTTCATTTCATTTACTTGGATGCAAAGAATAAGAAATGAGCACAAACTTGCTATACTCTATTAGGGATTCAGGGATGTGACACTCCCTGGGAAAGCCAGCGGAGGACCCGAGATGCATGCAGAAGCGCCATGACATCTTGCGGAAAGCTTCACCCAGGCTCAAAGAGATGGATGGATAATTCAAGACCCAAGGCTTACCTGCACAACCACAAGTCATTATGGGCTCTGGCTTGGTTGGACAACGTGGTGACTCTGGACGGGCGGTGCTAAGAGATGTAGAAGAACGGTAGGATTGGATGGGCACCGACAGAGGATCCGAGGAAAGACCATGTTTTGATCATCGGGTTCTCAAACACCCTGAAGTGCGACGAATTCAATGGAGGCGATCAAATCTTGTGGGGAACGTGTGCAAAACTCTACAGAGTATGCAAACCTAATCAATTAGCCGTGTCCACGGTCATGGACAACTTGAGCCTAAGGAACTGAAGTTATCAGGAATTCTCAACACCGTTTATTATTGATGTGGGTAATATTGATAACTTGGGTATGAGAAATGGTTGGTGGAACCTTCTCATTAACAACCAACAATGTAGTAAATTTTTCTTTTAGCCCTCTCTTGTTGTAGGAGAAAACTTTGCTTTCCGCTAAAAATTTACAGCCTCACCTGCCATATATGCATATAGTATAGATGATACTTTTTCACCTCTCTCTTTTGTGACTTGCCGGCATATTCCATATGCCGACCTACACGGCTGCAACGTCTTATGTTGCAGATATTTTCTTCGACGAGTAAGAGTACGATTCAGGGTAATGGTCTGCACTCAACCTATCATTGGTGTTTAGTGGGACTCCACTCCCTTTGACTGTTTTCAGCTGAGATTTTAAGGTATATATCAATTTTACGTTATTTACATGTGATTACACTTTGATACATACATTGATGTACTATGTGTGCTTGCATACTGACCCACGGATGGCATGGATACACAGAGGCTTGACCTGCTTTGAGTCCGGTCGCTACATTAGACATATTTACCAAAGCACCATTTACTTGCTGCAACTTCTTTACCTCTTATTTCTCTTGTATTTTATCTATCTATCACTACCATATTTAATCCTTGCAATTAACGAGTACAAGGGGATTGATAACCCTCTTGCCCGTGTTGGGTGCAAGTATTTGCTCTTTTTTGTGCATTAACTATCGATGGTTGAGTGTGTGCTTCTCCTGTTGGTTCAATCAACACTTGTTATCATTGAGGGAAATACTTGTTGCTACTCTAATACATTGATCTGTTCCTCTCGGGGAAAAACCCAGTGCATCTACAATGTAGCATGACCCCATATGCAAATTTCAAATTTGGTACTACTCTGCTTTACCACAATTTTATATCTATTAAGAAGGAAAATAAAGTGCACCATGTTATTCTACATGATTTTATAAGCAATTTACATATATAGTTCATTTAATTCAGAGCTATAGTTATTTTAGTATGAGTTAAACCATTTTAGCATGAAATTTATGCAAATTAAAGCAAACATAGATTATAAACGTTGCTATCATTTGTGAAAGTTGGATATTGTGAAACTACATGAAATTCCAAGCATTTTACATATATACATGTTTTATTACGATGCACAATTAATAAGTTATCCGCATTTTAAATCAGTGGCATTTTCTATAATTAATCAATTCTGGATTAATTGGGAAATTCATCTAGATTGGAAAAATGTAACAGGCTGAATCAGAGCGAACTGGGACTACATGAGTATGGGCGCACAATAAAAAAAATTCGCACGGTCGTCAGAGTTGGCGGTGGTGGCACGCCGCAGATCTGGGCAAGGAGTAGATCGGGCTGGAGCCAAGAGCAAAGGTCGGGCCTGGTCATTGCCCATGTGCACTTGGAGAGGTGGCCTCTTACTATGATGTGAGCAAGGCTCACATGGATCGGGCGGCTAACGATGGAGGCATGTCTTCATGATGATGTAGCGATTCTAGAGGGCGTGTTAAACGTGGACGAAGGCCAAGGGCGGCGACATCTTTGGTCGTTGTCCAACAACAAGGAGTCAGGCAAGGCGGACGAAGCACAGGGTGGCAGTGTCGGTGCACTAGTAATGGGGTACCAAGGGCCTCTGGCTTTTGCACGGGCGTTAAGAGCATAACCTCTCAAAGGCAACCACCAACCCAAGAAAATAGCCAAAACGAGACGCCAGCAAGACCTACACAAGCAGCCTAGGACGGGTCCAAGACATGCCAAGAACCCCCGACACCTACTGGGGACGAAAGCACACGCATCCTCAATAAGACCCGACAAGTGCAGGCCAATCTACCACAACTCCACCTCATCGCTACACGAGTCACTTATCGATCAGGTGTCGAGATCCAGATGGCTAAGTGGCTCTCGCTAGATACATGGCGACACGTCTGAAGACAAATTACGATGAGTTGACACCCGTCGAGAGGCGTGTCAGTACACCTACCCACGACGAGCTAATAGGTGGAAAGACCTTGCCGGGAATGCACCCCCCTCGCCACCTACGGCCGCATTTATGGCACTTTGTCTTAAGTGCCAGAGTTAGGTGTGATAGCACTATTAGCTATCTAATCATGTCTGTTTGCCACTCTGGATGCCCCTTGAGCTATAAAAGGAGGCCCAAGGAAACCTAGCAAAGGATTTGACACTCCGAGGATTCAGACCCCACGGGATTAGAACCAAGAACATTTGTACACATGTAATAGCTCTCTACGGCAACCCTTGCCGGGGCAGAACACCATGCGAACTTGGCCTTCCCCAATCAATCCACCAAAACACGAGTAGGGTTTTATGCTTCGCGGTGGCCCGAACCTGGGTAAATGCCCCGAGTCTCCTGATCGTGCTGCCTCATGGTTTCTCCTCTTTGTGACACGCGATCGCCCCAACAAACCATGAAGGGTCAAAGGTCCCATAGGTGATCGAGTGCACACCTGCACCGACATCTTTGGGGCACATGGTAGGGGGATTACTTTGGGAAAACCTGAGATTACGAGCAGCGTGTTGATCTTCGTCATTGTTTCCTTTTCGTCATGGCTGTCAAGAAGAAGACTGGCACAGACGCCCGTCCTTCTACTTCGGAGGCCACGACGCTTGCTGCTGCAGACGGTGTTGGCGTTGCGGCAGCGTCTAGCGATGCAGGCGTCGCGGGCGACGCGGTCGGCACAAGAGGCGCCACCGTCATGTCCCCCACAACCGAAGGTGGAACAAAGAACGCCGGAGGGGAGCAGCATCATCATCCTCGCGAGTTTGCCCCTAATGATGTGGGCGAAGTAGACACCCAGTCTCCACGCTTTCGCCGCATCAGTGAACGTTGCCAAAACAGTGGTGCCCAATTCGAAGCAAGCCGTGATCCATCAGCTGCGCCTGTCACGGGCGCGGCTGCTGGGCGCGTGACTCATCTAGAGAAAGATGGAGTGCTGAGCGGGGCCACCGATCCGCGAGCTCGGACTCCCACACGTCAGACCGCTACGGCGACCGGTGCACAACTACAAAGGCATGACGATGCTCCTCTTGGTTCCACCAGGAGTCGAGCAACGTCGCGGTCTGCCACTTTTCCCATGCATGATACAGCCGCGGAGGCAATGGTGCGGGCTCAGCTGCTGTCGAACTTTCCACAAGTGGCTGACAAGATGGACGAACGAAGGGCCACCATCCTGAGTTTGATTGGCTTCACTGAAGCCAGCAAATCGCAACAAGCAGGACCGTCCCGTCGACCAAGGACAGGTATAGCGGCCTGATACATCCATTTTGCATCAGGCTTTCATGTTGATATTTATTGCTTTTTGGGCTGTTATATTACTTTGTGGTACCATATTTATGCCTTTTCTCTCTTATTTTGCAAGGTTTATTTGAAGAGGGAGAATTCAGGCAGCTGGAATTCTGGACTGGAAAAGGAGAAAATCTTAGTCCACTATTCTGCACATCTCCAAATGCCCTGAAAAGTTACGTGGATTTTTTTGGGATTATATAAAAAATACTGGGCGAAAGAAGTACCGGAGGGGGGCTGCCAGGGCGCCACAAGCCCTGTCACCGCCAACCCCCTGGTGGCGGAGTGGGGGCTTGTGGGCTCCCTAACGGCCCACTAGCCCCCCTCTTATGCTATAAGAAGGGTTTTGGTCTAGAAAAAATCATACAGGAGCTTTTTCGTGGTTTCGCCGCCGCCACGAGGCGGAACTTGAGCAGATCCAATCTAGAGCTCCGGCAGGACGATCCTGCCTGCGAAACTTCCCTCCCGGAGGGGGAAATCGCCGCCATCGTCATCACCAACACTCCTCTCGTCGGAGGGGAGGCATCTTCATCAACATCTTCATCAGCACCATCTCCACTCCGATCCCTAGTTCATCTCTTGTAACCAATCTCCGTCTCACGACTCCGATTGGTACTTGTAAGGTTACTAGTAGTGTTGATTACTCTTTGTAGTTGATGCTAGTTGGATTACTTGGTGGAAGAGTTTATGTTAAGATCCTTGATTCTATTCATTACACCTCTGATCATGATTATGATGATGCTTTGTGAGTAGTTACTTTTGTTCCTGAGGACATGGGATAAGTCATGCAGATAATAGTCATGCGAATTTGATATTCGTTCGGTATTTTGATATGTTGTATGTTGTTTTTCCTCTAGTGGTGTTATGTGAACGTCGACTACATAACACTTCACCATATTTGGGCCTAGAGGAAGGCATTTGTAAGTAGTAAGTAGATGATGGGTTGCTGGAGTGACAGAAGCTTAAACCCCAGTCTATGCGTTGCTTCGTGAGGGGCTGATTTGGATCCACTAGTTTAATGCTATGGTTAGACTTTGTCCTAATTCTTATTTTGTAGTTGCGGATGCTTGCGAGAGAGGTTAATCATAAGTGGGATGCTTGTCCAAGTAAGGGCAGTAACCAAGCGCCGGTCTACCCACATATCAAACTATCAAAGTAACAAACGCGAATCATATGAACATGATTAAACTAGCATGACAGAAATTCCCGTGTGTCCTCGGGAGCGTTTTCCCTCTTATAAGACTTTGTTCAGACTTGTCCCTTGCTACAAAAGGGATTGGGCCACTTGCTCCACCGTTGCTACTACTTGTTACTTGTTACTTTTTGCTTGCAACGTTTCACCTCGCTACACAATCACTTGTTACCGCTACTTTCAATGCTTGCATTTATTACCTTGCTGAAATCCGTTTATCAGAGCCTTCTGTTCCTCGTTGGGTTCGACACTCTTACTTATCGAAAAGACTACGATTGATCCCCTATACTTGTGGGTCATCACGGCCCGGACCGATGGTCGTGTTGAGGGGTCCACACCAATGGTGCAGTCCCCTCCTCAACAGCAAACGAAGGGCGGCCACAAACAGCTCCGCACATTGACGGGGCCAATGAGGCATCCATGGCCTCGTCCGTCCCGTGCGACGAGCGAGACCAGCGGCATGTCCTCGAAGACCAGTGGAAGGGGGATGCACGTAGCACCATCGAACAACGCCGAGAAGCACACCACAATTTGACAAACGCAACGGTGTAGACGCTAACGACCCCGTGCCCAGTGCTAGCGGTAACCTACCTTACGAGGTTGGGTGTCCTGCCTTCACTCGCGAGCGGCCACAGGTCCGCTGGCAATCGAGCCGAGCTTTCAAGCCCGAATTTAGAGAGAAGTATGGAGGAAACCTCAACCCGGCAGAGTTCCTGGGCATCTACCCGATAGCCGTCCGAGCTGCCGGAGGAAGAGATGAGAAGGTGCTCGCCAACTATTTCCCTTTGGCACTCAAGCCAAATGTGAGGTCGTGGCTGATGCACCAGCCACAGAATTCCATTTTTTCATGGGCTGACTTGTGCAACAAGTTTGTTGGCACCTTTACGGGTGGCTACCAAGAGCCAGGACAGCCCAACGACTTGCAGGTGCTCCCGTAGAAGGAGGGTGAAACCCTACGAAATACATCGAGAGGTTTAGTAGAGAGCATCGTAACATTCCTGAGATACACCCCGCAGCCGTGATTGTCGCTTTTCATTCGAACATGAACAACAGGAGGATGTGGGCCAAGATGAATGTCAAACTCCCCAAGACCGTCAACGAGCTGTACACATTGGCGGACAAGTGCGCTCGAGCTGAAGAAGGAAGGTGACTCCCCGGAGAGGAGGCAGATGTCGGAGTCGAAGGGGAGGAACCGAAAGCGCAACAAGAAGGGCAAGGGCAAGGCAGTGTTGGCCGTCGAAAGTTCTGGTGATCTCAGTGCTGGAAAGCAGGCGAAAGCCAAAACCCGCATCAAGGGATCTGCCTCGTGCGCTAATTGCTGAGAGGCCGCAACGGCAGAGAAAACCGGAAAGTATGATTGGCCATATTGCAAGATCCATCACACCAAGGGCTAGGATCTCCAAGAATGTCGCCAAGTTGAGTAGCTTGCTGATATGAAAAAAGTAGAGTACGAGAACCGTGACAAGGAGAAGGGCCAAGATGGTGCTGGTGGGAAGGGCCGCGGTGGTAGAGGAGGCCGCTGCATTAAGGCCCCATAGCAAAAGGAAAAGCATGCCAAATGATGTGAGAAGAAAATAGAAGATGGCGAGAGTGATGATGAAGACGATGGAGAGGAATCGAGTGATAAAGAATTCCAAAGGGCGATCGATGCCATGTGTGTTGACGGGGGTGCATCCCTGGACTCCTCTCGCCGCCAGCTCAAGCAGCGAGTGCGCGAAGTTAAGGCCATGAAGCCAGCGGCAGACTCTCGAAGGCCGCTCGAATGGTCCTGCACGCCTATCATCTTTGACGGAGAGGGAGACCTTGATCGCATTACTGTGGTCGGGTGTCTGTTGCTATTAGTTTCTCCGACAATCCACAACCTCAAAGTTAGGAAAATGCTAGTTCACGATGGGGTGGGGTTGAACCTGATTTCCCCCGAGGTGGTTAAGAGGCTGCAAATCCCTAACGGCGAGCTCCAGTCTATGGGTTCATTCCAAGGAATTAACCCCGACAAAGGCCAGCCCAAGGGAAAGATAACTTTGCGTGTCACATTTGGCGAAGAGTTCAACTAGCGGACTGAGAAGGTCTTATTTGATGTGGTCGAACTCTCCCTGTCGTACAATGGAATTCTTGGTCGCCCAGCATTGGCGAAATTCATGGCAAGATCCCACTATGCTTACAATGTTCTGAAGATGCCAAGCCCCATGGGAGTAATCTCCATCCAGTCTAACAAGAAGGACACAGTCATTTTCGTAGACCAGATGTATTGAGATGTGGTAGCATCTGAAGCCGCAGAAGGACCCGCTCCTACTAGGAGCCAAAAGAAGTAAAAGAAGTCTAGCAAGAACACCGACAAGGACTCTGGGAAGCGCGCCTACGCGGAGTGCGCTGCGCTTGTCGATGACCTTCCGGAGATTTCCTCTAGCAGGAAATCCATGGTCTCCTACCCTTGATGAAGGAAGTCCCGGCAAGGGAGGATGGCTCTAACAGTACGTTTAACATCAGTGCCACCCTTAATGGCAAATAGGAAAGTGCGCTCGTTGCCTTTTTGGGGGCGAATTTCGATGTGTTTGCATGTCAATCTTCTGACATCCCCGGTGTTCCCACAGTTGTAATTGAGCACCACCTTATTGTTTGCCCTCGTGCTAGACCCGTCAAGTAGAAGGTTAGGAAACAAGCCTTGGAGAGACAACAGTTCGTTATCGAAGAGATCAAGAAGCTACAAGCAGTTGGTTTGGTTCGAGGAGTACTGCAACCAACAAAGTTAGCTAACCTGGTAGTGGTGCGCAGGGCTAATGGGAAATGGAGGATTTGCATTGATTTCACTGACTTAAACAAAGCATGCCCGAAGGACCCATTTCCCTTGCCGAGTTTTGATCAGATAGTTGATTCCACTTTCGGGTGCGATCGCCTTTCCTTCCTGGATGCATATTTTGGATACCATCATATATTCATGGCCAAGGAGGATGAGGAAAAGACCGCGTTCATAACTCCAATGGGCACTCGCTGCTTTATACGAATGCCTTTCGGGTTAAAGAGCGTTGGTTCTACCTTTGCCAGAGTCGTGCAAATTGGATTGGGACCCGAGTTGCATAGAAATGTGGAAGCTTATATGGATGACATAGTGGTCAAGACCAGAGATGAAGCTACCCTTATACAAGACCTAGAAGAGACCTTTGCGAACCCACACAAGATCAACCTGAAGCTCAACCCTAAGAAATGTGTGTTTGGTGTCCCGTCCGGCGAGCTACTTGGGTTCTTTCCATCTCAGCAAGGAATAGAAGCCAATCCCAACAAGATCAAAGCTATCAAGCACATACATGCACCTAAGACAGTCAAGGACATGAGACGTTTGACCGGATGTGTTGCCGCATTGAGAAAATTCACCTCCAAATCCGCTGAATGGGCCTTGTCGTTTTTCATAATCCTGAAGAAGGTTGGCCCGATGAAGTGGACCCCGGAAGCAGATGCAACGCTGCAAGATCTGAAAACATATCTTCCTTCCGCTCCCACCTTGGTCGCTCACAAGCCACAAGAGCCATTGATGTTATACTTAGCGGCAACGAATCAAGTGGTTAGCGCGGCCCTGGTGGCACAGCATGAGCTAGATGAAGATGCAACCACCGCGGCAGATGCTACCGAGGATGAAACCAAGGTATTGTCAGAAACGCCCAATGCAGACTCACAAGAAACCTGGCGGGCTAGCAAATTGGATACCAAAGGGGTGGCGAAGAAGAAAGTGGTACAATGGCCAGTGTACTTTCTCAGCTCCTTGTTACAAGGGGCTTGGTCAAGGTACTCTGGAGTACAAAAACTGATCTTCGACCTCATCATGGCCTCGAGGAAGCAGCACCACTACTTCCAAGCCCATGAGATCATGGTTGTCACCCGTTTTCCACTTCAATGCATCCCGAGGAACTCCGAAGCCACTGGCAAGATAGTCGAGTGGGCACTGGAGCTATCAAGTTTTGGGTTGAAGTACGAAAGCACTTCACCATTTAGAATAGAGCGCTAGCAGAGTTCATACTTGAATGGACACCCACACCAAACGAAGAAGTCCAAGAAACCATTCTCCCTGGCATGCAAGCACCTAATGAATGGCTCATTTATTTTGACGGTGCCCTCTCACTCCAGGGTGCTAGGGAAGGAGTGCTCCTCATCACTCCCACCACAGAGTGCCTCAAATACGTGGTCCAAATGCATTTTCCCTAGGAGGAAGCTACCAACAACACCGCCGAATATGAAGGACTCCTCGCAGGACTAAGAATCACGATGGAGTTGGGAATCAAGAAGCTGATCATTAGAGGAGACTCTTAGATCGTTGTGAAGCAGATCAACAAGGATTATCAGAGCTCATTGTTAGAGGCATACGTAGAGGAAGTGAGGAAGTTGCAGGAACACTTTGATGGATTGCACGCAGAACATGTGCCACGTGGAGAGAACAACATTGCCGATCACCTATCAAAGTGTGCCACACAGAAACTTCTTGTGGAACCAGGAGTTTTTGTCCTTCACCTCACTCAACCATCCATATCCCCTTCAACGATGACCAAAAAAGAATAAAACTCAACGCCGACAAATATTTCTCTGCAGAGCTTCCTGAAGCCCCCGGTAGAGAAGTTGTCGGGGGCGGTTCCATTTCGCCTGGTGATTCACTCCCTCCCGCAGAACCCCAGGTTCTCGAGGTAGAGGTAAGCGCTCCCACGAATGAGGAGATGCCTTTAGTCCTTGCTGTGGAGCCACATGCTCCAGCTTGGGTGCAACATATTGTCCAATTCCTTCAAACATGAGAACTTCCCGAAGAGCAAGAATAGGCCGAAAAGGTAGCCCGTCGGTCTAGTATGTACCAGTTTGTTGATGACACTATACAGAAGGCGACTCAATGGTGTGAAATTAAGGTGCATCTGCTGGGAGGAAGGACTAAAGCTGTTGGTAGAGATTCATGGAGGCATATGTAGGTCACACATAGGATCAAGGGCCCTTGCCGGGTAAGCCTTCCGACAGGGTTTCTATTGGCCCACAGCCCTCCAAGATGCAACTGAGCTAGTCACCAAGTGTGAGGCCCGCCAATTCCATTCCAAGAACATTCATCAACCAACGCAAGCCCTCCAAACGATCCTTTTATCCTGGCCAATCTTGTTCTGGGGGCTCCATATCCTGGGCCCTTTCCCCAGTGCTGCTGGGGGTTTCGAGTTCTTGTACGTAGCAATCAAAAAATTCATGAAATGGCCTAAGCTAGAGCCAGTGAGAAAGGTGACCGCGCAATCAGCTATCAAGTTCATGAAAGGACTCATGTGCCGCTTTGGAGTACCAAAAGAGTAATCACTAACAACAGCAACCAGTTCACAAGCCGCATATTCATGCAGTACGTCCAAAGCCTTGGAAGCAAGGTCTCATTCGCCTCTGTTGCACAACCAAGGAGCCATGGGCAAGTCGAGAGGATGAATGCCGAAGTGTTGCGAGGACTCAGAAACAGAAATTTCGATAGAGTGCGAAGATGCGACAAGCGCTGGATTGATGAATTGCTGGTAGTTCTTTGGTCCCTCAGAATGACACCGAATCAAGCTACCGGCCGGACACCTTTCTCCCTAGTATATGGGGCAGAAGCAGTTATACCCACGAAACTCATATACGGGTCACCTCGAGTGCTTGCATACAATGAAGTACAGCAACAACAACTGCGGCATGACGATTCCACGCTCCTAGAGGAAGATCATCTCTGGGCTGTTGTGCGTGTTGCATGCTACCAGCAGCCCTACGCCGCTATCATAGCCGCAGGGTCCATGCCCGGAGCTTTGGGGAAGGTGACCATGTCCTTAGGCACATTCAGTCCGCCAAGGGTCCCAACAAGTTGACGCCGAAGTGGGAAGGCCCTTACCGGGTAGTACTAGTCACTAGACTTGACGGAGTCCATCAAGAGACCAAAGATGGCATCATAGTGCTTAACTCATGGAACATTGAGAATCTTTGTAAGCTCTACCCGTAAGGCGCGTTTGTCAGTCCCAGCCCCTGGCAACCACCTTTTGTACAAGCTTTGCTGCAGTTGCATGTAACCCTTTGTACAAAGCCAGGCACAGACCCTGTGCATAAATAAAGCTAGGCATTGCATCACATCATCATTTGCATTTGCATTACACATTTACTTGTGTTATGATGCCACTACTGCCCTAGTTTTACCTATTATTAAGAGTGCTTGATGGACTTATGATCCTTGTTATCGCGTCTTCCCTCTTTCTAGAGGACGGAGCCTCTCTTTTTGCTCTGTGTGTTTGACCTCTAGCTAAACATTAGATAGTGGAAGGGAAAGGACGGCGAACCATCTCACCTCCAAGGGTACCTCCCCTAAGGAGATAAGTTTAAACCATCTTATCTTGTCCCAATAAAGCCCAGGAGCTAGATGGCGGTTCAAGATCTTCGTGAAGAGTCGATCATTGGGAAGGTCTCCATGTCTTGGAAAGCACGACGACTTAGAGATAGAAAGGATCATGACCTATGTAATGGCCAGGACTCTTGTAAACCCTAAGGGCTTGACCTGTATATAAAGGCGAGTCCCGGGGAAGGAGAGGGAGAGTTAGAAATCATCGAGTGCTAGGTCAGGCGAGTTACACCCTCCTTGTAATCGAAACACCATAAATACAACACAAATCAGGACGTAGGCATTTACCTCCTCACGAGGGGCCGAACCTGGGTAAATCTGTGTCTCGTTCCTGTTCAACCCCTTTGAGTCGCCACCAAGGTGCGACGGCTCCAACACTAAGTCCTTTCACGAGGACATCTGCCGTGACAAAACCACGATAGTTGGCACCCACCGTGGGGCCTATGCACGGTGGAGTTGAGTTCTCAAAGGGAGCCCTACCAGGGTCAGGGAGCTATGCGGCTGGGTTCATGACTCAGAGCCGCCGCGGAAAGTACTACATAAATAACTCGCTGTGGGGGCCCGAGGCGGATTCAATCGAATCCGGCTACAGAGTCCCCTTCGGCAAGATCAACATCTTTGTTGGCATGGTGGGATCGCCTGCGCCTGAGCCGGACATCTCCACCGACATCGTCGAGCCGGCCAGGTATGTCGGCCCCGTTGCGACACAAAACCTAACCCGCCCCGTCTTTGTTGGCTTCACACAGGGATCTGATGAACCAAAAAGATCGGCGACTCAGGAGACTACGCCGATCAACACTGATGATGAATCATCCATGGGCGACACAGATTCAATTCAGTCTCTACATGGGGGCTGCCTCGGAGACCTGTCACTGGGAATGGATCCCGAGGTCCTCGACCGGACCCGCCGTCAGATTGCCGTGTACATGGCGGGGGCGACTCAGCTCCAGCAAAACCCTACATGCAATGATGGGATTGGCGAAACAACCAGGAGCCCAGCTGCGATCTTGGTGGACTTGACGGCGGAGATAACAAGGATCATGGTGACCCCTGTAACAACAGAAAACCAGGGCACGATAAATGTCGAGTTGGCAAAGCTAAGAGATGGGGTGGCAAAGGCTCAGCGAGATGCTGAAGCAGAAGCCGCTAGGATCGAGACCCGGCAAGCTCAGATCACCGCTGAGACAGCTCGCTTGAACACAGAAAACTGGCGGGTCGAGAGGTATCAGCGCGCATCCGACGTTGTTCATCAGAGGAGGCACCAGGGGCGCTTACCCCCTGATCTCAACCCTACCCGCCTTTTCGACACTCCATGCACCCCCGGGGCAGGAAACGCTCCAGGGGGAGGGCCGGGTCAGCCGCCAAACCCGCCCCTTCAGCCAGCAGTTGATCGCGTTCCCCATTTTCCAGACGCCTCAGGGCCACTTTTCCAACCCCGTGGACAACGTGCTCGCCGCAACTCGCCATTTAGAATCCCTTCCGATTTATGGCAACACCTTGGCCGAAATAGATGCAAGGAACACCATTGAGATGTTGAAGACGGCGGTGGTTCAAAACGCATAGTTCTCGCACAGCCTTGATCGGCTACACTCCACCCCCCAAGCAAGCCGCACCAGGAGACGGCCAGAGGACCAGCCCGCCATAACCAGCGGACCGCGACCCCTGCCCCAGGTTAACCCGCCAGAACATCGGGACCCGCCGGGCCGGGATCACCCGGACATTCAAACCGGTCTAGCACCACTTATTGGAGGCGGCAGGCAAGTAGGGGTACCATGCTTGGCCCCGCCCTTCGCAATGAGCGGATGCCAAAAGATTTTAAAGGACCAAGGAAGGTGCCCAATTACACCCCCGACCTTGAGCCGGCGTCATGGGTCGATAGTTACGAAATCGCCATGGACATGCTCGATGTAAATGAAGCGGTCTATGCCAGGTACTTCACAATGATGCTCGAGGGGACGGCGCGCACTTGGTTGAAAAACCTGCTACCCAACTCCATCCAGACTTGGGCCAAGCTGAAAGAGCGTTTCATCAAAAATTTCCGGGGAACTTGCAAGCGCCCGATGACGATAGTCGATTTACAGCACTGCGTTCAGCGCCCCGATGAGTCGGCTCACCACTGGATGCGGCGGGTCGCAGAAATCATCCACTCTTCGGACGGCATCACGGTGGCTCAGCCGTGTTGATCTTGGAGCGAAACTACCACTATGAGCCCTTAGTACAGAAGCTGGGGCGACACAAACGAAAGGTCCAGGGTATGGGGGAATTGATGGACACCCTCACCAGGTACGCCAAAGCGGACGATACCAAGGATCCAGGAGAGGATGGCAGCAAAGCCAACTCGCCGAGGAAAGGCGAGTCATCCAAAAATCACACCCGGCTCCAGGGACGCACCCACCATAATCATGGGGGGAACGACAAGAGAAGGCAGCAGGAAGGGTCCACGGACTTCGTCGCCAACACCAATGCTAATAACGGCAACCAGCACCAGAAGAAGAGGGGTTACAGTGGCAAGAAACCACACAATTATAATGAGATACTTAAGGGCCCCTGCCCACACCATGCCATGGCGGACGGACCGTCGACTCACTCTTGGGAGGACTGTTACGTGATGCAGGAATTTCGGACAGAGGCAATCAAAAAGGGCCAAAACGGTGACCAGGGCCAACGGCAAGAACAGTTCGGTGCACCTAATCAATGTCAGAACCCGTTTGGCGGCTTCCCCGAACCAGGGGCTCAGGGCGGCTCGCAACCAAGCAGCGGCCAGTATCCAGTGCACAACCAATAGCGGTATAACCCGCCGGAGTGTTTCAACAGCCACCCCCGCAGGGGCCTTCACTAGGGCAAGATGATCATGGCGGGTTCCGCAACAATCCCAAACAATTAAGCAGCAGGCAATACCACGTGTTCACCACCAATGCCTGCAAGCGAGATAAGAAGGTGAAGCACCAAACGTACAGTGTATCTGAGCCGGCGCTCCCCAGGTACCTCCACTGGTCCGAGCAGACTATCTCGTGGAGTAGGGAGGATCACCCGCCCAGAATTGACAACCCCGGCGACTTAGCATTGGTCGTGGCTCCTCAAGTCGGAGGATATACCCTATCGAAGGTGCTTATGGATGGTGGTAGCAGCATCAACAGATTATACTTCGACACCTTTCGATGGATGAACCTGCTGGAGAAAGACTTAATACCATCAACCACGGTATTCCATGGAATCGTCCCAGGTAAATCAACATACCCCATTGGCTGGGTCAAACTCACAGTGGCGTTTGGAACAACATCCAACTACAGGAGCGAGTCGCTTATATTTGAGGTGGTCAAGCTAAAAAGCCCTTATCATGCGTTGTTTGGACGACCGGCTTACGCCCGTTTCATGGCTCGCCCCTGCTATGTTTACCTTAAACTCAAAATGCCTGGTCCTAAGGGACCCATCACGGTTGATGGTGATAGGAGGATAGCAAGAGAGTGTGAGAAAGGAGATGCGGCTTACGCAGAGGTCGCTTGTGCTGCAGAAGAGCTCAAGTATCACCAGGCTAATGTTGATCCCACAGATATGTCACCCCTTAAGAAGCCAACAATAGACGTTGAGCCGCCCCTCAAGTTCAAACAAACGGATGACACTAAGATGGTGGATTTCGTTCCTGGCGACTCATCCAGGCAGTTTACTATCGGGGCGGATCTGGATCCCAAATAGGATTGCGCGCTCATCGAATTCATCCGTGAGAATCGGTACATCTTCGCATGGAAACCTTCTGACATGCCTAGTGTACCGAGAGAATTCGCTGAGCACCATCTTAATGTTGACCCAAAAGCAAAGCCGATTCAACAGTATCTTCGCAGATTCAATGAGGAACGACGCAAGGCAATTGGGAAGAAGTCGCCCGTCTTTTGGCCGCCCGATTCATCGTAGAGGTCTTCCACCCCAAGTGGTTGGCTAACCCGGTCCTGGTGCTAAAAAAGAACGGCACCTTCCGCATGTGCATTGACTACACAGACCTTAACAGAGCTTGTCCAAAGGACCCTTTCGCCCTTCCCCGCATCGATCAAATCATTGATTCAGTAGAAGGCTATGAGCGTCTGTGTTTCCTGGACGATTATTCCGGATATCACCAAATCAAGATGGTTGTGGAAGATCACGAGAAGACAGCTTTTATAACCCCATTTGGGGCCTTTTGTTATGTGTCCATGCCGTTCGGGCTCAAGAGCGCCGGGGCAACTTATCAGCGCTGCATCCAAAATTGTCTCCCTGGCCAAATCGGACGCAACGTCCATGCTTACGTTGATGACATTGTGGTTAAAACTCATAGGAGGGAGACGCTCTTGGAAGATCTAAAGGAAACCTTTGACAACCTGCGGGTGTATCAAATGAAGCTTAATCCCACCAAATGTGTCTTTGGCGTGCCCGCGGGAAAGTTGTTGGGTTTCTTGGTGTCCGAACGCGGCATCGAGGCCAACCCGGACAAAATTGAGGCAGTTACTTCGCTTGGGAAACCAGCGAATATCAATCAAGTTCAACGCATGGCGGGTCGTATCGCGGCTTTAAGTCGCTTCATAAGCCGCCTGGGGGAGAAAGCTATTCCCCTCTATCAGTTGCTTAAGAAATCTGACTGTTTTGTTTGGACAGACGAGGTCAATGAAGCTTTTTAAGCCCTGAAGCAGCAGCTGGTCAACCCGCGAGTTTTGGCCGCCCCGACTGAAAAAGAACCTATGCTTCTGTACATCCCGGCGAACTCCAAGGCGGTGAGCGTGTCAGTAGCTGTCGAACGGAAGGAAGAAGGAAAGGAATATCCGGTGCAACGCCCGGTGTACTTCATTAGCGAGGTGTTAATCCTCTCCAAACAACGTTACGCGCACTGGCAGAAGCTGGTCTATGGGGTCTTTATGGCGAGTCGGAAGCTCAAACACTATTTCCAAGAGTATCCCATCACGATGGTTAGCTCCGCTCCTCTTGGGGACATCATCCAAAACCGAGAAGCAACAGGGCGAATCGCCAAATGGGCAATCGAACTTGGGCCGCACCACGTGCGGTACACCCCTCGCACGACCATCAAATCCCAGGCATTGGTCGACTTCGTCAATGATTGGACCGAATTGCAGATTCTGGAAGACAGGCCTGACCTCACGTACTTGACTATTTACTTTGATGAGTCTAGGCAATTGGAAGGCTCGGGGGCTGGCGTGGTGTTGATTGCACCCCAGGGAGACAAATTATGTTATGTTCTCCGACTCATGTTCCCATGCACCAACAACGCTGCAGAATATGAAGCCTTGCTTCATGGTTTGCGACTCGCCAAGGAGATGAACCTCACGCGTGTCAGATGTATTGGCGATTCTGATCTGGTGGCTCAACAAGTTTCAGGTACTTGGCATTCTCGGGACCCCGTGATGGCGGCTTACAGAAGGGCTGTGTCTGATGTGGCGGGTCATTTCCGTGGCTATCAAGTAACGACTGAACGAAGCAGCTAACGCCATTTCACGTCTCGGCTCGCAATGTAAACCGGTTCCTCCCAATGTTTTTCTAGATATTTTGCATAATCCTTACGTGAGGTTGCTCTCAGAAGAGGAGTTGGCAATACCAGACCCTGAGTCCCAGTTTGTGGCGGCTCTTCGTGTTACGTCGGATTGGGTTCTTCCTTATTTGGCATATCTTGTACGAGGCAAGTTACCTTCGGATGAGGTGTTGGCTCGCCGAATCGTTCGTCGGAGCAAATCTATGGTCATCATCAACGGCGAATTATATAAGGGAAGCACTTCTGGGGTATTCCAATGATGCATTTCTTCCGAAGAAGGGTGCGTAATTCTGAACGACGTCCATGCCAGAGATTGTGAGCATCATGCCGGGTCACGTTCCCTTGTCTCAACGTCGTTCCGTCAAGGATTCTTTTGGTTGACGGCTCATGCAGACACGGAAGAGATAGTTCGTCAATGTGATGGCTGTCAACGTTACGGACGACAGGCTCATGTGTCGGCTCAAGAACTAAGGATGATTACTATTATTTGGCCTTTTGCAGTCTGGGGGCTGGACATGGTTGGCCCCTTTAAGATGTCATCCAACAAAAAAACTCATCTACTGGTGGCGGTTGATAAATTCACCAAGTGGGTCGAAGAAAAACCTGTTGCCTCTTGCGATGAAGAAACAACAGTTAAGTTCTTGAAAAAGCTGATCTTCCGGTTCGGATATCCACACAACATTATTAATGATAATGGTACCAATCTATCACAAGGAGCGATGCTGGGATTTTGCCACCGTGAGCACATTCGGCTTGATGTATCTGCGGTCGCTCATCCATAATCTAATGGGCAAGCGGAACGGGCGAATTAGGAAGTTTTGCAAGGAATCAAGCCCCGACTTATGGTTCCCCTGGAGCGCACCCCAGGGTGTTGGGTTGAGGAGTTGCCTTCAGCATTGTGGAGCATCCGAACCACCCCAAACTGTTCTACGGGTTTTACTCTTTTTTTCCTGGTATACGGAGCAGAAGCCGTTCTTCCCATTGACATTAGGCATGACTCGCCCAGAGTTGCTGCTTATGTGGAACAGGATAACGAGTTGGTACGTCAAGATTCTTTGGACGCTTTGGAGGAAGCACCCGATTTGGCTGTCGACCGATCGGCTATTTATCAGCAGGACTTGCGGCGTTACCATAGCCGCCGAGTCAATAGCCGAACTTTTCAGGAGGGCGACTTAGTGCTTCGATTGATCCAAGATCGCACTGGTATGCATAAGTTATCACCACCATGGGAAGGACCGTTCGTCGTCAGCAAAAGCCTTCGCAATGGGTCATACTATCTGGTGGATCTTCGGCCTGATCGGCCAACCACGGATGCTGAGTCAACTCGCCCCTGGAACATAGCCCACTTGCGGCCTTATTACACTTGAGCTATTGGCTCTATTTTTTCTTCTCTTGAAAACTATAAGTCTTTCATTTTTATAAAGCAATAAAGTTGATGCCCACGAATTCTGGGGCTTTCCTGCTACTTCATCTTATTGAAAGCATGGATTTTTATTGCTCTTCGACAAGTCGGCCAAGCATGGACGCTATCCATACCAGAGAGCATAAGACGCCATGCTACAGTTATTACAACACCGGGTATCGATAAGCCAAAGAGGATCAGGTCGCTACAAGCGCGATCCAAACATAGGCATCTTATATGATTCTGTGGATTAGGCCGGCTTACTTGGGGGCTATTTGCTCCCAAGTCGTTCTGTGGTAAGAGCGTATACGCTTCTACAATCCTATGATTGGTATTTCCCCTAATCATAGGTCACTTGGGGGCTTCCTCTCATTGAGATCAACCTTACTACCCATTAGGCTTGCGAAAAATTACCGCATTACAAATGGTTATACTGGACTGTGTGTTGGCCGAATCGCCAAATGGGCCCATGAACTCTTGGCGAGTTACTCCGCTTTATGGACCCTGAACTCGCCTTGGTTAAAACTTGCATGGTACCGGCTAGCGCCCCACATGGAGAATAGAGAAACCATTGGTTCACTCAACCTGCTTCACTGAAGCCTGACTCGTGCCTGATCAGCCAGTCTAAATACTTGAGTTTTTTTAAATAAAAGTCTCCCTCGGGTAGCACTTGAGTTTATCTAACTCGTCCTATCCTGTCGCGACTTGAACGAGCCGACGAAATTCTTACTTTCACCTTCCTACCACTGCCACAAGGTTTTGCAAATTTTTATGACTCGCCGGATCTTTTGAATCAGTTTTTTTTCTACACATAATTCACCGGAACATCTTGAGTCGGTTATCATTTATTATCATCCATTACTCACTGAGGTGGTTTGATGTATGTTTTTAGCCTAACAGATTGATGATCAAAATCTCTACTGACATGGCGGGTCAAGCATCATAAAGCGCTCTGAGGACGATACAATGGTTTTAGAGAAATCGCATAACAAGGTTGTTTCCTACAATAACCTATTACATGGCTCGGATGGCCAATTCCCCGAAGAACTACTCTGCTGGTGCCTCCAGGTCAGTTTTCTTTGACCTTTGGCCGACTTCAAGTTGTAAGTCGCCCAACACCCAATTACTCTTGGATAAGGCAGCGAATTCATCTTCATCATTCAAAAATGTCGAGAAGTCCGCCTCCAAATCAAAAGGGTTCTTGGGCCGACGCGGAGTCAAGCTGGTTGTCACAAAGGTCGGCGGATTTATTTTCTTATTCTTGTCATCATAAGCACCTTGATACTTTGAAAAATCCAAGCTTGCCGCAAGCTGAGTCGCCGCCGAGCGTGATTCTTTGACAACACGCTGATAATCATCTTGAGTAAATTCTGACCCGTCGTCCTTGAGCTGGGGAAAGCCTGCTGCTACTTCTTCGGGTTTTATCTCTGGAGCATATGCTAAGCACCGACTCAACGTAGTCAGCACCCCTTTCTGGGCACCTGATTGGGTTAGCTCACCTATTTGAGGCGGAAGGGTAGATAAGCAGCCAAGCATCTTTTTGATTGATGTTATGGGTTCCTTGGCCCCCATCACTGCCTTCACGGTCAGCACGATTCCGGTATACAGTTGCTCCGTTAATGTGTAAATCACCTTTAACATCAAGATACAATCATCCTGAAGGTTGGCGGCTCTCGGGCCTATATAAGAGATAATGATGGTCAGTAATTTCTTCATACTAAGTTTTTTTTACAAAGTACGAGATCAGGGTTTGCTTCTTACCAAAGATAGCTTGTGCCATGTAGGAGATATGTTGCTTTAAGCAGGCCAGCTCTTGTTGCATGGTTTGCAGTTTTGCTTCAGTTTTTTCCGCTCGCTTTAGCGTGGCGCCTTGATCAGCTTGAGCCTTCTTGTGGGCGGCCTTCAGCTTCTCCATCTCAGATAAGATCACTTGACATTTTTCTTCTGATTTAGCCCACGCGTCTTGCTGGCCGGCTAAACTTTTCTTTAAGTCGCCCAATGCCGACTCATCTTGGGCAAGAGATTCCTGTCAAGTATATTATCAAGGGGCAAGTCTCAGAATTATTGCACGCAACATCTCTGACACTTCGGGGCTAATGTAAAATTTTTGAAACAAAATTATACAACATCAAGACCCGGCTCTTTTAACAGGTGACCCGGCTCTTGGGGGTTACAGGTCAAAAGATTTTTCTAATATCAAGACCCGACTCATCTTTCAACAGATGACCTGGCCCTTGGGGGTTACAGGTCGAAAGATTTTTCCAATATCAAGACCCGGCTCAGCTTTCAACAGATGACCCGGCCCTTGGGGGTTACAGGTCGAAAGATTTTTCTAATATCAAGACTCGGCTCATCTTTCAACATATGACCTGGCCCTTGGGGGCTAATAAGGATGGTATGCATTAGGGCGTACCTCATGTCTATTCTTTATCATAAGGAGTAGATTCTTATCCATTTCATAACTCGTCTCCAGGCGATTTGCAAAGCCGGAGCAGAGCTCTTTAAATTCAAGATTCTCGTACTGAGACAATTTGGCCTTGGAAATTTCATGTCTAATAGAAGTCTGGGTTGATATTGATACATGCTTTGACAAGACTGTCGAAGCCGGCTTAGAGAAGCTAGTACCAGTGATGATTACAGCATCTGGATCTTCTGCCGTTTTCAACGGACTCGGCGGATTGGGCGTTTCCGTGCCTTCCTTGGGAGAACTTGGGAGGTCCGCTTGTTCATCAGGTTTATCCTTTGCCGGGTTAGCTTGAGTCGGCGCCGGTTTTTCAATAGGTTCTGGAGCCGTAGTGGAAGTTGATCCGCCAGTTTTCCTTTTCTTCGCTTGTGCCCTAAAAAGAGAAGGGGATATGCTTAAAAACAAACATCATCATCATCAGGACAAATGTAAGTATTATAAGGACTTACCCTGGAACGCGGTTCATTGGCGGAACGGCTGACATCACTGAGTCGCCTGACGAAGGGGGAGTATTCTACAAAAGTAATACCTCAAGATATGAGCAAGTTCTAAGTATGATCCAAAAGGAAGCAAAGGGGGACGCTGCTAAAAGGATACCTCATTCCGCCTCTTCTTGGTAGGAGTTTTCGCTGGTAACCCGGACACCAAGTCTCCAGAGTGACTCCGAGTCTTCCGGTAGGAAGCATGTTGCGCTTTCTTCAAAAGGAAATTAGGATCCAGACAAGCATTTTGGTGAGACATGGGAACTTTCCCACAAACCCACCTGGACGGCTTAGGCGGAGGAGAAGATGAGTCGGAGGAAATAGAAATTACGTCTACGGAGTCTTCTTGGCTTTCGTTACCATCATTCTATACATAAGAGATAGAGAGGTGTAAAGACAAATTATAGCAATGGATGTCAAGACAAAGAAGATAGAATTTTACCTCTGAAAATACGTCGTCGATTTGGGATTCATCCACATCAGACGGTTCAGTGATGTCGGTTTTGCTTTTGCTCTTGGATTTCTTTTTTGGAGGTGGCTTGGCTTGCTTAAGGGCCATCTTTTTAGGCCTCTTGGACCAGAATCGGTCGCCTTTCTGAAGTGGAATTTTTATTATGCGAATCAGAATTCAAGTAAGTCGGAAAGAATAAATCAAAGGCGGGTTAAGTTATTTACTTTAGGAGCCGGGTTGATCTTGCAGAATGGCTTAAGCCCTATTTGGCTACACCTGGCCATGGGCTCGCCGGTCAGCTTCTTGATGATGGTCACAATATCATTTTCTGTGAGTGCTGTATGGAAGTAGCATTGGGGATGGTCCAAGGTGCCATCAAACTCACACATTAAGCCGGCTCGGCGACTTAAGGGAAGGATGCGCCATTCCACCCAGCAGCGGATCAAATCAACCCCAGTGAGACCATTGTTTGTTAAAGATCGTAACTCGGATAGCACTGGAATAAAATCCGACTCCTCTTCTTTAGTGAGCTTGTCTGGAAGTTTAAAGTTTGTAGGAAGGCGTTCCTCCCTATAGCCAAGGAGTTTGTTTTCACCCTGAGGAGAGGTTTCTTGGCAATAAAACCAAGACTCGCCCCAGCCTTTGGGATGGCTTGGCATGGCGAGTGATGGCAATGAGCTGTCCCTGCGGCGTTGAAAGTTGACGCCTCCAAGTTCTAAGCTAGGGCCATTGGAAAACTCAGTCTGGCGATTCAAATGAAAAAAGTACCAGAACAAAGGAACTGAAGGTTCCATCCGCAAGTAGGCTTCACAGAACACTTGAAACTGACATAAGTTACTAATCGAGTTGGGAACCAAGTCTTGGAGGTGGACGTTCATGATAGTCATGGCATCTTTGATGAATTTTGACCCTGGCGGCTTAAACCCCCGTTCGAGGTGTTCAGCAAAGACAACTATTTGCCCTTCCTTCGGGTTGGGAATTTCTTCGCCTAACCCGGATCGCCATCTGATAACCTCTTTCGGGTCAAGGTTTCCCGTCTTCACATAGTCGTTGAGAAAAGCTTCATCAACTTTGGTCGGGACCCAATCGGCTTTGAAAACGGTACCCATGGCTACAAAGGAAAAGATTACGAATAAATTAACTCGCCGAGCGCTTACTGAGTGGTTAAGAGGATCAATTAACTCGCCGAACATTTGTCAAGTGACTAAGGGAATCTATTGACTCGCCAACAAGGGACCAGGTCTGGACACAAGGGCGATTTAGGAATTTCCTATTGTTTAAGGGGGACAACTCAAAGCTTCAGAAATGTTTGCTAAAATGGTGAAGTGCGGATCTACAAACAGGTTTTACACAGCACGCAGTAAAACATAGATCTACAGAGCAGACGAAAATGAATGGAAAAAGGCCTGGATAGAGTAAAACAGTCAATGGCTAGGGTAAAAACAGTAAAGTTGATTTGACAGAAGCCTTTCTTAGTTCCTTGGCAGGAGTTAATCGGTTGAGAGTATGGTTGATATTACCGCACCTAGCACTACATCAAATTAATCAATATATATATATGGAAGGATTCGAGGTGCGCTAAGGAACCGGCGGACAATGAACACCGAAGAGCTTAGATCTGTTTCTACTGGTGAAAGGTTGACCTGATGATGGTGTCCGGTGGCGACCGAGAGAGATCCGCGACGAGTGCTACGTCCTTGGTCGGCCTGCAGACGCGTCGAACGAGGTGGCCGGAGGTGGAATTTTCCTCGGGCGGTGATGAAGCTCTCGATGTGGTTGCGAGGAAGAAGAAGACCAGCGAGATGGGTAGGTGGGGAGGTGTCCTGCCTCCTTCCCTGAGCCTATTTATTGGGGCGGGCGCTGGAATCAAGGCACCCTGCGCGGGAACTGAAAACGGGATAAAGATTTGCTTTAATAGCGCCAAGATTTTCGGGATATCTGTGCCGGAAGATCCGTTGGAGATTGCGTCATCATTTCTTCCGAGATTAAAGGGATAAGATGGTGTCAACAAGAAATGGTTCGGCGAGTTGGATATTTCCACGAAAGATGGCGGATTAAGTGTATAATGCGTAAAAGAGCAGAGTGAGTCGCCCCTAACTAGGTAAGAGTTGGCGTGAATAGGTTCAAGTCAATCTGGGGCTTAATGTTGGGGATATTATCTGTTGCGTGACCCGCCCTGGTTGGGCCGGGTTACCAAGCGGGCGACTCATCCATTGGCGATTCAAGCTTTGGCCCAATAAAGCCAAGGAGCTAGATGGCGGTTCAAGATCTTCCTGAAGAGTCGATCATTGGGAAGGTCTCCAAGTCTTGGAAAGCACGGCGACTTAGAGATAGAAAGGATCATGACCTGCGTAATGGCAAGGACTCTTGTAAACCCTAAGGGCTTGACCTGTATATAAAGGCGAGTCCCGGGGAAGGAGAGGGAGAGTTAGAAATCATCGAGTGCTAGGTCAGGCGAGTTACGCCCTCCTTGTAATCGAAACACCATCAATACAACACAAAGAAGGACGTAGGCTTTTACCTCCTCACGAGGGGCCGAACCTGGGTAAATCTCTGTCTCATTCCCGTTCAACCCCTTTGACTCGGCACCAAGGTGCGATGGCTCCAACACTAAGTCCTTTCATGAGGACATCTGGCGTGACAAAACCACGACAGTACTCAAGAAAGATGAATGGCGCTCATTTAATTTATTCTTCAGTAAAAAAATGGATAAAATAAATTACTTTTCCACTAGTAAAAATTTAGCAAGCCTTACAACCTTTTGCTTTATAAAAAAGATGAATGCCCGTAATGCCTTTCTTGTCCCCCTTTATTTAGAGAGTGGGTGAAGAAAGAAGGAGGGCGAAAGGAGCGCCCAGCTAGGATTCGGTGCCTCCCCGCTAGGACCGGAAGGACTCCTCCCCACTAGGACCGGAAGGGCCCTGCACCCGGGAAGGGCGGACGAAGTCGACAGGGAAGAAGTGGGCACAAGGCACGTGCAGGTGATGGCGCTCCTGAGGACAGTTGTTGATGATGGTGCTGCCGGCGATCCGACGAGTCGGAGCCGCTGCCCCCGTCCCTGGGGAACTAAAGGTCGCCGCCATCACGGCCTCCATCATCTCCATCGCTCGTGCGAGCGCCTTCGCTGTCGTTGAGCCCCTCGGCATATCCAAGGAAGAATCCATGCTCTCCAAGACCCCTCACATAGAGCATGGTCGTCCCTAGTGGCCAAAGGCAGGGAATTCCCCTAGTCCTTTAGAAGAACACGTGGGAGAAAGTCTCCCACCCATGTACACTAAATGTGGCACCATGGGTGGGGGACTCTACCATGATACCCAGACAATCACCACTTCCTTTACCCGTAGGAAACCGGGTACCTTGCCGGAAATTTTTCTCCATCACCGGAAGAAGGAGCACGGGAGCCACTTTCCCTGAGGTTTGTCAAGCTCCATCACCCTAGCGAAAGGGCGAGGGAGGCACAAACGACCGTGGGGAGGACCGCTGATACGTCCCAAATGTATCTATAATTTCCGCTTGCTCCAAATATTTTGGGTGACATTGTTCTATGTTTTGCTACATTTTTATATCATTTTACACATATTTGGACTAACCTACTAACTCAGTGCACCCAGTGCGAGTTTCTGTCTACTGATGTCTATTTTGCACTGGCTTTTATCCAATTTTCCAAAGCCCGAAAAATTGAAGGAAAAATAAATAAAAAATCAGCATAACAGAAGCTTCTAGATCACCGAAGATGGGCCATAGGGGGGCTAGGGGCTGTCCAGACGACCTCCTCGCGCGGCCTACCCCCTGGCCGCGCCAGCAGGCCGTCTGGGCAGGTCCTACCTCCTTTGGTGCCCTCCTTCGGCTTATATTTAGTCCTCTAAGAGAAAACCCTTCCACAACTTCCAGAATCACGAATTTCTCCATCATTCTGCTGCCGCAGCGCTTTCGAGATCGGGATCGTCAGGAGACCTCTTCCCGACACCCTGCCGGAGGGAGGATTAACCTCCGGGAGCTTCTCCACTGCCATGGACGATTCCCGGACATGCCGTGAGTAGTCCTCCTTGGACCATGGGTCCATGACCAGTAGCTATGTGATGTCTTCTCTCCAATCTTGTGCTTCAATGGTTAGTCCTCGTGAACTGCGATCAAGGCATCTATGTAATTCTCATGCTATTGCTATGCTCGGTTTGTTGGGATCCAATGGATTATGAGATTATGTTCAGATTGTTATGAGTTATATATTTGATTATCCTTTTATATTATGTCCCTTAGTGATTCATGCATGTTCTCCGTTGCTATTTATTGCTTTGGCCGAGTAGTAGATTGTAACTCCAAGAGGGAGTCTTATGCATGATTGTGGGTTCATGCCCCTCGATGTCTAGCTTGAGTGAGAGAAACATGAGACTAGGGGATGTGTTGTTCCCACCAGGGACAAAACAACGGTGCTTGTGACCACGGTTGCAAGGATTGTTTACCTTACACATAGTTCGTTAATGCAGTTGTCCGTTGCTTTGAGTTTACACTTTGGGTGGGGCTCGCAACATAATATCGGTGAGATGTTCTGGATAGATATCTCAAGGTGGATGATTAGTAAGTAGATGCTGATGAATAAACGGTCTACTTGTCTTGGCGTACTTTCCATTACTATTGAACCTCTAACTATCAAGTAGCATAATTAGCATTGCGGTGCGTTCATAATTCAGTCAATTTCCCAACTGTGATTTGTTTACCCAAGCATAGTTGTTTATCGTATTTTGGGCGAGAGAGATCACTAGTGAACATCATGTGACTCCGGTCCTTATCACCATCATTGTTTACACCTCCATCATTTACCGTTTTCATTTACTTTTTCGTTGCAATCTCTATTACCTTCCCGCTTGTGTTTTGATCCTTTGCAAACTACAAGTCCGGAGAGATTGACAACCTCTCTGTACTCGTTGGGAGCAATGTTATATGTGTGTGTGCAGATCCACGTCTTTTGCTAGCGCCAGAGTGGAAGACACCTACTTGTTGATCCTAGGAGTCCTCCAGGTTCGATAAACCTTACAGTTCCCGTGTAAGGGAAAACTTGCTGCTGACTACATCTCAACCTTCCACTTGGGGTAACCAACAAGGTACGAGAAGTATATAGATCATCTCGTCATCAAGCAAACTTTTTTGGCGCCGTTGCCAGGGACTCCAGTCTTCAAGATAGGGAAGTTGCACGCTATCCTTTACCTTTGCATTTTAGTCTTGTTAGTTTGCTTTTTAGTTTTTGCGTTAGTCTTATATCAAAAACCACAAAAAAATTAGTTGCTTTGTTCTTGCTTGTTGCCGCTGCCATGGGTTCCACTGAAAACACCAAGTTGTGTGACTTCACTAGTCACAACAACAATGACTTTACCTGCACTCCCATTGCTGCTCCCGCCACTTAGGCCAAGTCCTATGAGATTAAACCTGCTTTACTGAACCTAGTTATGAAATATCAATTCTCCAGTGCTGGAGATGATGCTGCCTTGCACTTGAAATTTTTTGTTGAGCTCTGTGATATGCAAAAATATAAAGAAGTAGATGGTCATATTGTTAAACTTAAGCTTTTTCCTTTCTCCTTGAGATGAGGAGCTAAAGTGTGGCTTCAATATTTTCCTAGGAATAGCATAGATTCTTGGAATAAGTGCAAAGATGCTTTTATTGGGAAGTATTACCCGCCTGCTAAGATTATCCAGTTGAGGAGTAACATTATGAATTTTAGACAATTGGATAATGAACATGTTGCTCAATCTTGGGAACGTATGAAATCTCTTGTTAAGAATTGCCCTACACATGGTTTGACTACTTGGATGGTTATCCAAACTTTCTATGCAAGATTGAACTTTACCTCGCGGAATCTGTTAGACTCGGCCGCGGGAGGAACCTTTATGTCAACAATACTTGGTGCTGCCACAAAGCTATTGTATGAGATGATGAAAAATTATTCTCAATGGCAAACCGAGAGATCTCCAACAGGTAGGAAGGTAAACTCTGTTGAGGAGATCTCCTCCCTTAATGATAAGGTTGACATGATCATGACTATACTTACTAAGCAAGCTCCTATCGATCCTCATGATGTTCCTTTAAATTCTTTGGTTGCTCAGGAAAGAGAGCAAGTTGATGTTAGTTTTATCTCTAGGAACAACTTCAATAATAATGCTTTCAGGAGTAATTTTGGTAGCAATCCTAGACCGTTTCCATCGAACAACTATGGGAACAACAACAATTATCCTAGCACCAAAAACTCCACTTCTGAATTAGAGACCATGCTTAAAGAATTTTTCACTTCTCAAAAAGCCTTCAACAAGAATGTAGAAGAGAAACTAGAAAAATTATAGAGTCTCTCTTCGAAGGTGGACAACATAGCTCATGATGTAGAGATGCTTAAAATTAGAACTTCCCCACTTCAGGAAAGGAACACTACACCCACGAATGCTATCCAAGTCCAAATTAATGAGAACATAAGAATGCTAGCCAAACTTAAGGATAGATGGGCTAGAGAAAAGGAAGAGGAAGAGAGAATTAAGAGCCTTCCTACACACACCACCATTGCTACTATACAAGTTGTTTAGGATCTCAAAACTTTTAACACCCATCGCACTCCTAGTCCCAATGGACCTATTAATGGTGATGCTAATACCTCAAATATAGGACAAGAAAGTCCTTTGAATTTAGAGACTACTAAAAGAATGAGCTTAGAAGACATTACTACCACTTTAATTAATGGTAGTGATATGGATTTTGACAATTGTAGTCTTTCCAAAGTCATCACCTTCTTGCAAAGAATGGCTAAAGACCCCCACACTAGTACGCATAATATTGCCTTCACCGAGCATATTACCAATGCTCTTATCAAAGCTAGGGAGCAGAAGCTCAAGTTAGAGACTTCTATTCCTAGAAAACTAGAAGATGGTTGGGATCCTATGGTCAAAATCAAATTGAATAATATCTCTTGCTTTGCTTTATGTGATGTTGGAGCTAGTGCCTCCCTTATGCCCAAAAGAATGTATGATATGCTTGATTGGAAACCTTATGATCCATGTTCTTTTGGTGTTCGTCTTGTTTATTCTTCCATATAGAAACCTTTAGGGAGAATTGATGATGTTCTTATTATTGTCAATGATAATTATGTCCTCGTTGATTTTCTTATTATGGACATTGAATGTAATCCTTCATGTCCAATTATTTTGGGACGTCCTTTTCTCCGCACCGTTGGTACTATTATTGACAACAAAGAGGGGATCATTAAATTCCAATTTCCCTTAATAAGGGAATGGAGCACTTCCTTAGAAAGAAGATTAAGTTACCTTATGAGTCTGTTACTCGGGCAAGTTATTCTTTTGGAGTTGATAATACTTGATCTTCTTGCATTATGCCTAGCTCAAAGGCATAAAATAAAGCGCTTGTTGGGAGGAAACCCAATTTGTTTTTACTTTTAGTATTAGTTGTCTTAATGCTTGTTCCTACTGTAGAAACATCATTGTATCTTTATTTTTAAGATTTGTGCCAAGTTATAGCCTCCAACTTCAAGAAAGTTCAAAAATTGTGACATGTTGTCCAGAAACAGATTCTGTGTTCTTGACGGAAAAATTTGCCAAACATCACCAGATCATTTATTTGATCTGAATTGTTTTGACATCATGCTCTATATAATTTCCTTTATGGCATTTGTTCTGAGTTTTTTTATTTGAGTTGCATAAGTGCCCCGAATAAATTATTTACTACCTGTTGTTCTGTTTTTCACAGATTCTGCCATGTTTTGCGTTTTCATCATTTTGCAAATCCTAATCTTACTTTTTATTTGCAAAAACCTATTGGAAGTCATGAGAAACAATAGCTTTTCATGAAAATATTTATTTCCAGCTGGTAATGAATTATTTTCATAAGGGTACTAACCACTCTAATCAGCTTACGATGAGTTTTGTATGAAGGGAGTTTTCAAGTATGCGATGGGAGATGCTGAAAAAAGATACAGGAGTGTCAAACGCTCAATATTGGGGATGCCCCCATGCACCCCAATAAATATTCAAGGAGACTCAAGCGTCTAAGCTTGGGGATGCCCTGTGCATCCCCTTCTCTATCAACAATCATCAGTTCGTCCATCTCCATGCTATATTTTTATCATTTCATATGTTATGTGCAATGCTTGGAGCGTCCTGCTCTTTACTTTTTAGTTTGTTTTAGTTTTGCTTGATGTTCATAACAAGTCAGAACCTAGCCTACTTGTTTGGGTGAGAGACACGCTCCATTCCACTCTAGAAGACAACATAGGTTTTCATGCTTATCTGTTTGTGTGTTCTTCATCTTTCCATAGCTACTGTCATGCTTAGCTCTTAGTTTTCATGCTTATCTTTTTAAGAGCTTTTATTTAGGTTGCTTTTGGAACTCTCTTGAATTATCATGCTTATCTTGTTTAGAGAGTTGGCTCATTGCACTGAGTTGTGTGTCTTGCATGAGTAGGTAATTGAGGTTGCTATTTAAGTATAGTAATAACTTCCAATAGTTTTGAGGTATTGATTTGAGTAATGTTTGGACTATTGGTGCCAAGAGCTTGAGCCTATTAGTGATAGGTGTCGTATTTTTGGAAATCTGTGTGTTTTTCAAAAACTAAAAATTAGTTGAGAACTCTAGCTACTAAATTTATCGCTTAGCTCTGGAGGGGTTAGAATATATAGAGTACCCTCACGTTACCATGAGTTGAGGATGCGCAAGGATAACCAAACCCCCAAACACTCCTCCTCGGGGTACTTGTCTCTTTGTGAACCTCCTAACTAGATATATAGTTACCGATAATAAGTGTATGAGTTCTTTGGACTAATGTGAGTATTCGATTGTTGGCACTTCCACCATCCATATTTTTCTAGCCTCTTCGGTACCGTGCATTGCCCTTTCTCACATTGAGAGTTGGTGCAAACTCCGCCGGTGCATCCAAGCCCATGACATGATACGCTCTGTCATACATAAGCCTCATTATACCTTTCCTCAAAAAAGCCACCATACCTACCCATTAAGGCATTACCATAGCCTTTCCGAGATACATTGCCATGCAACATCCACCATCTCATGACTTGATCTTCATGTCATAGATGATTTTGCTTGATCATAGAGCCGCATGATAGTTGGGCCTTGCCCCAATTATTGATACATGACGCGCTAGTATCATTGTATATTCTGCGACACTGGCAGAGGCATACATTTGCATACATCATGATAGTTTTCACTTGTCTTTATGTTGAGTACTTCTTATAAAGTGTGATGATCTTCTTCTTATTCATGTAAAACATAGATTGTTGCCCTTAAGTGAGAAAAAGATCCCAAAGAGGACAAACAAAAGACCTGAAAGAGGACAAATAAGATATAGATAGAAAGAGCCAAAGAAGCCACAAAAAAATAAAAAATAAAAGAAAGAAAAAAAGAGAAATAAAAAGAGAGAAGGGGGCAACGCTACTATTCCTTTTGGAAGATCCACACTCGTACTCCATTTCTATATTTGTACTACATAGAGATTATCATTCATGCATAACTATGTGGGGACCCTTACACTATAGAACTTGGTTTCATATTCCAATGATGAGCCTCCTCAAATGAGCTCTAGGTCTTCATGAGCAAACAAGTTGGATGCACCCCCACTAGTTCCATTAGAGAGCTTACCTTAGCTGATATGTGCATCTGTTACATGGCAATCCCTACTCCTCACATCATATCTATCATTTGGATTTCTCTCCCCTATGGTTGTCCTCATTAATGTGATCCTTTCAGACCTTTTTGTCTTCCTTCCCCATCATTATTCTATTTTCCATCCTAAGTGCCAACATATCTTGCTTACGCTAATCCATTGCATGAGTGCTCAAAGTCGAAAGGGAGAGGATCATTTTGACTTTGTGCCAGACTAGTGGTCTGGGGATGAGTCAAAATAAGATTCTGAAGGACATCAAGTGTGAGGTTTAGTAGATTGAGTTCTCAATTAAAAATATATTTTATGATCTCAACCCATCTCCCACTTCTTTCATGCAAACACCATTTGGAGACATTCGAGTCGCGGATAGCGAGAGCTCTTGCACCTTTATGTTCTTACTTTGCTAATTTCAATAATAGATATAGACTCTTGCTTGCTATTGTCTTGACTTGAATTGCATATCTTGCTTACTTTACTTTGAAGTTCTTATATGTGTGTAATATGTCACCACAGAAATTATCGTGTTATCATTTATCTACTCGAGGACGAGCACAAATTAAGCTTGGGGATGTTGATACGTACCAAACGTATCTATAATTTCTGCTTGTTCCTTCATATTTTGGCTGACATTGTTATATGTATTGCTACATTTTTATATCAGTTTACACATATTTGGACTAACCTACTAACTCAGTGCACCCATTGCTAGTTTCTGTCTGTTGATGTCCATTTTGCAGGGGCTTTTTACCCAATTCTCCGTAGCCCAAAAAATTCCAGGAAAAAATATATAAAAAACCAGCATAATTGAAGCTTCCAGATCACCGAATATGGGCTAGAGGGGGGACACGGGCCGTACAGGCGACCTCCTGGTGTGGCCTACCCCCTGGCCGCGCCAGCAGGCCGCCTTGGCGGGTCCCACCTCCTCTGGTGCCCTCTTTCGGCCTATATTTAGTCCTCCGAGAGAAAACCCTTCCAAAACTTCCAGAATCACGAATTTCTCCATTGTTCCGCCGTCGGAGCGCTTTCGAGATCGGGAGCGTCAGGAGACCTCTTCCCAGCACCCTGCCAGAGGGAGGATCGACCTCCGGGAGCTTCTCCACCGCCATGGACGCTTCCCGGACGTGCAGTGAGTAGTCCTCCTTGGACCATGGGTCCATGACTAGTAGCTATGTG
Organism: Hordeum vulgare subsp. vulgare; assembly: GCF_904849725.1. Taxonomy (NCBI): domain Eukaryota; kingdom Viridiplantae; phylum Streptophyta; class Magnoliopsida; order Poales; family Poaceae; genus Hordeum; species Hordeum vulgare. The sequence continues at coordinate 409,962,138 of NC_058519.1, read as the reverse complement.
ATGTCTTCTCTCCAATATTGTGCTTCAATGGTTAGTCCTTGTGAGTTGCCCTACATGATCAAGGCATTTATGTAATTCTCTTGCTATTGCTATGCTCGGTTTGTTGGGATCCAATTGATTATGAGATTATGTTCATATTCTTATGAGTTATATATTTGATTATCGTTTTATATTATGTTCCTTAGTGATTCATGCATGTTCTCCGTTGCTATTTATTGCTTTGGCCGAGTAGTAGATTGTAACTCCAAGAGGGAGTGTTATGCATGATTCTGGGTTCATGCCCCTCGATGTCTAGCTTGAGTGACAGAAACATGAGACTAGGGGATGTGTTGTTGCTACCAGGAAGAAAACAACAATGCTTGTGGCCACAGTTGCAAGGATTGTTTACCTTACGCATAGTTCATTAATGCAGTTGTCCGTTGCTTTGAGTTTACACTTTGGGTGGGGCTCGCAACTTAATACCAGCGAGATGTTCTGGATAGATATCTCAAGGTGGATGTTTAGTAAGTAGATGTTGATGAATAAATGGTCTACTTGTCTTGGCGTACTGCCCATTACTATTGAACCTCTAATTATCAAGTAGCATAATTAGCATTGCGGTGCGTTCATAATTCTGTCAGTTGCCCAATTGTCATTTGTTTACCCAAGCATATTTGTTTATCATCTTTTGGGAGAGAGGCGTCACTAGTGAACATCATGTGACTCTGTTCCATATCACCATCATTGTTTACACCTCCATCATTTACCGTTCTCATTTACTTTTCCGTTGCAATCACTATTACCTTCCCGCTTGTGTTTTGATCCTTTGCAAACTACAAGGCCAGAGAGATTGACAACCTCTGTATCCTCGTTTGGAGCAAAGTTATTTGTGTGTGTGCAGGTCCACGTCTTCTACTAGCGCCAGGGTGGAAGACACGTAATTGTTGATCCTAGGATTCCTCCTGGTTCGATAAACCTTACATTTCCCGTGTAAGGGAAAACTTGTTGCTGACTACATCTTAACGTTCCACTTGGGGTAACCAACGAGTTGCGAGAAGTATATACATCATCGCGTCATCAACCGCGTGGCTTGAGTACACAAACACCAATGCTATACCTTTGGTGTACCCCGGCAACGGTGGCGCCGACGTCGCCGGAGGAGAGTCGGGCACGACACTCCGTCCCCTTTGACGACAAGCTCGTCGATGACCCCGGACCCTTCGAGTGCCCCTGCCTCGATCACTGGTGACTCCCTTCATCGCCAAGACTGAAGTGGCTGCATGATCTTGAAGGGAGGTTCTCGCTGCCCCCACAGAAGATGGAGGACATCGTCGCCTCCTGCCATAGCCAAAAACCGAAGACACCTCAAAGGACAAGAAAAGAAGAGCAAGCGAGGCAACCCTAGGTTGGAGGAGAGGAGAAGGATGGATGAGCATCATCTACCGCACCCCTCCCACTTTTATAGGGAGGGTGCGGGGGGCTACCTCTCCTACGCTCCAAAGGTCACCGGCCATCCCCACATATGATGTTGCCTACCATCACGGGCGAACAGGTAACCACCCCATCAATCCTATCCACGACGATGCGGCTTCTTCCACGACTACGCCTTTAAGTCACACGCACCGGGGGGCTCCTGTCCGTGCAATAATGATGGGGTACCTAGTGCCCCTGACTTTTGCATGGTTATTAAGAGTATAACCTCTCAAAGGCAACCACCAACCCAAGAAAATAGCCAGAACCAGAAACCAGAAAGACCTACACAAGCATCCCAGGACAGGACCAAGACATGCCAAGAACCCCTAGCACCTGCCGTGGACGAAGGCACAAGCATCCTCAACAAGACCCGACAAGTCGCCCCCCGACAAGCGTGGGCCAATCTGCCACCACTCCACCTCATCGCTACACTATTCACTTATCAATGAGGTGTCGAGCTCCGATATGGCTAAGTGGCTCTCGCTAGATAGGTGGCGATGCGCCGGAAGATAGATTACGACCAGTTGACACAGGTCTAGAGGCGTGTCAAGACACCAATCCACGACCAGCTAATATGTGGTAGGAGCTTGCTGGGAACGCTCCCCCGCTCACCACCTAAGGCCGCATTTATGGCACTTTGTCTTAAGTGCTAGAGTTAGGTATGATAGCACTCTTAGCTATCTAATCATGTCTGTTTGCCACTATGGACGCCCCTTGAGCTATAAACGGAGGCCCAAGGCAACCTAGCAAAGGATTCGACACTCCGAGGATTCAGACCCCAGGGGATTAGAACCAAGAACATTTGTACGCACGTAATAGCTCTCTGCGGAAACCCTTGCCGGGGCAGAACATCGATCAAACTCTTGTCTTCCCCCAATCAATCCACAAAAGCACGAGTAGGGTTTTACGCTTCACAGCGACCGAATCTGGGTAAACACCCCGAGTGTCATCATCGTGTTGCCTCGTGGTTTCTGCTCTTTGTGCCATGGGATCTCCCCGCCGAACCAAGGAGGGGCCAAAGGTCCCATAGGTGATCGAGTGCACACCTGCACCGACATACGGGAAGGGCGTGGATTCGGTCCGTATGGAGCAGATCTTGTCGACCTTGTCCCGTTCAGGTGATGAAGAGGCTCATTGATGGAAGCTCAAGGTCAGGCATTCTTCAAGACCTCCATGGGTAGGTACGTGAGAGATAGACGGGGATATGATATGGAGAAGGAGCTTTGGAGATAAGGGAACACGAGGGAGAGGAAAATGAAGGGAAGGGAGATAAAGGCAGAAGAGCAGCACGCCGCCAACGTCGGTGAGGTTGGCGGGGATCCTGGCATGGGGGCGATGAGAGGAGCTTGGGGAAGAAGGATCTCGGGGAGGCGTGTGGTGCCTTTATGCATGATCATTGCCATGATTAACATCATAACTATGCACTTTTATATTAGTTTCCCAATAGTAATTTGTTTATACGTCGTGTGCTATTTTCTTGAGATGCCTCTAGTAAAAACTATGCCCCCCGGGTCTATGCCATATATTAATCTAAGCTCCATTTACTTGTTGCAATTATCTATCTATCACTACTAGATTCGATCGTTTGAATTAACGAGTATAAGGGGATTGACAACTCTCTTGCCCGCGTTGGGTGCAAGTATTTGCTCTTGTTTGTGCAGTAACTGCCGATGGTTGATTGCGTGCTTCTCCTATTTGTTCAATAAACCTTGGTTGTCACCGAGGTAAATACTTGTTGCTACTCTTCCACATCAATCCATTCCTCTTCGAGGAAAAACCCAAAGCATCTACAAAGTAGCATTGCACCTCACCCAAGGCAATCTTTTTATCGTATGAGTAAGGGACAATTTCATTGAAAGTGCTACTGTTCATTATTTCTATTATGTTATCACTAACTCGTTGCAGGCATGAGGAGTAGTTTTGAAGGTGAATGATGAGAATATTCTAATTCTCGGGAAAGCCATGAATCTTGACATCGGTAATTCGCCCAACTTAGGGGCAATACTTTTTCTACACCTAGCACACCAAGAAAGTCATGCACAATGATACATCACATGTGGAGGAATAATCACCATGTTGGCCAACTCCATTGAACTAGACTACAACTATTTCCGCCCCATTGTAGCTAAAAACCTTATTAGTATTAGAGTTCTTTGTAGTGTTGCAATGGTAGTAGTTCGAGGAGCTCGTCACTGTATTTGAATTCCTGGAGTTAGGCATTTGTTGCATACTCCTATGGCTAACCATTTCTCCATAGAAAATGGAATTTGGTATTATTCGCCACATGAAGAGATGCAACTTTTGACCAAGAGGCCCTCGGACCGGGGCAAGTTGATGAAGCAGAACTCACCACCAACGAATAAGACGACCATCCACAACAAGTAGACTACACCACCTATATGGGCATAAATACTCTCCGGGGCTCCATCAATGGCATGATCAACCTCGTTGTGTCCTTGAGAGACACATCCAACTACATGAACTCGATCTTATCCAACTGGAGCCAAGGATGGACTCCTTACTGATACGTCTTCGACGTATCCACTTTTCCAAACACTTTTGCTTTTCTTTTGGACTCTAGTTTGCTTGTGAAGAAATAAAAGTTCTCGAGTTGGGTTGAAAATTTATGGGGAATATTTTAGAATATATCAGAATAGACCTAGTGGAGGGGGTCACAAGGGAACCACGAGCTCAAGGGGCGCCCCCCTAGGGTGTGATACATCTCCAACGTTTCAATAATTTGTGAAATATTCATGCCATATTCACCTACGTTTACAATATTTTTATATGGCTTTGATGCACTTTTGTGATCTATTTAGAACTAACCTGGACTGATGCTATTTTCAGCAGAATTACCGTGGTGTTTGTTTATGCACAAAAATGTAAGTTCTCGGAATCGCCTAAAAATTTTAACATTTTTTCTGGAACATATGAGAAATAATGGAGCAAAGAATCACCAGAGGGCAACCACCTATGGGACACAACGCAACAAGGCGCTGCCACACCCCTGAACGCACCCTGATGCCTTGTGGGCCCCACGTGGGTTTATTCGGCGTGATTCCAACGCTGAAAAATCCTATATATATATACCAAAACCCTCAGAAATAAAGTGAGAACTTCTGCTCCACCGCCTCAACTTGTTGTATCGACAAAAAAACCGCCTGGAGCCTTTCTAGTACCCTGTCAGAGAGGGGAAATCATCTTCGGAGGCCATGACGAGATGGGATTAGTTCACCCTCGGGACTAAGGGTATGTACTAGTAGCTATGTGTTCAATCTATCTATCTCTCTCTCGCTCGCTCTCTATCTCTCTCTCTCTCGTGTTCTTGATATGGCACGATCTTTATGTATCACAGGATTTGTTAATATAGTCGGATCATATGGTGTTCTTTCCTTAACATCTTGTTGTTATTAATTGAATCTCTCCTTTTAACATATCATTCTGTTGGATTGAATATTTTGGTTTGAGAACACTTGATGTATGTATTGCATGTGGATACCCATAGTGACAATCGGGTATTCTAGTGATTCACTTGATATATGTTATGGCACTAACTTGCGGATTCCCCTGACCTTAGGGATCTATGCATAGGGGTTGATTGCACGTGTTCATACTACATTATCCATTAGAAATCTTGGGATGCTGCTTGAAGTTCTTTGTGTTGCATTGAATACGATAAATCCGAAATTGATTGATGCATGTCGCATAATTTAACCACAGATACTTGAGGTGACATTGGAGTATCTAAGTGATATTAGGGTTGATTAATATGTATCATTGGTGTTATTTTAGTATGAACTCTAGGGCTGTTTGTGACACCTATAGGAATATCCCATAAGATTAATCAGAAAGAATAACTTTGAGGTGGTTCTGTGCCTACAACAGTTTCATCTTATGTTCCCCGCTACTTATGAAATTTGGAGTGATTCTTTGTTGCACGTTGAATGATGACCATATGATTCTACTATGTTAGCATTGTTGAGAGATTGCACAAGTGAAAGCATGAACTCTAGGCATCATTTCCAAGCATTTATACAATGGATTGCTCTCTATTTACATTTCTTACCTTACTGTTTTTATTTATTCATATTATAAAAATCTATTTCTACTATCCATGCTACACTTGTATCACCATCTCTTCGCCGAACTAGTGCCCTATACAATTTTCCATTTTATTGGGTGCGTTGGGTACACTAGAGGTTTCTTGTATTTGATTGCAGGGTTGTTTGAGAGAGACCATCTTCATCCTATACCTCCCACGAATTGATAAACCTTAGGTCAACTAGTTGAGGGAATTTGCTCGAGTCCTACAAAACTCTACACTTGGAGGCCCAACAACATCTACAAGAATAAAGTTGTGTAGTAGACATCAACCTCTTTTCTGGCGCCGTTGCCGGGGAGGTGAGTGCTTGAAGTTATATCTTTAGATCTCGCAATTAAATCTTTTAGTTTCTTGTTTATCACTAGTTTGTTTTATAAAATAAAAATAAAAAATGGAGTTTAGATTGCCTCAATTGCTTCATATTTTTAATGTCTTTTCCGAAAATGATGGTTCGGTAATTGTGCTCAATTTATAGAGGAATAATTTATGAAAATGCTTAATATGAATTACTTGAATGATGATAATGATATTAATATTGTTAGTATGTATTGCATGAATATACATGATGCTAATGATACTAAAAGCCACAATCTTGGGGATGATATGTTCCATGAAGATGATATTTTTAGTCCCCGAAGTTTTGATGGGCAAATTTATTATGATGAAATCATGCCTCCTATTTATGATGATTATATTGATAAAAATGGGTTTGGAAGAGTATCAACTCTAGTTACTAATGATCCCACTATTTTGGAGGGTGTTGAATCTTTTCATAATGATAAAAGTAGGATTTTTTGAAGGAAAAGTGTAATGGAAACCCCCACAACAAGTTTTTTTAAGAATAATAAGAAACAAAATTCGTGCCCGTGGGGACTTGAACCTGGGTGGCTGGGTTGTACATCCACTCCACGATGAAGGTATATTTGGAGAGGTCATGACTTTATTTAGTGATGATTCCACTATTTCGAAGAGGTTCTAATTGATTATGACAACAAAGTTGCTATCTATGATGATTATGGTGATGATATGTATGCTATAAACAATAATGATAAACATAAAACTTTTCATCATGATTTTAATTTTTATTTGGATTATATAAATCAATCAAGTATCTCATGATAGTTATTTTGTTGAGTTTTCTCCCACTGCTTTGAATGAGAACAATTTTGCTTGTGTGTGAAGTAATAAAAATTCTATGCTTGTGCATCATGTAGATAATGCTTTATGTGATAGTTATATTTTTGAATTCCTTCATGATGCTACTGAAAATTATTATGATGGAGGAACATATGCTTGTCATTATTTAAATATTATCAAGTTCCCCCTCTATGTGTTCAAAGTTTTCAAGTCATGCTTGTTTTGCGTTCCTATGCTAGTTGATTCTTGCTCCCACAAATATTTTGCACACATAATACTTATGCATAGGAAGTGCGTTAGACTTAATGTGCTTTTCGTATGCTTCATAATGCTCACATTGTGTTTCAATTCATTACTTATATGTGAGCATCATTGAAATCATCATGCCTAGCTAAAAGGCATTATAGAAAAGCACTTACTAGGAGATAACCCAATATTTTTCCTTTCTATTTTTGAATGTTAACATGATTAAGCTACTTTATTAATCATATTTTGTGTCATTTATTTTAATAATGTGCCAAGTACAGTCTTTGAGGTAGTGTGGATACTTGCTTGTTTGATTCTATGCAAAAACAGAATCTTTACGTAGAGTATAGAATTTCTATGATTTTACTCGAGCGTCAAAAGATTATGAAAGTTTTACAAAACTTTGGTATGCAAATTCTCTAACTTGTCCTAATTTTTTGAATATTTGGATTCAGGAAAGATGGTGTTCATTTGGATCTTCACAGACTGCTTTGTTTTTGACAGATTCTATTTTGCATGCATGGTTTGCCTCTTTTAGTGTTTCCATGGCTTATATTGAGTGATATTAATTATGGGAATGGTATAATAAAGTAGCTATCATGTGATAATAATTATGAATCTTGTCTTGACTGTACCTAAGTGAATGATCTGTTTTTATTACACTAACACATCTCACGAAGTTCCGTTAAGTTTTGTGTGATTGAAGTTTTCAAGTTTTGGGTGAGATACCGATACGAGATAAATAAGGAGCAGAAAGAACCTAAGATTGGGTATTCCCAAGGCACCCCAAGGTAATATACCAGGAATACTCAAGCGTCTAAGCTTGGGGATGCCCCGGAAGGCATCCCCTCTTTCATCTTCAACGTTATCGGTATATCTTACTTGGAGCTATATTTTTATTCGTCACATAATATGTGTTTTTCTTGAAGCGTTCTTTTATTTTGCTGTTCTCTGTTAGATATTATTTCTAATCTTGTTTTTCAATAAAAATTTCCAAGAACTGCCTTTAGAATGTTTGAATTGCATGTGTGATGAGTGTTGCACAAAAATAGAAACTTTTTCTGTAGTATTTTAATCATCAAATTTTACTGGAACATGTAAAGATTCTTAAATTTTCAGAATTGTTGGAGTTACAGATCTACACGTTTGGAATTAATTGCTACACATTGTCCTGTTTAGACAGATTGTTGTCATAGCTTTGTTATCAACTTATCCTATAGTTTCCATAGCCTATATTGGTAGATATAAATTGTGAAAATGATTGTAAAAAGTATATAGTGTTTGAAAATTACCATGCAAATTGTCTTGGCAGTACATAAGGAGTTGATTTATTCTTATGTGCACTAACCTATCTCACGAGTTCTTTTCAAGTTTTGTGTGAATGAAGTTTTTGAGACTTAGGTGAAACCGGGAGATGAGAGGATTGAAAGAGATACAAAATCTCAAGCTTAGAAATTCCCAAGGAACCCTAAGTAAATAATACAAGAAGTCTGAATCATCTAAGCTTGGGGATGCTACGCATCCCACCTTTGTTCGTTAACAAATATTGGTTAGTCTATGTTGATCCTAAGTTTCTATTTATCCACATGACATGTGCTATTCTTGGAGTGAATTTTTTTTGCTGTTTGAAATAAAATATCGGATCTGAAAATATTTATTGTGAGAGAGTCCTCACATAGCTACTTGATTGTTTGACTACTCATTGATCTTCACTTATATCTTTCGAGAGTAGTTTGATGTTTACTCGTGTGCTTCACTTATATCCTAAGAGTAAATGGTGAATGAATGAAATATCATAAATATAGAATTATCAAAGTGCTATATTCTTAGAAGTAGTTTCACATTTGGTTTAGAAAGCAAAATCTATTGAAGTTTGACAATCATAGTATTGGTCATACAAGCAATTCATGAATGACTAAGTGTAAGAAAGAGAACTTTCACATACAAATGTATTGTCTTGGACATGTTTTATGATTGTGAATACACATTAATTTTCAAACATGATAAAATTGTTGAAGTTGGACAAGGAAGACAACGTAATGGTTATGTTTGGGCATATTTGCATAGAAGTTATATTGTTATGGATCCTCCAATGTGGGGTGCTTGTTTAGAACCTTTTGCTAGCCAAAACTTCGTACTAAGTAGAAATAATACTTGTGCATACTAATCCTTGATCCAAGTTTCTTCGACAAGAGTCCATCATGCCTACCTATATATGGTATTTGACTGCCATTCCAAGTAAATTTGCATGTTCCACCTCTAAACACTCAAATAAACATATATTTTGTTTGCTCGTACTACTCATGGAGCGACAGGGTAGTCATTGTCTTCCATGCTAAGCGAGTTATTCTCAAGATGAGTATTTATTCACTTGTCATTTCACAAGAGAGATTGGTAAAAGGATTCCCAATCCTCCATACTAAAGAAATAAATAAACAAGAGCCCCCCCTAGAAAGTTCATTGTTTGGAGGGCATCCGTGGAATGTGGTTAAATGGTAGAATGGGGGGGGGGGTAAAATTAAAATTCTGTTTGGGAAACACCAATAATGTGATTAGCATGGAAGATATTAAAAACTCTGTTGTGACGTTGACATGAAAGCCACACCACCCAAAATTACATATTCACCTTTATTTTAAAACAATGAGCCCTCGCACCTCTGCAAATCCCTGCTTCCCCGTGTGAGGAGACAATCTATTTACTTTCATGTTACTTACTTTTCATGTTGAGTCAACTTCTTATTCCAACCTCAATCTCTTAGTGGGATAGCATCATGTGTTGGGGCAAGATCCAAACATACATATCCAGTCAAATATATTTGATCATGATTCATTTTTGTTGACAATTATAAGTATGTTGGGAGGCGAAACTTGAAGCCCCTATCTTTGTGTGTACTCGATGGATGTTATTTGTTCTAAAAATATGCCTTGAGTATTAGAAATCATAGTATACTATATGATAATTGAGTATGTGGTGCTCTTACATAGACTTGATGATGCATTGAAGTTGTTAGGTGACTAATAACATGGGTTGATACGTTTCAAGAGAATGCATTGTTTGAACCCTGACATGTGAATTGAATGCTACTCAACCATGATGATTTTTTAAACGTTGCTGGTTATGATGATAGAAAAAGTGATTGGAATTACCATTGATCAAACTTATATACTATGCTAGCATTCACACTTCATAAATTATTTATTTCATCATTTACCTACTCGAGGATGAGTAGCAGTTAAGCTTGGGGATGCTGATACGTCTCCAACGAATAGACAATTTACGAAGTATTGAAGCCATATTCACCTATGTTTATAATATTTTTATATGACCTTGATGTACTTTTGTGATTTATTTAGAACTAACTCGGACTAACACTGTTTTTAGTAGAATTAGTGTGGTGTTGTTTTTTCTGCAGAAAATGGAAGTTCTCAGAATCGCTTGAAACTTTTTGGTGATTTTTTCTGGAACATATGAGCAATATGGGAGAAAAGATTGAACAGAGCGGAGCCACCTGTGGGCCACAAGGAAACAAGGTACAGATACCCGCCTGGCCGTGCCCTGATGCCTTGTGGGGACCATGTGGCTCCGTTTGGCATGATTGCAACGCTGAAAAATCCTATATATACCAAAACTCCCAGAAATAAGGTGCGAACTTCTGTTCCACCGTCGCAACTCTTTGTATCAACAAAAACCCCATCTGGAGCCTTTCTAGTACCCTATCAGAGAGGGGAAATCATCTTCGGTGGCCATATTCATCATCCCAGTGGAGGCCATGACGAGGAGGGAGTAGTTCAGCCTCGGGGCTGAAGGCATGTACGAGTAACTATGTGTTGAATATGTCTCTCTATCTCTCTCTCTCTCTCTCTCCCGTGTTCTTGATATGGCACGATCTTAATGTATCATGGGCTTTGTTAATATAGTTGGATCATATGGTGTTCTTCCCTTTCCATCTTGTTGTGATGAATTGAATCTTTCCCTTTAAGATCTCGTTACGTTGGATTGAATATTTTTGTTTGAGAACACTTGATGTATGTATTCCATGCGGATACCCATAGTGACAATGGGGTAATCTAGTGATTGAGTTGATATATGTTATGGCATCAATTGCGTATTTCGGTCACCTTGGGGATCTATGCATAGGAGTTGATTGCACGTTTTCATACTACGTTCTCCTATATAAATCTTGGGGGTGCTCCTTGAAGTTCTTCGTGTTGGATTGAATATGATATATCTGAAATTATTTGATGCATGTCCCATAATTTACCCACGGATACTTGAGGTGACATTGGAGTATATAGGTGACATTAGGGCTGTTTGTGACACCTATAAGAATAGGTCATAAGAATGATCAGAAGGAATAACTTTTAGGTGGTTCACTACCTACAACAATTATATCTTGTGTTCTCTTCTACTTATGAACTTTGTAGTGGTTCTCTGTCACGCGTTGAGGGATGACCATATGATTCTACTATGTTAGCATTGTTGAAAGACCGCACTAGTGAAAGTATGAACCCTAGGCCTTATTTCCAAGCATTTATACAACATTTTCCTTGTTGTTTTACACTTGTTACCTTGTTGTTTCTATTTATTCAGATTATAAAAAACTATTTCTACTATCCATACTACACTCGTATCACCTTCTCTCCTCTCAACTAGTGCACCTATACATTTTTCCATTATATTGGGTGAGTTGGGGACACAAGAGATTCCTTGTATTTGATTGCACGGTTGTTTGAGAGAGACCATCTTCATCCTACACCTCCCACAGATTGATAAATCTTAGGTTATCCACTTGAGGGAAATTTGCTGCTTTCCTACAAAACTCTATAGTTGGAGGCCCAACAACGTCTACAAGAATATAGTTGCATAATAGACATGAGGGTGCGCCCGGCGAGCTCGCGGATCTCATGATCCTCCAATAGCCCTTACTCCAATTGCAGAAGTATCATCTCATCCAGAAAAATCAAAGAGAAAGTTTCATCACATTTTATAATAAGGAGCCACCACCACCTCTTTTCGTCTTCGGGAGGGCTAATATGGAGTCTGTTCGGGGCTTCGGAGAGGGGGATTCATCGCCATCGTCATCATCAACTAATCTCCATCAACAATTCCATGATGCTCACCGCCAAGAGTGTAATTCCTTTATAGGAAATTTCAGAAAATTCATCCATCAGAACGCGATGAAATTTTACAAGGTTGTTGCAGGCTCAGTACCACACAATTCTACCAAAGAGTTCCTCAAAACGACACCTATGCAGGTGGGGACGGCGAACACAAGTCCGCTATATAGAAATATAAACGGCCGCTCGAGGACAATGTTGGTGTTGAGCCCCCAAGCTTCATGGATGTTTATTTCGTGATCTTAGGTGAGATCAGAGTTGATGTTCATGAAGGCAGTCGTCCAATCTTTATAATTCAACGAGGAGAATAATCCTCGGTCCAATTGAGGCGACTAGTCAAGCCGACGACGTAGATGCCGATGTTGATGAGGAAGCTCGGTTCCAATGCGTATATCGCGTCGGAGCTGATCTAAATTTCCATCGCACTGTAGGGAGTACAAGGAGGGACCTGTATGGGCCTCCAATGTCGGTGCTAAATCTGGCATTTCTCAAGGTAGGTGTCCTAATCTAGGCATTGTAGAATGATGGTAACATGGACACAGGATTTTAGCCAGGTTTGGGCTCTCTCGAGGAGATAATACCGTACGTCCTACTTTAGATTGTATTTATATGGGGATAGTTTATAGTACATGTATCTACCACGAGATTGTTTTGATGAACATGAGCTTCCAGCATCTATTGACTAGTCTGGCCTCAGCTTATATAATGTACCGGGGGCCTATGATAACAAGAGTCCTAGTCGGATATGTTGGTGGAAAGGAGTCATTATCTTTATCACTAAGTCTTATGGAATCTTCCTCGTATATGTCACGGGTTGTCCAAAGTGACCCATTAGTGAACCGACAGGGGGGTCCTCTGCCTGACCCTCATAGCCGGGAGATCACATGGTGAGTACCCCCTAGTCCATGATACCATCACCCATCATGTGACGACAAAAGTTTTAGCAAACAATGATTGAAGCCACGTGCTTGAGAGCCTTGAACATGAGACACTCGTGTGTGTGAAAAGAGTTAATCTAGAATCATGTTATATTTACACACCTTTGACTCCCTATTTTTAGGTAAAGAAGCGGAGGGCTATCTAGGCTTACCGATTGTAAGTGAACCAAAACCTTCTCATTATTTCAATTTAAACAACTAAGTTCCTCATGTTTCAGATTATATCTATATTGCTTGAGCATGGTCAAGTTTAAACTTGGGGCAGTTGAGATGTGTTATTTTTAGACTCAACTACCTTGTTTTTAAACCGAGATATTTCTTTAAAACATAGGAATTTGCTTGAGTATTGCCACTAGTGACTAATGAATGCAAAGGATACCAAATATCCGATCTTTAATTTGTTTCCATAGGAAATGGGCTATATATGGAATAAATGATGCCAATACTTGGAAATGAGTAATGGGCAGATAGAAGGAATCAAGTGGGAGGCATAGTAGAGAAGCCAGAGCAAAAGACAACCTTCCATGCGACTAGAAGCACACATATGAGAGGTCGTATGGCATGGAAACCGATGCTCCTCGTCCACCTGACCAATCTTTATAAAGGACCCAATGTCGAATGAGCTAGGGGAAACCAGAAATGTCGCATCTTCATCACCATCAATAGAAGCCATCTCCACCAACCTAACCCACCGCCATTTCCCATCTCCATCTCGATAGCCACCATCTCCACCACCATCACCATAATTCTCAGCAGGCTATCCATGCTTGTAATCATGTGTCACACAAGGCCCCTATTATAATACATATTATGAATCAATTTTCATGATGTGTTCTTCAATGCGTTCTTCGTGTGATCTGGTATCCATGTGTGAGTAGACCGGTGAGGAATGGATTGAAGCAAGAGCCTTGCAACCCAATGCATACGAGTGACAGAAAGGTTTAGTACGGTAACACATATCCTATCCCTGGGGATTCAAGAGGTGTAGTCATTAAAACCTAATGTTTTGTCTAATTATTGCAATCTTAATTATCGAGGCAACCCCAAGATATGGGTAGGGCTTCGTTTGGACAATTGACTCTTGATGCAAGACGAGTGTCGATCAAGATGTAATTTGGATACACCCCCACTTCAGTTCATCACAAGCACATCTCGATGGGTGACTTTGAGTGCACAAATTTAGATCATATTTGGTCTTTAAAAAATATATGGTAGTAATCATTAAGACCTCATACTCATACCTATTTTTATTATAAGAGTCTGCAACATGATTTTGATCTCGTTCGAAAGCTAGAATTAATTCTTTAAGAAAAGCTTGTTTGAGACCCTAGCTTGAAGGGCACTAAAATCCTTCGGGTTTGATAACTCAGGGTCACCTCTGGGAAAGGGTGAGGATCTTTGTTGATCCATTTATATATCGATAAGGGAAGTAATCATATGTAATGTTAATAACCCCTCCTGTTGCACAATATGTCTCTTGAGAATTTGTTTTGTAGGTGGAATTTATTTCAGAAGTTACGAATGGATGGACCATACCATTCATTGACTATTATCCTTTAGTGCAAGCCATTTGTCTCAAAGATGTGAAATGTGTCTCCACCAAGGCTATTCTAACATATGCAGAAAATTGGACTTCAATTATTGCTATCTATGCATGCATTTAGGGGAAGTCATTTATCTTCAAAATTGATCTCACTTGTGAATTTTCTCACACTACTGCTTTCATATCTATCCTACTTTTAGTATTATCTATTTATTCAACAATCATACAAAAGGGGGGAGATTGTTGGTGCAATCATCTGCCTCCTGTATTTTGGAGATTGTTGGCATAAACAGCAAGGGACTAATGTGTTTGCTAGTGCACACAAAGATTGGTGGTCCCAGGAGTCATGAGGAGTTTGGTACAAACTCCGAACATAATATCCTACACATCAGTGAAGGTTATGGATGACGAAATTAAAACCCAAAAATCGTTGATGCAAAAAAATTGGTTTGGTGACTGTCTGAAGGAATTGACTGCAGCCAAGAAGAATGAAGACTAAGAAAAGGCGTAGCATTTTCTTTCATAGTACCTTTTCTCTTCATTTAGTTGTCGGACCATCGTACTACTAAGAGGCATAGTGTTTGAAACTTATGTTTATTTAATGCTAAACCAAAACATATGTGAGACGATAGAAATATCTTTGTGTTCCAACAGTTTACTTGCCAGTTAGAAATGTTGTTCTTCCAGACTATGAGATATATCTTTTAAACCGAAGAGTCAGCCTACTTGTTCCTCAAGTAAAGTTGTCGGATGCGTTTGAAATCCGACCATTGCAAACATGTCGGTTGGTCATTGGCTAGATGTCGTGTCCAAGATGGTATTTCCCCCTCGGGAAGGCAATTCCTATAAATAGACACCCTACTCCAACGTTGTGTGATGTTTGCTCTGTGTGAATATAAAAAGCTGTCTAAGCACCCTCTCATGAAATATTTGAGTTTAACATCCAGTGAGAGAAAAACAGAGAGCTAAAATTAGATAGTGGTTTAGCATCACTAGAATCAAAGTCTAGTATGCTACACCTTTACTCTTGAGAACTACAAACTCTCTAGATGGTTAGGTGTCATGTTCTTTAGTAACCTAGTGTAATTGTGGTTCACAAAAAATGTTTGTGAAGGTTATGGAGGTCACCTCAAGCATCTACCATGAGTGATCAGCACTAGTTGATGAACTAGTTGTCGAGGAGAACATGATGAAGAGAGTTTGTATTTTTTGTTCAATGACAAATCCCTCCAATCGAACATAGCTTTTTTGCAAAAGAGTGAACTATTCGAACAAATAATCTATCGCCATCAAGCATCAAGTATTACTCAAATTCGTCATTCATGTTCACCACAACTATTCATATGATGTTTGTGATTTGTGAGTTATTCCCCTAGTTCTTGGGGATATGGCTAAACCTTGTTATGTATAGGAACAGAACACTTACAAGGATATGAGATGCTTTGTTAAATGTTTGGTTTAGTAGCCTTCTGTGTGTTGTGCAGGGGGGCCACTCAGCATTTCTTCCTTTTATGACCACAAAGCTATCACTGTCATTGTAAAGGTTAGGATGTTGAGGTAATTCGAGGAGACAGCAAAAGCTTCTCAAACTCGCCTTTGCAATTAATAGGGGTGTAATGAAGATTCCTTGTTGAGGCCATATCCATGGGGAAACCCTTGGATTACCATAGTTAGAGCTGAAGCGAGGAAACTATGGTAGTGGCAGGCATGGTATGAAGTCTACCTAGAGTAGAACGTATTTCGTACCCGGATCTGCCCAATCATGATCATCAAGAGTGGCTCGGGTATCCAACTTAGGACTACACAATAGGATATATTACATTAGATACTCCTTAATAATTCTTTAATATTTTTTTGGTTTCAACGCTTTATTCACCTCATTATGTTATTTTAATTCTTTTGTGTTATTTAGTTTTGTTCGAACTCTACTTAAAATCATTACGACATTTTGTCTTCATTTTGCTTTGCCTCTACAACTAAATTACACGCACATTTTCATAAGTTTCTATAAGGGACGAATTCCAATTCTTGTACTCCCTATGTGATTCATACTCTTACTTTGAAAATTCTACAAATAAACCATGTGCACTTGCAGGCCATCATTTCCTCTAGGGTCCCTAAATTACACGCATATTTTCATAAGTTTCTGTGAGGAATAGTCATTTATGTCACTCCGGCCTCCTATCCTAAATTTATCATAACATAATGCTTTATTATAGACCCTTAAAGGATAAATTCCATGTAGTTGACGTTTGCATAACACCAATAGAGAATTACACTACAACATAATCAAACAACAATCTTTACTACAAGTATATATGACACTTAACAACTAACTTCATTCCATCTCCTAAAACAAGCAACAAAACTACTAAAAAACATCATGATGAATATGTTTAGTATGGTAATGATAATTGAATTAATCTGGAAGTATAGATCTTTCACCAATAGAGCACACAACGTCAACTAAAATACAACAATCAACACTAAAAGGTGACAATGGTAATTAACTCGCACTTGATTGTGCAAAAATGGATGAGATGGGAATGTGTGTCATGGTACTATTGACAGAGATGGTGAAGAAGACTTGGATGAATTGGTTCCCCTTCATGCCGTGGAGTTGGTTATGACGATTGATTTGAATTCCCCTGGCCAAACAGGGCAGATATGTCCTAAAACACCATCCGAAGGAAGAACTAGGTTTTCACCTTGCAGCACCCGGGGGGAAATTCTGGGACAATTTGATATGGAGTTTTCTCCCTAAGAGTGACTAAATGTGAGCTAGGGATCACCCTATGGTGCATATGAATTCCTAGGTGCCCTTGTAAGGTGGGCGTCTAAGGCATGTGCCGAGGGTAGGCACATAGAACCGTGGTGCTCCTCTCGCAATCCCCTTCTGACCCACGTGCTCTTATGATTCAAAAAATCCTCTAGCATATTTTTGTTTTATTTTTTCTGAGGTTTTGGTGGTCGACTTCCCTCACGAAGGTTCAAATTCCTCCCCTTATAGCACCCCTCAGAACTATGTCATGAATTCTATGCACTATAAGATAAACTACAATTAAATCGATGTAAAGTTGATTGAAATAGTATAAAAGTGAAGTATTTATTCTCTAAAATTATGATGCAAAATACACGCATCATATTGTGGTGAGAGAGAGTTCTGAGAGAGGGTGTGGGACTACTCCTAGTGGGTCGAGGAGGACATGCTCTGTAAGGCTCAAGCAATCGTCATCTTGGAGCACCCGCCCCCTCCTACTTTCGACTGCTGGTCGAAGGATGCCATGGTAGAAATGGGCATCGCGCTCTCACCGGCTTTAAAAAATGGGCCTTCTCCAGCATCAAGGACGCACAAGCATTCGTCAACCATGTGGTCATGGAAATCGAAGCCTCCTCTGTATGCAACGCTACATCCAAATGGACGAAGAGCTCATAGTTCAAATTATAGTAGAGAGTCATAGTTTAAATGGTTGCTTAATTCTAGTTGTAGTCATTGTTTCCTAGTTATAATCCAGTACAAGATGAAGATAGAAAAGGGTCTAACCCCTTTCTTCTTCTTTTTTTCCACCCCAATCACATATTGACGGGACCATTGAAACCATGGAGCTCACCTCGGCACGACAATATGTCCGGGAACTAGCCCCCTACTTTAGCTTCCTAGCCACCTGGTCCCCTACCCATGCCACCAGTGGCCATCCCAGCCCCGACATCCACACCACCGTCTCAAACCCTCCAGAGACATCAGGCTTTATCCCATCGCGGTGCCACCATGGCATTGGTTGATCTCAACTTCGACATTGGACAAGAATTTTCTGCAGAGGTATGGAATAAATGGGAAGAACTGATTAACTTTGAGGAAGAGAAGGATATGGAAGAATTCTTATTGGTGACACAATTCACAAGATCTCAGGTTATACTGGCCGAGGAATCTGTAAGCACCATTCTATTGTCATTCTTTAGGGGGAGGGCATCTCTTTTCAAAGTTCAAAGACTCCAGAAGTGGTCATTCAAGTTCTTGGTATCATCAAAGGAAGTTTGTTTCTCTATCATTAAATGAGGTAATATCTCCCTGCCACTCCTCAATCTCAATTTCTCGATGTCGGGAAACACATACCAAAATATTGCTCGGAATTGGGTCAATACCTCTAAGAGAAAGAGGATGAATGGATGCATATCTTTTGTTTTCACCCTAGGAAATCCTATGTCCAAGCCCTTAGATCTCCCTACATCTACACAAATCATTCCTCCCCTGATCCTTGTTTAAACACCCTCCCACATCCAAATTTAAACAACACTTCATCCCCGTAGCATGATCATTGCATTGCTAATGATGCATTCAGTAGGATAGTTACTAAGGTAGACGTGGGATTTTTGCAAGTTCAAAAAGCCCATGTAATTTATGCTATATTCATTGCCTTCTTACCAGCCACACCGGTCCCAGTTGCACCAATAGGATCAAATGTAGGTCCTCTAAGAAATGGGGCCACATTGCTCGTGACTACCACTCACTGGTCTAGCCCAACTCCAGCAGCGAGCCCAGCCCACCTACTCGCGCGACGCTCATGATTCTGAGGCAACTTGCCAGTGTTCCCACGATTGAGACTAATCGAGCAATCAATCAACTGACCAGCCGAAGAAAAGTTAATACCTTGCTGCTATCACTCCGAGTCGGCGACATCCACCTTTGTTCATCCCAAAACTCCATTTCTCATCACCTTCGTGCCATGCCAATCCCACCCAATCCATCCACCCTCACACCATCTGCTAGTGTTGCCGCTATCTCCAATGGCCTCATTCCCCATTGACATGTCACCTTTCTTGTCACCCAATCACCGGACCATCAAAGTTGTAGGGCGGTCAGCAAGGGTTAGGGTCATCACCGGAGCCGCGACCCCCGCTCATGAGGAGTGGGCGATTGCGGCTATAGTGTTGATGCCCGACCTCCCTATGGCATTCATCACTGTCCGCGAGGTACTCCCTGACTTCTTCATTGAAAAGTGAATGGGGTTTTCCGAGATTAAGTGTTCTCCTTTTGGGAAAGCCTATGTCAAGCTTAATAGTGTCTTTGATAGAGATGATCTAGTTGTAATAGTCCTCATAAGTTCACGGATGTCTATGTCATTGTTGAGAAGCATGATAGAGGCTTAAAGTAGAGCAGACTAATTTTGAATAGAGATGCATGGATTCTTCTTTGTGGTTACCCATTTGATAGGAGATCAATTCATGAAGTGAGTAATGCTATGAGTAAATTTAGTAAATTTTTACTATGAGACAGAGTTAGAAGCACCAATCTAATCTTATGATCAAAGTAAGAGTGGATGAAATTAGTGATATTCTAGCAAGTATTGTATTTGGTGCAGACAGTGATTTCTAGACATGATCTCTCATTGTCCCTATAGTCATTCCTCAGCAGCATATATTGGGTGCTTAGGCACCAAACAAAGTCCCTGTGAAGCCACATGGCAGGCCACACCCTCATCCACCTCAAGAGCATTATCATCCTAATCAGCACAACCACTTCCTTGGTGATGTCTACTACTCAACTTTATTTTTGTAGACTATGTTGGGCCTCCAAGCGCATAGTTTTGTAGGACAGGAGCAATTTTACATCAAGTGGATGACCTAAGGTTTATCAATCCATGGGAGGTGCAGGATGAAGATGGTCTCTCTCAAACAACCCTGAAATCAAATACAAAAAATCCCTTGTGTCCCCAACACACCCAATACAATGGCAAATTGTATAGGTGCACCAGTTCGGCGAAGAGATGGTGATACAAGTGTAGTACGGATAGTAGCTATAGAATTTTTTAATATAAAAATTTAAAAACAACAAGGTAGTAAGTGGAAAACAGCAAGAAATACGGTGTATAAATTCTTGGCAATAAGGCCTAGGGTTCATACTTTCACTAGTGCAATCTCTCAACAATGCTAACATAGTAGAATCATATGATTATCCTTCAACATGCAACAAAGAATCACTCCAAAGTTTCTATCTAGTGGAGAACAATAAGATGAAATTGGTGTAGGTAGTCGAACCACCTATAAGTGTCACAAACAACCCTAGAGTTCCTACTAGAATAACACCCATGATACATATCAATCAACCCTAATGTGACCTAGATACTTCAATGTCACCTCAGGTATTTGTGGGCTAATTATACGACATGCATCAAGCAATTTTAGATTCTTTATATTCAGTCCAATACAAAGATCTTCAAGGAACACCCAAGATTTCTATCGGAGAACATAGTATGAAAACATGCAATCAACCCCTATGCATAGATCCCCAAGGTCATCGGAATCCGCAAGTTCATGCCATAACATATATCAAGTGAAGCACTTGAATGCCCCAATGTCACTACAAGTATCCGCATGCAAGACATACATCAAGTGTTCTTAAACCGAGATATTGAATTAAACATAACAAGATCTCAAAGGCAAAGATTCAAGAGAAAATCTATATTACACACGACGCGCAGCCGCGCTGCTGTTCGACGGCTGGTGCGTGTGGGTTGCTACACAATAGTTGTGAACTATTCAATATTCTCATGTGGACAGTGTTTGCTATAGCGTTTCGTCACTAAGTGCTACAGTTGTAATATGACAACTAAACATGCTTACGATTAGGCAACTAAATACACAATTAAGCTATTTTAAAATAGACAACTAAGCACTCGTAATTTTGGCAACTAAACATGTTTAATCCTGACAACCAAGCAATTAGGATATGACAACTAAACGTGTTTAAAATCTCGCCACTAAGTATATAACTAATTATTTTTTGAGAGGATGCATCTAAACTATTTTGGCAACTAAACATGTTTAAATCTGACCGACGGGTAATTATAACATGGGAACTAAACATGTTTAAAATCTGGAACTAAGTATGCAACTAAGTGTTTCTTAAGGAGGAAATTAAGCACTTGTAATTTTGGCAACTAAACATGTTTATTATGACAACCAAGTAATTATAATATGAAAAATAAGCATCACTACTAAAATTCAGAAATTTGACGTCTGCCATGGCAGACGGCAAAGGGGGGAACAACGGACGACAAAGGCTTTGCCGTCGGTCAGCTAACGGCAAACTAGACGGTAAAAAAATCCGGTGAAGAGGTTCTTTGCCGTCTGCTTTTTTAAAGCGGACGGCAAAGATATTTTGCCATGAGGGGGCAGATGGCAAACTAAATGGGACGGCACATAGTGCAACGACCCCGTTAAGTTTTAACGGCAGGCCTCCACTCTTTGCCGTCTGCCATCCCCCCCTTTGCCATGTGGGGGCAGACGACAAAGAGGGGAGAGAGAGGGGGTTGAGTCCCCCCTTTCCCCTCTGCCCACCCCTCTTTTCCATGTGGGGGCAGACGGCAAAGAGGGGAGAGAGAGGGGGCAGATTCCCCTCTTTGCCGTCTGCCTACCTCCCTTTGCCATGTGGGGGCAGACGGCAAAGAGGGGAGAGAGAGGGGGCAGATTCCCCGCTTTGCCGTTTGCCATCCCCCCTTTGCCATGTGGGGCCAGACGGCAAAGGGGGGAACCAGCCCCTTTTTAATTTATTTTATATTATATCCAGCATTTTTAACAATAATCAGGATATATATATATATTTGACATAAATAAATTTCTTTCCGTACTCATAACCATAATAAAATAACTCTCATCCATAGTGCATACATACTATGCAAGTTGCATCCGTACCAAACCGTATATTACAACAGTTTCATCCACATGCATACAAAGTTTCATATATATCCATATACTACAATAGTTTCAATACAAGCCATGGTACAAGAAATCATCTTCAAGCATTCCATCAATATAATCCAAGCTTCCCGTGAAGTGAAGGTAATCTGCAAAATGACAAATAGGAAAGTTAGAAGAATAATACTAGATGAAGAAGTGTATATATAGGTTATTTCGGAGAGAAATTAGATAAATATAGACCATTTAGGAGCTAACTAAGCTAATTCTGTCATTTAGGTGGAACCCTAGCTAACTATAGGTCGTTTCGGAGCCAACTTGGGTAAAATAGGTCATTCCGGAGCAAACTATGATTATTAAGCCATTTTGGATCTAGCTAGGCTAATCATAGGCCATTTAATACCTAAGTTAGGGGAAATAGGTCATCTTCCAGCTACGTAAGCCTCATTATGTCATTTAGGAGAGAACTTAGCTAACTATAGGTCATTTTTTACTAAATATGTCATTTTGGAGCTAACTAAGCTAATTATGTCATTTCGTAGGATAATTAGCCAATTTAGCCTTTCTTGGATGAGTCTAAGCTACATAGAAGAAGAGAAAGAGAAGCAGAAGTAAAAGAAGGAGGAGGAGTAGGAGGAGGAGGAGAAGGAGAAGGAAGAGGAGAATAAGAAGAAACGAAGAAGGAGGAAGAAGGAGGAAGAAGAAGGAGAAGGAGGAGCTCCTTCTCCTTCTTCTCCTCCTTCTTCTCCTTCTTCTTATCCTCCTCCTTCTCCTTCTCCTTCTCCTTCTCCTTCTCTTCTTCTTCTTCTTCCTTCCTTTCATTTTTCCTCTTTCTTCTCCTCTTGTCCCCTTCTTCGGGCTAAATTGGCTAAGAATGCCTTCTTGGAGCTAATTATGTCATTTCGAGGATAATTAGCTAAGTATAGGTCATGTTTTATTAAATAGACCATTTAGGAGCTAACTAAGCTAATTATGTCGTGTAGGTGGAACCCTAGCTAACTATAGGTCGTTTCGGAGCTAACTTGGGTAAAATAGGTCACTCCGGAGCAAACTATGCTTATTAAGCCATTTTGGATCTAGCTAGGCTAATTATAGGCCATTTAATACCTAAGTTAGGGGGAATAGGTCATCTTGCAGCTGCGTAAGCCTTATTATGTCATTTAGGAGAGAACTTAGCTAACTATAGGTAATTTTTTATTAAATAGGTCATTTTGCAGCTAACTAAGCTAATTATGTCATTTCGTAGGATAATTAGCCAATTTAGCCTTTCTTGGATGAGTCTAAGCTACGTAGAAGAAGAGAAAGAGAAGATGAAGTAAAATAAGAAGGAGGAGGAGGAGGAGGAGAAGGAGAAGGAAGAGGAGAAGAAGAAGAAAAGAAGAAGGAGAAGGAGAAGGAGGAAGAAGCAGGAAGAAGAAGGAGAAGGAGGAGCTCCTTCTCCTTCTTCTCCTCCTTCTTCTCCTTCGTCTTATCCTCCTCCTTCTCCTTCTTCTTCTTCCTTCCTTTCATTTTTCCTCTTTCTTCTCCTCTTGTCCCCTTCTTCGGGCTAAATTGGCTAAGAATGCCTTTTTGGAGCTAATTATGTCATTTCGAGGATAATTAGCTAAGTATAGGTCATGTTTTATTAAATAGACCATTTAAGAGCTAACTAAGCTAATTATGTCATCTAGGTGGAACCCTAGCTAACTATACGTCGTTTCGGAGCTAACTTGGGTAAAATAGGTCATTCCGGAGCAAACTATGCTTATTAAGCCATTTTGGATCTAGCTAGGCTAATTATAGGCAATTTAATACCTAAGTTAGGGGGAATAGGTCATCTTGCAGCTACGTAAGCCTTATTATGTCATTTAGGAGAGAACTTAGCTAACTATAGGTCATTTTTTATTAAATAGGTCATTTTGGAGCTAACTAAGCTAATTATGTCATTTCGTAGGATAATTAGCTAATTTAGCCTTTCTTGGAGCTAACTAAGCTAATTATGTCATTTAGATGGAAGTCTAGCTATTTTTTATTAAAACAGTAGAAATAACATACCATTATCGTCATCACAACGGTGAAGCACGGTGGCTCTGTCTTGTTTCACCTGGAGAAGGCTGCCCTGGAGAAGGCTTGACTGTAGAAGGGTCGTGCGATGCGTTTCAGGAGATATTCTGCACCAAACATTGTTTGCAATGTGTAGTTAGCATGAGGACACTCTTAAGATCACCGCACTGAAATGAAACTCACCGTGCCCGCCACGTTAATAAATGGCATCAGTGGAGGGACTTGGCCGCTCTTCTCGCACATAGATTGTACATTTGGTTTCGACAAGTCAAACTTTTTATTTATTAATGAAACGGACGTTCAAATGCAAGATTTGAAATAACATGAAGAAGAAACTTACCACGAAGAGCTCGTATATGGCCCTGTTAGACGCATCATTCCGTGCCCTCTCCGCCTCCACCAATGCAGTCGTCCTCTCCTCCAGCTCCCTAATTTCCTTATCCTTCTCCGCCATAGCCGCCTGCATTGCCTCTCTCTCTTTCTGAATAGCAGCCTGCAACACAACTCATTGTTAGCAATGTAATCATATTGGTTCCAACGCACAACATAATGCGGAAAGATAGTTGAGTCCATTAAACTAACCTCGATGGCGAGCTCGACTGGCCGTGGACGACGTGTTATCTCCGGACAAGAGCTCGTTTGGCGTGCCTTTATCTGCCGGAGAGTGCTAGGACAACGTATAAGGCCGTCTCCAATGGCGATCGAGCCATGGGGCCTCCCGTTGCCAGCTATCATCACCAGCTCTAGATCAATAGGCCCCTCGCTCGGGTTAATGTCCTCCCCTTTCCTCGCCTTCTCGTGATCTCTGTACTTCATGAGCTTGTGGTGGGAGGAGATGTTGGTGAAGTTTTCTGGATGCTCGAGGTCAGACTCAGAGAATGCCTTGACCTTCTTGTACGAGGCAGTATGGCCCATCGCATACAGGTCGTACATCTGTGGCACCTCCGTCTTATTGTGACGCGCCTAAAAGAGAGAGAGAGAAAAATTATATTAGTAAAGTGCTGAAGATAGCATTAAGAATGAATTGCATGAGGCATGAAGCAAACGACATACCCAGTTCTCGCCAAATTGGATTAAGTTGACGCTCCCTTGATGGTGTGGCACGCCAACCATTTTTCCACGCCTCTCCTTGGCGTTGTTGTGGCTGGCCTCCAACATTTGGGAGCACCACTGATCCACCAAGGCCTCCCAACAATCCATCTTATCCACACACCATCTCGGGGGCACCTAAGTTAATAAAGGGAAATTTGAGCGCGTAAGAACCAAATCAAGGAAACTAACTACAAAGCCTTAATAATATGTAATTACCTTCATGTAATGCTCATTCTCCATCTTAGCATCACGGCACTTCGCCTTGTCAATCCTAATACGCCGCGTGGCATAGTAGTCTCGAACAGCCTGCACCCGAGCCTCGTGCCGAAGGTTTTGAAGTAGGCGGCGACATTCGGTTTCGATAACCTTTGCCGCGTCCTCCTCGTATCCCTCCTCACACCTATAGTAGGTCTGCCAACGAGACAACACCGATTATTACAATAAATAGCTATGGTTGATTTATAATTGTGTGAAGGAGAAATTACCCAGAAATTTCGGATCACTATGTCCGCCCTCGTGTGGCACAAAACACCGTCGATCTCCATCTCCGGCGGGGCCGGGGCACCCAAGTAGTGCTCCTAGGTCATTCCTACCTCTCGCTCCCGACCGGGCAACATAACAAACCCTCGGAAGTTTTTACGGCAAAGAACACCAAGGACGCTGTTGGGCTTGCGGACACCCTTGGCAACAATCCAACCCCTACAGTATGACAAATTAAAGCCAAAACATTAGATATTTGAGAAAACGCAAAGGCAAAAGGTTAAATAAGACTAAATTAACTTACTTGTCACCATTTGGCCTAATCGAACACCTCTGCTCGGGGGTCGCTGGCACGAGCGGGAGCCCCGAACTACCACGCTGGTAGACGGTAGCCCCTCACCCAGCTCCTCGTCGCTACCAGCATCCCACTGGGTCTCTTGGGACGTACCCTCATCCCTGCTTTGCTTCGAAGTCGCCTGGAAGGAAGCCTCTGGGACACGAGTCTCGTGGGTCGAAGGCTCGTCGACCTCAGGCTCGTCGACCCGAGGCTCGTGAACCGGAGACCGTGAAGCCTCCACCCTAGATGTCCTGTGCTCAGGTGAAGGTGGTGGCGGAGACCGTGTAGCCGCCACCTTAGAAGGCGTGGCAGCCACCGCCCTACCTCTCCCGCGGCCACGTGTACCTTTAGTACAACATAAATACCAACATGAATAATAAAATGTATATAAATACCAATATGCATACAACATGAGTACAACATAAATACCAACATGAATGGAACGTGTACCTTTAGTACCTCTCGGCTTCGCGGGGGGTCTACCTCCTCTCACGGGGGGCGCTCCTTGCAGAGTAGAGAGCAACGCTCTTCGAAGAGGCGAGGCAGGAATGGGAGTACCCATCCCATCACCTACCGACGAAGAAGGAGCCGTGGAGTGCTTTTGACCCTTTCCCACCATCTTTCAACACCTGTCATGACAAAGAGTAAATGAAATTAGTACAACATAAATACCAACATGAGTAATAATAGTTGAATACCTCACATGAACTCAAAATTTATATATAGTACAATAGTTGAATACCTAACATGAACTCAAAATTTATATATAGTATAATAGTTGAGTACCTGACATGAACAAATAACAATCGTGCTCGTCTATATATGCTTCGGGGTCAATAAATGCATCATGATCATCACTATCATCAATAAATGCATCATGATCATCACTATCACGAAGAACATGTGGAAGGCCACCATTATGTAATCGGTCAAGAAGTGACAGGTCATCCGCAGCAGTAACCTCTTCTTCTTCCAGCTCTTCCTGTTCGGGCTCAGGGGTTAAGACGGATTCACCGTCGCTGTCTACTTCA
Source organism: Hordeum vulgare subsp. vulgare (assembly GCF_904849725.1). Classification (NCBI taxonomy): domain Eukaryota; kingdom Viridiplantae; phylum Streptophyta; class Magnoliopsida; order Poales; family Poaceae; genus Hordeum; species Hordeum vulgare. The sequence goes on along the minus strand of NC_058519.1, from coordinate 409,934,924 downwards.
ATGTTCTGCGGTGAAGTAGAGAGGTTCTTGAAACGTTTCTTGGACATACGTGTTTCTTGGAAGAATTCTCCTTCATATGTGTCTGGGTTAACGTGAGGTTCGTAATCCTCTTCATTGAGGGTAGATGGTCTAAAATGTGGTGGCACTTCATAAACGACATCCCAACCTTTGAGATATGGATCAGTTTGGCAGGCCCACGGTAGATAGAAAACTTGTGTCGCCTGTTGAGCCATAATATAGACATCGAGAACATCTAAGTGGGTGTTTTGGTTGATTTCGACTAGTCCTATATGTTCATGAGTCCTTCTAGTCTCCCTTGGCTCAAACCAATAACATTTGAAGACTACGACGGTCGGTGGGTTTTCACCATTGAATAGAAGTTCATAAATTGCTTCAACTCTTCCATAATACTCGGTGTCTCCTTCGTCGATAGTAAAGACAGAAAAATTTGTAGTCTTTAGGTCGGGCATAGATAGCTCTTTGCCAGAGGTATGAAAGTGATACCCGTTGATGTTGTATTTGTCAAATGAACGGACCTTATAGTCAAAACCATTAGCGACTTGTCTCAACTCGGTGTCCATAGACTCTGCATCAGCCTACAAGTTTAATACGAAAGAATGGATGCATTAGCCGCAAATTGGACCAAGAAATCAAATGGGCCCTTAATGGTAATTAATTACCCTTTGTTTGAACCAAGAGATGAAACCGGGATAGTCGCATCCATGCTTTGCGAGAAGCTCATACTCTTCGACGGAATCCTTTTCGATGACCGCTCCATCCGAGAATTCGGTGACGTATCGACTATATCAAATATCTGGGAATAAGAGTAGTTCAAATTAATTAGAAGTTGCGGAACAATAAATTACCGAGAACTTACTCGATGTACGGCCGCACTTCTATTATGTTGGTGAAGATATACAATGAAATGGTCCGCCATTCTTCGACATCCAACGATTTCCCTTTCGAAGCACCGGATGGTGCGAGCTTACCTTTGAATAGGCTGAGGTTGGATCGAACTTTTTTTCGATCGCCATAATTGTACCGAGGCTTCGGGTTATGCAAATGATGATTTTTAGCTTCGTAGTGTGCTGTCATGAAGTTTTCCGCCTCCTCAGTAATGAATGCCTCGGCCATCAATGCTTCAATTCTACGTTTATTTTGACACTTAGCTCGAAGCGTCTTCTGCATCCTCTCAGTTGAGTAGCACCATCGATTTTGAACAGGCCCCCCATTCTTGCCTCTGTCGGGAGATGCAAAATCAAATGTTGCATTGGATTAAAGAAGCCCGGTGGAAAGATCTTTTCTAATTTGCAGATCAACTCCGGCGCCAACTCTTCCATTTCATCTAGCACGCCAGGCGATAGTTATTTCGCACAAAGAGAATGGAAGAAATAGCTCAACTCTGCCAGTACTAGCCATTCATCCTCAGGGATAAAGCCGCGCAACATCACCGGCATTACCCGCTCAATCCATATGTGCCAATCATGACTCTTCAGCCCAAATATTTTCAATTTCTCAAGACACGCTCCCCTCTTTAGATTCGCAGCATACCCATTGGGGAACATCAACTGTATTTTCACCCACAATAGCATTTCCCTCATAGCTGGCCTTTCAAGATTGAACCATGCTTTTGGCTTCGCTATGCTTTGCTTTCCTTTCCGTTGTCGCAAGTTTTGCAACGGTCTATCGCATAGAGCATCCAGGTCGATTCTAGCCTTAGGATTATCTTTTGACTTCCCCTCTATGCCAAACAATGTACCAAAAATGGCCTCCGCAATATTCTTTTCAGTGTGCATCACGTCAATGTTGTGTGGGCAAAGGAGGTCTTTGAAGTAAGGCAGATCCCATAAGCATGACTTGTGAGTCCAGGCGTGTTTCGTATTATACCCTTTGAAGTATCCTAGACGCAAAGGATCAGGCTCGAGAGCGTTTAACTGATCAAGGGTCTGTTGGCCTGTCAACATAGCTGGTGCAGTGTTTTTGACAACTCTATCTTTTATGAAATTCTTCTTGTCTTTTCTGAACTTATGGTCAGGATCCAGGAATTGTCTATGCATGTCGAAGCAAGAATACTTGCGACCAGCCTTCAGCCAACGGAACTGAAGATCTACCTTGCGTGTGGTGCACGGGAACCTTCCATGCACACACCAGCCAGCGAATAGCGTAAACGCCAGATAATCATGCGTCGAGTACATCTACCACACATGCATTTTGAAATTTGTTTTGGTAGCCGCGTCCTAGGTCTTGATCCCATTATCCCATGCTTCTCACAACCCAACCTTAAGCAGCTGCATGTACACATTCATATTCTTCCCCGGATAGTTGGGCCCTGGAATTATAACCGTCAGGAAAATGTTCTTTGTTTTCATAATCTCTCCGGGTGGCAAATTTAGTGGAATGACAAATACAGGCCAACAACTGCATTGTGCTGCCGTCATACCATACACATTGAACCCATCCGTGCTGATGGCAACTCTAGGTTGACTTGGATCTTCCGATTTATCCTTATGTAATGCATCAAAGTGCCTCCACGCAAAACCATGTGAAGTGTGTACCAGCATCTTGTTCCCATCCGCATCTAGTTCGGTTCTTTTGCCCAATTTGTGCTATGTCATCTGTCTGGCCGTCTCTTCGACCATGAAAAGACGTTGAAGTCTTCGTACAATTGGCAGATACCGAAGAACACTAATGGGGATTTTTGTCTGATTCTTCTCACCCATGTCGTTGTCTACCACAATATACCTGGAAGAATTGCAAATGGGGCAATAGTTCAAGGCCGCATACTCAAGACTAAATAAGGCACATCCATTCTCACAGGCATGTATCTTCTCATAGGGCATCTTAAGTACACGGAGGATGTTCTCTGACTGGTACAGGTTTGCAGGCAGTACATGGCCTTTGGGTAGAAAGCATCCAAATATCGTCATCATCGCGTCGTAGTATTCTCTGCCTAGGTTGAATTGAGCCTTCAGAGCCATTACTTGCGCGATGGCATCCAGCTGACAAAGCTCAGTCTGCTCGTGGAGAGGACGTTTTGAAGACTCCAACATTTGATAGAAGGCCTTTGCAGATTCCTCCATCTCATCATCCCAATCCCGAGCATCATCAAAGTCTTGCACCATGTCTTCGATCCCGGTACGATGCTCGTCGGTGCGATGATGAATTACCTCAGCTCTGGCACGTTGGTCAGACTCACCATGAAAATGCCACACCGTATAATTAGGCGTAAAACCCCACTTCTGCAGGTGTTTACCCATTTCAAACTTTGTCTGCTTTTTCCAGTTGTCGCAGTTGGGATAGGGGCACCATGTTTTTGCTAGCCATTTGCAAATGCGGCTCTCACAAACCCACTGGTTTTTGTTAGCCATTCATGGGTCATGTCTTTCTGACTAGGGTGACCAGTGTACATCCAAGCACGATCACTCATGTTGCCTAGCTACCTATGGGGGCACAAGAAATAAATATATAATTCATCATCTATATTCATACGCTAATCAAGTTTGTCAGTTTTATTACGTCCATGCAACCTACACGCTAATAGGTAAAGATAGGTTCTAATCACACCCTAGTATGTGTAGATTGGGTTCGTTTTCCCATACTCTGCTCCAGATGCGACGCAGAATTTCGGCAGCACCTCCCCGCTGTTCTCCTGATACATGTCTCGGCAATAAGCAGAGAGGATGTGTACCCGGAGAACAAATGGGGAGGCACTGACGAAATTCCGCATCGGATCCGGAGCACAGCATACGGGAAAATAAACCCAATCTACACATACTCGGGCTGTCCATGGATAATGTTGGACAATTCGAAAGGATGGCGGTTATAAATATGCAAAGAAATGCATATTTATAGATGTCGCCCTTTCGAATGGGAGACGCATACTGGTCACCCATACTCATGATTGAAGAAACCTATAGCTAGCAAGTTTCATCGGCACGAAGACCGGCACAGAACAAATTAAGGGGGTAGGAGGACAAGTCATTTGTGCTCACCAACAAACGCAAGGACGGAGCTCGACCAACGCACGTGGAGGGCGTCGAACAACTGCACATTGAAATTCACACAATCAACACAAATATGATGTTTTTATAATTAACATAATCGGAAAATATGTGACCTAACTCATAATTTACAAAACTATGACCCCATCGGTTTGTGGAAGGCCGAAAAGCACCTTCTCGTTCAACCGGAGGCAGAAGAGTTGTCGGGGGTTGGGGGTTAGTGGCGTCGGGACTCGGTGCCGTCGAGGGTCGGTGGTGTCCTGTGTCGGTGGAGTTGGGGTTCGGGGGTTAGTGGCGTGGTCGGGGGTCAGTGTCGTCGGGGGTCCAGGGTCAGTGGCGTCAGGGGTCGGTGGTCGGGGGACTTTTCGGTCAACAAGAGGCCCAAGAGGTGTCGGAGGTCGGGGGTTGGGGGTCAGTGGCGTCGGGGGCGGCGTATACTACCAGGGTGTCGTGAGGATGTCGTGTCGGGGTTTTGGGCATCGTGTCGGGGTGTCGAGGTGTCAGGGTGTCATTTTCTTCTTCTCCATCTTCTTTTTTTTCCTCCTCTTCCTTTTCTTTTTCTTCTTCTTCCTTCCTTCCTTTTCCTCTTCTTCTTCTTCTTTTTCTTATTCTTCTTCTTCTTCCTTATTTTCCATTTCCCTCTTCTTCTTCTTCTTCGTTCTTTTCCTTTTTCGTCTTCTTTATTTTTCTCCTCTCTCCTCTTTTTCTTCTTCTTCTTCTTTTTATCCTCCTCCTCCTCCTCTTCTTCTTATTCTTCTTCCCTTATCTACTTATTCTTCTTTTATTCTTCATATTTTTTCTACTTATTTCAATTATGACTATGTAGAATCTAAACCTATCTCTAAACCTATCGCTAAACCTATATAGCACTAAACAGCAAAAAAAATAACAAGAACAAAATCTACCAATCATTAACTAAAAAAGAATCTACCAATAATTAACAAAATATAATCTACCTCTAAATTAAAAAATCAAATAACTAACTAAACCTACTATTTAACTAAACCTACTATTCAAATCAAGTAACTAAATCTAATTAAAACAACTAACTAAATCAACTACCACTAAGTCAAATAAATAAATCAACTAACTAAATCTAATTAAATAAAAAAACTCACCTAGCCGGGGAGGAGGGGGCGGGGAGGAGGGGCGGGAGGGGAGACGACCGGCTGCTGGGAGGGGAGGCGGCCGTCGGGCGGGAGGGGAGGCAGCCGGCAGGCGGGAGGGGAGGCGGCCGGCGGGCGGGGAGGAGGGTGTGGGGAGGAGGGCGCAGGAAGGAGGGCGCGGGCAGGAGGGGGCGGGAGGGGAGGCGGCCGGCGGGCGGGAGGGGAGGCGGCCGGCGGGGGCAGGGGAGGCGGCCGGCAGGCGGGAGCAGAGGCGGCCGCGCGGGCGGGGAGGAGGGGTGCCGCGGGCGGGCGCGGGGAGGAGGGGACGGGAGGGGATGCGGCTGGCGGGCAAGGAGGAGGGGTGCCGCGGGAGGGGAGGAGGGGGCGGGGGAGGAGGCGGCCGGCGGGAGGGTAGGTGGCCGGCGGGCGGGGGACAAGCGGCTAAGAGAAACTGTCGGAGCGGAGGAGACTGGCCAGTGAGAGTGAGAGGGAGAGGGAGACGGCCGTTAGGGGGGGCTCTCTTTGCCGTCCGCCCCCCAACGGCAAAGAGAAGGAGGGCAGACGGCAAAGGTAGCGCCCGTTATGGGGTGGAAGGGGGTGTACGGTGGCACCCCCTTTGCCGTCTGCCACCCCTTTCCCGTCCGCCTGTGGTTCCTTAGCCGTCCGCTGGCCGACGGCAAAGATTTTTTTTGCCTTAGGTGTTGTATTTGCCGTCTACTTTGTGCCAGCTGATGGCAAAGAAGCTCTTTGCCATGTGTCAACAGACGGCAAATTTCTGAATTCTAGTAGTGCATGTTTAAAATCTGGCAGCTAAGGACGCAACTTAGCATTTTAATTTGGTGGCCAAATTAAATACTTTGAATCTCACTAGTATTTTTTTGAATCTGGTAACCAAGTACTACTCGATGGTTACATGTAATCAAAAGTGCCTCATATTTGTATGGACAACCTATTTTAGCACTACCAATATAATACCGTTGTTGATATGGGTGTAGATTTTTACGACCTGAATCTCATCGTTTTTTATTTTGGAATCTCCATACCGCTCTGGTCAGCCATCATGATACAAGTTTTCATTTTGTTTTGTTAAGTCTGCATGCATGCATGCACATATAGCAGTAGTGCCATCCACTCAGAACAGTTTGAAAACAACACATGCTTTTTCAGGCTTGGGTACCCTGCTATGCATGCAGTGTGGTCATCCGAGACATCCAAATCACAAACTCTTCGCTAATCCACGGTTCCGCAGGCGTCGCTGTCTAATCGTGCCCAAGATTCAATTCATCACAACAAGGCAGCAAGGGAATAACATTATATGATCCAACTAGATTAACAAGGCTCGTGATACATCAAGATCATGCCATCTCAAGAACATGAGAGAGAGAGATTGAACACATAGTACTAGTACATACCCTTAGCCCCGAGGGTTATTACTCACACATCATCATGGTGAGAAAGAGAGAGTTGTTGATGAAGAGGTGCAACCCTGAAGAGACGGATGCGATGGTGGCCATGACATAGGCGACGAGCGGCGGCGATAGTGACTATGGCGCTAGTGACGGACGGCGGCCCCTTGGCCCCCATTCTTCCTTGGTCTTGGTGCTGCAATGGAGTAGCCTCTCCCCCTATTGGCAGCTGCCAAGGAAGTGGAAAATTCGTGGCTTTGGTGGCTGCTCCGAAACTAGGGTTTTCTTCTCCTTATATGTGTCTTTGTGATGCTCTATGGCCATCTGATGGATGGACCCTTAATCCAATGGCTCTTTGACACCTCTAGAACCTTTCTAGGGACTCTTAACAGCCCCATGAATCTCCAAAGTCCTTGCTTGGCCGAGTATATCAAATATAGTAAAAGTTGGACTCAATCACGTCATCAATTCTCGTAATCCCGTAATCAGATATTTTCCTCTAGTAAAACGGGTCTAGAGATCGCATTTGAATCCCGTAATCAAGCATAGCGAGGAGGAGGAAGAAGCACAAGATGATATGCCTCGATGGGTGCATTGGGCTATGCTATAGGAGGTGGACAAGGAATTACATGTAGGCGAATTTCTAGAAATGGATAATTTAGTGGAGCCTATGGAAGATGTTGATCACGAGGCTATGGAAGCTAATGGCAGCATTACTATTTCTCACGTACCATCTGATTACAGTAATAGTTCAACTCCATCTACTAATGGTCATTTGGTGCTAAATGTACACGTTTTGCGAGATTTGAATATTGTCATTTAACCCAATGTGCTAGGACCTCTTGTTGCTCTGCACCAACCTTTGGTGGCCTAGCAGCGCCCACCTCATGGGCCAGTCCAACACCTCAATTACCTTGAGCCCAAGGATATGCAACCCATCATTCAAACTCAGTGATTTACTGATCACACTTGGTATGCTCTTTTTCAACAACCCGCGCACATTCAGTAGGAACTCCAGCTAGATCTTATGAAATTTGAATTGCACACCCTCAAGATAGCTTCTACCATGTATCCTTAGGTTCGTGAGATACTTGCTCATAGGGAAGAGCTACATAACAATTCAGGTGTGTTGGCATACAAAGTTGTAACAGTTACTCACATAATTGAGACTAGGGAGGAGAGATATGTGGAAACTATTATGCAAGATAATAACAAAACTAACACTAAGGTGCAAAGGAATATGATTAATACACGTGAGAACACATCATCTGATATGTTTATTCCACCAGGATTTCCTATCCCTGAATTTGCTAATCAAGCCCATATTATGTGTTGAGGACTGATTATGATCGAAGAGCAGATTGTTGCAGTAGTACATTGGTAAATAAGGAGCTATCATCTAGAAGAAACATTTTGCTCCGTCATTAGATTGCAAAAATATGATCTAGGTAGGTGTTGACTAGATTAACTTTTTGTTAGTAGCTTTGCTTTCACGAGAAAATTTTGACTAGGCAATTTTTTATATTACATTTTGTGTTTGGGATATCATTTATCAGAGCTCATCAGGCACTTCTACTTTACCATCTGCCATCCCACATATATGTCCTGCTGATAAATCACTTATATGTGATACTCACTCTTAGGGTACACATGAACATGACAATTCATCTCCTACTAAAATTGGCTCTACTAAAGTTATGCGAGCATCCTCAACATCTGCATTTGTCAAGAACAAAAATAGAAAAGATAAAGTGCCATTAGTGGAAACAGAGGTAAGAAGAATCTGTAGACTCCAAAATAATTCTAAAAGGATTTAAGAGAGTCTTATGTACAAATAGAAATTGCCTTGATTGTCATGCTGCCCCTCCTACTATGCCTATAAAAGTTATTAAAAGTTTAAATACTGCATTTTGCAAGGTATCTGACAAGGATACCACTAAACAAATACTGAGCAAGAAAGCCAAGAAATCAAAGGGAGAAAACTCTGGTGTGGAGGGGGGCAAGACTTGTAAGGAGCATAAGAAGTAGTGGATTTAGACATCTGAGCATGAGGAGTTATAGGCATACTTTTTTGCCCTTTATGGTTCCATTTTGTAATGGCACTCTCGGTTTTATGCTACCACTTGATGTACTTAATCCTCACTGAACCTCTCTATGCCACACTGAGCACTCCTGTTACCAGTTTGAGTTACCATGATATGTGCCTTATGTGCTATGTATCTAATGTTTGTATGAGTTGTCGTGTGTTCGAGCAGTCATTATTAGTCCTCCAAACTACCATGAATGGGGGCTGGATCATCCCAAACTGGAACATCAGGGGGATTAATGACCCTAAGAAATGGACAATGATTGCTAATAAAATTGAGGAGTCTAACTTCTCTACTCTGTGTGTGCAACAAAATAAGAGAGAGTATTTTGATAGCTCATATATTAAGAATTTTTGTCCAAGAAGATTTTCCAAATTTAAGTTTCTTCCTTCCATTAGGGCCTCTAGGGGGTCTACTTGTAGCTTGAAATGAACATCTATTTAGAGGGCAATTATACCATATTAATGAATTCTCTTTATTTGTTCAATTAACTTCTAAACATAATGTAGATACATGGATTCACACTGATATTTATGTCCCATGCCAGCAAAGTGAGAGAAATAGATTTCTAGACTGGCTCCAGGACTTCCATATGCACGATGATATGTAGTGGCTTGTTAGTGGAGATTTTAATTATATCATATATCCACACAACATAACCAAAGATGGGGGAAATATCAATGAGGCCACCAATAAGCAGACATTGATTGATGTGCCATTGAAGGGCAGGAAATTTACACGCAGTAATATAAAAGAGGCTCCACTACATGAAAACCTACACTCGTGTTTTACTTCTGAGGCATGGACTTTGAAATATCCATATACATTTTCCTTCACATTAGGCAAAACAACATCTAATCACATCCCTATCATGATCAAGATTGAATCCTCAATTCCAAAAACAAAAAAACTCAGACTTGAAAATTTCTGGCTCAAACATCACGAGTTCAAGGACATTGTGAAAAATATTTGGTCACGGGATGTTCATGAGAGGGACAGTGCTAAAATCATTCCAACTAATTTCATGAGCTTGTGTTATGACACTATTGAGTAGTTCAAATTTATTTCCTTGGAAGAACACAATCACAAAGATATATTAAAAGCACATCTACTCACTTTGCTTGAGAACCAAAGGAAATATTAGAAACAAATGGACACAACCATACAGAATAAGATGGGAGTAGCAAATACCAAATATTTTTAGGCTAAACCTAGTATAAAATTCAGAAATAATAGTATTGCTATGATGCAAGATGAGGCAGGCAATGAACATTATGATAATCAAGAAAAAGTTGCAATCCTTTATATATCATTCCAAAATAGAATGGACAGCTAAAATGCTACACAAAACCCTCTTCTACTTCATCACCTTTTACACCACATGGAGAATTATTTTGATATAGAAATCCCCTTCACTAAGGAGGAAATTGATGATGTCAATAAACATATGCCAATAGACAAATCACCAGGTCCGGATGGATTTAACGGTGCCTTTCCCAAGAGTTGTTGGGATATTATTGCACCTAATTTCTACAAACTTGTTGATGATTTCCACTCACGCAATATTAATCTTTAGAGCATCAATTACTTCTACATAACTCTCATCCCAAAGGTGGACTCTGCCTCCACACCCTTGATACTTGTGAACTGTGATGGAATTTGCCCCAAAGAGGAGGGGATGATGTAGCATAGTAAAGGTAAGTATTCTCCAATTGAGAACCAAGGTTATCGAATGATAATCCAGAAGTTTAGGTGTCGTTTGTAGCCTTTTTGGATAAGTAAGAGTGTTGAACCCAACGAGAAGCTAAAGGTAGAATTAATATTCTCCCAAGTTCTATCGACCACCGATACAACTCCACGCACGCTAACACTTACTTTACTAGAGAGAGTATGAAACTACTTTGCGGGAAGGAAACTAGAAGTAGTTAGTAGGTGTAATAGATAGTTTTGCAAGATAATAAAGAACACACAAATAAAAGTTAGGTACTATTTTAGATAAATATTAATTTAGTTAGTTATTCAGTAGAAAGCTTTTGTAACACAAGAGAAATATTGTCCATAGGCAATTGAATATAACATGATAGATACTTATCATATGAAATGAGGGAGAGACATACGCTAACACACTTTACATTCTTGGATCATATGCACTTATGGTTGGACCTCTAGCAAGCATCCAAGTACTAGAAATCATTAAGGTAAACCCAACCATAGAATTAATCATCAAGTCCTCTTTACTCACATATGCAAACAATCCCCTTACTCGGGTGTAAGCTTCTATTACTCTAGCCACCCACTATAAGTAAATAATGATCATATTACAAACCCTGCAGCGGGATTCCTATCGAGGAACGTAGCATGGGAAACAAAAAATTTCCTACGCACACGCAATGCCTATCTATGGTGATGATAATCTACGAGAGGGGAGAGTGAATCTACATACCCTTGTAGATCGCTAAGCGGACGCGTATATAACGCGGTTGATATAGTGGAACATCTTCGCGATCCAAATCGTAGCCTGTCCCGCGATCTCATCACGATCCGTCTTGCGATCCCATCACGATCCATCCCGATCTAGTATCGAACGGACGACACCTCCGCGTTCAGCACACGTACAGCTCGATGACGATATCCTCCTTCTTGATCCAGCAATAGGGCCAGAGAGGTAGATGAGTTCGTCATCACGGCAACGTGGTGGTGGTGGTGGTGAAGTAATCCAGCAGGGCTTTTCCTAAGCACCGCCGAACTAGACTAGAGGAGAAACTGATCTAGATGAAGTAGAGGGAGCACGTGGAAATTAGCGTTAGCTCTTCCCTCCAAATCCTCTAGCATATATAGGAGGGAGGGAGGGGATGAGGCAGCCAAAAATAACTTTAGGGGTTCGGCCAAATAGGAGGAGGTGGAAGAGTCCATATCCAATCCTACTCCAAGTAGGATTCCTTTCCTACTTGGAATCCTTCCCTTCCTTTGGATTTTTCCCACCTCTAGCCGCATGGGCCTTATTGGTTTGTTTGGCCAGCCCACTAGGGGCTGTTTTAACTCCTCCCACAGCCCATGAGGTCTTTTGGTCGAGACACCCCTCCTAATGGCCCCCTGTACCCTCCCGGCACTCCCAGGACTTTCGATATATCAACTTTTTACCTTCGGACCCTTCAGTAGCTCCTCGTGATGTCCAGGATCTCATCCGAGACTCCGAATAACCTTCGGTTACCAACACCTATAACTCAACTATACTGAAACGTCACCGAAAGTTAAGTGTGGAGACCGTGTGGGTTCGAGAACTATGCAGACATGACCTGAGACACTCCCCGGTCAATAACCAATAGCGTTACCTGTATATCCATATTGGCTCCTACATATTCTATGAAAATCTCTATCGGTTGAACCTCTATGTCAAGGATTCAGTTAATCCCGTATGTTGTTCCCTTTGTCCTTCGGTATGTTACTTGCCGAGATTCGATCGTCGGTATCTCCATACCTAGTTCAATCTCGTTACCGACAAGTCTATTTACTCGTTTCTTAATACAAGATCCCGTAACTAACCCCTTACTCACATTGCTTGCAAGGCTTATTGTGATGTTGTATTACCGAGTGGGCCACGAGATACCTCTCTGTTACACAGAGTGACAAATCCCAGTCTTGATCCATGCCAGCCCATTAGACACCTTCGGAGATACCTGTAGAGCACATTTATATTCACCCTGTAATGTTGCGATGTTTGATACACACAAGGTATTACTCCGGTGTCCGGGAGTTGCATGATCTCATGGTCATAGGAACAGATACATTGACATGTAGATAACAGTAGCAACAAACTGACAAGATCATATGCTACGTTTACAGATTGGGTCTTGCCCATCACATCATTCTCCTAATGATGTGATACCGTTATCAAGTGACAACACTTGTCTATGGCTAGGAAACCTTGACCATCCTTGATCAACGAGCTAGTCAACTAGAGGCTCAATAGGGACAGTGTGTTGTCGATGTATCCACACATGTATTTGAGTTTCCAATCAATACAATTCTAGCATGGATAATAAACGATTATTATGAACAAGAAAATATAATAATAATCAATTTATTATGGCCTCTAGGTCATATTTCCAACAGTCTCCCACTAGCACTAGAGTCAGTAATCTACTTCACATCACCATGTGATTGTAATGAATCTAACCCCCATATAGATCTGGGGTTCAATCATATCTTGCTTGTGAGATAGGTTTTTAGTCAACCGGTCTGAACCTTTTAGATCCGTGTGTGCTTTACAAATATCTATGTCATCCTATAGATGCTACTACTACATTCCATTTGGAATTTATTCCAAATGACTGCTCCATTATACATTTCTTAACTATGTACCAAACTCGCAACTCAGATATTCATCTCTAGGATCATATCATAGACATTTTATCCTCTTGTCACGACGATCTTCACTCTGAAATAGCTTGAAATTTTCAATATTTCAGACTTGTGATTCATCAAGCAAATACTCATGTACCTACTCAAATCGTGAGTGAAGTAAGAATATAACTATATCCACTGCGTGCCTCAGCACTCATTGGACTGCACATATCAAAATGTATTACTTCCAGCAAGTTACTTTCTTGTTCCATCTCACTAGAAATATGAGGCCTTCAGTCATCTTGCCCATGTGGTATGATTCGCATGCCTCAAGTGATTCAAACTCAAGTGAGTCCAAATGATCCATCTGCATGGAGTTTCTTCATGCGTTCATACCAATAGGCATGGTTTGCATGTCTCAAATGTTTCAAAAATGAGTGAGTACAAAGATCCATCAGCATGGAGCTCCTTCATGCATTTTATGCCAATATATCTCAAGAGGTAGTGCCACAAGTAAGTGGTACTATCATTACACCTTTGTATCTTTTGGCATCAATGTTGTGAATATGTGTATCACTACGATCGAGATTCAAGAAACCATTGAAGGTATTTATTCAAGCAAATAAAATAACCATTATTCTCTTTAAATGAATAATCGTATTGCAATAAACACGATCCAATCATGTTCATGCTCAACACAAACACCAAATAACAATTATTTAGGTTAAACACTAATCCCGATGGTAGAGGGAGCGTGCGATGTTTGATCACATCAACCTTGGAAACACTTCCAACAAATATCGTCACCTCGCCTTTAGCTAGTCTCCGTTTATTCTGTAGCTTTGATTTAGAGTTAACACTTAGCAACTGAACCGGTATCTAATACCCTCGTGCTACTAGGAGTACCAGTAAAGTACACATCAATATCATGTATATCCATTATACTTCTATCGACTTTGCCAGCCTTCTCATCTACCAAGTATCTAGGGTAGTTCCTCTTCAGTGACTGTTCCCCTCATTACAGAAGCACTTACTCTCGGGTTTGGGTTCAACCTTGGGTCTCTTCATTAGAGCAGCAACTGGTTTGTCGTTTCATGAAGCATCCCTTCTTGCCCTTGCCCTTCTTGAAACTAGTGGTTTTACTAACCATCAACAATTGATGCTCCCTTTTGATTTCTATTTTAGCGGTGTCAAACATCGCGTATAGCTCAAGGATCATCATATCTATCCCTGATATGTTATAGTTCATCATGAAGCTCTAGTAGCTTGGTGGCAGTGACTTTGGAGAACCATCACTATCTCATATGGAATATTAACTCCCACTCTATTCAAGCGATTGTAGCACTCAGACAATCTGAGCACATTCTCAACGGTTGAGATTTTCTCCCTTACTTTGTAGACAAAGAATCTTTGTCGGGGGTCTCATACCTCTCAACAAGGGCATGAGCATGAAATCCCAATTTCATCTCTTGGAACATATCATATGTTCCGTGACGTTCAAAACGTCTTCGGCGCCTCAACTCTAAGCCGTTAAGCATTACGCATTGAACTACCACGTAGTCATAAAAAACGTGTATGTTAGATGTTCGCAACATCCACAGATGACGCGGTTTAGCACACCGAGCCGTACATTAAGTACATAAGACTTCTACGTAGCAATGAGGACAATCCTCATTTTACGGACCTAGTATGCATAATTGCTACTATCATCTTTCAACTAAATTTTCTCTAGGAACATATCAAAAATAGTAGAGCTACAGCGCAAGCTACAACATAATTTGCAAAGACCTTTTGACTATGTTCATGATAACTGAGTTTAGATAATCATATTACTGATAATTCCCACTCAAATAGACATCCCACTAGTCATTCGAGTGGCGCATGATCCAAATCCACTAACTCAAGTCCGATCATCACGTGAGTTGAGTATAGTTTTAGTGGTGAACATCTCCATGTTGATCATATCAACTATATGATTCATGCTTGACATTTTGGTCTCTTGTGTTCTGAGGCCATGTCTGTACATGCTAGGCTCATCAAGTTTAACCCGAGTGTTCCGCGTGTGCAACTGTTTTGCACCCGTTGTATGTGAACGTTGAGTCTATCACACCCGATCATCACGTGGTCTCTCGAAACGAAGAACTGTCGTAATGGTGCACAGTCGGGGAGAACACAATTTTATCTTGAAATTTTGGTGAGGGGTCACCTTATAATTCTACCGTCGTTCTAAGCAAAATAAGGTGCATAAAAGGATTAACATCACATGCAAATAATAAGTGACATGATATGGCCATGAACTTGTGCTTCTTGATCTCCATCACCAAAACACCGGCATGAGCTCCATCGTCACCGGCGCCACACCATGATCTCCATCATCGTGCTGCCATCGAGGTTGTCGCGCTATCTATGCTATTACTACTAAAGCTACGACATAGCATTATAGTAAAAGCATCTGCAAGCACAAACGTTAGTTTGAAGACAACCTTATGGATCTTGTCGGTTGCCGTAGCATCGACGTGCAAGTCGATATTTAACTATTACAACATGATCATCTCATACATCCAATATATCATATCATGTCTTTGGCCATATCACATCACATGCATACCCTGCAAAAAGAAGTTAGACGTCCTGTAATTTGTTGCTGCATGTTTTACGTGGCTGCTATGGGTTTCTAGTATGATCGCATCTTACTCACGCAAAGCCACAACGGTGATATCCAAATTGCTATTTAACCTTCTCTAAGGACCGCCTCAGTCAAATCCGATTCAACTAAAGTTGAAGAAACAGACAGCCGCCAGTCATCTTTATGCAACAAGTTGCATGTCAGTCGATGAAACTGGTCTCTCGTAAGCGTACGAGTAAAGTTGGTCCGGGCCGCTTCAATCCAACAATACCGCTGAATCAAGAAAAGACTAAGGAGGGCAGCAAATTGAACATCAACACCTACAAACTCTTTTGTGTTCTACTCGAGATATCATCTATGCATGAACCTAGCTCTGATACCACTGTTGGGGAACGTAGCATGGGAAACAAAAAAAATCCTACGCACACGCAATACATATCCATGGTGATGATCATCTACGAGAGGAGAGAGTGAATCTACATACCCTTGTAGATCACTAAGCGGAAGCATATATAACGTGGTTGATGTAGTGGAACATCTTTGCGATCCAAATCGCAGCCCGTCCCGGGATCTCATCACGATACATCTTGCAATCCCATCACGATCCATCCCGATCTAGTACCGAATGGACGACACCTCCACGTTCAACACACGTATAGCTCGATGAGGATCTCCACCTTCTTGATCCGGCAAGAGGGGCAGAGAGGTAGATGAGTTCTCCAGCACAGCGGCGTGGTGGTGGTGGTGGTGAACTAATCAAGCAGGGCTTCGCCTAAGCACCGCTGAACTAGACTAGAGGAGAAACCAATCTAGATGAAGTAGAGGGGGCACGTGGCAATTAGGTTTAGTTCTTCCCTCTAAATCCTCTAGTATATATAGGAGGGAGGGAGGGGACGAGGCAGCCAAAAAACCCTCCAGGGGTTCGGCCGAATAGGAGGAGTTGAAAGAGTCCACATCCAATCCTACTCCTAGTAGGATTCCTTTCCTACTTGGAATACTTCCCTTGCTTTGGGTTTCTTCCACCTCTAGCCGCATGGGCCTTATTGGTTGGTTTGGCCAGCCCACTAGGGTCTGGTTTATCTCCTCCCACAGCCCATGAGGTCTTTTGGGTAGAGACACCCCTCCCGATGGCCCCCGGTACCTTCCCGGCACTGCCGGTACACTACCGATGAGCCCGAAACATTTCTGGTGACCAGAACAGGATTTCCTATATATATATGTATGTATATGTATACGCACATATGTATGTATATGTATATACATATATATGTATGTATATATATGTATATATATATATATGTATATATATATATATATCAATTTTTACCTTTGGACCCTTCCGGAGCTCCTCGTGACATCTAGGATCTCATCCGGGAGTTCGAACCTTCGGTTACCAACACCTATAACTCAACTATACCGAAACGTCACCAATCCTTAAGTGTGCAGACCCTGCGGGTTCGAGAGTTATGCAGACATGACCTGAGACACTCCCAGGTCAATAACCAATAGTGGGACCTGGATGTCCATATTGGCTCCTACATATTCTACGAAGATCTCTATCGGTTGAACCTCTATGTCAAGGATTCAGTTAATCTCGTATGTTGTTCCCTTTGTCCTTTTCGGTATGTTACTTGCCTGAGGTTCGATCGTCGGTATCGCCATACCTAGTCCAATCTCGTTACCGGCAAGTCTCTTTACTCGTTCCGTACTACAATATCCCGTAACTAACCCCTTAGTCACATTGCTTGCAAGGCTTATTGTGATGTTTGATTACCGAGTGGGTCCCGAGATACCTCTCCGTCACACGGAGTGATAAATCCTAGTCTTGATCCATGCCAACCCAACAGACACCTTGGGAGATACCTGTAGAGCACGTTTATAGTCACCCAGTAACATTACGACGTTTGATACACACAAGGTATTCCTCCGGTGTCCAGGAATCGCATGATCTCATGGTCATAGGAACAAATACATTGACATGGAGAAAACAGTAGCAACAAACTGACACGATCGTATGCTACATTTATAGTTTGGGTCTTGTCCATCACATCATTCTCCTAATGATGTGATCACGTTATCAAGTGACAACACTTGTCTATGGCTAGGAAACCTTGACCATCTTTGATCAGTGAGCTAGTCATCTAGAGGCTCACTAGGGACACTGTGTTGTCTATGTATCCACACATGTATTTGAGCTTCCAATCAATACAATTCTAGCATGGATAATAAACGGTTATTATGAACAAGAAAATATAATAATAACCAATTTATTATTGCCTCTAGGGCATATTTCCAACAATTCCCTCATGTGTGCGCCTCATGGAGGGCACCTTAGGACAGCACCATATCAACATACAGCTCATATCAATAACATCATACCACAATTAACCCGTAGGACAAAAGAGATCTACTCAGACATAGTAGGATAGCCACACATCATTGGATAATAAAATATACCATTAAACACCATGTTTAAGTTGAGATTACAACGGGGAGAAGAGGGTTTACATCGCTACATAGATGGGGAGAGTGTTGGTGGTGACAGTGGTGAAGTTGTTGTTGTAGATCGTCGTCATGATGGTTGCCCCGCGATGCTCCGGCGCGGCAGGGAGATGGGGGGAGAGAGTACCACTCCTTCTTCTTCTTCCTTGGCTTCCCTCCTAGGTAGGAGGAGGTTTCCCTTATCGTTCATGGCCTCCATGGCTCCCGAAGTGTAGGAGTCCCTTCGAGATTGGATGTATCTTTGTGTCTCTCTTCTGTTTTCCCATGTGTTTTCTGGCCCTTCACCGTTTCTTAAATATCTGGGGATCTGTAACTCCGAACGGGCGGAAATTTTGAGGGGATTTTTACTGCAAAAATTATCTTTCTTGTGGCAAAAGTACGGTCCCAACCGACTTAATGGGGAGCCACAAAACATTAAGGCACATTGACCCCCTGATACGTCCCAAATGTATCTATAATTTATGCTTATTCCATGATCTTTTGGGTGACATTGTTATATGTTTTGCTACACTTTATATCATTTTACACATATTTGGACTGACCTACTAACTCAGTGCACCCAGTGCCAGTTTATGTCTGCTCATGTCCGTTTTGCAGGGGCTTTTACCCAATTTTCCGATGCCCGAAAAAATCCAGAAAAAATATACAAAAAATCAGCGAAACAGAAGCTTCTAAATCACCGAAGGAGGGCCAGAGGGAGCCAGGGTCCTCCCAGGCGGCCTGCTGGCGCGACCAGGCCCTAGGCCGCGCCAGGAGGTCGCCTGGGTGGGTCCCACCTCCTCCGATGCCCTCATTTGGCCTATATTTAGAGTCCCGAAAGGAAACCCTCATAGACTTTTTGGAATCGCGAATTTCTCCATCGTTCCACCGACGCAGCACTTCTGAGATCGGGAGTGTCAGGAGACCTCTTCCCGGCACCCTGCCGGAGGGAGGATTGACCTCCGGGAGCTTTTCCACCGCCATGGACGCTTCCAAGACATGCCGTGAGTAGTCCTCCTTGGACCATGAGTCCATGACCAGTAGCTATGTGATGTATTCTCTCCAATCTTGTGCTTCAATGGTTAGTCCTTGTGAGCTGTCCTACATGATCAAGGCATCTATGTAATTGTCTTGCTATTTCTATGCTCGGTTTGTTGGGATCCGATGGATTATGACATTATGTTCAAATTGTTATGAGTTATATATTTGATTATTCTTTTATATTATGTTCCTTAGTGATTCATGCATGTTCTCCGTTGCTTTTTATTGCTTTGGCCAAGTAGTAGATCATAACTCCAAGAGGGAGCGTTATGCATGATTGTGGGTTCGGTCCCCTCGATGTCTGGCTTGAGTAACAGAAAAATGAGACTAGGGGATGTGCTTTTTGCCACCAGGGAGAAAACAGCGGTGCTTGTGACCACGGTTGCAAGGATTGTTTACCTTACGCATAGTTCGTTAATGCACTTGTCCGTTCCTTTCAGTTTACACTATGGGTGGGGCTCGCAACTTAATAACGAAGAGATGTTCTGGATAGATATATCAAGGTGGATGATTAGTAAGTAGATGCTGATGAATAAACGGTCTACTTGTCTTGGCGTACTGCCCATTACTATTGAACCTCTAACTATCAAGGAGCATAATTAGCATTGCGGTGCGATCATAATTCTATCAATTGCCCAACTGTGATTTGTTTACCCTAGCATAGTTGTTTATCGTCTTTTGGGAGAGAGACATCACTAGTGAACATCATGTGACTCCGGTACATATCACCATCATTGTTTACACCTCCATCATTTACCCCTTTCATTTACTTTTTTGTTGCAATCATAATTACCTTCCCACTTGTGTTTTGGTCCTTTGCAAACTATAAGGCTAGAGAGATTGACAACCTCTCTGTACTCATTGGGAGCAAAGTTATTTGTTGTGTGTGCAGGTCCACGTCTTCTGCTAGTGCCAGGGTGGAAGACACCTACTTGTTGAGCCTAGGAGTCCTCCTGGTTCGATAAACCTTACAGTCTACGTGTAAGGGAAATTTGTTGCTGACTACATCTTCACCTTCCACTTGGGGTATCCAACGAGGAACGAGAGCTATATACATCAACTCGTGATCAAGCGAATTTTTGGCGCCGTTGCCGGGGACTCCAGTCTTCAAGATAGGGGAGTTGCACACTATCCTTTACCTTTGCTTTTAGTCTTGTTAGTTTGCTTTTTAGTTTTTGCTTTGGAGTCTTATACCAAAAACCACAAAAAAATTAGCTACTTTGCTTTGTTTAGTCAGTATGTCAAAATCCTTTGCCTCTAGTGTTGCACCCGAAGGAGAGATTCTCACCTTCAAACAAAGGGTTGGAGAAAGTTTGAAAGATGCTTGGCATAGAATTAAAAATTCTCTAGACAAAGCCACCATGAAGAAATCCACCACTATTTTGCTTAGAAATTTTTATGTTGGTATTAATTCTTGGCGTAGGTTTGTTCTAGACACAACAATTGGAGGGAATTTCTTGGAAGCCCCTGGTGGGGAGGCTCTTAACGTTATGGAAAATCTTGTCGAAATCCCGCCTATTGTTGACATAAAGGATGATATCAGTTTATCTCATGTTATGAGTAAACTTGAGAAAATAGAGCTAGATATTCCAAGCATGAGTAAGATTAATGAAGTAGATCGTAGGATTCAAGGGAACTTAAATAGACTTGAAAGGTCCATAAACAAAATTTATAAAATTTTGGAGACCCTTAAATCCCATGATGTGGATCCTTCTAGGATTGATAAGATCGAGGATATTTTTGAAACTTTAAGAATTACTCTATCCTCCATCAAGACTGGAAGGTAGAAACCCCCACAAGGAAGGGACCTAGGTTCGTTAATGTCCCCAAGGTTCCTCTACCCAAAACAAGTATACATATTGCTAAGGGTGTTGAAACTGTGAAGACCTTGGAAGAGATACCTCTCTTAAACAGAATTAGAAATGAAATTCCAATTGGTCTTACTACCTTTGCTTTTACTCCTAGAAGTTTTGCCACTAAGCCTCTCTTTGAGAGTCCTCTTAATGCTATTTGTATTATTGAAGAGCTCTTTGATGATCTTGATGATGGTTCAATTGATACAACTTGATCTTCTTGCATTGTGCCTAGCTCAAAGGCATAAAAGAAAGCGCTTGTTGGGAGCTATCCCAATTTTTTTTACTTTTTGTTTTAGTGGTATTGATGTGTGTTACTACTATAGCAATCTATTGTATCTTTATTTTTAAGCTTTGTGCCAAGTTATAGACTCCGATTGCAAGAAAGTTCAAAAGTTGTGACATGCTGTCCAGAAACAGATTTTGTCTGCTTGACGGAAAAATTAGCCAAAAATCACCAAATGATCTTTTTGATCTGAATTGTTTTTACAGAATTCTCTACATAATTTTCTTTCTGGCATCTGTTCTGTGTTTTTTATTTGAGTTGCAGAAGTGCCATGAATAAATTATTTACTACCTGATGTTCTGTTTTTCACATATTCTGTCATGTTTTGCGTTTTCATTGTTTTGCGAATCCTAAGCTTTCTTTTTATTTGCAAAAACCTTTTGGAAATCATGAGAAGCAATAGCTTTTCATGAAAATATTTATTTCCAGCAGGTATTGAATTATTTTATTAAGGGAACTAACCACTCTAATAATCTTATGATGAGTTTTGTATGAAGGGAGTTTTCAAGTATGCGATGGGAGAGATGGTGAAAGAAGATACACGAGTGTCAAATGCCCAAGCATGGGGATGCCACCATGCACCCCAAGAAATATTCAAGGTGACTCCAGCATCTAAGCTTGGGGATGCCCCCGTGCATCCCCTTCTCTATCAACAATCATCAGGTCGTCCATCTGCATGCTATATTTTTATCACTTCATATGATATGTGCTATGGTTGGAACGTCCCGCTATTTGCTTTTTAGTTTGTTTTAGTTTTTCTTGCTCTTCATAACATGTCGGAACCTAGCCTACCTTGTTTGGGATATAGACATGCTCCATTCCACTCTAGAAAACAACATAGCTTTTCATGCTTATCTTTTTTGTGTGTTCTTCATCTTTTCGTAGCTACTGTCATGCTTAGCTCTTAGTTTTCATGCTTATCTTTTTTAAGAGCTATTATTTAGCTTGATTTTGGAACTCTCTTGAATTATCATTCTTATCTTGTTTAGAGAGTTGGCTCGTTGCACTGAGTTGTGTGTCTTGCATGAGTAGGTAATTGAGATTGCTATTTAAGTAGAGTAGTAACCTGCAATAGTTTTGAGGTATTGATTTGAGTAATGTTTGGACTATTGCTGCCAAGAGCTTGAGCCTATTAGTGATAGGTGTCGTATTTTGGGAAATCCGTGTGTTTTTCAAAAACTAAAAACTAGTTGAGAACTCTAGCTACTAAATTGATCGCTAACGTCTCGAGGGGTTGAAATATATAGAGTACCCTCACGTTACCATGAGTCGAGGTAGCGCAAGGATAACCAAACCCTCAAGCACTCCTCCTCGGGGTACTTGCCTCTTTGTGAATCTCCTAACTAGATAGAGAGTTACCGATAATAATTGTATGAGTTCTTCGGACTAATGTGAGTATTCGATTGTTGGCACTTCCACCATCCATATTTTGCTAGCCTCTTCGGTACCGTGCATTGCCCTTTCTCACATTGAGAGTTGGTGCAAACTCCGCCGGTGCATCCAAACCCATGACATGGTACACTCTATCATACAGAAGTATCATTATATCTTTCCTCAAAACAACCACCATACCTACCTATTAAGGCATTTCCATAGCCTTTCCGAGTACATTGCCATGCTACATACACCATCTCATGACTTGATGTGCATGTCATACATACTTTTGCTTGATCATAGAGCCGCATGCTAGTGGGGCCTTGCCCTCATTACTGCTACATGACGCGCTAGTATCATTGCAAATCCTGCTACACTGGGAGATGCATACATTTGCATACATCATGATAATTTTCACTAGTCTTTATGTTGAGTACTTCTTATAAAGTGTGATGATTTTTCTTTTTATTCATGTAAAACACAGAGTGTTGCCCTTAAGTGAGGAAAAGATCCCAAAGCGGACAAAACAAAAGATACCAAATAGGACAAATGAGAGATAAAAATAAAGAGCCAAAGAGGCCACAAAAAAAGAGAAAAGAGAAAATGAAAAAAAGAAAAAAGAAAAATAAATAAAAAGAGAGAAGGGGGCAACACTACTATTCCTTTTGAAAGATCCACACTCGTACTCAATTGCTATATTGCTACTACATAGAGATCATTCATGCATAACTATGTGGGGACCCTTACACTATAGAACTTGGGTTGCCTATTCCAATGATGAGCCTCCTCAAATGAGCTCTAGGTATTCATGAGCAAACAAGTTGGATGCACCCCCACTAGTTCCATTGGAGAGCTTACCTTAGCTCATATGTGCATCCGTTACATGGCAATCCCTACTCCTCACATCATATCTATCATTTGGCTTTCTCTCGCCTATGGTTGTCCTCATTAATGTGAGCCTTTCACGCCTTTTTGTATTCCTTCCCCATCATTATTCTATTTGCCATCCTAATTGCCAACATATCTTGATTACGCTCATCCACTGCATGAGTGCTCAAAATCGAAAGGGAGAGGATCATTTTGACTTGTGCCTGACAAGTGCTCTAGGGATGAGTCAAAGATTTCGAAGGAGACTAAGTGTGAGGTTTAGTGGATTGTGTTCTAAATTAAAAATATATTTTATAATCTCAACCTGTCTCCCACTTCTTGCACGCAAACACCATTTGGAGACATTCGAGTCACGGACAGCGAGAGCTCTTGCACCTTTATGTTCTTACTTTGCTAAATTCAATAATAGATAGAGACTCTTGCTTGTTTTTATCTTGACTTGAATTGCATATCTCACTTGCTTTACTTTGAAGTTCGTACATGTGTGTTAGCATGTCACCATAGAAATTATTGTGTTATCATTTATCTACTCGAGGACGAGCAGAAATTAACCTTGGGGATGTTGATACGTCCCAAACGTATCTATAATTTCTACTTGTTCCATAGTCTTTTGGGTGACATTGTTATATGTTTTGCTACCCTTATATATATCATTTTACACATATTTGGACTAACCTACTAACTCGGTGCACCCGGTGCCAGTTTCTGTCTGCTGGTGTCTATTTTGCAGGGGCTTTTACCCAATTTTCCGAAGCCCGAAAAAATCCAGAAAAAATATATGAAAAATTAGCAAAACGGAAGCTTCCTGATCACCGAAGGAGGGCGAGAGGGGGGCCAGGTGCCTGCTGACGAGGACAGGCCCTAGGCCACGCCAGGATGTTTCCTGGGTGGGGCCCACCTCCTCCGGTGCCCTCCTTTGGCCTATATTTAGAATCCCGAGAGGAAACACTCGTAGACTTTCTGGAATCGCGGATTTCTCCAGCGTTCCGCCGCCGCAACGCTTCCAAGATCGGGAGTGTCAGGAGACCTCTTCCTGGCACCCTGCCGAAGGGAGGATTGACCTCCGGGAGCTTTTCCACCGCCATGGACGCTTCCTGGACGTGACGTGAGTAGTCGTCCTGCGACCATGAGTCCAGAACCAGTAGCTATGTGATGTCAAGGCATCTATGTAATTCTCCTGCTATTGCTATGCTCGGTTTGTTGGGATCCGATGGATTATGAGATTATGTTCAGATTGTTATGAGTTATATATTTGATTATCCTTTTATATTACGTTCCTTAGTGATTCATGCATGTTCTCCATTGCTTTTTATTGCTTTGGCCAAGTAGTAGATTGTAACTCCAAGAGGGAGCGTTATGCATGATTGTTGGTTCGGATCCATCGATAACTAGCTTGAGTGACAGAAACATGAGACTAGAGGATGTGCTTGTTACCACGAGGGAGAAAACAACGGTGCTTGTGACCGCGGTTGCTTGGATTGTTTACCTTAGGCATAGTTCGTTAATGCAGTTGTCCGTTGCTTCGAGTTTATACTTTGGGTGGGGCTCACAACTTAATACCGGAGAGATCTTCTGGATAGATATCTTAAGGTGGATGATTAGTAAGTAGATGTTGATGAATAAACGGTCTACTTGTCTTGGCGTACTTCCCATTACTATTGAACCTCTAACTATCAAGGAGCATAATTAGCCTTGAGGTGCGACCATAATTCTGTCAATGGCCCAACTGTGATTTGTTTACCCTAGCATAGTTGTTTATCGTCTTTTGGGAGAGAGACATCACTAGTGAACATCATGTGACTTCGGTCCATATCACCATCATTATTTACATCTCCATCATTTACCACTTTAATTTACTTTTCCATTGCAATCATTATTACCTTCCCGCTTGTGTTTTGATCTATTGCAAACTACAAGGCCAGAGAGATTGACAACTTCTCTATACTCGTTGATAGCTAAGTTATTGGTTGTGTGTGCAGGCCCACGTCTTCTGCTAGCGCCATGGTGGAATACACCTACTTGTTGAGCCTAGGAGTCCTCCTGGATCGACAAACCTTATAGTCTCCGTGTAAGGGCAATTTGCTGCTGACTGCATCTTCACCTTCCACTTGGGGTACCCAACGAGGGGCGAGAAGTATATACATCAACTCGTCATCACCCCCAGGCGCGCCCAATTGGCTTGTCCCTCTCTCGGGCACCGTGTTGTATTGATTCTTCTTCACAAAATTCACATATATTCCAAAAAAACACGTTTGTACTTTGTTTGATATGGAATTCATGCGAAACAAAAAACACACAAAAAACAAGAACTAGCAGTAGGCACTGCATATGTAAGTAAGTCCCAAAAATAATATAAAATGTCGCCAAAAGTATATTAAAATTGTAGAACATTGGTAGGAAACAACCAAAAATTATAGATATGATAGAGACATATTAGCATCCTCAAGCTTAATTCCTGCTCATCCTTGAGTAGGTAAATGAGATAAAGATAACTTTTGATGTGGAATGTGATACGTCTCCAACGTATCTATATTTTTTGATGGTTCCATGCTATTATCTTGTCAAACTTTAGATGTTTTGTATGCCCTTTATATCTTTTTTGGGACTAACTTATTAACTCAGTGCCAAGTGCCAGTTCCTATTTTTTCTGTGTTTTTGACCCTTTTCAGAGGAGAATATTAAACGGAGTCCAAACGGAATAAAACTTCCGAAAAGATTCTTTCTGGAACAGAAGATACGCACGGGGCGTGAGAACCAAGGCACATGCCACCAGGGGAGGCCACAAGCCCACTAGGCGCGGCCAGGGGGCGCGCCTAGCAGGCTTGTGGCCCCCCTATGGTTCGTCTGCCCTACTTCTTCCGCCTATAAATCCCCAAAAAATCCAAAACCAGGGGAGAGATCCACGAAAATACTTTTCCGCCGCCACAAGTTTCTGTCTCCGCAAGATCCCATCTGGGCCACGTTCTGGTGCCCTGTCGGAGGGGGGATTCGGATACGACGGGCTTCTTGATCAACACCATTGCCTCTCCGATGTTGCGTGAGTAGTTCACCATAGACCTTCGGGTCCATAGCTAGTAGCTAGATGGCTTCTTCTCTCTCTTGGATCTTCAATACAAAGTTCTCCATGATCTTCATGGAGATCTATCCGATGTAATCTTCTTTTGCGGTGTGTTTGTCGAGATCCGATGAATTGTGGATTTATGATCAGATTATCTATGAATCTTATTTGAGTTTCTTCTGATCTCTTATATGCATGATTTCATATCCTTTTAATTCTCTTCGACTTGTGGGTTTTGGTTGACCAACTTGATATATGATTCTTACAATGGGAGAAGTGCTTGGTTTTGGGTTCATACCGTGCGGTGACCTCACCAAGTGACAGAAGGGGTAGCGAGCCACGTATCGTGTTGTTGCCATCAAGGTTAAAAATATGGGGTTTACATCATTGGTTTGAGTTTATCCCTCTACATCATGTCATCTTGCTTAAGGCGTTACTCTGTTCGTCATGAACTCAATACACTAGATGCATGCTCGATAGCGGTCGATGTGTGGAGTAATAGTAGTAGATGCAGAAAGTATCGGTCTACTTGTCTCGGACGTGATGCCTATATGTATGATCATTGCCTTAGATATCGTCATGACTTTGCGCGGTTCTATCAATTGCTCGACAGTAATGTGTTCACCCACCGTAATATTTGCTATCTTGAGAGAAGCCTCTAGTGAACACTATGGCCCCCGGATCTACTTCATATCATATTTTCAGCCTTACACTTTTACTGTGTTGCACTTTCCGCCTTCAGATCTCACTTTGCAATCAATCTTGAAGGGATTGAGTTGTGTGCAAGCTCGTTTGTGTTTGTGCAGGTACTCTGGACACTTGGCTTGATTCTCCTACTGGATTGATACCTTGGTTCTCAAACTGAGGGAAATACTTACTGCTACTATGCTACATCACCCTTTCCTCTTCAAGGGAAAAACCAACGCAAGCTCAAGAGGTAGTGATGTCAGCTATGCTTCCCCTTGCAACGGCACCAGAAGAATGCTGCTAGCACTCTCCGGCAATCGAAGCTAGAAGAATGTTGTTGACGGCCTACCAGCGCGTGGGGTCATAGCAGTTTTCGAGGGTAGAGTATTCAACCTAAATTTGCTGGTTCGCACGACGGGAGGTGAGAGAATACTCTCAAGTATTAGAAGTTGTATATGTCAGATTCAACCACACCTGAAAGAATAGTATCTGCAAGCAAAGTAGTAGTAGCAAAGTAGCGAGTAACGGTAGTGGCAAGGAACAACAGTAGTGACCGCAGTAGCAAGTAGCAACAGTAGGAAGCGACAATAGTAGCAATAGTAGCAGCAGAGCAAGACAAGTAACAGTAGCAGCAAGAGTAGTAACAGCAGCAGAGCGACACAAGTAACAACAGTAGCAACAGTAGTAACAGCAGCAGTAGGACAAACTCGTAGGCAATGGGTCGGTGATTTGTTTGGATGATATTCATCATGCAACAGTTATAACACGGAGAGATATGTGGCTAGATCCCGTTCGTCAATGTGATGTAGGCATGCATACCATGTGTCATCATACGTGCTTAGGGAAAAGAACTTGCATGACATCTATTGTCCATCCCTCCCGTGGCAGCGAGGTCCAAAAGGAAACTACGGGATATTAAGGTTCTCCTTTTAATAAAGAACCAGAACAACGCATTAGCACTTGGTGAACACATGAACTCCTCAAACTATGGTCATCACCGGGAGTGGTTCCGGTTATTGTCACTCCGGGGTTGCCGGATCATAATACATAGTAGGTAACTACAACTTGCAAGATCGGATCTAAAACACACATATATTGGTGACAACATAATAATTTCAGATGTGAAATCATGGCACTCAGGCCCTAGTGACAAGCATTAAGCATAGCAAAGTAGTAGCAATATCAATCTCTTAACATAGTGGATACTAGGGATCAATCCCCATCAGAACTAACTCGATTACATGATAGATCTCATCCTACTCATCACCGCCTAGCAAGCCTACGAATAGATTACTCACGAACGATGAAGAGCTTCATGGAATTGGAGAGGGAAGAAGGTTGATGATGACGATGGCGACGATTTCCCCTCTCCGGAGCCCAAGACGGACTCCAGATCTGCCCTCCAGATGAAGAACAGGTGGTGGCGGCGCCTCCATATCGCAAACGCGACGAAAACTTCTCTTTTTATTTTTTCTGGGACGAAAGTGAACTTATAGAGCTGGAATTGGGGGCGGCAGAGTCGTGTGGGCCCCACAAGCCTGCCCACCGCCACTAGGGGGTGGCGGAGCCAGGGCTTGTGGCCCACTGGCCTACCCCCTCAGGTGGAACTTGCGTAGATATTTTTCATATTTTCCAAAATTGCTCCCCGTAAATTTTCAGGACGTTTGGAGAACTTTGATTTCTGCACAAAAATAACACCAACGCAATTCTGCTAAAAACAGCGTCAGTCCAGGTTAGTTCCATTCAAATCATGCAAATTAGAGTCGAAAACAAGGGCAAAAGAGTTTGGAAAAGTACATACGATGGAGACGTATGAACTCCCCCAAGCTTAAAACCTTGCTTGTCATCAAGCAACTCAGTTGACAACTGAGAGAGAAAAAAAACTTTGACAAACTCTGTTTGATCTTGTTGTTGCAACTATGTCTAACTCATAACCAGAATTTCAGCAAGATCATAAGTTAACCACATAAGCAAATGACACAAAGGTCTCACGGTAAGCTAATATCAATGGCATAATCAGCTAACGAGCAAATAATAATGAGTTTCAAATACCAACACTTCAATCAAAACAAGCATGAAGCAATATGAATAGGTGGTATCTCACTAGCTCTTTATGAGACCGCAAAACATAAATGCAGAGAACTTTCAAAGATCAAGGGCTGACTAAACATTGTAATTCATAGCAACGAAGATCCAGTAATAGTCATACTCAATATCAATCAAAAGCAAAGCATAAAAATGACAGAGGTGCTCTCTAATTGGTGCTTATAAAAGAGGAGGATGACTCAACAGGAAAATAAATAGACAGGCCCTTCGCAGAGGGAAGCATTGATTTGCAGAGGTGCCAGAGCTCAAGCTTTGAAAACAGAGAATAATTTTGGGTGACATGCTTTCATTGTCAACGCAATGACCAAGAGTTCTCAATATATTCCATGCTACTTATGCTATAGGCGGTTCCCAACCAGAAAAGTAAAGTTTTAACTCCCCCACCACCAATCAATCACACTCCACGGCTAGCCGAATCCTCGTGTACCGTCCATACTAACATCAATCCGGGGGGAGTCTTGTTTTACAATTATGTTTTTGATTTAAGCGTGGAACTGGGCATTCCAATTACCGGCCCCTTTATCGTGAATGACAGTGAATAAACACATGTCGAGGATAATACTCCTAGCATGGAAGATACTAATAGCCCCCTGTCACCACATGAGTGGTTCGGGCATGCAAAACAGATTATTTCTTGAAGGTTTAGAGAGTGGCACATGCAAATTTACTTGGAACGGCAGGTAGATACCGCAAATAGGTAGGTATGGTGGACTCTCAAGGAAAAACTTTTGGGTTTATGGAAGTGTATGCACAAGCAGTATTCCGCTTAGTACAAGTGAAGGCTAGCAAAAGACTGGGAAGCGACCAACCAGAGAGCGACAACAGTCATCAAGATGCAATGAGTTTGACTAACATTGAATGCAAGCATGAATAGGATATAAATCACCATGAACACGAACATCTTAGAGGCTATGTTGATTTTGTTTCAACTACATGCATGAACATGCGCCAAGTCAAGCCACTCGAAACATTCAAAGGAGAATACCATGCTATCATACTACATCATAGTCATTTCAATATCTATGTTGGCATTCAAGATAAACCATTATAAGCTCCTAGCTAAATAAGCATGGCATCATAAACTATGATCTCTAAGTTTTCATTGCAAACATGGTTCTCTCACAACAAAGCTAAATCTGGGTCGACAAGCTAGTCATATTTACAAAAACAAAATAGATAGAGTTCATACCAGCTTTTCAGTCTCAGTCACTTCATCATATATCATCATTATTGCCTTTCATTTGCACGATCGAATGATGTGAACAATAATAAGAGTGCTTGTGCATTGGACTAAGTTGAATCTGCAGGCAAACACAAAGGAGAAGACAAAGTAATATGGCTCTTTTGAAAGCTAAACAGGTAAGCATGCAAGAACCACTAAGCATTGGAACCAATATCTTCTACCTTGACCCAAAGAAAAAGAAAACTATTTACACGGGAAAGCTCCCAACTAGCAAAAGAAGAAAGAAAAATCTTTTTGGGTTTTC
Organism: Hordeum vulgare subsp. vulgare; assembly: GCF_904849725.1. Taxonomy (NCBI): domain Eukaryota; kingdom Viridiplantae; phylum Streptophyta; class Magnoliopsida; order Poales; family Poaceae; genus Hordeum; species Hordeum vulgare. Next base: position 409,904,093 of record NC_058519.1, on the reverse strand, counting down.
TCAAAAGGACACAAAACAAGAAAACAAGAAAACGAAAATAAACTAGCATGGATAATACAGTGGCAAAGTGTAAACACCGGCTAACAAAGTGAAAGCATAAGCATGAATGTAAAGTTGGTGAGAACACGTATTCCCCCAAGCTTAGGCTTTTGGCCTAGCTTGTTCTACTCCCATGGTGGGAAATCACCAGCTCGAGGATACTCCGGAGCAGACTGTGGATGCCACTGCTGTGTGAGCTCCTCTGGCTCCCACTGGTAAACTGGCGTCTGGTACTCGACTAGTGGCTCGGGCACGGGCGCCTATGGTTGGGCCAAGCCCCAATATGCGTAGATGTCCGCGGGCATAATAGTGTACCTTCCTGCATGAAGATAGAACAAAGAAGGAGCAGGCAAAGTAATAGTCTCTCGAGTACCCTCACTAAATACCAGGTTATAAATCATCCGTCTGCTAGCATCTCTATCCAGAAAATCATGGCGAACCATGCTGTCATAATCCAGATATTTCTCAGGAAGAAGCATCTCTCCTTCCTCTCCCAGTCTCATGGGTATCTCAAAGTGTCTGGCAAGACGGATAGCGTAGATACCTCCATAGAAAACACCCTTGGAACGGTTGATGTTCAACCGCTGGGCCACTATAGCACCTAGGCTGTAAGTCTTATTGTTATAAAGGCCCTCGCGCAAAACCGCAAGGTCTGGAGAACTAAGTGATCCAACCTCCCCACGGCTAATCAAACATTTTCCAACAAATAGTGAGAAGTACCGAAGCACAGGAAAATGTATGCTAGCAATTCTAGCGCGAGACACTCCTCTCTCCTCTCCAACAGCAATAGAACCAATGAAATCCTCCAAGTCCCGTAGACGAGGGTCACGGATATCCCCAACATAAGGTAATTTTCATACATTGCAAAAATCCTGCAACATCATGCACTGGGGGACATCGTATATCATGAACTCAACCATGGGAGGATTCTTCCTCGCATAAAAGTTGAAGCTTTGAACGAAAATATTGGTGAGGAGGAGGTATTGTGAGCACTTATCTTCAACGAACACAGTAAGACCTGCGTTCTCCACCAAATAATAAAAGTTTTCATAAAGTCTTGCGGCGCGCAAAAATTCATCACTTGGCCACTTGCACGCTCGAACTTCTGTGACTCGAGGGACTACGTACTTGGGGTGGTTCTTCTCATCCTCCTTGGGGTTACGGCTTGAAGAGCCTCTCAAGAACCTCCTCATCTTTTCCTTTTTCTAGCTCTGAAAAATTCTGAAATTTTTAGAGACTTCGAAAGAAAAGTGAATAAAGATTAACCCAACTTGTAGCAACTACTCCTACTAGTGCCTAGAGACTGTATCACGCGCTAAAACTACTTGGGACCATGTAAAATCAACATTTCTAGCTCAAGAACAGGGTCACCAAGGTAGCAAGAATACACAAAGGATAAAGCACTAGAGCAAAAACTAATTGCACCAATGAAGGAGTCACTTACCAAGGAGTAATTTCCCCAAAACGGTTTGGAGAATGGTGCTTTGAGCAAGGAGATCGGAAATCACAGCCAAATGAGCAAGAACACGGGTTTGAGCTGCGAAACATTTTTTTATGGAGGTGGAAGAAGAGGCTGGGAGCTGGAATGAGTGGAGGGGGTCCCTGTGGGCCCCACAAGCTTGCACTCCGCCAACAGGGGGGTGGGTGGCGGTGGAGGTCTTGTGGCCCACTGGTCTGGCCCCCAGGCCAGCTCTCAGGCCCAGTAATTTTCAAAAATTCCAGAAAAAATCATACTAAATTTTCAGGACCATCAAAGAACTTTTATTTTCGAGGTATTTTCTCCGGGACGCTAAAACAGAAAACAGGAAAAGCTAAACTAATTCTATCATTTTTCTTCTAAGCAACAGAAAATGAAAGCTTTAAAACAGAGGTATGTGACTCTTTGATTCATCCGTTTCATGGTCATTGAAAGAAATCCGTCAATGGGATTGATCAAGTCCTTATGAAAAACCTTCTCGAATCGCAAGAGAGAACGAAGAATTTTCGAATAGCCACTAAGTCACCTCAATGGGGATATGTATCTCCCCAACAAGCAAATCATACTTCATCTTGACACGAGGAATAGGGCATTCAAATCTCCCAATAAGAATCGATGAAGTCTTTTCGATAGCATTGATGCAATGTACTTGATATCGTTTCTTCGGAAAGTGCACTGCGTGCTCATTATCGTTGACATGGAAAGTGACATTGCCTTTGTTGCAATCTATAACAGCCCCTGCAGTGTTTAAAAAGGGTCTTCCAAGGATGACAGCCATGGCATCGTCCTCGGGAATATCCAAGATAACAAAGTCTGTTAAGATAGTGGTGTTAGCAACCACAACACGCACATCCTCGCAAATGCCAATAGGGAAAGCAGTTGATTTTTCGGCCATTTGCAGAGAAATTTCAGTGGGTGTCAACTTATCCAACTCAAGTCTACGATAAAGAGAGAGCGGCATAACACTAACACCGGCTCCAAGGTCACATAAGGCAGTTCTTACGTAGTTTCCTTTAATGGAGCAAGGTATAGTGGGTACTCCGGGATCACCAAGTTTCTTAGGAGTTCCACCTTTGAAAGTGTAATTGGCAAGCATGGTGGAGATCTCAAGATCTGGTATCTTCCGTTTATTAGTCACGATATCTTTCATGTACTTGGCATACGGAGACATCTTGAGCATATTAGTTAACCGCATCTGCAGAAAGATGGGTCTTATCATCTCAACGAAACTCTCAAAATCCTCATCATCCTTTTTCTTGGATGGCTTAGGAGGAAAGGGCATAGATCTCTTAACCTATGGCTCCCTTTCTTTACCATGCTTCCTAGCAGTGAAGTCATTCTTACCGTATTTCTTAGGTTGTGGATTATCAGGATTAACCGTAGGTTCAATCTCCACATCCTCATCATTGCTAGGTTGAGCATTATTATGAACATCACTATCCATATTGTCACCAGGTTCATGTTCATCACCAGATTGTGTTTCCGCATCAGACGCAGAAATATTATTAGGTTCTTCAGGTGTGACAGTATTTGGTGAACTGGCATGTAGGTTTCTATCATCCTTCTTCTTCTCCTTAGGATGACTGGGTGTATCAGCATTGATTCCTTGAGAATCTTGATCAATTCTCTTAGGATGTATTCAGGATACAAAGGTTCCTGAGTCATTTTGCCTTCTCTAGTAATGACTCTGACAGAGTTGTCATTTAATTCATTGAGCAAGTCATTCTGAGCTTTAAGTACTTGTTGTACCTGAGTAGTAATCATAGAGGCATGTTTACTCAGAAGCTTCAGATCATTGACATTTCTGTCTACACAAACACTTAAATGGCTAAGCATACGAGTACTTTGTTCCAAATGTCTGCTTACATAATCATTGAAACTCTGTTGTTTGGCAACATAGTTGTCAAATTCATCAAAGCATAGGCTAGCAGGTTTGTCAAAAGGAATATCACTCTCATCAAACCTACGCAGAGAATTCACTTCTACTACGTGTATCGGTTTATCGAGATCATGGATCTCTTCGATAGGTGGTAGATTTTTGACATCTTCAGATCTAATGCCTTTCTCTTGCATAGATTTCTTGGCTTCTTGCATATCTTCGGGACTGAGGAATAGAATACCTCTTTTTTTAGGAGTTGGCTTAGGAGGTGGTTCGGGAATAGTCCAAGCATTATCGTTGATCAAGATGTTATTCAGTAGAGTCTCAGCTTGTTCTACAGTTCGTTCCCTAAAAACACAACCGGCGCAACTATCTAGGTGGTCTCTAGAGGCATCGGTAAGTCCGTTATAGAGGATATCAAGTATCTCATTGTTCTTAAGAGGGTGATTAGGCAAAGCATTTTGTAGCTGGACGAGCCTCCCCCAAGCTTGTGGAAGACTCTCTTCTTGGAGTTGAGCAAAGTTGTATATTTCCTCCAAGGCAGCTTGCTTCTTATGGGCAGGGAAATATTTCTCACAGAAGTAATAGACCATCTCCTGGGGACTACTCACACATCCAGGAGCAAGAGAGGTGAACCAGGCTTTAGCGTCATCCTTTAGAGAGAAAGGAAACAGCTTAAGGATATAGTAGTGGCGGATCTTCTCCTCATTAGTGAAAAGGGTAGCTATATCGTGTAGTTTCGCAAGATGGGCTACGACCGTCTCAGACTCATAACCATGAAAAGGATCAGATTCGACCAGAGAGATTATCTCAGGATCGACAGAGAATACATAATCCTTATCGGTGATAAAGATAGGTAAAGTGGCAAACTTCGGGTCATATTTCATCTTAGCTTTCAGAGATTTTTCCTTCCACTTGAGAAGTAATTTCTCAGCGTCATAGGCATCCTTACACGCAAGAAAATCCTCAGCTATCTCTCCCTCCATCACGTAACCCTCAGGTATATCAGGCAATTCATATCTAGGAGCGCTAGATCTAGCAGGAGCAAAAGCAGGTTCTATCGCAATAGTATCGGTAGTTTCAGAAGCATCACGAGCATTGGCAGAAACTCTAGAAATATGAGCATCAAGGAACACCCTAGTGGAACATCAGGCAAAGTAGCATCTCTAGCAGTATCAAGCATAGCATCATCACGCATAGCATCTCTAGCAGTATCAAGCAAGGCAGTATCATGCATAGTATCAAGCATAGCATCTCTAGCAGTATAAAGCATAGAATCTCTAGCAGTAGCATCATAAGCATCATCAAGCACACGCGACATATCAAGATTTCTAGCAGGAGGTGATGTCACAAACTTACTCATAACCGAAGGTGAATCAAGTGCAGAGCTAGATGGCAATTCCTTACCTCCCCTCATAGTTGAGGGCAAGACTTTTGTTTTTGGATCCTTCAGATTCTTCATAGTGATCAGCGGATATAATCCCAAGTGACTCAGAGAATATAGCAATACCTCCCCGGCAACGGCGCCAGAAAAATGCTTGATGTCAGCTGTGCTTCCGCTTGCAACGGCACCAGAAGAATGTTGCTAGCACTCTCCGGCAATCGAAGCTAGAAGAATGTTGTTGACGGCCTACCAATGCGTGGGATCGTAGCAGTTTTCGAGGGTAGAGTATTCAACCGAAATTTGTTGGTTCGCACGAAGGGAGGTGAGAGAATACTCTCAAGTATTAGCAGCTGAATATGTCAGATTCATCCACACCAGAAAGGTTAGTATCTGCAAGCAAAGTAGTAGTAGCAAAGTAGCGAGTAACGGCAGTGGCAATGAACAGCAGTAGTGACAGCAGTAGAAAGTAGCAACAGTAGCAAGCGACACTAGTAGCAATAGTAGCAGCAGAGCAAGACAAGTAACAACAGTAGCAACAGTAGTAACAACAGCAGAGAAAGACAAGTAACAACAGTAGCAAGAGTAGTAACAACAGCAGTAGGACAAACTCGTAGGCAATGGGTCGGTGATTTGTTTGGATGATATTCATCATGCAATAGTTATAACACAAAGAGATATGTGGCTAGCTCCCGTTCGCCAATGTGATGTCGGCATGCATTCCGTGTGTCGTCATACGTGCTTTGGGAAAAGAACTTGCATGACATCTATTGTAGATCCCTCCCATGGCAGCGGGGTCCAAAAGGAAACTACGGGATATTAAGGTTCTCCTTTTAATAAAGAACCGGACCAATGCATTAGCACTTGGTGAACACATGAACTCCTCAAACTATGGTCATAACTGGGAGTGGTTCCGGTTATTGACACTCCGGGGTTGCCGAATCATAACACATAGTAGGTAAATACAACTTGCAAGATCGGATCTAAAACACACATATATTGGTGACAGCATAATAATTTCAGATCTGAAATCATGGCACTCGGGCCCTAGTGACAAGCATCAAGCATGGCAGAGTAGTAGCAACATCAATCTTAGAACATAGTGGATACTAGGGATCAATCCCCATCAAAACTAACTTGATTATATGATAGATCTCATCCTACTCATCACTGCCCAGCAAGCCTACGAATATATTACTCACGAACGACGAAGAGCTTCATGGAATTGGAGAGGGAAGAAGGTTGATGATGACGATGGCAACGATTTCCCCTCTCCGGATCCCAAGACAGACTCCAGATCTGCCCTCCATATGAAGAACAGGTGGTGGCGGCGCCTCCGTATCGCAAATGCGACGAACACTTCTCTTTTTTTTTGGGACAAAAGTGAACTTATAGAGCTGGAATTGGGGGCTGTAGAGCCGTGTGGGCCCCACAAGCCTGCCCACCGCCACCAGGGGGTTGCGGAGCCAGGGCTTGTGGCCCACTGGCCCACCCCCTCAGGTGGAACTTGGCGCATATATTTTTCATATTGTCCAAAATTGCTCCCCGTAAATTTTCAGGACGTTTCGAGAACTTTGATTTCTGCACAAAAATAGTACCAAGGCAATTTTGCTGAAAACAGCGTCAGTCCAGGTTAGTTCCAATCAAATCATGCAAATTAGAGTCCAAAACAAGGGCAAAAGAGTTTGGAAAAGTAGATACGACGGAGACGTATCAGGTAGCAAGAAGAATTTCTGGCACCGTTGCCGGGGAGGATCAAGTCAAGAATAGTCTCCCGTCAATGTGTGAATTTCTGGCACCGGGGATTATTCTAGGTGAAGCTTATCCAAGTAAGTGTCACAAACTCACCTCTTGCATTTACTTTTTTGCCTCTCGTTTTCCTCTCCCCCACTTCTGAAAAACAAAAATTTACAAAAATATTTGCCTTTTTCGTTTGCCTTTCCTTTGCTTGTGTGCTATGTGCCTTCAATATGCTTGCATCTTCGCTTGCTGAAAATCTAGTGATATGGATCCTCATCCACTTGTTAATCTCTCTAAGAGATCCAATTATGTTGAACCAATTGCTAGTGAGTTGAGTGCACTTGACTATCTTTCTGGAGTTTTGCTTGAGATGCGTGAATCTGAAAATGGTGATGAAGAAATTTATGAAGTGATTCACGAGGGCTCCTTGAATGAAAAGCATGATTGCAATGGTTTCACTATGAATTCTATTAGTGTCAATCATGCTAAAAATATGCAAAACCCTAAGCTTGGGGATGCTAGTTTTGCTTTGCCCACTACTTGTTTTGCAATAATCGTGATTGGGGTGATAATTTTTCTTATGATCTTGAAAATTTGTTTAACCCACCTTATGATTATGATGTTTGCAATAATATTGAAAGTGGGTTTGGAGAAGTCATGACTTTAGTTGATGATAATCCCACCATTTTTCAAGAGCGTCAACTTTGCATGCATGTGGATCATGAAAAGAATATCCTTTGTGATAGCTACATTGTTGAATTTGATTATGATCCCACGTGTAATTGCTATGAGAGAGGAAAATATTGCGGTAGAAACTTTCATGTTACCAAATCACCTCTCGTTATGTTGAGATTGATATTGTCTCTTTCTTCTTCCTTGCATATGGTAACTATTGGTTGTCTTGACAATCTGTTTTCCTATAAAATGCCTGTGCATAGGAAGTATGTTAGACTTAGATATGTTTGTCACATGTTTAATGATGCTCTCTTCGTGTCCGACTACTATCTTTTTTGTGAACATCATTGAATTATCAATGCCTAGCTAAGGGCGTTAAACAATAGCGCTTGTTGGGAGGCAACCCAATGAATTTATCTTTGCTTTTTTGCTTTCTGTTTTGCTGCGTCCACACCATCATAATTCTGTTATGATTGTGTTTTTTGTGTTTCCTTTTGTGTTTGAGCCAAGCAAAACCTTTATGACTAGTTTGGTGTTGGTTGTTTGATCCTGCTGGAAAAAGACAAAAACTATTCGCTCACGAAATTATTTTTAATTTTTATCCAGAAAGAGCTTTTGAGTTGATTCTTTCTGCTGCTGGTTGATTTGCCATTTTACCAAACTGTCGTAATTTTTCAGAATTTTTGAGATACCAGAAGTATAGGAAGTATACAGATTGCTACATATTGGTCTGTTTTTGACAAATTCTGTTTTTGTTGTGTTGATTGCTTGTTTTGATGAAACTATGGATAGTATCGGGGGGTACTAGTCATGGAAAAGTGAGAATACAGTAACCTAACACCAATATAAATAGACATCAAGTTTTCTACAGTACCTCAAGACTTGGTAGTTTGTTTTCTTGTGCTAATGATATCACAAGTTTCTGTTTAAGTTTGGTGTTGTGATTTTTGAAGTTTTGGGTGATGTTCTCATGGACAAAGAGATAAAGAGTGGAAAATGCTCAAGCTTAGGGATGCCCAAGGCACCCCAAGCCAAATTCAAGGATACCAAAAAGCCTAAGCTTGGGGATGCCCCGGGAAGGCATCCCCTCTTTCGTCTTCAATCCATCGGTAACATAACTTGGAGCTATATTTTTATTCACCACATGATATGTGTTTTTCTTGGAGTGTCTTGTATCGTAGGAGTATTTTCTTTTTGTTGTGTCACAATCATCCTTGCTGCACACCTTTTGAGAGAGACATGCACTCATCGTGAATTTGCTAGAATACTCTTTGAGCTTCGCTTATATCTTTTGAGTTAGGCAATTTAGCTCACTTGTGCTTCACTTAGATCTTTTAGAGCAAGGCGGTGTCATATTTTGGAGAAATAAGAACTCTCGATCTTCACTTATATCTTTTTGAGAGTGATCTCTCTGAGTAACTTGGTAGTTGGCTTGTGCTATCAAAGTAGTCCCAAAGGTGATAGGCACCCAAAGAGGATACAATGAAACTTCCATCTTCTTGTGCATTGATTAGAAAGAGAAGTTTGATTCCTCTCAATTAGTTTAGAGACATGGATTTGGTGATATTAAGAGTTATGTTAGTAGGGTGTTGTGAAGCTAGAAATACTTGTGTTGAAGTTAGTGATTCTCGTAACATGCACGTTTGCTGAACCTCTATGTTAGGAAGTCGCAGCATAATTGATCTATTGATTGTCATCCTTTGTGTCGCGGTCGGGATCGTGTGATGGTTAACACCTACCAACCCTTCCCCTAGGAGTATGCGTCTAGAACTTTGTTTCGATTACTAATAAAAACTTTCACAATAAGTATGTGAGTTCTTCATGACTAATGTGAGTCCACGGTATAGATGCACTTTCACCTTCCACCATTGCTAGCCTCTCTAGTGTCGCGCAACTTTCGCCGGTGCACAAACCCATCATATGCCTTCCTCAAAACAGCCACCATACCTACCTACTATGGCATTTTCATAGACATTTCGAGATATATTTACATGCAACTCCTACCGTTCCGTCTCATGACTTGTGCCGTCACTCTTATATTGCCATTGCATGATTGTAAGATAGCTAGCGAGATGTTTCAACGTCGTACGCAAAGCTAGATCGTTGCACATCCTGGTACACTACCGGAGGCATTTCCTATAGAGTCATCATTGTTTTAGCATTGAGCTTTGAGTAAATTAAACTGTGATGATCATCATTATTAGATCATTGTTCATTGTGAGTAAATAAAAAAAAGATGACAAAGTTGCCCACAAAAAAATGGAAGAGAGATATGGAAAGAGGCCAAAGTGCCCAAACAAAAAAAAGAGAAAAAGAGAGAAGGGATAATGCTACTATCTTTTCCACACTTGTGCTTCATAATAGCACCATGTTCTTAATGATTGAGAGTCTCTTGTTTTGTGACCACCATATGCTAGTGGGAATCTTCATTATATAACTTGGCTTGTATATTCCAATGATGTGCTTCCTCAAAATTGCGCTAGGTCTTCGTGAGCAAGCAAGTTGGATGCACACCCACTAGTTCTCCTTTTGAGCTTTCACATACTTATAGCTCTAAGTGCATCCATTGCATGGTAATCCCCACTCTTTCACATTGATATCTATTAATGGGCATTTCCATAGTCCTTTGATATGCCAAGTCAATGTGACCATCTCGTCCTTTTTGTCTCACAACCTCCACCACACTCTATTCCACCTATAGTGATATATCCATGGCTCACGCTCATGTATTGCGTGAGAGTTGAAAAAGGTCTGAGAAAGTAAGAGTGCAAAAACAATTACTTGGCCAATACCGGGGTTGTGCATGACTTAAATTAGTTGTGTGGGGATGATGGAGCATAGCCAGACTATATGATTTTGTAGGGTAACTTTCTTTGGCCTTGGTATTTCAAAAGTTCATGATTACCTTGCTAGTTTGCTTGAAGTATTATTGTTTTCATGTCAATAGCAAACTATTGTTTTGAATCTTACGGATGTGAACATTCATGTCACATGAAAGAAGTTACAAAGCACAAATATGCTAGGTAGGATTCCACATCAAAAATTCATTCTTTATCACTTACCTACTCGAGGACGAGCAGGAGTTAAGCTTGGGGATGCTTGATACGTCTCCAACGTATCTATAATTTTTTATGGTTCCATGCTATTATCTTGTCAAACTTTTGATATTTTGTATGCCTTTTATATCTTTTTTGGGACTAACTTATTAACTTAGTGCCAAGTGCCAGTTCCTGTTTTTTCCGTGTTTTTGACCCTTTTCAGAGGAGAATATTAGACGGAGTCCAAACGGAATAAAACTTCCGAAAAGATTTTTTTTCGAAACAGAAGATACACAGGGGGTGTGAGAACCATGGCAGAGTCCACCAGCGGAGGCCACAAGCCCCCTAGGCGCGGCCAGGGGGCGCGCCTAGCAGTCTAGTGGGCCCCCTGTGGCTCGTCTGCACTACTTCTTCCGCCTATAAATCCCCGAAAAATCCAAAACCACGGGAGAGATCCACGAAAATAATTTTCCTCTGTCGTAAGCTTCTGTCTCCGCAAGATCCCATCTGGGGTACGTTCTAGTGCCCTGCCGGAGGGGGGATTTGGATAAGGGGGGCTTCTTCATCAACACCATTGCCTATCCGATGATGCGTGAGTAGTTCACTGTAGACCTTCGGGTCCATAGCTAGTAGCTAGATGGCTTCTTCTCTCTCTTGGATCTTCAATACAAAGTTCTGCATGATCTTCATGGAGATCTATATGATGTAATCTTCTTTTGCGATATGTTCGTCGAGATCCAATGAATTGTGGACTTATGATCAGATTATCTATGAATCTTATTTGAGTGTCTTCTAATCTCTTATATGCATGATTTCATATCCTTGTAATTCTCTTCGAGTTGTGGCTTTTGTTTGGCCAACTTGATCTATGATTCTTGCAATGGGAGAAGTGCTTGGTTTTGGGTTGATACCGTGCGGTGACCTCACCCAGTGACAGAAGGGGTAGAGAGGCATGTATCGTGTTGTTGCCATCAAGGGTAAAAAGATGGGGTTTACATCATTGGTTTGAGTTTATCCCTCTACATCATGTCATCTTGCTTAAGGCGTTACTCTGTTCGTCATGAACTCAATACACTATATGCCTGTTGGATAGCGGTCGATGTGTGGAGTAATAGTAGTAGATGCAGAAAGTATTGGTCTACTTGTCCCGGACGTGATGCCTATATGTATGATCATTGCCTTAGATATCATCATGACTTTGCGTGGTTCTATCAATTGCTCGATAGTAATTTGTTCACCCACCGTAATATTTGCTATCTTGAGAGAAGCCTCTAGTGAACACTATGGCCCCCGGGTCTACTTCACATCATATTTTCATCCTTACACTTTTACTGCGTTGCACTTTCCACCTTCAGATCTCACTTTGCAATGAATCTTGAAGGGATTGAGAACCCCTTTATAGCGTTGGGTGCAAGCTCGTTTGTGTTTGCGCAGGTACTCTGGACACTTGGCTTGATTCTCCTACTGGATTGATACCTTGGTTCTCTAACTGAGGGAAATACTTACTGCTACTATGCTGCATCACCCTTTCCTCTTCAAGGGAAAAACCAACGCAAGATCAATAGGTAGCAGAATGCTACCTAACATAATCTTGAACAAATGTCTAACCATGGCATGAATATTAAGATACAGGTGATTCAAGGCAGTAGTCTATTATTTGAAAAAAAAGACATCCATACTAAGGTTTACTAGCAAACAATTATGTCCTTTCAAAATAACAATGCTAAAGAATGTTATCCCTACAAAATCATATATCCTCTCATGCATGCTCGGTCTTCCTAGCATGAGCACCCCCGTGTCAAACCAAGTAATTGGATCATACTTTTTAACGTGCTTCAGCTTTTTATTACTCACACAATACATGAGCGCGAACCATGGATATAGCATAAAGGTGGAATAGAATATGGTGGTAGGTTTCAAAGGGATAAAAGTGGAGAAAAAAGGCTCGCGTCAACTAGACGGATCAACGGGCTATGGAGATGCCCATCAATAGATATCAATGCGTGGAGTATGGATTGCCATGCAACGGATGCACTAGAGCTATAAGTGTATGAAAGATCAACTGAAGCTAAGTGGGTGTCGGGGGATAACCCCGGGGTAGGCTCATCGAGCCTGCTCCTTCATTTCCTGCCCAAAGGGAATGACCAAGTACAGTTCCCTAAGGCCCAAGTCTTCTGGCCGGCTAGGTTGCGCCTACCGGTTGGAAGACGAGGCGGCCAACTCTCTTGTTGGCTAGGCAGCCCCTACCGACTAGAAGCAATTCGTCTACCTCTTCCTAGCCGTCTTGGTCAAGCCAGCCGGCTAGGGACGAGGCGGCCGTGCCCAAGCCGGCTAGCCGGCCGGGGATCTCAAGTCACATCTGATCATAGGTCATGACGAGACCTTACGATTAAAGGTAGCTACACGTCAGCAAAGGTACCGGATCGGAGTGTCCGGCAGGTACGAGCGTTGGCGTCCACGCCGCTAATCTACCCCGGCTCTGATCCATCACCTAGCATAGTGTCGGACCGTCAAACTCCCACTCCATTACTGCACTCGGCATGGAGAACAGTGGAGGCGGTCGTACAATCTGCCCATGACGAATCTCACTGGACGACGCTCGACGTACGGCGCGTGCTCGGCGTCAACCTTACGCAAGAGCTTCATTGGCCAGCCGGTGGGTCCCACTTCCAGACGAGAACATGCAGCCGGCGGGCACCTCAAGCGACAAGACAAGACCCTCATGGGCCCCTGGTCAGCCGGCGAGGCTGCCAGCCGGCCCCCAATCTTGTACCTTTTATCCATATTGTAGGCCGGCGGGTTCGTCTATAAAACCCCCCGGTCACCCTCCATGCAGAGGGTCGTTCGAACAACACTTCACACCCACCAACCACATAGAGAGAGGCAGAGACGAGTCGGCTGCTCCCCTCTTCCTCCTCCTCAACACAGCTCCAGGAGCAACCTTGTAATACATCCATATACATCATACACTTCGGCAGGACTAGGGGTCTTATCTCTACGGAGAGCCCTGAACCTGGGTACATCGTGCGTTCCATGCTAGTAGCAACCTCGTTCCCAACACCCTCCTTTGTCCCTTTGGTTCTCACCGACTTTAGCCTACCTATGGCATATGTTGTGAGTATTCACCGACATTTGGCGCCCACCGTGGGGCCGATCACGGCATCGGCTGGCTTTACACGCTGGGCGGGGCCCCGGACCTACGCCACCGGATGTATCACGTACTGATCAGTCTGCATACCCGTGGAGCCCGCTTTCGATGAGGCAACACCGATGATGATCGACGTCCCCATCTGCCATGCGGATTAGGACGAAGATTCGGATGACGAGGCGCTTCCCAGCGTCGTCGTCGCTGCTATGGAGAACCTCAGCATTCTCTCTAGCGACCTACGTCTCAACGATGGTCCTCGCTACTTCGGCGAGGACTTCGACGTGGAGGCGCTAGGCGCCAGCTTCAGCAGGCTCTCTATCGCTGAGATGCCTGCACATGACGTGTACCCCAGCAACGTACTCGTCTTCGACGGCCCTCCGCCGTCGGTGGGGTTCTTCACCCCGTACCATGTCGCTGCCGTCTCCAACGCCGTGGAGGTGATGGTTATCAGCGCTGGCACCAGCGCGGCTCATGGCAAGGCCTCAGCAGACGCTGGTGAGCCCGCTGCTGCCACCGTTGATACTCTTCAGGACACTATCGCCGGCCTGAAGACACCCATCGCTGCTTCCGCAAACCCTAACGACGCCCGAGCCTCACTAGAGGAGGCTCGCAAGCATATTTTGGAGGAGGGCATCGCCGTTGCCTCGGCTAAGCGTCGGATGAAGGCCACACAGCGCGAGTATAACTCCGCATACGGCCTCACTCCGATTTCCGAGGCTCCTAGCCGGCTTGGATCGGTCCGCGGCCGCGGCTGGTTCATCGCTGAGATCCTAGGCGGCAACCAGCCCACCTACGAGACCCTTGCGGCCAATTTGCGGGCGGCGCAGGCGGCCATGGAAGAGATGGCGAGCTTGGAGGGCGAGGAGCGCGCCTTCCAAGAGAAGTGGATCAAGGATCTCCTTGACGCCGCCAACGAGCAGCAAACTTGGCTTGACCCCGGTCAGGCCTAGTCAGAGTCTCCGGGACCCAACCCAGGAGCACGCCACAACCCTAGTGGTCAACACCACGCAGAGGGATCTTCCTCGCATCGCACCTCCGACCGGAGGTGCGAGGGATGTCAAGAGCGGCGCTCCCAGCGCCAGAGCGAGCACACTTCGAGCAGGCGTCGCGGTGGCGAGGAGAGCGATTCGGCATGTGAGGTTCCTCACCCGGGAAGGACCCATGTCTCCGATTCGCGAGGTGCGTCTCCTCTCCCTACTCGGATCGGCACTCGCACTCCCCAGGGTGACCTGGACGCCCACAGGCGTCTCGTCATCATGGCCTAGTCAGCCCTCCTGGAGGAGGACGGTCCCATCGGCCCGGCCCGCTTCGGCCCCCGGATCCGAGGGGAGCCGTTCCCCCGAGGCTTCACTTTGCCTCGGGACACGCCCAAGTACAATGGCACTGCCAAGCCAGAGGACTAGCTGATCGACTACACCACAACTGTCGGCATTGCCAGGGGCAACAAGTACGTAGCGGTCCGCTACGTGCCACTCATGTTGGCCGGCTCGGCTCGGACTTGGCTTAACAGACTTCCGGTCGGCAGCGTCAACTCCTGGGTGGACTTCGAGGAGGCGTTCATCCACAACTTCACTGACACCTACAAGCGCCTTGGCCGGCCCCGTGAGCTGGCCATGTGCGTCCAGAGGCCTGACGAACCCCTTCGCGACTACGTCACCCAGTGGACGGAGCTCGGCAACTCCTGTGAGGGGGTGCATGAGGTACAAGCCATCCAGTACTTCATCGACGGTTGCCGAGACGGCACCCTCCTCAAGCACAAGCTCATGTGCTCCGAGCCCACCTCTCTGGCGGTGCTCATGGCCAAGGCAGACAAATACGCCACGGCCAACTCAGCGATGCGCGTCAAGGTGACCGCCTCGGACAAGGCTGTCCCCATGCCGACTACTCCCAAGCCGGCTGGAGACGGTCGAGGCGGCCAGAACAACAACAAGCGCAAGGCGAATCAGATGGATTCGCGCTCCAACAGCAAGTTGGTAGCCAGCGTGGAGGGTGAGACGTCGGCTCCTAACGCCGACCCTCCGCGGAAGAGTTCCAACAGGAACAACGCCAACTGGCTGCCCAAGCAGTCCTTCGAGCAACTGCTTGACGCCCCCTGCAAGATACATTCTAGGGCGAAGCCGTCCAACCACACCCTTCGACCGTGCAGCTTTTCACGTCGGCTGTCGCAAGGGGATGGCCTGCCGGCTCCCCCAGGTGCGCAGGTTGTGCCTCAGGCACCGGCTCCTGGTCCTGCTCCGGCTCCACCACCGCCGCCTCCCGACGACGGCCGCCTCCAAGATGACTACCCTCATCAAGATGGAGCATTCATCGTCTTCAACAGTGAAGGCGACGACCAGCATAGTCTGCGCCAAAGACGGTGCGAGGTGAATGGTATGGTTCCCCCGGTTCCCCAGTACATGCATTGGTGTGACAAACCAATCACATGGAGCCGGGTAGACCACCCTGCGGTGATGCGCAGCCCGGGCTCATAGGCGCTCGTCCTCGACCCGACCTTTGCCTCCAAGAGGCTCACCTGCCGGTTCTCCCGGGTGCTGGTCGACGGCGGCAGCAACATCAACATCCTCTACCTCGACACTCTCCTCAAGCTCGGGCTCAAGGAGACGGACGTCCTGCCGACCAGCACCGTCTTCCACGGCATAGTGCGTGGGTAGTCCTGCTTGCCTATCGGCAAAATCCAGCTGGACGTCCTCTTCGGCGACAAGGCTCACTTCCGCTGAGAGTCCATACGGTTCGACGTAGTGGACCTCAGCAGCCCGTATCACGCGCTGCTGGGTAGACCGGCTCTGGCCAAATTCATGGCTATACCGCACTATGCCAACCTAAATATGAAGATGCCGGGTCCAAAGGGCATCATCACCATTGCTCGCGACTACAAGAAGTCGTTCGAGTGCGCCCAAGATAGCGGCCGCCTCTCCGACGCCCTGGTGATCGCTGAGGAGAAGTGGCAGATCGACCGGCTCGTAGCCCAGGCTACCGAGCAGCCGGCGGTTCCTTCTCCTCCGTCCCAGTCGGTCGGCGAGGGCTCCTTCAAGCCAGCCAAAGAGACCAAGCAGGTCCCACTCGACCGTGCCAACCGTAAGCAATGTGTCACCATCAGGGCTGGCCTCAGCCCCAAATAGGAAGGCGAGCTCATCGACATCCTTCGTGAGAATCGGGACATCTTCGCATGGTCTCACAAAGACATGCCGGGTGTTCCGAGGAAGTACGCCCAGCACAAACTTCACGTGTGACCGGATGCAAAGCCGGTGAAACAACCTTTGCGCCGCTTCGCCGAGGGGAAGCGGTGCACAATTGGAGAAGAGATCACACGGCTTCTTGCAGCCGGCTTCATCATGGAGGTTTTCCACATGGACTGGTTAGCTAATCCAGTCCTGGTGCTGAAAAAGAATTACACCTGGCGAATGTGTATCGACTAAACTAGCCTGAATAAGGCCTATCCGAAAGACCCTTTCGTGTTGCCTAGGATAGATCAAGTGATCGACTCCACTGCAGGCTGCAAGCTGCTGTCGTTTCTGGATGCTTATTCAGGCTACCATCAAATCAAGCTGGATCCAGCTGATCGCCTGAAGACCTCCTTCACCACGCCCTTTGGGGCCTACTACTACACCACCATGATGTTTGGTCTGAAGAACGCTAGTGCGACGTTCCAACGCTTCATGTAGTAGTGCCTACTACCACGGATCGGCAGAAACATCCACGTCTATGTGGATGACATCGTCGTCAAGACGAAGCAGCACTTTAGCCTCTTCGACGATCTGCGGGGGACGTTCGCCAACCTGCGCGAGTACAAGATCGGGCTCAACCCGGAGAAGTGTGTCTTTGGGGTACCGGGCGGCAAACTCTTGGGGTTCTTCGTGTCCGCTCATGGCATCAAGGCGAACCTCGAGAAGATCGGCACCATCGAGCGGATGTTGCGGCCGACTCGAATCCTAGACGTCCAGAAGTTCGCCGGCTGCTTGGCGTCCCTTAGCCAGTTCGTTAGCCGGCTCGGCGAGAAGGCCCTTGCACTCTACCAGCTCATGAAGGAGACGACGAAATTTGAGTGGAACGACCAGACGGACGAGGCCTTCCGCGACCTCAAGCGGGTCATCTCAAGCCTGCCGATCTTGGCAGCGCCGGCTGAAAGGGAACCCATACTCATATACATTGCCGCGACCACTCGCGTGGTTAGTGTAGTGTTGGTAGTTCAACGCAAGGAGGAGGGCAAGGTACTGTTAGTATAGCGCCATGTCTACTACCTCAGTGAGGTCTTGTCCGCCTCCAAGCAGAACTACCCCCACTACCAAAAAATGTGTTATGGTGTTTACGTTGCTGCAAAAAAGTTGAAGCAATACTTCCAAGAGCATGCTATCACTGTGGTGAGCACTCCTCCACTTTCAGAAATCATGGGCAACCGTGATGCAACAGGCAGGATCACCAAGTGGTCCATCGCCATGGCGGATCACGACATCCGCTACGAGCCTCGCACTGCCATCAAATCTCAGGTGGTGGCCGACTTCTTAGTCGACTGGGCCGAAACCCAATTCGAGCCACCGCCTCCAGACTCTACGCATTGGCGGATGCACTTTGACGGCTCAAAGATGTGGACCGGTCTGGGAGCCGGCATTGTCTTGACGTCTCCGAAAGGAGACCAGCTCAAGTATGCTCTCCAGATCCAGTTTGCCGCCTCCAACAACGTCGCCGAGTACGAAGCATTGGCTCACGGCCTCCGGCTCGCCAAGGAAATTGGCATCCGGCGGCTCATATGCTTCGGCAACTCAGACTTAGTGGTGCATCAACTTTCTGGCGAATGGGACGCCAGGGACGCCAACATGGCAAGCTACCGCTTCCTCATCCAGCAGCTCAGCGACCCCTTCGAGGGTTGCGAGTTCCACCATGTTCCCAGAGCAGACAATGAGGCAGCTCATACACTGGCCAAAATTGGCTCCATGAGGCAGGCTATCCCAGCCGACCTCTCCCTCGAGCAACTCCACAAGCCGTCTATCAGGCCATCGCCGGAGTCGGCATTGATCTTCGTGGCGGCTGATTCTATGGTGCAAGCGTTGTCGACTCCACCAGCTACACCGGCTACAGCTCCTATGCCAGCTACGCTGGCCATGCCAACTCCAGTAACGGCACCGACTGAATCTACGGTGCTAGCGTCGTCGGCTCCACCAGCTACGTCGGCTACATCTCCTGTGCCGGCTACGCTGGCCATACCTACTCCAATAGTGGCACCGGCTACAACAACAACTCCGGCTCCACCATGCCTCGAATCATGTCGTCTCGACACCCAGTGGGTGGACGTCATGGAGATAGACGGTGAGCGGGCTGCTGCAGCAGCACCAAAGGCCCCTCGTCTCGAGCCCACGACCGATGCTTCATCAAGCGCGGGGGCTGTAGAAGCCCCTAACAGTCAGGTCGAGGCGGAGCCAGCCCTTGTGTCGGCTCTGTCATGGGCTCAGCCTATCCTGGCCTTCCTCCTTCACGGCGAGCTCCCTCAAGACGAGGCGGAGGCGAGGCAGATCCAGTGTCGATCTACAGGCTACGCCATCATCAACCGCGAGCTAGTGCGACGCAGCATGACTGCTTGTTCCAGCGCTGCGTTGAATCAGAAAAGGGACGGGAGATCCTCAGACACATTCACCAGGGGGAGTGCGGGCATCATGCCGCCTCTAGAACCCTGGTGGCCAAGGCGTTCCGCCACGGATTCTACTGGCCCACGGCCCTCGAGGAGGCCGTGGACCTAGTCGATAAATGCAAAGGCTGCCAGTTCTTCAGCTCAAAGAGCCACATGCCACCTTCTGCCCTCAAAACCATCCCCGTGTCATGGCCATTCGCCGTCTGGGGGCTGGACATGGTGGGGCCCTTCAAGACAGCTCATGGTGGTATGACCCACCTCTTGGTAGCCTCGACAAATGCACCAAGTGGATTGAGGACAGACCTATCAAGAAGCTTGATGGCCCCACGGTTGTCAAGTTCATCACGGACATCTCTGTTTGATATGGTGTCCCCCACAGCATCATCACCGACAACGGCACCAACTTCGCCAAGGGTGCTCTGGCGCTCTACTGCTCCAAGGTAGGCATCCGACTCGATTTGGCATCACTGGCACATCCCCAGTCGAATGGCCAAGAGGAGAGGGCCAACGGCCTGATCCTGGCCGGCATCAAGCCAAGACTGGTGGCACCACTTGTCAGATCGGCCGGCTGCTGGATCGAATAACTGCCGGCTGTACTATGGAGCCTCCGCACCACGCCCAACCGGTCGACCGGATTCACTCCGTTCTTCCTTGTATTCGGGTCCGAGGCTATTATCCCTACAGATATCAAGTTCGACTCGCCTCGAGTCACCCTGTACACGGAAATGGAGGCGAATGAGGCAAGAGAAGATGGTGTGGATCTCCTCGAAGAAGCAAGGGACTTGGCCTTGAGCCGGACGGCGATCTATCAACAGAAGCTGATATACTACCATAGCAAGAAGATCAAGCCCCTTTCTTTCAGAGAGGGAGACTTGGTCCTCAGAAGAATCCAGCGCACTGCCGGCCAGCACAAGATCTCTTCCCCATGGGAGGGACCCTTCATCATCAATAGGGCATTGCACAACAACGCTTACTACATGATCGATGCCCAAAAGCCAAGGAAGCGCAAGAGGGATGACTCCGGCCAGGAGATGGAACGTCCATGGAACGCGGCGTTGCTTCGCCCGTTCTATTGCTAGAAGGCAAGTATCAAACATGGAAAGAGCATGCACATATGTATCTTTCTCCCTCTTCAGGGATCCTCAATGAATGCAATAGAAAGAGCATGCCTCGTGCTTCTTTTTAGAATTCATATCTAGAGTGCTCACTCTGTGACGCCCCTTGCTGGCTCTAAAAAGCTTGGGGGCTCGCTAGCCGCCCGGACGCCTTCCTTATGTTGTAGAAGAACACATAGTGTATGCCGGACCGATCCCTGGTCACCTCATATCAGCTTGCAGACCGACTCCGGCCGTCCGGCTAGCAAGGCGACGCCAGGTAAGGCCGTATGCATGCAAAGTTCGACTACAAAAAGGTTGCCAGCTCAGGTTGGCTTGATCAATTTTACGATCTCATTCAGGCTGGCCTCTATTGGTTTATGTCTGAATCTTTAAGTCCTGATGGCTTCGAAAAATCTAAGTCTTGTGTTCTAAGGCGAGAAACCTCGGCCCAGTCACAGACTGGCTCCTGGCTGTCGGGCTGGCAGGGTGGAAACTTAGGAATACACGGATTGGAGAAAAAGAAGTCAGCCAGGAATCAAAAGATAAAGATATAAAACAACACGCATGGCAATACAAATATAATGCTGAATACATACATTCAAAATGCATTGGCCAACGGCCGAGGTTCATTACACCCCCAGTGGGTGGAACTGTTGGACTGACAAGAAAATTGCAGACAACAAAAACATGACACTGGCTACGGGGCTGCGGCCTCATCGGTCGCCCCGGCTGCTACTCCTAAAGTGGTGGCTTCACCATCCTCGGCTGCTCCCGAGGCGGTTGCGCCGTCTCCTTCGTGAGGGCTCCCGGCTCCATCCACACAGGAGTCGGCGTACGCCGCACCACTGGAGGCGGCAGCAGTATTCACACCGTGGGTCGTCTCCTCGGAGCTGCCATCGGGGTCATAGGGCTGAAGGCCGTGTAGATCTTCAGGGATCACATCGCCGCCTTCACCCCGCTCCAAAACGAACTCGTCCCAAGTCGTAATCAGCGATGCCGCTGGCCCTCATGCGCAGTGCCTCCTTCATATCCTGCAGCTCCGCCTCCGAGCCGTCGCGCTGAGCGACAAGCTTGCCCAAGTCCAGGTTTTGATACCAGGACTTGGCCAAGCGCAGGGCCATGTAGGCTCCGTCGCACGCAGCCGAGGCGCGCCAGGCGTCAAGACGATCTTCGCTTGCTGCAAGCCAGCGGGTGAGCCGGCTCATCGACGTCGGCTCCACGCCGTCCGGCCACAGAGCCACCACCATCGACAAGCCTGCGACCTGGAGCCGAGCCACAAACTCGCCCATGGCGCGCATGCGGGCCCTAAGGCCCACTCCGATCTCCTCCACGCTCTAGCCGGAGGTAGCATCTACCTCCTGCCCAGACGCGCGGCGTTCCTCACGGCTCACCTCGATGCCCGTGTCGGCTGCCCCCTGTGTCTCAGGGAAGAGGCCTCAGACGGCGGAAGAGGTGCAAAAACGAGTAAGAGGAGGAGTCGGCCAAGAAATTTCAAGACAAAAAAAGAAGACTCGCGATGAAAGGCGCTATCGGTCTTGTGAACGCTCTCCAGGACCTCGAGCTCCCGCACCTTGCTTGCGTGAGTAAGGCGGGCAACTTCCTCCTGGAGGGTCGCCGCGGATTCCAGGGCCTTGGCCAGCTGCGTCTCCTTCTGGACAAGGGCATCCTCCTTCTCCCTTAAGGCAGCGTCCTTGAGCTTCATCTCCTCGAGATGAACTGACGCAAGGCGTTCCACGTCGGCAGAATGGGAGGCTTCCTTCTCCTGCAGCGTGCCATGCAGCTGCTCGAGCTTGACCCGGCTGGCCGCCTCGAGCTCCTTCTTCTCTGTCTGGAGAAGAGCCAGTTGCTCCAGGAGCCGGTCGCCTACGTCAGGCAGGGCGTCCCGCTCCACGGCGACTTCGCCTAGCCGGGCTTGGAGCCCGGCAACCTGGACATCGGCCTCCTGGTGCTGAGCCCGCAGCTCATTGTAAGCCTGCACCTGGGCATCATGAAAATCCTGCAAAAGCAAAGAAGAAGCAGAAGTAAGATTCGGCCTAGTTAAGTCATAACCAGCCCGATTCTCGGGGGCTACACCCAGTGAGTGCGCTAGCACGCCCCCACTAAAAAAGCACAACAGGAAGAGAGGCTCAAAAGAGATTCGGCCCGGCCGATGCTCGGCCGGCCCGATTCTCAGGGGCAACACCCAGTGGGTGCGCTGTCGCGCCCCCACTGACGAAAGAAGAAGAAAGAGAAAAAATTCAAGACCAAGATGAAGCGCTTACCCTGGTGCGGGCCTCCAGGCACTCCAAGTCGCTGACCACCATGCGGGCTGACTGATCCACCTTGGACCGGGTGCTGGAAAATAGCGACACCAGCTCCGGGACACCGGTGAGCGCAGTGCCGGCGGTCACTCGCGCGCGCGCGAAATTGGCCGCCCGCCACGAGTTCATGGGCCGGCTCCCGACTCGGCAACCAGCTCCCGGTGCAGCGGGACCGTGGTGGGGGACGACGATAGCGCCGGCTTTAGGTGACGGCGCAACGGTCGGCTCCGCCGATGTCCCGGCCGGCGCTGCATCCTCAGCAGGAGGTGGATGCACCGCGTCCGGTGCATCCATGGTCACCCCTGGCGCATCAGGGGCCGCGTCTGGCGCGTCCAGGATCAGTTCCTGCACGTCAGGCGCCGCCTTGGCCCTGGGGGAGTCACGGATTGTCTCCAGGTCAGCCGCTGCAGAAGCGTCCGGCTCAGAGGGCTAGGCCCCCTCAGCCCTCGGGGCATGCCTCTGAGCCGCCTCGCTAGCTCGCTCCTCCACGCGAGCATGCGCAGAGGGGTCATGTCTAGCCTTCGTACGCTTCTCCGCCGGCTTCTCAGCCCGGCTGGGGCGAGACTGACCCTCGGCCGTCTTCCCCGCGTCCGCGTCCCACCAGCGCTTGGATTGCTCCTCAAGATCCCGCTGGGCAGGATCGGCTGCTATCAAACCGGCCTGCTCGGCTGCAGAGGCGGTGTCTTCCTCCACATCCTCCGCCTCCCTGTCGAGCGACATTCGTAAGGAACAAAGCTTCCTACAAGACAAACGAGTAAAAGGGGGAGGAACCCTTACCCTGCGACCATAGGCACCTGCCTCCTGCCGGCACCGCGACGCTTCTTGGCACCGCCTGCCCGTGCCCCGGCTAGAGGACCCGGTGCCGCACACTTAGGAGCCGGCCTGGATGTTGTGGCACCCTTGCCCTTCTTCCTGGACGCCTCATCAGCGACGGTCGCCCTGGTCCTTTGACGCCGACCGCGCGTCAACGGTGGGCTCGTGACCTCCTCCACTGTGTCGGAGTCTTCCTCGAAGGCTGCATCAGAGGGGTATGAGGAAATATCATTGTCATCCGTCCAATTTGCGACGCAGGGCCGCGGATACACACCCGACGGCTCCGGCCCTTCCGACTCTGCATTCTCCGAGCCTGTGGAGGAGTCCGAGCGGGATTCTACCATACCCTCTTCCTCAATCTCTGAGGCGTCGGACGCTGCCACGTCAAGAGCAGGCGGGCGGAGGGCCGCGTGCAGTTTCTTGAACATTTGCGCAAAAGATTCGACAGTCGGCTCAGCGAGACGGCCTGCCGCGGGACAAACAGCAAAGAACCAAAAAGAACACTCACCACCGGAGGCCGCCGGGACCTGTTGTAGGGGATCATCCCCCATGTCCAGCTCCCGCTGTTGTCCATGCGGGCGGTGGAGATCAGGTTCACCCCTCGCGCCACCGCGCTAGGGTTGAATCTCTTGGTGGATGTCCTGCAGGGGTCATGCCGGCCGCTCATATGGCAGACCAGATGTAGCCGCCTCTGCAGCGGCAGGATCCTGCGGGTCACCATGGTGGTGAGCAGGTCGCGGTCAAGGAAGCCGCCTTTCTCCAAGACGTCGAGCTAGGCGCCGATCTGCGCCACCTCGGGAATCGGCTTGGGGGACATTGTCGTCCAGTTCAACTTCGTCAGAGGATTGATGTTGAGGGCGCTCTTCACGTAGAAGAAACCCCTCTGCCACTGCTTGATGGACTCTTGCAGCGGCAGCTGGGGGAAACCGGACTTCGAGCGATGATGCACCAGTGCGGCTCTGCACGGTGTCATCGGGCGCGGTCCGGCGAGCTTCTCCACCTCGGCCTTCTCCATGGCGATGGACTGCTATTTGAAAAAGAACAAGCTCCGCCAGAGATCGAGGCTGGGCTCGATCCCCAGGAAACCCTCGCACAAGACCACGAAGGCCGACAGCTGCAATATGGCGTTCGGCGCCAGGTGATGCGGCTGCAGGCCGAAGAAGTGGAGCCACTCGGAGAAGAAGGAGCTCGCCGGGAGCCCGAAGCCCCGATAGAAGTGCTCATTAAAGACGACGACCTCTAGGTGTAGGGGCGGTCTCGGTGCCAGTGATTCGCACCAGCACCTGGGAGGCTGGGGGCAGCACCCGATGATGGCGGAGCGCATTGATATGCCCCTGGTAGATCTCGCTGCCCAGCCAGGCTCCGTGCGACGAAGACTTCTTCGAGGAAGAACCGCCGGCCATGGCTGCGGGCGGCTGGAGCTCGAAGGAGGTTGGTGGCTTGGCGGCGACGAAGGCGACGAAAACAAAGAGGACGGGCTTTTTCTCTCAGGGCTCAGGGAGGAAGATAGCGTCAATGCGGGGCGAGAAGGGGGCGAATGGCCTCCACGGAACCCCCGGATCCTATTTAAACCCCACGAAGTATCGTGGGGAGGGGATCCGGTGCCCGCGGAGCCCCACTAACCCAATGTATTACGGACGGTAGCGCTTCCCTAAGCCCAACCGTCACGGAGTAAATCCTCAAAGGATCTCTCGCGCGGAGGCCGAGGGGGCGTCGTGGCGGGACCCAGGGCCCAGGCCCGGTCCCGTCACCAATACTCACCATCATTACGTTTGACGGGGCCTGGCATGAGGCGTGTTCTGAGCGACCTACGACGAAGCCGAGGCATCACTTCGAAGCCAACCAGCTTCGGAGCCGGCGTTCCCTGTCACACATGGCGGCAGGAATACCAAGACCAAATATTAAGCCGGTGAGGCCGCCTGTCCGCAGACGGCGGGCCTCTCCAGCTTCGGGGACTATTGTCGGGGGGATAACCCCGGGGTAGGCTCATCGAGCCTGCTCCTTCATTTCCTACCCAAAGGGAATGACCAAGTACAATTCACCAAGGCCCAAGTCTTCTGGTCGGCTAGGCTGCGCCTGCCGGCTGGAAGGCGAGGTGGCCAACTCTCTGGCCGGCTAGGCAGCCCCTACCAGCTAGAAGCAAGTCAGCTACCTCTTCCTAGCCATCTTGGCCAAGCCAGCCGGCTAGGGACGAGGCGGCCATGCCCAAGCCAGCTAGCCAAGCCGGCTAGCCGGCCAGGGATCTCAAGTCACATCAAATCGTAGGTCATGACGAGACCTTACGATTAAAGGTATCTACGCGTCAGTAAAGGTACTGAATCAGAGTGTTCGGCAGGTACGAGCGTCGGCGGCCACGCCGCTGACCTACCCTGGCTCTGATCCATCACCTAGCATTGTGTCGGACCGTCAAACTCCCACTCCATTACTGCACTCGGCGTGGGGAACAGTGGAGCCGGTCGTACTATCTGCCCATGATGAATCTCGCTGGACAACGCTCGACGTACAACGCATGCTCGGCGTCAACCTTACGCGAGAGCTTCATTGGCCAGTCGGCGGGTCCCACTGCCAGACGAGACCATGCAGCCGGCGGGCCCCTGAAGCGACAAGACAAGACCCTCGTGGGCCCCTGGTCAGCCGGCGAAGCTGCCAGCCGGGCCCCACTCTTGTACCTTTTATCCATATTGTAGGCCGGCGGGCAAGTCTATAAAACCCCCCGGTCACCCTCCATGCAAATGGTCGGTCGAACAACACTTCACACCCACCAACCACATAGAGAGAGGTAGAGACGAGTCGGCTGCTCCCCTCTTCCTCCTCCTCAACACAGCTCCAGGAGCAACCTTGTAATACATCCATATACATCATACACTCCGGCAAGACTAGGGGTCTTATCTCTACGGAGAGCCCTGAACCTGGGTACATCGTGTGTTCCGTGCTAGTACCAACCTGGTTCCCAGCGTCCTCCTTTGTCCCTTTGGTTCCCACCGACTTTAGCCTACCTATGGCATATGTTGTGAGTATTCACCGACAGTGGGTGTGCATCTAACTTACTTTATCATAAAGACCTAGGGTATTTGAGGAAGCCCGTCAATGGAATATACAAGCCAAGTTCAATAATGAAAAATTCCCAATAGCATATGGAAGTGAAAAAACAAGAGACTCTTTATGTGAAGAACCTGGTGCCACTTTGAGGCACGAGTGTGGCAAAGGATAGTAGCAACGTCCCTTCTCTTTTCTATATCATATATATATATATATATCAGTGGGCTCTTTTATTCGCGTCCTCGTTTTTAATTTTTCACGGTGAGTCGCATCCCGACTTGTCGGGGAATCATACTATCCTGAACAAGGGGAGCCAAAGAACATTTATAAGCTTTAACAATTGAGTTGTCAATTCAACCGCACCTGAAAGATACTTTCTTGGCAACGAAATATTAGTAGCTACGGTGATATGGAAGTGATGGTGGCAACGGAAATAATAGTGGCAAAGCAACAGAAGTAAAACGGCAAAAGTAAAGTAACTTGTGACTAGAAGGATTAAAAACATTGTAGGCTAAGGAGATGGATGGTTGGTCATCGATGTGAAATATCATGTATTTCACTTGGGGCAAGGCACATAGAAAAGTAATGATCATCTAGGCATATATCAAACATTAGGCATGTATCCCGAGGTAGTCGTGCGTGCTTGCAATAAGAACTTCCACAACATTTTTTGCCCTACCATTCCGCTATCAACGGTGCCAAAAGGAACTTATGGAGATTAAGGTGCTCCTATCAAAGAGCAGCGGAACAAAGAATTAACAATCAATGGATACATGGAATCCTCAAACTATAGCCTATCCCCTTTGGTGTACCAAGCTGGCACCATTGGGATCGTCGGTTCCGAACTATAATAGGTGCATACTACTCATAGATAGGATCTAGAATACAAATATATTCATGAAAATATAAGGTATTCAGATCTGAAATCATGGCACTCGGGCCCAAAGTGACAACCATTAAGAGTAACAAGTAGTAGCAAAGATGATAAACAAGATAGTAGATGATAGGCAACATGCCCCCAACAATCCGAGGAACTATTACATGATCTTGTTGGGGAACGTTGCATGGTAAACAAAAAAATTCCTACGCACACGAAGACCTATCATGGTGATGTTCATCTACGAGAGGAGATTAGATCCACATACCCTTGTAGATCGCTAAGCGGGAAGCATTAAGAAACGCGGTTGATGTAGTGGTACAGCTTCGTGATTCAAATTACCGTCGTCCCATGATCCGTCCCACGATCCGTTGCGATCTAGCGCTGAACGGACGACACCTCCGCATTCAGCACATGTACAAATCGATGACGATCTTGGCCTTCTTGATCCAGCAAGGGAGACGGAGAAGTAGATGAGTTCTCCGATAGCGTGACGGCGCGCCGGTGTTGGTGATGATCTATTCGTGCAGGGCTCCGCCCGAGCTCCGCATAAATCTAATCTAGAGGAAGAACTATGAGGTGTAGGTTTGAGTTGCACGTGGCAAAGCGGTGTCTCAAAACAGCCCTAAACCTCAAGTATATATAGGAGGAGTCAAGGGGTGGGGCAAGCCCTTAGGGCGCCGGCCAAAGACGCCCTCCTTGGGTCGGCCGAAGTGGGAGGGAGGAGTCATTCTCCAATCCCACTTGGATTAGAACTCCTTCCTTATTTTCCCACCTCTTTTGGATTTTCCACTTTTTCCTCATGGGCTTTCCTTGGATGACTTTGTAAGCCCATTATATCTTATTGTACATCCAATAAACCCATGTGGACCCCTTGGGGCGTGGTGGGCCCACCCAGTGTGCCCCCGGAACCCATTCGTCACTCCCGGTACACTGTCGGCAATGCCCGAAAACTTTCCGGAATCCAAACACCTACTTTCTATATATCAATCTTCGTTTCCGGACCATTCCGGAAACCCTCGAGACGTCTGTGATCTCACCAACATATAGAACTCAACTAAACTAAAACGTCACCGAACCTTAAGTGTGCAGACCCCGCGGGTTCGAGAACTATGTACACATTACCCGAGACACTCCCCGGTCAATATCCAATAGCGGGACCTGGATGTCCATATTCGATCCTACATATTCTACAAAGATCTTATCGATTGAACCTCTGTTCCAAGGATTCATATAATCCCGTATAACATTCCCTTTGTCCTTCGGTATGTTACTAGCCCGAGATTTGATCGTCGGTATCCCTATACCTATTTCAATCTCGTTACCGGCAAGTCTCTTTACTCAGTCTCTAATACAAGATACCATGACTCACACTTGAGTTACATTTCTTGCTAGGATTTTGTGTGATGATGTATTACCGAGTGGGTCCCGAGATACCTCTCTGTCACACGGAGTGACAAATCCCTGTCTTGATACATGCTAACTCAACGGACACCTTCGGAGATACCTGTAGAGCACCTCTATTGTCACCCAGTTATGATGTGGCATTTGATACACACAAGGTATTCCTCCGGTGTTAGTGAGTTACATGATCTCATGGTCGTAGGAATGAATACTTGACACGCAGAAAACAATAGCAATAAAATGACACGATCACATGCTACATTCATAGTTTGGGTCTTGTCCATCACATGATTATCCTAATGATGTGATCCCGTTATCAAGTGACAACACGTGTCTATGGTCAGGAACCCTTGACCATCTTTGATCAATGAGCTAGTCAACTAGAGGCTTACTAGGGACACTGTTTTGTCTATGTATCCACACATGTATTTGTGTTTCCAATCAATACAATTATAGCATGGATAATAAACGATTATCATGAACAAAGAAATATAATAATAACTAATTTATCATTGCCTCTAGGGCATATTTCCAACAGTCTCCCACTTGCACTAGAGTCAATAATCTAGTTCACATCACCATGTGATTTTAACGAATCAAACACCCATACAGTTCTGGGGTTTGATCACGTCTTGCTCGTGAGAGAGGTTTTAGTCAACGGTTCTGAATCTTTTAGATCCATGTGTGCTTTACAAATCTTTATGTCATCTTATAGATGATGCTACTACGTGCTATTCGGAAATACTCAAAATATCTACTCTACTATACAAATCCGTTTTACTACTCAGAGTTATTCGGATTAGTGTCAAACCTTGCATCGACGTAACCCTTTATGACGAACTCTTTAATCACCTCCATAATCGAGAAAAAAAATCCTTAGTCCACTTGTTACTAAGGATAAATTTGATCGCTATTCAGTGATTCAATCCTGGATCACTCTTTTGCACCCCTAGACAGACTCATGGCAAGGCACACATCAAGTGTGGTACACAGCTTGGCATACTTTAGAGCCTACGGTTAAGGCATAGGGGAGGACCTTCATCCTTTCTCTTCCTTTTGTCATGGTCGGGCTTTGAGTCTTCCTGAAATTCACACCTTACAACATAGCCAAGAACTCCTTCTTTGCTGATCTATTCTGAACTCATTCAAAAACTTGTCAAGGCATGCATTTCATTGAAAGTTCTATTAAGCGTTTTGATCTATCTCTATAGATCTTGATGCTCAATGTTCAAGTAGCTCTATCCAGGTCTTCCTTTGAAAACTCCTTTCAAAAAACCCTTTATGCTTTACAAAAATTCTACATTACTTTCGATCAACAATATGTCAACTACATATACTTATCAGAAATTCTATAGTGCTCCCACTCACTTCTTTGGAAATGCAAGTTTCTCATAAACCTTGTACAAACCCAAAAGCTTTGATCATCTCATAAAAGCGTAAATTCCAACTCTGAGATGCTTGCACCAGTCCATAGAAGGATCGATGGAGCTTGCATACTTGTTAGCATCCTTAGGATCAACAAAACCTTCTGGTTGTATCAAATACAACCTTTCCTCAAGGAAACCGTCGAGGAAACAATGTTTTGACATCCTATGTGCAATAGTTCATAAACAATGCAGCAACTCCTAACATAATTTCAATAGACTTTTAGCATCGCTACGAGTGAGAAAGCCTCATCATAGTCAACTTCTTGAACTTGTCGAAACATCCTTGCGATAAGTCGAGCTTTTCTTATTAGTGACTTTTCACCATCATCGTCTGTCTTCCCTTTAAAGATCCATCTTTACTTAATAGTCCTACGACCATCAAGTAGTTCTTCCAAAGTCCACACTTTGTTTTCATACATGGATCCTCTCTCGGATTTCATGGCCTCCAGCCATTTGCCGGAATCCGGGCCCACCCTCGTAGGTTCATTGTTGTTCAACAACTTGACCTCTAAGACAGGGTTACCGTACCACTCTGTAGTAGTACGCGACCTTGTCGACTTACGAGGTTTGTAGTAACTTGATCCGAAGCTCTAATGATCACCATCATCATCTTCCACTTCAATTGGTGCAGGCATCAAAGGAACAACTTCCTGCGCCCTGCTACACACTGGTTTAAGTGATGGTTCAGTAACCTCATCAAGTTCCACCACTCTCCCACTCAATACTTTTGAGAGAAAACTTTCCTCGAGAAAGGACCCGTATCTAGAAACAAACACTTTGCTTCCGGATCTGAGATAGGAGATGTAACCAACTATTTGGGATATCCTATGAAGATGCATTTATCCGATTTGGATTCGAGCTTATCAGAATGAAACTTCTTCACATAAGCGTCGCAGCCCCATACGTTCAAGAAATGACATCTTAAGTTTCTCCAAACCATATT
This sequence comes from Hordeum vulgare subsp. vulgare, assembly GCF_904849725.1. Classification (NCBI taxonomy): domain Eukaryota; kingdom Viridiplantae; phylum Streptophyta; class Magnoliopsida; order Poales; family Poaceae; genus Hordeum; species Hordeum vulgare. The sequence continues at coordinate 409,873,196 of NC_058519.1, read as the reverse complement.
CTATACTCTGTCATCTCAACGGAAATACACGGTGCCTTATTTAAAGTGAATGTGGTTGTCTCTAATGCATAACCCATAAACTATAGTGGTAATTCGATAAGAGACATCACAGTATGCACCATATAAAATAGATCGCGGCTATGACGTTCGGACACACCATCACACTATGGTGTTCTATGTGGCATGAATTGCGAAACAATTTCCACATTGTCTTAACTGTGTACCAAAAACTCGCAACTCAGATATTCATCTCTATGATCATATCATAGACAGTTTATCCTCTTGTCACGACGATCTTCACTCTCAAATAACTTTGAACTTTTCAATATCTCAGACCTGTGATTCATCAAGTAAATACTCATGTATGTACTGAAATCGTCAGTGAAGTAAGAACATAATGATATCCAATGCGTGCCTCAACACTCATTGGACTGCACACATCAAAATGCATTACTTCCAACAAGTTACTTTCTTGTTCTATGTGGTATAATTTTGCATGTCTCAAGTGATTCAAAATCAAGTGAATCCAAACGATCCATCCGCATGGAGTTTCTTCATGCGTTTATACCAACAGGTATGGTTTGCATGTCTCAAACGCTTAAAAAATGAGTGAGTACAAAGATCCATCAGCATGGAGCTTCTTCATGCATTTTACACCAACATGACACAAGTGGCAGTGCCACAAGTAAGTGGTACTATCATTATTACTTTGTATCTTTTGGCACCAATATTATGAACATGTGTAACACTACGATCGAGATTCAATAAACCATTGATGGTAATTATTCAAGCAAATAAAATAACTATTATTCTCTTTAAATGAATAATCGTATTGCAATAAACACGATCCAATCATGTTCATGCTCAACGAAAACACCAAATAACAATTATTTAGGTTTAACACCAATCCCGATGGTAGAGGGAGCGTGCGATGTTTTGACCACATCAACCTTGGAAACCCTTCCAACACGTATCGTCACCTTGCCTTTAGCTAGTCTCCGTTTATTCCATAGCTTTCATTTCGAGTTACTAATCACTTAGCAACCAAACCGGTATCCAATACCCTCGTGCTACTAGGAGTACTAGTAAAGTAAACATCAATATCATGTATATCAAATATACTTCTGTCGACTTTGCCAGCCTTCTTATCTACCAAGTATCTAGGTTAGCTCCGCCTCAGTGACCGTTCCACTCATAACAGAAGCACTTAGTCTCGGGTTTGGGTTCAATCTTGGGTTTCTTTATTAGAGAAGCAACTGGTTTGCTGTTTCATGAAGTATCCCTTCTAGCCCTTGCCCTTCTTGAAACTAGTGGTTTTACTAACCATCAACAATTGATGTTCCTTCTTGATTTCTACTTTCGCATTGTCAAACATTGCGAATCGCGCAAGGATCATCATACCTATCCTTGATATGTTATAATTCATCACGAAGCTCTAAGAGCTTAGTGGCAGTGACTTTGGAGAACCATCACTATCTCATCTGGAAGATTAACTCACACTTGATTCAAGCGATTGTTGTACTCAGACAATCTGAGCACATGCTCAACGATTGAGCTTTTCTCCTTTACTTTGTATACAAAGAATCTTGTCGGAGATCTCATACCTCTCAACAAGGGCACGAGCATGAAATCTCAATTTCATCTCTTAGAACATCTCTTATGTTTCGTGACGTTTCAAAACGTCTTCGGCGCCTTGCTTCTAATCCATTAAGTATTATGCACTGAACTATCACGTAGTCATCAAAAACGTGTATGTCAGATGTTCGCAACATCCACAGACGACGCCCGAGGTGCAGCACACCGAGTGGTGCATTAAGCACATAAGCCTTGCACAGCAATGAGGACAATCTTCAGTTTTATGGACCCAGTTCGCAAAGTTGCTACCATCATCTTTCAACTAAATTTTCTCTAGGAACATATAAAAACAGTAGAGCTATAGCGCAAGCTACACCATAATTCGTAAAGACCTTTTGACTATGTTCATGATAATTAGTTCAATTAATCATATTACTTAAGAACTCCCACTCAAAAAGTACATCCCTCTAGTCATTTGAGTGGTACATGATCCAAATCCCCTAACTCAAGTCCGATCATCACGTGAGTTGAGTATAGTTTTAGTGGTAAGCATCTCTATGCTAATCATATCAACTATACGATTCATCCTTGACCTTTCGGTCTCTTGTGTTCCGAGTCCATGTCTGCACATGCTAGGCTCGCCAAGTTTAACCCGAGTGTTCCGTGTGTGCAACTATTTTGCACCCGTTGTATGTGAACGTTGAGTCTATCACACCCGATCATCACGTGTTGTATCGAAACGACGAACTGTCGCAACGGTGCACAGTCAGGGAGAACACTTAATCTTGAAATTTTAGTGAGAGATCACCTTATAATTCTACCGTCGTTCTAAGCAAAATAAGGTGCATAAAAGGATTAACATCACATGCAATTCATAAGTGACATGATATGGCCATCATCTTGTGCTTCTTGATCTCCATCACCAAAGCACTGGCATGATCTTCTTGTCACCGGCGCCACACCATGATCTCCATCATCGTGCCGCCATCGAGGTCGCCGTGATATCTATGCTATTACTACTAAAGCTACGACCTAGCAATATAGTAAACGCATCTGCAAACACAAACGTAAGTTTAAAGACAACCCTATGGTTCCTGCCGGTTGCCGTAGCATCGACATGCAAGTCGATATTAACTATTACAACATGATCATCTCATACATCCAATATATCACATCACGTCTTTGGCCATATCATATCACAAGCATACCCTGCAAAAACAAGTTAGACGTCCTCTAATTTGTCGTTGCATGTTTTACATGGCTGCTATGGGTATCTAGAATGATCGCATTTTACTTATGCAAAAACCACAACGGAGATGTGCAAATTGCTATTTAACCTCTCTCCAAGGACCACCTCGGTCAAAACGAATTCAACTAAAATTGAAGAAACAGGCACCCGCCAGTCATCTTTATGCAAAAAGTTGCATGTTAGTCGATGAAACCAGTCTCTCGTAAGCATACGAGTAATGTCGGTCCGGGCCGCTTATATCCAACAATACCGTCGAATCGAGAAAATACTAAGCAGGGAAGCAAATCGAACATCAACACCCACAAAACCTTTTGTGTTCTACTCAAGATAACATCTACGCATGAACCTAGCTCATGATGCCACTGTTGGGGAACGTTGCATAGGAAACAAAAAATTTCCTACGCACACAAAGACCTATCATGGTGATGTTCATCTACGAGAGGAGATTAGAACCACATACCCTTGTAGATCGCTAAGAGGGAAGCATTAAGAAACTCATTTGATGTACTGGTATAGCTTCGTGATTCAAATCACCATCGTCCCACGATCCGTTCCGATCTAGCGCCGAACAGACGGCACCTCCGCATTCAGCACACTACAGCTCAATGACGATCTCGGCCTTCTTGATCCAGCAAGAGAGACGGACAGGTAGATGAGTTCTCCGGTAGCGTTACGGTGCACCGGTGTTGGTGATGATCTATTCCTGCAGGGCTCCGCTCGAGCTCCCCGGAAAATCTAGAGGAAGAACTATGAGGTGTAGGTTTGAGTTGCACGTGGCAAAGTTGTGTCTCAAAACAGCCCTAAACCTCAAGTATATATAGGAGGAGTCAAGGGGTGGGGCAAGCCCTTAGGGCGCCGTCCAAAGAGGCCGTCCTTGGGTCGGCCGAAGTTGGAGGGAGGAGTCCTTCTCCAATCCCACTTGGATTAGGACTCCTTCCTTATTTTCCCACCTCTTTTGGATTTTCCACTTTTTCCTCATCGGCTTTCCTTGGATGACTTTGTCAGCCCATTATACCTTATTTTACATACAAAAAATTCATGTGGACCCCTTGGGGCATGGTGGGGCCACCCAGTGGGCCCGGGAACCCATTCGTCACTTCCGGTACAGTGCTGGCAATGCCCGAAAACCTTCCGGAATCCAAACATCAACTTCCTATATATCAATCTTCGTTTCCGGACAATTTTGGAAACCCTCGTGACGTCTGTGATATCATCCGAGACTCCGAACAACCTTCGTTCATCAACATATATAACTAACCTAAAATAAACGTCACCGAACCTTAAGTGTGCAGACCCCACGGGTTCGAGAAGTATGTAGACATGACCCAAGACACTCCCCGGTCAATATCCAATAGCGGGACCTAGATGTCCATATTGGATCCTACATATTCTACGAAGATCTTATCGGTTCAACCTCTGTTCCAAGGATTCATATAATCCCATATAACATTCCCTTTGTCCTTCGTATGTTACTTGCCCGAGATTTGATCGTCGGTATCCCTATACCTATTTCAATCTCGTTACCAGCAAGTCTCTTTACTCATTCTATAATACAAGATCCCGTGACTCACACTTGAGTCACGTTTCTTGCAAGGCTTGTGTGTGATGTTGTATTACCGATTGGGCCCCGAGATACCTCTTCGTCACACGGAGTGACAAATCCCAGTCTTGATCCATGCTTACTCAACAGACACCTTCGGAGATACCTGTTGAGCACCTTTATAGTCACCCAATTATGCTGTGACGTTGATACACACAAGGTATTCCTCCGGTGTTAGTTAGTTACATGATCTCATGGTCGTAGGAATGAATACTTGACACGCAGAAAACAATAGCAATAAAATGACACGATCACATGCTACATTCATAGTTTGGGTCTTGTCCATCACATGATTCTCCTAATGATGTGGTCCCGTTATCAAGTGACAACACTTGTCTATGGTCAGGAAACCTTGACCATCTTTGATCAATGAGCTAGTCAACTAGAGGCTTACTAGGGACAGTGTTTTGTCTATGTATCCACACATGTATTTGCGTTTCCAATCAATACAATTATAGCATGGATAATAAACGGATATCATGAACAAAGAAATATAATAATAACTAATTTATTATTGCCTCTAGGGCATATTTCCAACATATCTAACTCATCCAATCTCTCCCATCCCCTTCACCTATAGTAGGGAATTACTCACACATGATGGGACAAGCCATGGAAGGACAATCGAGTGGTGATGGTGATGCCGATGGCGATGAGTTCCCCTCTCCGGAGGCCAAAACAACCTCCAGATTAGCTCTCCCGAAGAACTTGCAAAACGACTTCTGTTCTGGAATTTCCTCGTCACGGGTAAAAATAGGAGCCAAAGTAGGGCACCAAAGGGGGTGGGACCCGCCCAGGAAGCCTCCTGGCGAGGCCAGGGGGCAGGCCACGCTAGCAGGTCGCCTGGGGTCCCTATGGCTCCCCTCTGGCCCATCTTCTGGCCCATGGTCCCTCCCGGTGCGTGGATTTTCTCTATTTTTTATGGTAATTTTCCGGGACGTCTAAATATTCATTTTCCTGCACACAAGAAAACCATACAGGCAGCTCTACTGAAAACAGCGTCAGACCAGGTTAGTTTTGTTCAAATCATGCAAGAATGAGGCCAAAACAATAGCAAAAGTGTTTGGAAAAGTCGGTACGTTTAAGACGTATCAACTCCCCCAGGCTTAGCATATTGCTTGTCCTCAAGCAATTCAGTTTAACGAACTAAACGCGAGAAAGAAAACTTTGACAAACTCTTTTGCTTCATCAGATGTATATAAGCATGAACTACGAACAAGTCCAACAAGTATTGCAGTAATGCTACAAAAACAATACACGAAGCAATCCTTCAATCATGTGAAGAGTTTCAAACAACTAAGAAAGAATAATATATAACTGAAAATCATAGAGAGATCACAATGCACATAACTTGGATATACTAGAGTGGTATCTCATTAGCCCCCATGAGTGAAGCAAAACAGAAATGCAGACGCTCCTTCGGAGTATTAAAGGAGACTAGAAATAAATATTTTAGAACAAGCAATATCATAGTCATGCATAAGACAATGTGGTGCTTTGGGACAATGTACATTACACTCAGAATGACAATTATGTTCTCTATAGTTGGTTCTCTTTATAAGAAGAGGACGACTCAACAGAAAAGTTAAATAGATAGGCCCTTCGCAGAGGGAAGCATTGATTTGCAGAGGTGTCAGAGCTTGAGTTTTAAAACAGAGATAAATCAACATTTTGAGTGGCATGCTTTCGTTGTCAACATAACAACTAAGAGATCTCAATATCTTCCATGCTAAATGCATTATAGGCGGTTCCCAAACAGAAAAGTAATGTTTTAACTCCTCCTCCACCAATCAATCACACTCCACGGCGGGCCGAATCCATGGGTACCGTCCATACAAACAACAATCCTGGGGGAGTTTTATTTCATTAAATTTGTTTTGACTCTGAGTGTGGAACTGGGCATCCCCGTTACCAGCCACTTTCTCGTGAATGATAGTGAAACAACACATATCTTGAGAATAACCTATTTAGCATGGAAGATACTAATAGCCCCTAGTCACTTCATGAGTGATTCGGGCATACAAAACAAAATATTCACATGAAAATTTAGAATACGACACATGTAAATTTACTTAGGACGACACATAAATACCGCATATAGGTAGGTATCGTGGACTCATATGGTGCAACTGGTTTCAAGGATTTTGGATGCACAAGCAGTCAGTCCGCTTAGTACAGGTGAAGGCTAGCAAAAGATGGGGAAGCGACCAACTAGAGAGCAATAACGGTCATAATCATGTAGAGCGACAAAGCAACATTGAATCGGGCATGAAAGCGATATATCTATTCTGAAATAAGAAAGATCGTCAAGGCTTGATAGACTTTTAGTCATAAACATGTGGAAGCATGTGCCAGGTCAATCCAAAAACTCTTCGAAGGGAAATACCACTCTAATACGCCAAACCATGAACAATGCAATGCATGCTAAACGTTTCAATAACACATTATGCACTCCAGCTATTTGAGACTAGTCACAAAGAAAGCATGAAGTACTGGGAAAGCATTGCAATCATAGCACTATGTTGCTACAAGCTGGTCTCTAGATCATAAGTACATGCCTATGTACAAAAGTAGAAACAAGTAGAGTTCATACCGGCTTTCCTTGTTACATTCCTTCCGTCAATCTTCGTCATTATTGCATCGTCACTTGCACGATCGAACGTAGAAAGATATAATCAAGTGCAATTGCAACCATGGGCGTGAGTTGAACTCTGCAAACAAAGCAAACTAAAGAGAGAAGTAATCTTTTTGGGTTTTCCAAAGGTTAAACGAAAGCAAAAGTAAAGAGAAATCTTTTTGTTGTTTTTGCAAAAAAAAGAACAAAGAAGAACAGGCAAAAACTCTAAAAAGACTTACAAAGGATACTATGGATGATACAATGAAAGGGGAGAATGATACGTACTCCCCCAAGCTTAGGCTTTTGGCCTAAGTTGAGCTCGGCTACTCTGGAGTGGTACTGGTGGATCCAAGAATCATACGAGGCCTCGGGCGCGTACACTGATGTCCAGCTGGCCTCCCAAGGAGAAGGCTCTTCTTCCTCGGGAACAACCTCCTCCATGGGGTTGTGGAACTGCTGCTGGATCACGGACTCGTCCAACTCAGTCGAGGTGAAAGACCACCCGTTCCTGCTAGTGTAAACCAACAAAAGTGGTGCAGGTAGATAGATCTCGCGAGTAGTAAGCTCGCCAAATCTTATAATATAAACAAGGTTACTAAACTCAGAAGTCCTAGTAACAAACTCATGCGTCTTCATAGTGGTAAGATCAAAGCTTATGAATTAAAAAGGCGTATCATCTGTGCGCACTGTGCGCCCGAGGTGCTCGAGGATAAGCGTGCCATAAATGCCACCAAAGTGAGGCCCTTTGCCGCTGTTAGCGACGAGGCAATGAGCAATCAAAACACCAATATTATATGTGTTATCTCCTAAGAGGGCGGCTGCCAAGATAGCGAGATCCATAGCCGAAATGTTGCTCCTGTTGTCACGAGCTAACACTCCTCGAGAAATATAATATGCGAAATACATGATGTGAGGAAACAAGATACTGGAGATCTTCCCCCGGTAAATTTCTCACGGGTCCTTACTGCAAAGGGAAGCGAATAGGGATGTCAGCTCGTAGGGTTGAACGTTCATTTTGGTCGTCTGCCCGACACTCCGCACACCTATAATATCACAAAATTCTGCCAAAGATATGGTAAAGACATCCTCATATAATCTGAATTCAATCATGGAAGTTTTACCATCATATCTAAACCAGTTGACAAAATAATAGGTGAGTTTTGGATACTGTTGCACACGTCGTGTTACGAGGTGTGTCAATCCTGCAGCTGCATAGAGGTTATAAACCTCATCCTTGATACCTGCCGCCATAAGAAAATATGAACACGGGTATGCCATGGCACGTGTCGTGTCAGTCTTGTGGAACAACTCTGGTGGCACGATATCATCATTGTAAATTGTCCTCACATTAGAGGATGAAACTGCAACTCTAGTTAATCTATCGGTAGGCTCGGGTCTCTTCTTCCCAAGCCATCCCTTTGCCTTTCCAAACAATCTCATTTCTGAAATTTTTAGTTCATCACAAAAATGGAGATTTAAGCAAAAATGAGTCGGAGCAAACTATTCTACTCACTCCCCTTATGCATAAGCTTGCATCAAAACTTCACAAATAAATTTCTAGGCATGCAAGCAAGCTCGTATGAACAGTACAAAGAGCTCCTAAATACTCACAATTAAGACCACCAATCAAAATTTTAATTGGAGGAGTGGAGGAGTCACATACCAGGGAGAAAATGCTCAAATTCTCAATGCAAATAATGGGCTGTAGAGAGAGATCGAAATTTGCCACCAAGAACAGCAAGAACTCGAGCTCCAGCAGAAAAATCGGGATTTTTGGAGTGAGAGAGAGAGGGGGGAGGAAGAAGTACCTAGAAAGAGGCCCAGGTGACTTGTGGGCGCGGCCAGGGGGAGGCTACGCCAGCTGGCCCCCTAGACAGAGGGTGGCCCTCCTGGCTGGCTCCAGGTGCCCCTGCGTCTCTTATTTGATGGAATTTTTTATTTGAAATTTTCTGGAATTTTTCTAAGAACTTCACTTTTGAAAAAAAATCAAAATACTGAAAGCTGCAAAATTTCCGGAAAGATCGAAACAATGGTTAAACATATGAAGTTTCAAAAACATAAAACTTTGGCATAGCAAGGAGGATGAAAGATAAAGGAAATGAAAACATAACAAGCTTCTTTTTTTACTCATACAAAACATATTTGTTAGCAAGGTTGATCAAGTCTCACTACGAAACATGTGTTATATTGAGCAAAAAGTTTCACTTTTTATAAAGCAATCATGGTACGATTATTTGAATGGATCTTGTCCCCACCATAATGTTTTGTATTTGTGGTGCACATGTAGAGGACAATCCCACTCTCCAACCTTCACGGTCTCAATATTCTCAATAGAACTAAAGCCATGCCTTTTATCAATCTTCTTCGGAAAATATACCGTGTGCTCCTTCTCATTAACATTGAAGGTCACCTTTCCTTTATTGCAATCAACAATAGCACCTACGGTGTTAAGAAAAGGTCTACCAAGAATAATAGACATGCTCCCATCCTCGGGCATGTCAAGCACAACAAAGTCAGTAAGGATCAAGCAATTAGCAACTTCAACGGGAACATCCACACAAATATCAACAGGAATGGTTGTTGACTTATCAGCCATTTGAAGAGAGAGATATGTAGGGATTAGTTTATCTAGACAAAGCCTTTTGTACAGACAGGAAGGCATAACACTCACTCCTACACCAAGATCACATAAAGCAGTTCTGACATAATTATTTTTTATGGAGCAAGGAATGGTGGGTATACCTGGATCACCAAGATTCTCAGGAATCTTGCCACTAAAAGGGTAATTGGCAAGCATAGTAGATATTGCCTCATTAGGAACTTTTCTTTTATTAGTAACAATATCTTTCATATACCTCAAGTACGGAGGCAACTTAATAGCATCAGTCAAAGGAATTTGAAGAAAAAGAGGTTTCATCCATTCACAAAATTTATTGTAACGCTCTTCTTCTTTGGTTTTGAAAGACTTACCTCGCTAAGGCATTGATTTCTGTACCCATGGTTCTCTTTCCTTCCCAAGTTTTCTTGCAACAAAATCTTCTATAGTATACCTTTTGCGCTTGTCTCGTGCTTCATCTTCTCGTACCTCGGGAGGATCAGTCTTCTCATTATATTTATCAGGTTCAGCACCATCTTGAGTTTCAGCATCGGAAATAGATATACTATTAGGATCAACAATAGGTTCTTCATCAATTATGGGATCATTGGAGTTGTCAGATGATACGTCTCAAACGTATATATAATTTTTGATGGTTTCATGATGTTATCTTGTCAACTTTGGATGTTTTTTGTACCTTTTATATCTTTTTTGGGACTAACTTATTAATTCAGTGCCAAGTGCCAGTTCCTGTTTTTTCTGTGTTTTTGACTCTTTTCAGATCTGATTTTGGAACGGAGTCCAAACGGAATAAAATCCCCGAAATAAATTTTTCCAGAACAGAAGAAGATCGGGGGACTTGAGGGCCAAGGCAGGAGAGCTATAGGGGGGCCCACAAGCCCTGTAGCCGCCACCAGGGGGCCGGCGGCTACCAGGCTTGTGGCCTCCCTGGCGCCCCCCTACCCTAGCTCTTTCGCCTATATATTCCCTAAAATCCAGAAAAAAATCAGGGCATCCACGAAAACACTTTTCCGCCGCCGCAACCTTCCGTTTCTGTGATATCTCATCTGGAGACCCTTCCCGGTGCACTGCTGGAGGGGACTTTGGAGTTGGAGGGCTTCTACATCAACATCATCGCCTCTCCAATGACTCATGAGTAGTCCACTTCAGACCTACGGGTTCGTAGTTAGTAGCTAGATGGCTTCTTCTCTCTCTTGGATCTTCAATACAAAGTTCTCCATGATCTTCATGGATATCTATCCGATGTAATCCTCTTTGGCGGTGTGTTTGTCGAGATCCGATGAATTGTGGATTTGTGATAAGATTATCTATGAATTATATTTGAGTCTTTGCTGATTTCTTATATGCATGATTTCATATCCTTGTAAGTCTCTCCAAGTCTTGGGTTTTGTTTGGCCAACTAGATCTATGATTCTTGCAATGGGAGAAGTGCTTGGTTTTGGGTTCATACCGTGTGGTGACCTTTCCTAGTGACAGAAGGGGCAGCAAGGCACGCATCGTGTTGTTGCCATCAAGGGTAACAAGATGGGCTTTTATCGTAGATATGAGATTGTCCATCTACATCATGTCATCTTGCTTAAGGCGTTACTCTGTTCTTATGAACTTAATACACTAGATGCATGCTGGATAGTGGTCGACGTGTGGAGTAATAGTAGTAGATGCAGAAAGTATCGGTCTACTTGTTTTGGACGTAATGCCTATAGATATAATCATTGCCATAGATGACATCATGACTTTGCGCGGTTCTATCAATTGCTCGACAGTAATTCGTTCACCCATCGTCTACTTGCTTTCATGAGAGAAGCCACTAGTGAACACTACGGCCCCGGGTCTATTCACAACTATCGTCTCCACTTTCGCTTTTACTTTGCTTTGTTTACTTTTTGCTTTCAGTTGTCACTTTGCAAAGAATCTATAAGGTATTGACAACCCCTTCATAGTGTTGGTTGCAAGCTCTTTGTGTTTGTGCATGTACTTGTGACTCGACGAGCGCTTCCCACTAGATCGATACCTTGGTTCTCAAACTGAGGGAAATACTTACCGCCGCTGTGCTACATCACCCTTTCCTCTTCAAGGGAACACCAACGCAAGGCTCCAAGGCCGCGGGGAAATCCTTTGCATATTTTCCAAGGAAGGCCCTATAGGCGTAGCCCGTGACAGAAGGATTCCTGGCGCCGTTGCCAGGGAAGGTCTGTTGTCGCAGTAGCATCAACCTCCTTGTGTTTCTTCTTCTTCTTTGGGGAGCTGACAATGTCTTCTTCCTGCAATTGAGAATCTTGCTCGATCCTCTTTGGATGCCCTTCCGGATAAAGGGGGTCCTGGGTATGTGTACCTCCTCGGGTATTTATACCATATGCCTGCATATCAACTTGCTTGGCATTGTTAGCAAGCAAATCTTTTTGCACATCAGAAATTTATTCAATCTGAGTGTGAACCATATGAAAATGCTTAACAAGACCTTTAACATCATTAACAGTTCTACTTAAAACATCAAGCAAACTTTTGATAGCAAGGGAATTATCATGCAATTGGCTTTGAATCCGCTCATTAAAGTGATTTTGCTTGACAATGAAATTATCAAGCTCATCTAAACATTGATCAGGAGGTTTACCATGAGGGACGTCACTTGCATTGAATTCTAAAAGAGAGTGTACCTCTACCATAGGTGGGTGAGTGGTAGGCTCACATAATTCCTCAATAGGAGGTAGATTCTTCACATATTCAGTTTTAATACCTCTCTCTTTCATAGACTTCTTGGCTTCTCGCATAACTTCTGGGCTCAAGAAAAGCATGCCTTTCTTCTTGGGTGATGGAGGTGGTTCAGGAACGGACCAATCATCATGATTCTTAGCTATCTTTCCCATTAATTGTTCGGCACCGTCCGATGTTCTTTCCCTGAAAACACAACCAGCACAACTATCCATATAGGTTCTAGATTCATCGGTTAGACCAGCATAAAATATATCAAGCAATTCATTCTTAGGAATTCCATGTACCGGTCTAGCCTTAAGCAAAGTGCAATACCTCCCCCAAGCTTTAGGGAGGTGCTCGTCCTGCAACTATTTAAAGTTATAAATTCTTTGTAATGCAGCATGTTGCTTATAAGCAGGAAAACATTTAGCAACAAAAGATTGAGCTAAATCTTGAGGACTCTTAATGGAACCACATGGTAGTGCATCATACCATGCCTTAGCATCTTCCTTCAAAGAGAAAGGAAGTAGCTTAGTAACATAATAATTTCTCTTCTTGTCCTCTGTAGTGAATAAGCCACCCAACTCAGTGAGTTTGGTAAGGTGTGAAATAGCATCATCATCTTCTCTGCCATAAAAAGGGTCAGCTTCAACTGTAGATATAAGTGAAAGATCAACAGAGAAATCAAAATCAGCATCATCACTGCAAATAGGAGATGAAGCAAACTTAGGATCAGGACTAAACTTGTTCTTCATATGATGCTTTTCAGGCAACTGCTTAACAGAAGCAGGGTCACAGCCAGCACACTCTATAAGTTCCCTGCATAAATCATCATCGAGTTCAATATAATCATCATCAAGAATTCTTTCCTTGAGACCACTCAAGTCTAGGTAACCAAAAGATCTACCAATGGGGTAGCGTGTAACAAGAAGTTCAATTCTAGACTGCTCAGCAGCCTTAGCAATCTGAGACTCAATAAAATAACCAAGTAAACCAGGCTCATCAATAGTAGTGGAAGCATCATCAAAAGTAGCAGGCATAGTAACAGACTCGGTAGAAGTAGCATGTGATGGTGGTGAAGCAAACTTACTCATAACGGAAGGTGAATCAAGAGTAGCACTAGTGCTAAGAACCGTACCTTTTCTCGTAGTGGATAGTAAAATTGGAACCATGGGTCTCCTTTCTTACCCATAGTGAATAAATTGTAGAAAGCAAAAATAACTCCAAGTAGACTTGTAAATAAAGCTATGCTCCCCGGCAACGTTGCCAGAAAAAGGTCTTGATAACCCACAAATGTAGGGGATCGCGGCAGTCTTCGCGGGTAAGTTAACCCAGTTTATTGATTCGACACAAGGGGAGCCAAAGAATATTTATAAGCTTTAACAATTGAGTTGTCAATTCAACTGCACCTGAAAGATACTTGCTTGGCAACGAAATATTAGTAGCAACGCTGATATGGAAGTGATGGTGAACATGGAAATAATAGTGGCAAAGCGAAAAAAGTAAAACGACGAAAGTAAAGTAACTTGTGACTAGCAGGATTAAAAACACTGTAGGCTAAGGAGATGGATGGTTGGTCGTCATGGATGAGAGATATCATGTATTTCACTTGGGGCAAGGCACATAGAAAAGTAATGATCATCTAGGCATATATCAAACATTAGGCATGTATCCCGAGGTAGTCGTGCGTGCTTGCAATAAGAACTTGCACAACATCTTTTGTCCTACCATCCCGCTATCAATGGGGACAAAAGAAACTTATGGAGATTAAGGTGGTGTTGTCAAAGAGCACCGGAACAAAGCATTAACAATCAATGGATACATGGAATCTTCAAACTATAGCCTATCCCCTTTGGTGTCCCAAGCTGTCACCATTGGAATCGCCGGTTCCGGACTATAATAGGTGCATACTACTCACAGATAGGATCTAGTACACAAATATATTCATGAAAACATAAGGTATTCAGATCTGAAATCATGGCACTCGGGCCCAAAGTGACAAACATTAAGAGTAACAAGTAGTAGCAAAGATGATAACCACCATAGTAGATGATGGGCAACATGCCCCCAAAAATCCGATGTAACATCCCAAATTTTGGTATGTTATAATAATTACTAGATGGATTTATCGGTTGATTGAGTGATTGAATTTGAGTGAAACTTCAAACTTTTTCAAACTTTAGAATGAGAGGGAATAAAATGACTTTCCCATTTTCTTTTTTTGAATTCCAATTTCATCCAATACAAATCACTGAGAGAAGATAACATGACTTCTTCAAAATAAAGGACTTGGAAAAAAGGGGTGGTTTGTGAAAATAATTCCTTTTGCAATCTATTTCATATTTGGTCTTATTTGAAAGTTTAAATGAATTCAAATCCCCTTGCCCAAATTCAAAATCTTGAGAGGAGCAATGTGACACTCCAAACCAGGGGCTATTTGAAATTATATTTGAACTTGTGAAACTCACAGGACTATTTTTAAAATGTTTTATATTATGTTCCAAAAACAATTTTTGAAGTGGTTTTCAAATTTATTTTTCTCCAAAAATAAAATACATGGAAAATAGGGTAAAATGATTCCCTTCAATATAAAAATGGAGAGAAATTAATTTGAATCCATTTTAGTATTTTAAAAATGTTTTCTTTGCATTTTCTTAAACCACGAACACTATTTGAATTTTCTGATTTTGTGAGATTTTTGTTTGGCCTTGAAAATATGTTCATCTCGCAGGAATCTTTTTCTGTAAATTTTGATATATAATATGTCTATATAAAAGTATTATTGATTTTGCTTTATTTAGTTTTATTTCCTGTTTTTGTATAATAATAGGAAGCAAATTGTTTTTATTAGGAAAAAGTCATGGGCCCGTTAGCTAATCTGGCCCGAAATCCCTTTCTTCTTCCTCCTCCACATCATCTCTTTCCTTTTGCACGTTCTCTTCCTTCCATGGCCAGAGTAGATCGAATCCCACCCGATCTCCTTGCTCCTTCCTTCTCTTGCACTCCCGAGCCCCTATAAATATCCCCCTCCTCCCCCTCTCTCCATTCCGCCCAAGAACCGCCCCTCCCCATCGCCGCATCGCCTCAGCTCGCCGGAGTTTCGGCCGGAGCCGAAGCTTCCCAAGCTCCTACTGCCTCCTCCCGTCGCCCCCACACCCCTCCGACATCACCTCAACACGTCGGAGCCCCTCCGCCAGCGCCTGAACACCTCCGCCGCCTCGGCCGGCCACCGGAGCCACCTCCCTGTCGTCTTCTCCAACTCCGGCGACTATATCCGGTGAGCTTCAGAAATCCCGTAACATTTTTTTTCTTCAAAAAAAGAGCAAACTTAGAAAATTCATATCTATTAGTCTACAACTTCAAATCCAGTAATTCTTTTTGCTACCGGTTCACAAAGCTCCCATCTATCTCGTGGACCCAACAAAAAATATTTTTGAATATTTAAATTTTGAGTTTAAACAGATTTGGTTCAAACCTTGTTTTGTGAATATCAGCAGTTCAAAAATAGCTTTTGAGTTGATTCTTTTTGCTACTGATCACAAGTGATATTATTTATCAGTAGGTTTAATTTAAGAATTTTTAGGATATTTTAAATTAGGGTTTTAAGCAAAACAGATTTTGTTTAGTTTTTTTTAGGATTTTTGCTACTTCTTTTTCTATAATTATTTTTAATTTGTTTTCTACCACAACAAAATTTTAGTTTTATTTGATAGCATGAATTAAATTCTAGTTCAGTAATAAATTACAAATTGATTTCGTTGCTAGTTGATTTCCTATTTGAAAATACTTTCAAAATAATATTGTTTTATGAAAAATACTTTCTGGTATCTTAGTTAATTTTATATTTTCTTTTATTTTATTTTACTATTTTATTGTTTTATTTGTTGTTAAGTTTAATTAGAACAAAAACTATTTAGTGATTGTTATAGTAGAAGGCTCTAGAGTTTTTCTTTGAACTTTCTTTTGGATTCTCATTTGATTTGATTTATTGGATAAATTCTATTTGATGTTGTGATATGGATTGCTAGGAAGATTTCTAGTATGATTACTTATATGAATACTATGTTTGATTATATACATTTCATCGGAGAGTGACGAATAGTTCTATCCAGTTTTTCCTGTGAGCGATATCTATCTTCAACAACCTTACCAGGCAAGTTCACTTTGATCATAATTTACCTATGGTTTTATTGCATTAGATCAACCTTCTTCACCCATTGCATGCAAGTAGGTACTTGGAAATTTTGATTCTTGACGTGGTATCATGTGCTAGGCACTCACAAACTCTTGGTACTTGGACGGGACATTAATTTTCTATGCTCCTAGTAGACGGGGTCTGGTTGAGTGTTTACCATGAGTGTTGTGAGAACTTAATAATGAAGACATGAAGACTTCAAGACTTTCAAGACCTCATGATGCAATATAGCTCTGGGTGAAGGACGATTTTGATGGGCTCCCTGGGGAAACCAGTGGATGACCCGGGATGCATGGGGAAGCGCCATGACATCTTGTGGAAAGCTTCACCCAGGCACGAAGAGATGGATAGATACTTCAAGAACCGAGGCTTACCTGCACAGCCACAAGTCATTATGGGCTCTGGCTTGGTTGGACATTGTGGTGACTCTAGACGGGCGGTGCTACGAGATGTAGATGTAACATCCCAATTTTCGTAAATTCGGATGTTAATAGATCATTCATTTGCATCCCATATTTTATGCATCATTGCGTTCTTCTGAAAAAATTTATCGTTATGTGACTGCGGGCAATTTATCGGAGTGGAGATAATATGACTTCTCCCCTGTGAGTTAAAGTCACCATTTTGGTTTTGCAAATTTTCTAAACTCCGTAGTATTTTTTTGTTGTTGTTGAGTTTTTCGATTGAGTTGTGTGACCTATTGCATAAAACTTTTTTTTTAAAAAAGTTGCATTAGGTGGAACTAGGGTTCCTATATGTATTATATATATTAGTACTCCTTATAGTATTTGTTAGTGAGGCCATATTTTATTTTATTTTTTATTTTTTTACTGCTGTTTGTTTGTTTTTTTTCAAAAAAAAAAAGAACTGCCAAGCCGAGCCACAAGGGCTCAGCCCAGCCCCCATGCATGCACGCATGCAATTTCCATGCATGCACTCCCTCCCCACGTGAGTCCTCCCTCCCCTTTCCTTATTTCTCTCCTTCCTTCTTTCTCTCCCTCCTTTTCCTTTTACTCCCCACGTTCACCTCTCCCTCTCTTTCCTATTTTCTCTTCCATGATCTCCTTCCCAAAGTTCTCCCTCTCCTTCCTTCTACTCCCCTCCCCTAAGCCTATATAAACCCCCCCCCACCGTCACCTCTCCCCAACCCTAGCCGCCGTCTCTCCACCGCCGCCTCCACAAGCCGCCGCCGGCGCCTCACCCCACCGCCCGCCCTAGCCGCCGCCGCGACCAGTGGCAGCAGCCCGAAAGCTGCTGCACCTCGGCCTCGCCGCGAAGGAGGAGCCCTCCCCGAACTCTCTCTCCACCGCCGCCTCTTCCCCGCGGAGGAGGAATCTCACCGCCGCCGCCCGACGCCCCACCGCCCGGAGCTACTCCCTCCTTCCTCGCCGGCCATCTCCTTTCTTGCCGGTGCAACACCTCCTGCAGCAGGTAGCAACCTCTCTCTCTCTATTTCATGTACTCCATCTCAGCCATTAGCATCTTGCCACGTGTAACCTCATTAGCACTAGCAGTTTAGTAATTTTCTGTCCAGATTTCGAAAACAGAAACTTTCAATCTTGTTTTGATCACAACTTTTTATCCCTACTTCCAATGACATTGATTCTTTTTCCAGTAGCTCACAAATTTCCTGTAGTTTTTAAAAATATATAATTTGTCTGTGTTGGGAATTTTCAAATATAAGTTAGAGCAGATTTAGTTTAAACACTATTTTGCCTATTCCAGGAGTTTGAAAAATGATATTGAGTTGATTCTTTTCGCTACTGTTTTCTAGTGATAAAATCTTACTGTGGTACAATTTTCAGAATTTGCCAAGTATATTTACTAGTGTTTTCAACAGAAACAAGTTTCTGTCCTACCGACGCGCGATAAATTCTTTTGCGTAGTCGTTTGCAAATCTTTGCATGTGATGTTATTTTTACTCGTGGCATGATTGAATTGCTTATGGTGTGCTTTGTGTTTGTATCGGTAGATCATCCGGAGTGCGAAGCGTGTTACTTAGAGACGCTCGAGCAGGACAACTATCATCAAGGCAAGTCATCTTTGATCATGTTATTTTTACCTATGTTTTCAATGCATAGTAGATCACCTTCTTTGCCCTATTTGCATGCTGCCTAGGTACTTGGAAACTTAAGTCATAGGTGTAGTATCATGTGGTAGGAACACCAACACCCCGATACTTGGCCCCGGGACGACAAAGTTATATATATGCTATGCTTAAGTAGACGGGTTATCGGTTGAGTGTATGCCATGAGAGATGCGAGATTGATATAATAACCAAGACCGGACTAAGACAAGATTTTCAAGACCTTGGACGCAATGCAACACTGGGTGAAGGACGGTTGATCGGCTCCCTGGAAAACCCAGTGGATGCCCGGGATGCTGGAGAGGCCATGTCATCCTGCGGAAAGCTCCACCCAGGCTCAAAGGGACGGACGAGACTTCAAGACTCAAGGCTTACCTGCACAGCCACAAGTCATTATGGGCTCTGGCTTGGTTGGACAACGCGGCGACTCTGGACAGGCGGTGCTAGCAGATGTAGACGAACGGTAGGAATGGATGGGCACCGACAGGGATTCAGAGGGACCCGTTGAAAGACCATGTTTTGATCATCCGGTCTTCAAACACCCTGAAGTGCGAGGACAAACCCGGAGGCGATCAAATCTTGTGGGGAACGTGTGCAAAACTCTGCAGAGTACTCAACCTAATCGATTAGCCGTGTCCACGGTCATGGACAACTTGAGCCGAAGGCATTGAATTCCCCCTGAACTCTCGACACAACTTAATAATGATGTGGGTGTTAACAACTATTCGGGTACGAGAACTGGTTGGCGGAACCATCTCGTTAACAACAAACTATGTAGTAATATTTTGCTTTCAAACCCTTTTGTTGTAGGATAAAACTAGCTTTATGCAAAAAAAACTTAGCTCCACCGGCCAAATATGCATGTAGAGATAGTGATTACTATTTTACTCCCTCTCTTGATGATTTGCTAGCATATTCAATATGCTGACCTACACGGCTGCAACGTATCATGTTGCAGAGTACTTTTCCGACCAGGAGTGAGGCTACGGTTCTACACTCAGCGACATGCCCTTGGAGTCGGATGGACTCGTCTACCTGATGCTTCCGCTTAGTCTTCGTTAGATAATCTCATGAGTTGGCCTTCAGCCACTTTATTGTACTCCTTTATTGTAATAAAGTACTCTTTATGAGATTTCGATTAATAAAGCTGTGTGATTGCACTCTTGAATATATACATTATGTACTGTGTGTGTACCAGCATGATCTTGGGATGGTACAGAAACACCAGAGGCTTGACTCGTTGAGTCGGGTCGCTACAGAAATGGTATTCAGAGCACACGCTGACCTTAGGACGTAACCTCTAGGAATGGAAAAGCCTTAGGAAGAAAACTATTTTCTCTTATATCTTCTATTTCCCCCTCTGATCATTTCTGACTTCTCCCCGATTTTCCAATGTTTAGATGGCCACCTTCATCCCTGTTATGTTCACGGAGTTTTGCCAGCCCGACACCACTATGCCGTTCGGAAAAGAGCTGGTGCAGATCACCAAAGACTTGAGGATTGCTGTGCCGACTATCACAGGGAAGCCAACTTCGTCTTACCCGGAGGATTCACGCTACAGGATCGAGGTGCATATTCCCGGAAGGACATTCGAGCCGCGCACTGAGCCGATGGATTTCAAGTTCATCGCACCCAACTGGATTCTCGGAAGGGACATGGCGATCCATTGTGCACTCGGACGTATCAAGGATAAATACAAAGGCTGCCCTATTTCTCCAGACCTATTCGTTGTATCCCGGAGAAATGAAGACGGAGACATCATCTCAAGCAAGACCAATGACGCTCTCTTATCTTATGCCCAGACCTTGGAGAAGCACAGCGTAACTCTAGAGTATCACGCGATCAAGGATGCCAGGAAGATCAAGCAACTGTCACTTCGCGAGCTTGAGCTTGAAGATGCAGCCCAGGAAGCCCACTATGAACATGAGTTGGAAGTGAAGGACTTTCTGGAGCGGATCGAGAAGCTGAAGACTCGAGTTGCATACCTGGAGGAGGAACTGGACATGGGCGAGAACCTTCATCCCGAAGGAGACATAGCCCCCGTGATCAGCAACGACGAGGACTATGAAGAAAGCTCCACCGAAGGACCCGACACCATGCTATTCTGAGGAGGACACTTAGACTAGACCACCAAATTTACTTTATCGTTTTACGTGTTAGGCCGATGTTTAGGATTATCGAATTTTGTATCCCCGTGTGAACCTTTGTGATGATTGAATAAAATGTGTGGTGTGATACTTGTGTGTTGCATTCATATGGGTAGTGTAATTCCTCTTAGACCATTGTTCTATGCTAATCTCACCCCTCTACAAACATCAGATGCCTCCGAGACGCGCCCCTGAGTCCAACTTTCCGCCGGAACTCACCGAGTTGATCCAACAACAAAACACCCTGATGCAGCTGATCATCCAGAACCAGAACAACAACAACCATCATCCACCCCAGGCCGACAACCTTACCCGTTTTCTGAGGTTGAACCCTCCAACTTTCTCCAGCAGCATTGAGCCCATTGTGGCAGATGATTGGCTTCGCAAGATGGAGCGTGAACTTATCACTGCTGGTTGTACTGAAGCTGAGAAGGTGCGTTTTGCCGTGCATCAACTTGAAGGCCCTGCAGCTGCTTGGTGGGAGAACTACACCACCACCTATCCCATTGCTGGAGTCACTTGGGAGCAATTCAAGCAAGCTTTCCGCACCACGCATGTCTCAGCTGGTGCAATGAGTCTGAAGAAGCGTGAGTTTCGCAACTTACGCCAGGGGAGTCGCACTGTGGCCCAGTACGTTGATGACTTCAGCATGCTCGCCCGTTATGCACCTGGAGATGTGGCCGATGATGCGGCCAAGCAGGAAAAGTTCTTGGAAGGACTGAATGATGAGCTGAGCATTCAGTTGACGGTAGCCACCTTCAACAACTACCAGGAGCTCGTTGATAAGGCCCTCATCTTGGAGGGGAAATATCAGCAAATGGAGAACCGCAAGCGAAAGTATGGGGTTGGAAAGTTCAACTCCGGCACTCAGCAGAAGCCTCGCTACACCCCCTACTCAGGGAATACCGAGACTGGATCCGGTAAGTTTGGAGGACACGTTCAGCATAACCACCCTGTGCACAACCATGGAGGGCACAACCATGGAGGCCACAACCATGGAGGAAATGGGAACCACCGCAACAACAGCAACTTCAAGAATGGCGGTACTGGCACTCAGCAGAATTCAGCTCCAGCTCAGAAGGATCTGACCCACATCAATTGCTTCAAGTGTCAGAAGAAGGGACACTATGCCACTGATTGTCCCCAGAACAAGCAGGGAAACGGCAACGGCAACGGCAACGGCAACTCTGCAGCAAAGAAGCCTAATCCTTTTCCTCGAGCTCAGGTGAACCACATTGATGTGGAAGAGGTCTATGATCATCCCGATACTGTGGCTGGTAAGTTTTTGCTAAATTCACATCCAGTATTGGTACTTTTTGATTCTGGTGCATAGCATTCATTCATATCAAGGGTAGTTGTGGAAAAGTATAGTTTGCCAACTAGAACCCTCAGCCAACCTATTAAGGTCAGTTCCCCAGGAGGCATGATGACAGCCGGGATAGGATGCCATGCTTTGAGTCTCAACATCGGGAACCATAATTTTCCCACCGACCTCATCGTATTAGAGTCCCAGGGATTGGATGTAATCCTAGGCATGGATTGGATGGCCAAGTATGAAGGGAATATCGACTGTGCCCTTAAGTCTATTTTGCTCACCACCCCCGAGCAGAAGCGGATTAAGTACGTGTCTCAGCGCCCAACACGGAGTAAGCGAGTAAACTCTCTCACGGGAGTAGTCCAGGAGGAAGTACCGATTGTACAGGAGTACCCAGATGTATTTCCGGAGGAATTGCCGGGCATGCCACCCGATAGAGAGATTGAGTTCTTGATTGAGCTATTACCCGGAACAGCCCCGATATCCAAGAGACCCTATCGGATGCCCGCAAATGACTTGATAGAAATCAAGAAGCAAATTAAGGAGTTATTGGACAAAGGGTATATTCGCCCAAGTTCTTCACCTTGGGGAGCCCCGGTGCTCTTGGTTGAAAAGAAGGACAAGTCCCTGAGAATGGTTGTCGATTATCGTGCATTGAACGATGTGACCATCAAGAACAAGTACCCCTTGCCGATGATCAATGATCTGTTTGATCAGTTAGTTGGAGCTCGCATATTCTCAAAGATCAATCTTCGATCCGGGTATCATCAGTTGAAGATTCGTGAACAGGATATTCCCAAGACAGCCTTTACCACTCGGTACGGCTTGTATGAGTACACGGTCATGTCATTTGGAATGACTAATGCTCCGGCATATTTTATGAATCTGATGAACAAGGTATTTATGGAGTACTTGGACAAGTTTGTCGTGGTGTTCATCGATGACATACTGATATTCTCCAAGAATGAAGAGGAACACAAGGAACATCTGCGTTTAGTTCTGGAGAAGCTTCGAGAGCATAAGCTATATGCAAAGTTCAGCAAATGTGAGTTTTGGTTGAAGGAAGTCGGATTTCTCGGACACGTCATCTCAGGAGAAGGAATAGCAGTGGACCCTGCCAAGGTCGCAGCACTCACCGAATGGGTAGCACCCACTTCAGTCAAGGAGATCCGCAGTTTCCTCGGACTCGCCGGATATTACCGGAGGTTCATTGAGAATTTCTCAAAGATTGCCAAACCCATGACAGAGTTATTGAAGAAGGAATCCAAGTATATCTGGACTGAGGATTGTGAAACCAGTTTTCAAGAGCTGAAGAAACGTCTTGTGACAGCCCCAGTGCTGATATTGCCGAACATTCAGAAGGATTTCCAGGTTTACTGTGACGCTTCTCATCAAGGACTTGGAGGAGTGCTCATGCAAGAAGGCAAAGTTGTAGCCTATGCATCCAGACAGCTCAGACCTCATGAGTTGAATTATGCCACACATGACTTGGAACTAGCTGCCGTAGTGCACGCTCTCAAGACCTGGAGACATTTCCTGATCGGAAATAGTTGTGATGTTTACACTGATCACAAGAGCCTGAAATATATCTTCACGCAGAAGGAGTTGAACCTCAGACAGAGGCGATGGCTAGAGTTGATCAAGGACTACAACATGAGATTGCATTATCACCCAGGCAAGGCAAATGTTGTAGCCGGTGCGTTGAGCCGCAAGAGTTATGTGAACACGCTCACAGCGGGAGGATTACCCCAGGAGTTAGTCGATGATCTCCGAGATCTCAAATTGGAGATAGTTCCAAGAGGATTTGTTGCCACACTGGAAATTCAGTCTACTTTGACGGAAAAGATCCGTGAAGCACAGAAAGCTGACAAGGAGATAGCTGAGATTAAGCAGAAAATGGAAGACGGGAAAGCTAAAGGTTTTCGTGAGGATGAACACGGAACTTTATGGTTTGAGGATCGCATCTATGTGCCCAATGATCCCGAACTCAGGAAGTTGATACTTCAGGAAGCTCATGATTCCCCGTACTCGATACACCCCGGTAACACCAAGATGTATCTGGATCTGAAAGGAAGTTTCTGGTGGACAGGATTGAAGAAAGACATTGCCGAGTTCGTAGCTATATGCGATGTTTGTCAGCGAGTAAAAGCCGAGCATCAGAAGCCAGCAGGTTTGCTCCAACCTCTGCCGATACCTGAATGGAAATGGGAAAAGCTTGGTATGGACTTCATCACAGGATTACCCAGGACCCGTTCTGGCTATGATTCTATTTGGGTTGTGGTCGATCTTTTGACCAAGGTAGCTCACTTCATTCCGGTGAAGACTACCTACACTAGTGCCAAGCTGGCCAAGATGTATATGACAAGGATCGTATGTCTGCACGGAGTACCAAAGAGCATTGTGTCTGATAGAGGGACTCAGTTCACATCAAAATTTTGGCACCAACTGCATGAAACCTTGGGAACGAGATTGGAGTTCAGCACAGCATTCCACCCGCAGACAGATGGACAGACCGAGAGAGTTAATCAGATTCTGGAGGACATGTTGAGAGCTTGCGCACTAGACTATGGGTCTAGTTGGGATGACAATTTACCGTATGCCGAGTTCTCATACAACAACAGCTACCAGACCAGTCTGAAGATGGCCCCTTTCGAAGCTCTATACGGAAGGAGGTGCAGAACACCGTTGATGTGGGATGGAGTTGGAGACCGACAACTTTTTGGTCCCGACCTCATCCGAGATTCTGAAGAGAAGGTCAAGCTTATTCGTGACCGACTCAAGATAGCTCAGTCCAGGCAGAAGAGTTATGCCGACAGCAAACACAAGGAAGTAACGTACGAAGTGGGAGACCGAGCATATCTTCGGGTGTCTCCACTTCGAGGAATCAAGAGATTCGGTGTGAAAGGAAAACTAGCACCACGTTTCATTGGCCCCTACAAAATTCTTGAACGTAGAGGCGAAGTTGCATACAAACTGGAACTGCCGGAAGGATTGTCCGGAGTTCATGATGTCTTCCATGTTTCCCAGTTGAAGAAATGCCACGCTGAGATGGCCGATGTTCCGTTGAGAGATACAGTGCTCCTAGAGGCCATACAGCTTGACAGCAATCTGACGTATGAGGAGAAACCCGTCCGGATTCTCGAGACCGCCAACAGAGTTACCCGCAGCAAGATCATCAAGTTCTGCAAGGTGTTGTGGAGCCACCACACCGAGGAACAAGCCACCTGGGAACGAGAAGAGGATCTTCGTCGAGACCACCCGCACCTATTTTCTAGCCAACCCGAATCTCGAGGGCAAGATTCATCTTAAGGTGGGTAGGTTTGTAACATCCCAATTTTCGTAAATTCGGATGTTAATAGATCATTCATTTGCATCCCATATTTTACGCATCATTGCGTTCTTCTGAAAAATTTTATCGTTATGTGACTGCGGGCAATTTATCGGAGTGGAGATAATATGACTTCTCCCCTGTGAGTTAAAGTCACCATTTTGGTTTTGCAAATTTTCTAAACTCCGTAGTATTTTTTGTTGTTGTTGAGTTTTTCGATTGAGTTGTGTGACCTATTGCATAAAACTTTTTTTTTAAAAGTTGCATTAGGTGGAACTAGGGTTCCTATATGTATTATATATATTAGTACTCCTTATAGTATTTGTTAGTGAGGCCATATTTTTTTTACTGCTGTTTGTTTGTTTTTTTTCAAAAAAAAAATAGAACTGCCAGGCCGAGCCACAAGGGCTCAGCCCAGCCCCCATGCATGCACGCATGAAATTTCCATGCATGCACTCCCTCCCCACGTGAGTCCTCCCTCCCCTTTCCTTATTTCTCTCCTTCCTTCTTTCTCTCCCTCCTTTTCCTTTTACTCCCCACGTTCACCTCTCCCTCTCTTTCCTATTTTCTCTCCCATGATCTCCTTCCCAAAGTTCTCCCTCTCCTTCCTTCTACTCCCCTCCCCTAAGCCTATATAAACCCCCCCCACCGTCACCTCTCCCCAACCCTAGCCGCCGTCTCTCCACCGCCGCCTCCACAAGCCGCCGCCGGCGCCTCACCCCACCGCCGCCCTAGCCGCCGCCGCGAGCAGCGGCAGCAGCCCGAAAGCTGCTGCACCTCGGCCTCGCCGCGAAGGAGGAGCCCTCCCCGAACTCTCTCTCCACCGCCGCCTCTTCCCCGCGGAGGAGGAACCTCACCGCCGCCGCCCGACGCCCCACCGCCCGGAGCTACTCCCTCCTTCCTCGCCGGCCATCTCCTTTCTTGCCGGTGCAACACCTCCAGCCGCAGGTAGCAACCTCTCTCTCTCTATTTCATGCACTCCATCTCAGCCATTAGCATCTTGCCACGTGTAACCTCATTAGCACTAGCAGTTTAGTAATTTTCTGTCCAGATTTGGAAAACAGAAACTTTCAATCTTGTTTTGATCACAACTTTTTATCCCTACGTCCAATGACATTGATTCTTTTTCCAGTAGCTCAAAATTTCCTGTAGTTTTTAAAAATATATAATTTTTCTGTGTTGGGAATTTTCAAATATAAGTTAGAGCAGATTTAGTTTAAACACTGTTTTGCCTATTCCAGGAGTTTGAAAAATGATATTGAGTTGATTCTTTTTGCTACTGTTTTCTAGTGATAAAATCTTACTGTGGTAGAATTTTCATAATTTTCCAAGTATTTTTACTAGTGTTTTCAACAGAAACAAGTTTCTGTCCTACCGACGCGCGATAAATTCTTTTGCGTAGTCGTTTGCAAATCTTTACATGTGATGTTATATTTACTCGTGGCATGATTGAATTGCTTATGGTGTGCTTTGTGTTTGTATCGGTAGATCAGCCGGAGTGCGAAGCGTGTTACTTAGAGACGCTCGAGCAGGACAACTATCATCAAGGCAAGTCATCTTTGATCATGTTATTTTTACCTATGTTTTCAATGCATAGTAGATCACCTTCTTTGCCCTATTTGCATGCTGCCTAGGTACTTGGAAACTTTAGTCATAGGTGTAGTATCATGTGGTAGGAACACCAACACCTCGATACTTGGCCCCGGGACGACAAAGTTATATATATGCTATGCTTAAGTAGACGGGTTATCGGTTGAGTGTATGCCACGAGAGATGCGAGATTGATATAATAACCAAGACCGGACTAAGACAAGATTTTCAAGACCTCGGACGCAATGCAACACTGGGTGAAGGACGGTTGATCGGCTCCCTGGAAAACCCAGTGGATGCCCGGGATGCTGGAGAGGCCATGTCATCCTGCGGAAAGCTCCACCCAGGCTCAAAGGGACGGACGAAGACTTCAAGACTCAAGGCTTACCTACACAGCCACAAGTCATTATGGGCTCTGGCTTGGTTGGACAACGCGGCGACTCTGGACAGGCGGTGCTAGCAGATGTAGACGAACGGTAGGAATGGATGGGCACCGACAGGGATTCAGAGGTTCCCGTTGAAAGACCATGTTTTGATCATCCGGTCTTCAAACACCCTGAAGTGCGAGGACAAACCCGGAGGCGATCAAATCTTGTGGGGAACGTGTGCAAAACTCTGCAGAGTACTCAACCTAATCGATTAGCCGTGTCCACGGTCATGGACAACTTGAGCCGAAGGCATTGAATTCCCCCTAAACTCTCGACACAACTTAATAATGATGTGGGTGTTAACAACTATTCGGGTACGAGAACAGGTTGGCGGAACCATCTCGTTAACAACAAACTATGTAGTAATATTTTGCTTTCAAACCCTTTTGTTGTAGGATAAAACTAGCTTTATGCAAAAAAACTTAGCTCCACCAGCCAAATATGCATGTAGAGATAGTGATTACTATTTTACTCCCTCTCTTGATGATTTGCCAGCATATTCAATATGCTGACCTACACGGCTGCAACGTATCATGTTGCAGAGTACTTTTCCGACCAGGAGTGAGGCTACGGTTCTACGCTCAGCGACATGCCCTTGGAGTCGGATGGACTCGTCTACCTGATGCTTCCGCTTAGTCTTCGTTAGATAATCTCATGAGTTGGCCTTCAGCCACTTTATTGTACTCCTTTATTGTAATAAAGTACTCTTTATGAGATTTCGATTAATAAAGCTGTGTGATTGCACTCTTGAATATATACATTATGTACTGTGTGTGTACCAGCATGATCTTGGGATGGTACAGAAACACCAGAGGCTTGACTCGTTGAGTCGGGTCTCTACAGTAGAAGAACAGTAGGATTGGATGGGCACCGACAGTGGCTCACAGGAACCCTTTGGAAGACCATGTTTTGATCAGCCGGTTCTCAAACACCCTGCAGTGCGAAGACTCCAACAGAGGCGATCAAATCTTGTGGGGAACGTGTGCAAAACTCTGCAGAGTACTCAAACCTAATCTATTAGTCCTGTCCACGATCATGGACAACTTGAGCCAAAAGAACTGAAACTATCAGGAATTCTCAACACCATTAACTTATTGATGTGGGTAATATTGATAACTTGGGTATGAGAAATGGTTGGTGGAACCTTCTCATTAACAACCAAGAATGTAGTAAATTTTGCTTTTACCTCTCTCTTGTTGTATGAAAAATTTTGCTTTACGGAAAACTTAAACTACAGCCCCACCTACCATATATGCATGTAGTATAGATGATATTTTCATCCTCTCTTTTGTGACTTGCTTGAATATTCGATATGCTGACCTACACGGCTGCAACATCTTATGTTGTAGATACTTTCCTCGACGAGTAAGAGTACGATTCAGGGTTACGGTCTGCACTCAACCTGCCGTTGGTGTTTATTGGGACTCCACTCCCTTGATTGTTTCTGCAGAGTTTGAGGTATATATCAGTTATTATGCTATTTACATGTGATTGCACTTTGATATATACATTGATGTAATGTGTGTGCCAGCATACTAATCTAGGGATGGCACAGTTACATAGACGCTTGACTCGTTTTGAGTCGGGTTGCTACATCCGATGAACTATTACATGATCTAACTCATCCAATCTCTCTCATCCCCTTCACCTATAGCAGGAAATTACTCACACATGATGGGAGAAGCCTTGGAAGGATGATGGAGAGGTGATGGTGATGACGATGGCGATGATTTCCCCTCTCCGGAGGCCAAAACAACCTCCAGATTAGCTATCCCGAAGAAGAACCGAGGGTGGCGGCGGCTCCGCGTCGACAACTTACAAAACGACTTCTGTTCTGGAATTTCCTCGTCATGGGTAAAATTAGGAGCCAAAGTAGGGGACCAGAGGGGGTGGGTCCCACCCAAGTGGCCTCTCGGCGCGGCCAGGGGGCAGGCCGCGGCAGCATGTCGCCTGGGGGCCATGTGGCACCCCTCTGGCCCATCTTCTGGCCCATGGTCCCTCCCTGTGTGTGGATTTTCTCTATTTTTATGGGAATTTTCTGGGACGTCTAAATATTCATTTTCCTGTACACAAGAAAACAATATAGGCAGCTCTGCTGAAAACAGCGTCAGTCCGGGTTAGTTTCATTCAAATCGTGCAAGAAAGAGGCCAAAACAATAGCAAAAGTGTTTGGAAAATTCGATACATTTGAGACGTATCATCTCCATCATCCTATCCTAACTGGGGCAATGCTCTAATAATGATGATCATCACACTTTTAGTTACTTACAACTCGATATGAAAACCTATGAAACAATATTACTCAATATGAATGCCTCTGGCAGTGTACGAGGATGTGCAATGATGTAGCGTATCAAAAGATATCAAAAAATAGACAAGCCATGGAAATATCATGCTAGCTATCTTAAAATCATGAAAAGCAATATGACAATGAATGCTCAAGTCATGTATATGATGGTGGTGGAAGTTGCATGCAATATATCTCGGAATGGCTATGGAAATACAATGATAGATAGGTATGATGGCTGTTTTGAGGAATACATAATGAGGCTTATCTGCAACAAAGTGTATCATGCCGCGGGTGTGGATGCACCAGCGAAAGTTGCACCAATTCTTGAGGTGAAAATGAGCAATGCACGGTACTGAAGAAGCTGGCAAAAATGTGGAGGTGAGAGTGTGTATATCCATGGATTCACATTAGTCATAAAGAATTCACATACTTATTGCAAGAATTTATTAGATTTCTCGAAGCAAAGCACTACTCGCATTACCCTAGGGAGGAGGTCCGTAGGAGTTAACCATCGTGTGACCCCGATTATA
This sequence comes from Hordeum vulgare subsp. vulgare, assembly GCF_904849725.1. Taxonomy (NCBI): domain Eukaryota; kingdom Viridiplantae; phylum Streptophyta; class Magnoliopsida; order Poales; family Poaceae; genus Hordeum; species Hordeum vulgare. Next base: position 409,842,938 of record NC_058519.1, on the reverse strand, counting down.
ATAGCACAAAGGAGTTTAATCAAGGATAAATTATGCTCCAATCTTCATCGCATAACTAGAGACTATATGTGCATGCTTCAGAAATCACAAAACTTAGCATCAATATTCTTACTAATACATAATAATCCACTAGTGCAACCACATATTACTATGTTAATGTTGCAAACTATTGTAGGGAATCAAACATATCATATTCAGTGATCTACAAGTTTTATGTAGGATTTATGACTAACCATGTAAATGACCAATTCCCGTTGACTCTCTAAATAGGTATAAGTGAAGCATCAGAGTTTAATTCTTTATACAAAAGACCATGCCCTAATAAAAATAAGTGAAGCAAAACAACATTCTACAAATAACGGTTTTCTATATGTAGAGAAACATGCATCCAACTTCAAGTAATATAAGTGAAGCACATGAAGCATTCTATAAAGCCATACTCAAAAGATATAAGTGAACTGCAAAGAGAATTCAATAAATCAACCATGGACTTTACCATACCAGCATGGAGAATTTCTAAGAGGAAAATAAAAGGCACATGACGCTCCAAGAGTTTATGCATATCATGTGAACAAAACAAAAAACCGAGACATGCCGATAATTGTGGAAGAAGAAAGATGGGATGCCTTTCGGGGCATCCCCAAGATTAGATGCTTGAGTATCCTTGAATATTTAATTGGGGTGCCTTGGACATCCCCAATCATGATCTATTACCTCTCTTTATTCTTCTCAAATCAATACCTCCTCGATCTTTGAACACTTCATCCCCATAAAACTTAACAGAACTTCCATTAGAAAGGTTAGTACATATAACATCAAATCCAATCATGTCTTGTCATAACATTATTGTATTATTATAATCCAACATTAAATATTATATCCTGTCAAAATTCTATGGCTCCCAAGTCTATGGGGCTCAACAAGACCTCAATGATAAGTAGACAAAGCAATTATAACAGCAATCTGTGAAAAAGAGGACAATCTATAAAGATGTAGATGAATATTATACTTATGTAAATCAAAAAATTCTGAACAATTAGGACGTGGTAAAACATTTGTATAAAAGTACGGTGTAAATATTAAAGAAAATTTGACGTTCTAGTAAAATATAAAAAATCAAACACTACACCCGAAGTTTCTGTTTTTGCATATCACATATCAAACAAGCAATTCAGACATCCTAAAGGTAAATCTTGGCACATTATTTTTATAATACAATGTATTTGTACAAGAGGATAATTATTTTTGTTGAAATGTTGTCGTAATCAAGATTCCCAAAGTTTCCATGGGCATGAACAAAGTTCAAGGCTAGCCCCCACTTCAACGGTGCTCGTTCTTCTCACTTTTACTTTTCTTTTTTTTAAAGTTTTAGGTTCATCACTTTGTTTTTTTGTTTTTAATTATTTTAAAAGCATGCAACATAATAAAATGACTCCCTAAAAACTGTGGGTTGTCTGCCTGAAGGCGCTTCCTTTAAAATCATTAAGCTAGGCATATAGTCCTCAAGTAATTGATCCACCCGGATCCCAAGGTATATCAAAGACAATTTTAATTAACAATGATTTGTAATTTAGTAGTGAGCACAAAGTGATATATACCATGTAGCAACAAAGTATAAATTTGTTCCTATGCATTTGCATGTCATAAAATAACATTTCAGTGACACAAAGTAAGGGCCAGTATATAGCATAAGTAGTTTCTTGCAATTTTATCGTACCAGAAACATAGAGAGGTGAATATTTGGTTCATATCTCATAATAATTGCAAGTAGGAGCAGGAAGCACATGCATATTGTATTTATCAAAATCATCGTGTGTAATATTAAGATGCAACCCATCAACATAGTCCCTAATAAGTGCAAACTTCTCCGGTATATGTGTGGGTGCAATAGCAACAATTTCATACTTAACATAATGAACTATAGCAAGTTCATATTCATAAGCATAATTCATATTGGCATCATGGCCACAAGCATAGGAAGTATCAAGTTCATTAGAAGGGATATTTCAAATGAATCCAAGGGATCACAACAATCATCATAGCATTCATCCTTTGGTATGTGAGAAGGGAAATTAAACAATGTATGAGTTGAAGAGTTACTCTCATTAGAAGGTGGGAACTAGTAGCTAATCCACTCTTCCCCCTTTTGTTCTTCGCTCGCATCCTCATCTTTTCTATCTAATGAGCTCAGGGTTCCAACAATTTCTTGTCCATAGATTCCTACAATATATTAATCTCTTCCAAGGTAGCACACATTATTTCAATAAATTCTTTAACATAAGCATTAGAAGCATAGTTTTCATGGTAATATTTAAGTATGGCAAAAAATAGATTTGTAAAAAGTAGCATCATACTTTTCAATCAAAGTAGCAACTTCATAAGCACCCTTAAAAGCAAAAAATTCTTCAAATTTTTCAACATCATGATAACAGCTTGCATCTTTGGCATAAGAAGATAATATTTCATTATAATTAAACACACATTGATAGGGAAGGTGTTTGGTAGTGTCTTGAGAACAACAAGAAAAATCATGTATTCACATAAATTCCAAGCATCGCAACACAAAGTATTAATTTGATGACACAAGAGCTTCCCTTTTTGAGATAAGCGATGTCGCACATAATAAGCATGCTATTTAATGATTTTCCCTCAAATAAACTAGTTGGGTTTTCGGCATGAGCACAAAGGGATCAAAGACGATCCAAGTAAAAAAGCTTCAGCAGTATAGTACATTTTGGGTTGTTCCTCAACCACGGGGTTAGCAAATACAACTATTTTTTGGTATTTTGTGTTTTCTACCCATAACTAAAGATAGAAAACAACTTAGAACGGAAAGTAAAATTTACTTACTGGTAAAGCAAACAAGCACAGACGAGAATATCAACCGCTATGCTATTGCTCCCCGGCAACGGCACCAGGAAAAGTTCTTGATAACCCACAAGTATAGGGGATCATTTGTAGACTCTTTTTATAAGTAAGCCTGTCAAACAAAACGATGAGCTAAAGTTAGAATTAATATTCTCCCAAGTTCTATCAACCACTGATACAACTCCATGCACGCTAATGCTTACTTTACCTAGAACAAGTATGAAACTACTTTGCGGGGAGGAAACTAGAAGTACTTAGTACGTGTAATAGATAGTTTTGCAAGATAATAAAGAACACGAAAAAAAAGTTAGGTATTGTTTTAGTTAAATATTAATTTAGTTCGTTGTCTAGTAGAAATCTTTTTGTAACACAAGAGAAAGATTGTCCATAGGCAATTGAACATAACATGATATGTACTTCATCATATGCAATGAGGAAGAGGCATACACTAAGACACTTTCTGTACCTGGATCATATGCACTTATGATTGGACCTCTAGCAAGCATCCGCGACTACTAGAAATCATAAAGGTAAAACCCAACCATAGCATTAAACATCAAGTCCTCTATACTCCCATACGCAAACAATCCCCTTACTCGGGTGTAAGCTTCTATTACTCTAGCCGCCAGCTATAACCGAATCGTGAACATACTGAAAACCCTCCAATGGGATTCCCTCACATGTGCGCCTCACGGAGATCACCTTAGGGTAGCACCATATAAACATACAACTTCTATCAATAACATCATACCACAATTAACCCGTAGGACAAAAGAGATCTACTCAAACATCATACCACAGACACACATCATTGGATAATAATATATGCCTTTAAGCACCATGTTTAAGTAGAGATTATAGTGGGGATAAGAGGGTTTACACCGCTGCATATAGGGAAGAGAGTTGGTGGTGACAGCGGGAAAGTTGTTGTTGTATATTGTTGTCACGATGGTTGCCCCGACGATGCTCCCGTTCCACTGAGAGAGAGGGGGAGAGAGCCCCCCTCCTTATTATTCTTCCTTGGCCTCCTCCCTAGGTGGGAGGAGGGTTTCTCCTCTGGTCTATGGACTTCATTGCTCCAGGAGGGAAGGACCCCCTCCGAGATTGGATCTATCTCTTTGTCTCTCTTCTGTTTTCTCTTGTGTTTTCTGGCCCTTCACCATTTTTTATATATCCGGAGATTCGTAGCTCCGATCGGGCTGATATTTTGAGTGGATTTTTATCTTGAAAATATCTTTCCCGTGGCAAAAGTACGGCCCCAACCAGAATAAGGGGGAGCCACAAACCATCAAGGCGTGCCCTATTGGCTTCTGCAATCCTCGGACACCGTTTTGTGTTGGTTCTAGTTCCCGGAATTCACATATATTGCAAGAACAATCTCCGTAATTTTTATCGTGTTTGATTTCAAATTTCTGCGAAACAAAAACCGCACAAAAATAGGAACTCACACTGGATAAGTAAGTTAGTCACACAAATAATATAAAATGTTTCCAAAAGTATATGAAAGTTGTACAACATTGGTATGAAAAAAATTAAAAATTATAGAAACAATGGAGACGTATCATCAAACCAATAGGAGGACCACACAATTTCTGTCTTCAGCGCCTACACACAAAAGAGCACACAATTGCACCTAACGCGGGCAAGAGGGTTGTCAATCCCCTTAAACTCATTAGTTGCAAGCAATAAGTAGTGATAGATAGATAATATAAATATATTAAATGTAAAAATTAATGCAAATAATAAAAGGAAGTGAGCTATTCATAGTGTTTGTAAATATATTTGTGAATAGACCCAGGGGCCATAATTTTCGCTAGAGACTTCTCTCTCGAAGAAAGCATACGGTGGGTAGACAAATTATTGTTGGGCAATTCATATAAAAGCATATAGTCATGCAATATTTATTCATGACAATGATCATGTATATAGGCATCATGTCCATAAGCAAGTAGATCAACTACTGCCTATATTTACTACTATTACTCCACCCATCGAGCGCTATCCAACATGCATTATTACGCCCTTGATTGGATCGTACGCTAATCATACACGCAAATGCGTATCGCCAAGCTCAGGGACTCATGGGAAGATATCACAACACAACTCTAGACACAAATAAAACATACAAGCTTCATATTACAAGCCAGGGGCCTCGAGGGCTAGAATAAAGAAGCTCGATAAACACACGAGTCGGTGAAAGCAACGAAAATCTCAGTATTGACATAAGACAAGGATAATGTCTTAGAGAAGGCTAGCACAAAAGAGACAATGATCGAAAATGGCGAGGTCTCCTGCCTGGAAACCTCCTGAACTACTTATGGTCGTCAGCGGCCTCCACGTAGTAGTAGGCACCGTCGGGGTAGCAGTCATCATCTGCGGGATATGCCATCTCCTGGGATCCATCATCTAGTCGCAGCAATCGAATCAAGGGGACAAGGGGGAGCAAAGCAACGGTGAGTACACATCCAAAGTAATTGAAAGACTGATGTCAGAACTACCCTAAGTATGCATCAGTATCAAAGGGAAGGGGATTATATGTGGGCTGACTGGAGCAATGCGAGAATAGAGAGAGGGGACTAGTACTATCGAAGACTAGCATGTTCAGGTGTCTTGCATCAATAAAAGAGAATAGAGCAAAACAACACAAACATATAGTCATATTATTGCAGCGATATCATTTAAGGTCATGCCCAGAGATTCTTCCTTGAATCCCTGCGAGAAAGCAATCCCGGAGCAACATTCTAGGTAAGTAACACTTCTAGTTGTATAAGATCGGGGCACAACTCCAAGTCGTCCTGTAACTGTGGACACGGTAATTTGAATAGTTATTTCATCCCTGGAGGGGTGCACCATCTTACCCGTCACGCTTGATGAACTCTGGCCAGACACACTTTTGAGGGTCATGCCCGGCCTCGGAACATCAACACGTCGCATCCCTACCTAGGCTCAACAGAGAGGCCAGTCTGTTGGTCTAAGTCCTAAGAGCGCAGGGTTCATGGGCCCATCACCCATTGCACTCCTGCATGTTGTGAGGGCGACCGATAAGTATTGGCACCTCTTATACAAGAACGATGATTATCCAGACCACTCGGGCGAGCACCGCTCCATTGCTGGCGTCTGAAGAGCTTCGGTTGATACCACGACGTCGAGTGTCCATAACTTCTCCCACGAGGACGGTGAGTGCGAAAAGGTATACAACCAACCCAAATTAAATACCCAAATCCATTTTCATTTTAATTAACACATCATCACATCCATGCGGGAATCCACTCGCAACACACCATTCATCAAGTTCACGGTAACAAGGTCAAGTAGCTATGCGGTGTAACACCAGAGGGATCAGAGGTATCACCCTCGATGGATTCCGAATGATGTAACCGTCATGGTGGCCAAGGAGGAATCACCCTTGATGATCCACACTTGATGGGTTGTAAGACAGAGTCGTTTATCGGAGGTGATGAAGGAAGAATCACCCTCTGAGAACCACCACCGGTCAACTACTCTACAGAACTAACATCAGGAGTACGAATCGAGGTGTCGCCCTCGATACTCGATAGTAGCTCTACAATGTCGTAAAGTTAAGGGGGTGTGAGTGGTGTGACGGGTCTTGGCTCATAGATTATATGATCGAGGCTTGATGAAAAAGCAGGGGCAACTGGACTAATGGCCAAAGGGGATCACTGCTCCACCTATACTCAGCAGTTTAAAGTGCGGTACAGTAAGGCACTAGTTCATCAAAAACAGGCTATGCATCAGATATAGGAGCTAACTACAAAAGTAGCAAAATCTAATGCAAGCATGAGGGAGAAATAAATAGGCGATAGAGGAATGATCAAGGGGGGTTTGCTTGCCTTGTTGCTCTGCAGCAAAGGGCTGGTCGTCAGGAGGCTAGTAGTCCCAGGCAGCATCGTTAGTCTCGGAGTCTACCGGTAAGAAGAGGGGGGAGAAACAATAAATATAATGCACACATGCAACATGATGCATGCCATGGCAATATCTAGGGCTAGGCATGAGCTAACGCAGTATTACCCGTCATAGACGGATGGGGAAAATATCTATCCCGCGTCTCTAGCTACTACCAGAAAGGCAAAACAGATGGAAAAGTTCCATGTTCGCTATGATAGAGACACGTGACAAACGAATTGATAGCGTATCCGGGTTCATCTCATTTTTCTGATCAACTTTCATGTACAAAATATTTTCACCCGGTTATGGATTATTTTATATTATTTTTTTAAGTTTTTTAATATTCAGACATTAATAAATTTAATTTAATTCAAATAATCATTTATGACATCAGCATGATGTCATGCTAACATCGACAGTCAATAGTCATGTTGACTCGTCAGCTCTCACGAGTGCGTCCCAAACGTCATACCCACATTTTAATTTAGTTTAATTAGTAATTAATCAGATTAATTTAGGGGATGGGACCCATGTGTCATTCTCTATAATTTAACTAACCAAATTAACTTAATTATATTAGGTTTAATTAACATAATGAATTAGGCAGATTAATTACCCTAATTAATTACTTTAATTAATTTAGACACGATTACTTAAGGGACTTAATTAATCATCTAATTAATTGATTAACCAATTAATTAATTAATTGATAATTATTTGAAATTCATTATTTTATTAATCTTTTTTATTAGGGGCGTGGGCCACCCATGTCATTCTCTAGGGGGGCAATCCGCCCCCAAAATGTCTAACACATGCGGGGGGGCTAATCTCCGTGGATTAACAGCAAGGTCCCGAGGGGCAGGGCCGAAGCCAGGCGAGGCACGGCCACCGTGTGGGAGTGGTGACGGACGGCGGTTGGGAGGGGCGCACCGGTGTGGGCGGCGGGGCTAGCGAGCCCGAGGCGTGCGAGGGGTGGTCGCTAGAGCGCGGCATGCGGGGGCGCGGCTCGGGCAAGGCGGGGCATGGGAGGGGATGGGCCGGGGCCTTTTCCTTTTTTTTCTTTTTCTTTTTTTATGTATAATTTTATTATTTCATTTTACCTTTTTATGTTATTTTATTTTTAGTGCCTAAATTACCTTTATAAAAATATGGGACTTGTTGCCCCACAATTTTTAATGTAATACTATTTCAAGCTACACATGTTTTTGGGGGGTTTAGAATTTATTTAAATATGGTAAAATGCAAGAGGGCATTTAATAGTTGTTTTGGCCCTGGTTTTATTTGGTTTTGAGGCATTAAAGTATGTGGTAAAATGTTAGTTCCAATTTTGTAAATACTTAGGAATTATTTGTAACCTAAGCATGATTTTTGTTTTCATGTTTGACAAAATATTTATACCACCTATTAATTGAATTTTGAATTTCAACACGAATTTGATATGAGATATGAAGTTTAAAGTGATCAAGAACTGTTTAGCAAAATGATTAGGCATTGATCATGGCATCACTGTAGCTTAATTAAAATGATCACTGTAGCATAATCTGGGGATGTCACAACTCTCCCCTACTAACAAGAATTCTCGTCCCGAGAATCAAGAGGTAGAAGGAAAGAGCTCGGGGTATTCATCACAAAGATGATCCCCGCGTTCCCAAGTGGCTTCATCTTTAGAATGATTTGACCACTGCACTTTAAGGAACTTGGTGACCTTGCGTCGAGTCTGATGTTCACATTGATTGACAATCCATACCGGATACTCTTTATAAGAGAGGTCTTGTTGTAGCTCAAGCATATCATGATCCACTGCTTGAATAGGATCTTTGAAGCAGTGGCGGAGCTGAGACACATGGAAGACATCGTGAACCTAAGAAAGGTTCACCAATAGTTCCATGTGATAAGCTACTTTTCCACGCCATTCAAGAACAGTGAAAGGACCAATATAGTGAGGAGCTAGCTTGCCCTTGATCCCAAAACGCTATGCACCTCTCATTGGTGTGACCCGAAGATAAGCGTTTTTGCCAGGTTGATAGACCATATCTTGGTGATGATGGTCATACTAACTTTTCTACCGAGACTGAGCATCCTTCATATTCTCATGAATAATGCGGACTTCATCTTCGACATGCTGGATAATATCCGGACCAGAGAGTGATCGCTCCCCAGTTTCTGACCAATTCAGAGGAGTTCGACACCTTTGTCCATAGAATACTTTGAAAGGGGCCATCTTTAGACTACCTTGATAGCTATTGTTGTAGGAGAACTCGCCATACGGGAGAGATTCCTCCCATTTCTTACCGAATGAAATGACACAAGCTCGAAGCATGTATTCAAGAATTTGGTTGACTTGTTCAACTTGCCCCTCGGATTGAGGGTCAAATGTGGTGCTAAAGGATAGATGTGTCCCCATAGCCTTCTGAAAACTTTCCCAGAATTTTGAAGTGAACAAGTTGCCACGGGTCGAGCTGATTACCAACGGAATAACGTGAAGTGAAATAATTCTAGACATATAAAGATCTGCGAGCTGACTAGCTGTAATTGTTTCTTTGACGGCCAGAAAATGTGCAACTTTGGACAATCGGTCAATGACGACAAGAATAGCATCATTACCTTTCTGAGATCTGGGAAAACCAGTGAAAAAGTCAATTTCAACATGGAGCCATTTTCATTCAGGAATAGAGAGAGGTAGTAGAGTTCTAGCAGGCTTTTGATATTCTTATTTTATTCGCGTGCAAATATCACATTGTGCAACATAGCATGCAATGTATTGTTTCATATTTGACCACCAGAATCTTTGACGGATGTCTTGGTACATCTTGGTACTACCCGGATGTATAGACAACTTTGTGTCGTCATCTTCTTTCATCACCTTTCCAGTCATTCTTAGGTTTTCCCTCTTAGTTGGAACGAATAAGCGACCCTTGAAGCACAAGGCTCCATCATCAGCAACAGTGAAGCAAGAGGGTTTACCTTCTCCAAGGTAGCGTTTAATTCTTTCGACATAATCGTCATAGATTTACATATTTTTGATGCGAGACATGAGATCTGGTTCAGCAACCAGTATATTGAGGGAACCCTGATTAACAACACGGAGGTTCATCTTGTGAACGTCTTCACGAGGTGAGCAAGATAACCCTGAGGAACAATATGAATGTTCAGCCTACGGAATTCCTCTTGAAGACGGTCATGAACCTTATGAACCTAGAGGTGGTTGCAGTATGACTTGCGACTCAAGGCATTAGCCATTATGTTAGCCTTGCCAGTGGTATAACATATACCACAGTAAAAATCTGCTATGCGTTCCATCCATCTCTGTTGACGTAGGTTCAGATCCGGCTGAGTGAATAGGTACTTCAAACTTTGATGATCGGTGTAGATCTCATAGCTATTACCAAGAAGGTAATGCCGCCACTCTTTCAGTGAATGTGCTACTGCAGCAAGTTCAAGGTCATGAACTTGGTAGTTCACTTCATGACCACGTAGCTGACGAGATGCATAAGCAATCACCTTGCGATCTTGCATCAGGATACAACCTATCCCTTGACGAGAAGCATCAAAATTAATGACGAGTTCCTTCTTAGTATCCTGAGGAGAAAGTACTGGAGGAGATGTAAGTTTGTTCTTGATTTCTTGGAAACTTTCCTGATATTTATTAGTCCACTCATACTTAACACCTTTGTGAAGCATATCGGTTAAGGGCTTTGCAATCTTGGAGAAGTTCTCGACGAATCAACGACAATAGCTGGCAAGTCCGAGAAAACTTCTGACTTGCTTGACATTCTTTAGGGGAGTCCAGTCAAGAATAGCTTGAACTCGTTCGGGGTTAACCACAATACCATCCTTGAAGATCACATGACCAAGGTACGTCACTTCATCTAGCCAGAATACACATTTGGAATACTTCGCATAGTGCTGATGCTCCCAAAGCTTATCCAGTACAAGACGAAGATGTTCGGCATGTTGTTCTTTATTCTTTGAATGTACCAGAATATCATCCAGATATACCACGATGAATTGGTCGAGGTAGTCCATGAGTATATAATTCATTACTCAAGACAAGGTTGTCGGGGCATTGGTTAAGCCGAAGGATATGACGGTGTACTCGCATGATCCATAGCGAGTAACAAAGGCGGTCTTTGGGTATTCTCTTTGTGAACATGGATCTGGTGGTATCCCAACCTCAAGTCAAGCTTAGAGAAGACTGAGGAACCAGCAAGTTGATCATACAGATCATTTATCCGAGGAATAGGATATTTGTTTTGAATAGTGTCTGATTGATAGGACGGTATTCTTGAACCAAACGATTTGTTCCATCCTTCTTCTTCACAAAGAGAGAAGGTGCTCCCAAAGCGGAGGAACTTAGACGAATGAAACCAAGACGAAGCAAATTGTCAATTTCTTGCTTAAGTTCAAGGAGTTCATGTGGTGGCATTTTCTAAAGTTGCTTGGCGATAGGAGTGATGCCAAACTCGACAGCCCGAGCATGGGGAATCCCCGGAAGTTCTTCTCGAAAGACATCTTGGAATTCCCAGACAATTGGAATGTTTTTGATCCCTTGAGGAGGCGACGCATTTAATGCATTCAAGGCATATAGCCGTGCCTCAGCATCTCGAATGAGATGAGCATGGTAGCTTATTAACTCATTTGAAGGGTGTAGGAGGTGGACGGTTTTGGTGGCACAAACGATTGAAGCCGTATGAGCTTTCAACCAGTCCATTCCTAGTATGAAGTCAATGTTGGAAGAATTAAATAACATGGGCGGCAAGGAATTCCAATCCTTCAATTTTAACAGGGACATTGGGACACACCATGGAGGGTCAACATTGGCCCGCAGGGGCGTTTGCCACTATTGGGATGTTCATATCTTCGTAATTAATGACATGCATGAATGCAAAACTTTACGACATGAAGGAACGTGATGCTCCTGTGTCAAACAATACAGAAGCAGGTAATGAGTTAACGAGAAGTGTACCCCATCACGGTAGTAAGCTGGTCTTGAGCTTGACCCATACCAATGTTGTTGGCCGGACTGCGAACATAAGCAGGCTTGGCATTGTTGTTGCGGTTCTGATTGTTGCCACTGCCAGTTGAGCTAAGTGCCAGCTAGTTCGGATTATGCCTGTAGTCTCTAGCACGGTGACCTGGACGGCCACACTTGAAGCACATCATATCCTTAGGACGGGAAGGAGGAACTCGAGGCGGTGGAGCTAGAAGCCTCGGCTGCCTAGGTGGTGGAGGAGGCAGACGAGGTGCAGCATAGGACACCCTTGGAGCAGGAGCGGGTGCATGATACATGTTGTGGGGAATCCAGATCTTTCGCTTCTGTGCAAATAAGCCCAAATATGAACCCATGTCACGGTTGCGCTTGCTGCTATCCTTGTATTCCTGCACACCAGTTTCAACTTGAATGACCTTGTTCACCTACGTGGCGAAATCAGTATAGTCCTGAACAAGGAGCGCCAGCTTGATGTCAGGGTGGAGACTGTAACATCCCAAATTTTGGAATGTTAATAAAATTATAAGACTGTTTGTTTGTTTGCTTGCGTGATTGAAACTTGAGTAAAATTTGAAACTTTTCAAAACTTTTGAATGAGAGGGAATAAAATGACTTTCCCTTTTTCCTGTGAATTCAAATTCATCTTTTTTTCAAAATCAGCGAGAGGAGATAGCATGACTTCTTCAACTATAAAGAATTTGAATCAAGGTGGCATTGGAATTCCTTTCGATTTTGCTTTGCATTTTGTTTCTTCCACACTCACGGAATGCCGGAACCATATCTTGTCAAGCAAGAACAAGAGAGGAGAAACATGACCCTCCAAAACCCGGGGATATTCTTTGAAATATTTGAGCTATGAAACCCAAGATTTATTTGAGAAAATATTTGCAAAAAGAAATAAAGCATTTAGGGATTTCCTAAAAAACATTTTTTTTCAAGTATTTATTTTGGTAGTGAAAAAATGCCCATATTTTTGGATTTATTTTTCTGAAAATTTTAATATATTATACCCCTATATTCGAGGATATTCTATTTCCTTTTAACCATATTAATTCCTGTTTTAATAAAAAGGGAAAGAGATCTCTTATTTTAGGAATGTACTTGGGCCACATTAGGAAACCAATCTGGCCCAATCCCACCTTCTTCTTCCTCCTCACAAGCTTCGTTCTGTGGCCATGGCAGAAGCTTCCCAGGAAGTTTCCCTCCCCCGATTCGCGGGCTACACTTCCTTCCCGAGCCTCCCACCATCCCTATAAGAACGCCCCTCCTCTCCTCGTTCCATTTTCCCCATCAGCTAGCCCTCTCCCTACCCGTAGCCACGACGCCCCCACCATTGTTGTTCCTGCAAGGAGCCGAACAGAAGAACGCCCAGGAGCCCCTAACGTCCCCTTCCTCGCCTCCGGGACCCCCTCCGTCGTTCCCCCTCCCCGCCGGCGACCTGCCCACCTCGCCAGAGCAGCTACCTCGCCGGAGTTCTTCCTCTTTGTCACCCATGGTGAATTTCACGAAATCCCGTATTGCAGTTTTTTCAGAAAATTGCAATCTTAGAAAATTCATATCTATTAGTCTATAACTCAGAATTTGGTGATTCTTTTTGAGTTGGATCACAAATTTTATTTAGTTTCTGTAGATATATAATTTGTCTATGTTTGGATTTATAAAATTTGAATTAGATCAGATTTGATTTAAAGCTCGTTTTGCTTATACCGGGAGTTTGAAAATAGCTTTTAAATTAATTCTTTTTGCCACTGTTTCCTATTGATCATATATTTCAGTAGTTTAAGTTTCAATTTTTTTTAAATATTTTACTTAGGGTTTTAGCAAAACTGATTCTGTTTTAGCCTTTTTTGTTTTCTTGCTATTTCTTTTGTATTAATTGTTCTTAATTTGTTTTTTTTTTGTAATTGTGACAAGTTATATTTTTTTTATGATATTTACCAGTAACTTTTCAACAACAACAAAATTTTATTTTATTTATTCTTATTTGTTTGCATGGAAACAATTCTAGTTCTATACTAACTTGCGAATTGATTGCATTGCTAGCTTGATATCCTATTTTGAAAATACTTATAAAATAATATTGTTTTGTAAATTTTACTTCTGTTATATTAGTTATTTTATATTTTGTTTTCTGTTATTTTTTCTATTTTAGTGTTTTATTTTCAGTTAGAACAAAAACTATATAGTGTTTGATGTAGTAGAAGGCTTCCTAGCTTCTTTGAAGTTTCCTTTGGATTTTTATCCGCTCTCTCTTATTGATTTTTGATTGCATCAACTTTTATTGCTGTTTGTTAATTGATTGCTAGAATGATTGCTAGTGTGAGTGCTTATGTGAATACTATGTTTGATTATATAGATTTCATCGGAGAGTGATGAATAGTTCTATCACGTATTTCCCGAGAACAAAAATTCTTCTTCATCAACATCACCAGGCAAGTCATTTGATCATGTATCACCTATGTTTTATGCATCGTAGTTCTACCATCCTATGCCCAATTGCATGCTGAGTAGGTACTTGGAAATTATGGTTACATATTGTAGTATCATGTGGTAGGCACCCAACAACCCCGTTACTTGGCCCGGGACGACAAATTTCATATTGCTATGCTTGAGTAGACGGGATTTCGGTTGAGTGCATAACACGAGTGATGCGAGGTTGATTAATAATCAAGACCGGTTAAGACAAGATTTTCAAGACCTCGGACGCAATGCAACTCTGGGTGAAGGACGGTTGATCGTCTCCCTGGAGAACCTAGTGGATGACCCGGGATGCTGGAGAGGCCATGACATCCTGCGGAAAGCTTCACCCAGGCTCAAAGAGACGGACGGATATTTTCAAGACCCAAGGCTTACCTGCACAGCCACAAGTCATTATGGGCTCTGGCTTGGTTGGACAACGCGGCGACTCTGGACAGGCGGTGCTAGCAGATGTAGAAGAACGGTACGATTGGATGGGCACCGACAGGGATTCAGAGGGACCCGTTGAAAGACCATGTTTTGATCATCCGGTCTTCAAACACCCTGAAGTGCGAGGACATACACGGAGGTGATCAAATCTTGTGGGGAACGTGTGCAAAACTCTGCAGAGTACTCAAACCTAATCGATTAGCCGAGTCCACGGTCATAGACAACTTGAGCCAAAGGGACTGAAGTTATCTGGATTTCTCAACACCATTAAATATATTTGATGAGGGTAATTATTGACAACTCGGGTACGAGAACTGGTTGGCGGAACCATCTCGTTAACAACCAACTTTTGTAGTAATATTTTGCTTTTAGCCCCTCTTGTTGTAGGAGAAAATTTGCTTTACGCTAAAACTTACAACACCACCTGCCATATATGCATATAGTATAGATGATTACTTTTCACCCCTCTCTTATGTGACTTGCCGGCATATTCAATATGCTGACCTAAATGGCTGCAATGTCTTATGTTGCAGATATTTTTCTTCGACGAGTAAGAGTACAATTTCAGGGTTACGGTCTACACTCAACTTGTCGTTGGTGTTTATTGGGACTCCACTCCCTTGACTGCTTCCGCTGAGATATTTAAGGTATATATCAGTTTTACGCTATTTACATGTGATTGCACTTTGATATATACATTGATGTACTATGTGTGCCAGCATACTGATCCAGGGATGGCACAGAAACACAGAGGCTTGACTCGTTTTGAGTCGGGTCGCTACAGAAATGGTATCAGAGCACATGTTGACTGTAGGACGTGACCCTAGAAACTAGAAATTTCTTAGGATAGGATCTCTCAAAGAAAATCTTATTTTCGAGAACACCTTTCACTTCTCATCTCTTCTAATTTCATCAAATGTTCTCTCTCACCTCAAATAGTTATACAATCCCCTTTCCCCTTTGACCACGTGAAGGATCAACCGACTCCCACTTCAAAGTAAAGAGGATTTCACCACGCGTTTGAAGAATTGAAGCTACACCAACAGTAGACTCTCAAGACCCGAAGAACTCGAAGACCTTGAAGTGTTCGAATAATTATATGACCATTAGAAGTCCAAACCCCTTTTATGTACCCACGTTAGATACGATGATTTGTGAGCCGTCATTGGTGTGTGTTTTCCGACAGCCACAAATAAAACCTATTCTCAAAAATATTGTTTGTATTGTGTGTATCTCCCTCCCTCTCTTACCCGTCTCATCCCCAAAACCTCAACCCTACCAGATGGAATATGAAGCTGGACTTGTAGTCTCTGGACCAATGACCCAGCTGGAGGCTGAAATATGGATTCAGAATATGGAGAACCACTTCGGGAGCAATTTGATTTCAAGGAAGTATGAAGTGGAACACGCTCATCAGTACTTTACACAAAGTGCTGCAATCTGGTGGAAAATGCATCATGCCATACAAGGATTCAGTGGAGCAGAAACTTGGGACGAATTCAAGAAGACTCTATTAAGATCCCGTCTCATTCGGAAATGCAATGATAATCCGAAGGAGAAGACTTGTGCATGCAAGATCTATGGAGAAATAGGACACACCCAGGAAGAACACAAGGATGGATGCACTCATTGTGAAGAAAATCACCCAGTTGAGGAGTGCCCAAGTAGTCAGGTGACTTGTTTCCTTTGTGAAGGAACCACCCACTACCCAGCTCAGTGTCACATTTACACCAAGGTGCAACAAGTTGTCAAGCAGCAGAAAGATGCAGTGAAGGAAACCCTCAAGAAGAAGATTCTAGAAGAACCTGTGATGAACGAAAATATTGAAGACCCTGATGGACAAGGTCTGACCAGATTTTTCTCCAATGCATGCTACTCATGTGGAGAAGAAGGACATTATTCACATGACTGCATGAAGAGAAGCCAAGAGTATCTGGGAAACTTCCCGACGGAAGAAGTGGAGTTTGATCCACTTGAAATAGAAGAACTGGCCAAAAATAAAGGAGTCCAGAAAGAAAAAAAGGTACCCTCGGAAGAGCCAAATCTCTGCAGATATAGACCTGAGTCATGTCAGATGTTACAAGTGTATGGAATTTGGCCACCACAAATACATGTGCTCAGGAAGGAAGCCGGAAACCCAAGGAGCAAAAGCAAACACTAAGACGCCTCGAGACTTGTCAGAACTCATTTGCTTTCGTTGCAAGGAAGCAGGACATTTTGCTAGCGATTGTCCACAAAGGAAGAAAGCTAAGAAGGAGTAGTTAAGTTTTGACCGCGGAAATTGGTGTAATATGAAGAACTCTTGTTTTTCATGAGATCATGGAGTGAAATTTTTTGTAACAGAAGTCCCTGAGTTTGTAATAACATCATGAATAAATGGAATTTATTGTCTCATGATTGCCTATGTTGAAACTGTATGCGTTGTTCCTCTACGAGCAAAGATCTCTGAACATTTATGAGGATAAGAAAAATATGGTCTATGCAGGCATGAGTATAATTCATCAGTGTGGTAGTAATCGGTAAACCCCACAGGATCCATTGAATAGGAGTGTACCATGATTACCAAGGAGACACATACATTCCTCTGAGTACCTATTTACTGACACCTACAGATGACAACTCTCTACGAGTCATTCCTCAAGGGCCCCGAAACGATCATGACCCTGACCAGTGAGCATGATTACCCGAAAATCCTGAAGGACATGATGAAGCACCTTCATCTTGAAGGTGATGCAGTCTACAAAGGCTACCCATTCATGGAAAATGGAGTGGAACTTTGGTACATGGAAGTACACCTCCACCATGTGAAAGGAGTTTGTCCAAAGACTATGGGGCAATACTTTTTCATTTCACGTGTACCACGAGCAACCTTCTTTGATGTTGTTCGTGAAGCTGCCATGGAAGCCATACGTCAGATTGGAGAAATACTTGAAGCAAGACTCCGTCATACCCAGGAATACCTGAGTGAAGTACATGCGGAGATGATGGAGATGAAGCTCATGACCACCATGATGAAGCAAAAGATGGATGATTTCAAGGAGCACCTCGGAAAGTTCAAGTGGAACTAAAGTACCTCCAAGAGAGATGAATGAATAATGTTGGCAGAAATGCTCGACCATACCGAACAATGTGGATGGCAGCATTTGTAATAAATTCCTTTTGAGTTGGAATTTTGAAGAAAGCAAGGATGTAATAAAGGATTGATTACGAAATAACTATGAATTATGGAAGAAGCTATGATGGATCAGCAAACATTTTCTTAGGAATATATGAAAGCCAGAGAGTTGTGAAGATACGATAGATGTTTTGTTCAACTTGCAGAACCAATGGATTATCCGAACTCCGTTCGTGGACAAGAGAAATTCTGCAACGCTTGTGAGGATGCCCAAGTGTTAGAATACGAGATTCACTAAGCCTTATACAAGGTAATGATTTCAGTGCGACATGGCTTGGCCATCATGACGACTTACTATTATCATTCTCTTGCTATTTGGAATGGTAAATCTGAGAGACTTACCCATAGTGAGAGACGACGTTATTTGAAGCTTTTGTTTAAGCCTTAGAATGGTATACTGAAAGCCCCATGTACATGGCACTTGTTGTCACGCGTAGGAAATTTTACGGTGAGAATGAAGACAAGACCTCTCTCTCTGCAGGATAACCACAAGTGGTAGACCACCATGAGAACCATCGATAGGTTATTTAGAATTGACCGTGAGACTGTCAGTTAAGAAGACCCAGTAACGGAAGAAGCTTATATCAACAGAGGAACCCTCGATTTTGATGGAAATGTTATGAATATAACGGGAGGGCATCACCAAAGGATTTAGTATGAAGACTGTGAGAAGTCAGTTGCCAAAACCCCAGAGGATCGTTAAAACATTTTGAGGGACCAGTAATCCTTATTTTGAAATGTGGTAGCATCCCACTTTGCCGGAGGTTGGATTTGTTAGAAGACCACCAAACCCTAACCTTTCTTTCTAGCCTCTTAGAATCTCAAGGACGAGATTCATTTTAAGTGTGGTAGGTTTGTAACATCCCAAATTTTGGAATGTTAATAAAATTATAAGACTGTTTGTTTGTTTGCTTGCGTGATTGAAACTTGAGTGAAATTTGAAACTTTTCAAAACTATTGAATGAGAGGGAATAAAATGACTTTCCCCTTTTTCCTGTGAATTCAAATTCATCTTTTTTTAAAAATCAGCGAGAGGAGATAGCATGACTTCTTCAACTATAAAGAATTTGAATCAAGGTGGCATTGGAATTCATTTCAATTTTTCTTTGCATTTTGTTTCTTCCACACTCACGGAATGTCGGAACCATATCTTGTCAAGCAAGAAAAAGAGAGGAGAAACATGACCCTCCAAAACCCGAGGATATTCTTTGAAATATTTGAGCTATGAAACCCAAGATTTATTTGAGAAAATATTTGCAAAAAGAAATAAAGCATTTAGGGATTTCCTAAAAAACATTTTTTTTTCAAGTATTTATTTTGGTAGTGAAAAAATGCCCATCTTTTTGGATTTATTTTTCTGAAAATTTTAATATATTATACCCCTATATTCGAGGATATTCTATTTCCTTTTAACCATATTAATTCCTGTTTTAATAAAAAGGGAAAGAGATCTCTTATTTTAGGAATGTACTTGGGCCACGTTAGGAAATCAATCTGGCCCAATCCCACCTTATTCTTCCTCCTCACGAGCTTCCTTTTGTGGCCATGGCAGAAGCTTCCCACGAAGTTTCCCTCCCCCGATTCGCGGGCTACACTTCCTTCCCGAGCCTCCCACCACCCCTATAAGAACGCCCCTCCTCTCCTCGTTCCATTTTCCCCATCAGCTCGCCCTCTCCCTGCCCGTAGCCACGACGCCCCCACCATTGTTGTTCCTGCAAGGAGCCGAACAGAAGAACGCCCAGGAGCCCCTGACGCCCCCTTCCTCGCCTCCGGGACCCCCTCCGCCGTTCCCCCTCCCCGCCGGCGACCTGCCCACCTCGCCGGAGCAGCTACCTCGCCGGAGTTCTTCCTCTTTGTCACCCATGGTGAGATTCACGAAATCCCGTATTGCAGTTTTTTCAGAAAATTGCAATCTTAGAAAATTCATATCTATTAGTCTATAACTCCGAATTAGGTGATTCTTTTTGCGTTGGACCAAAAAATTTATTTAGTTTCTGTAGATATATAATTTGTCTATGTTTGGATTTATAAAATTTGAATTAGATCAGATTTGATTTAAAGCTTGTTTTGCTTATACCGGGAGTTTAAAAATAGCTTTTAAATTAATTATTTTTTCCACTATTTCCTATTGATCATACATTTCTGTAGTTTAAGTTTCAATTTTTATTAAATATTTTTACTTAGGGTTTTAAGCAAAACAGATTCTGTTTTAGCCTTTTTGTTTTCTTGCTATTTCTTTTTTATTAATTGTTCTTAATTTGTTTTTTTTGTAATTGTGACAAGTTATATTTTGTTTTCTGATATTTACAAGTAACTTTTCAACAACAACAAAATTTAATTTTATTTATTCTTATTTGTTTGCATGTAATCAATTCTAGTTCTATACTAACTTGCGAATTGATTGCATTGCTAGCTTGATATCCTATTTTGAAAATACTTATAAAATAATATTGTTTTGTAAATTTTACTTCTATTATATTAGTTATTTTATATTTTGTTTTCTGTTATTTTTTCTATTTTAGTGTTTTATTTTCAGTTAGAACAAAAACTATATAGTGTTTGATGTAGTAGAAGGCTTCCTAGCTTCTTTGAAGTTTCCTTTGGATTTTTATCCGCTCTCTCTTATTGATTTTTGATTGCATCAACTTTTATTGCTATTTGTTAATTGATTGCTAGAATGATTGCTAGTGTGAGTGCTTATGTGAATACTATGTTTGATTATATAGATTTCATCGGAGAGTGATGAATAGTTCTATCACGTATTTCCCGAGAACAAAAATTCTTCTTCATCAACATCACCAGGCAAGTCATTTGATCATGTATCACCTATGTTTTATGCATCGTAGTTCTACCATCCTATGCCCAATTGCATGCTGAGTAGGTACTTGGAAATTATGGTTACATATTGTAGTATCATGTGGTAGGCACCCAACAACCCCGTTACTTGGCCCGGGACGACAAATTTCATATTGCTATGCTTGAGTAGACGGGATTTCGGTTGAGTGCATAACACGAGTGATGCGAGGTTGATTAATAATCAAGACCGGTTAAGACAAGATTTTCAAGACCTCGGACGCAATGCAACTCTGGGTGAAGGACGGTTGATCGGCTCCCTGGAGAACCCAGTGGATGACCCGGGATGCTGGAGAGGCCATGACATCCTGCGGAAAGCTTCACCCAGGCTCAAAGAGACGGACGGATATTTTCAAGACCCAAGGCTTACCTGCACAGCCACAAGTCATTATGGGCTCTGGCTTGGTTGGACAACGCGGCGACTCTGGACAGGCGGTGCTAGTAGATGTAGAAGAACGGTACGATTGGATGGGCACCGACAGGGATTCAGAGGGACCCGTTGAAAGACCATGTTTTGATCATCTGGTCTTCAAACACCCTGAAGTGCGAGGACATACACGGAGGTGATCAAATCTTGTGGGGAACGTGTGCAAAACTCTGCAGAGTACTCAAACCTAATCGATTAGCCGTGTCCATGGTCATGGACAACTTGAGCCAAAGGAACTGAAGTTATCTGGATTTCTCAACACCATTAAATATATTTGATGAGGGTAATTATTGACAACTCGGGTACGAGAACTGGTTGGCGGAACCATCTCGTTAACAACCAACTTTTGTAGTAATATTTTGCTTTTAGCCCCTCTTGTTGTAGGAGAAAATTTGCTTTACGCTAAAACTTACAACACCACCTGCCATATATGCATATAGTATAGATGATTACTTTTCACCCCTCTCTTATGTGACTTGCCGGCATATTCAATATGCTAACCTACACGGCTGCAACGTCTTATGTTGCAGATATTTTTCTTCGACGAGTAAGAGTACGATTTCAGGGTTACGGTCTACACTCAACTTGCCGTTGGTGTTTATTGGGACTCCACTCCCTTGACTACTTCCGCTGAGATATTTAAGGTATATATCAGTTTTACGCTATTTACATGTGATTGCACTTTGATATATACATTGATGTACTGTGTGTGCCAGCATACTGATCCAGGGATGGCACAGAAACACTGAGGCTTGACTCGTTTTGAGTCGGGTCGCTACAGAGACCATCACGGAACTTCTCCTGTGTGCGTGCATCAGTTGCAATGTCTTCTTCAGCATAGTGGGATAAGTCCAGAAATTCCCGTTGGGAAGCATCCACAGTTTTATTGCCCCGGACAAGGTTGCGGAACTCACGCTTCTTCCGGTCCATGATTCCTTGAGGAACGTAGCGAGCACAAAACGCAGCCTTGAACTCCGTCCAAGTGATGACTGTTCTAGTGCGCTGAGAGCACCTACTATTGTCCCACCATTGAGCAGCGGGACCCTTCAGAAAGTAAGCTGCAACGTTGGCATAGCCGCCAGGGGCACATTAGGAGACTTCAACTCATAAGTAATGTCATGGAGCCAATCATGAGCATCAAGAGGCTGAGTTCAGTTGTGGTAGATCGCATGGTTGAGGTGGCAGAAGTCTTGGAGGGTCACGCCTTGCTACTGATTCATGTTCGGCATTTGGAACTCGTCCATGAGCCCTTGCATAAACGGTCGGTTCAGTTCAAACTATTGGATCATCCTAGCCATATATTCAGGAGGAGGGGGTGGTGGATCGTTTGCAGGGCCACGTAGGCGGCCAGTTGGTCTAACTATCCTTCTGAAATTTAACACGGGTAGTTTAGCATAAAATAATTGGGACATTGTAGTCATTCATGAAGCAATCAAGCATGACGAAAGGAAATGTGATAGATGCTACGGCAAAAAAAGTCCTTCCCCGGCAACGACGCCAGAAATTCTTCTGCTACGGCAACAAAAGTCCTTCCCCGGCAACGCCAGGGATTCTTCTTGCTACTTCTCTTGCTTGCGTCGGTTTTTCCCTTGAAGAGGAAAGGGTGATGCAGCACAGGAGCAGTAAGTATTTCCCTCAGTTTGAGAACCAAGGTATCAATCCAGTAGGAAAATCTCGTCAAGTCCAGAGTACCTGCACAAACACAAAGAGCTTGCACCCAACGCTATAAAGGGGTTGTCAATCCCTTCAAGATTGATTGCAAAGTGAGATCTGAAGGCGGAAAGTGCAACGAAGAAAAAGTGTAAGGCTAAAAATATGGTGTGGAGTAGACCCCGGGGTCATAATGTTCACTAGAGGCTTATCTCAAAATAGCAAATATCACGGTGGGTGAACAAATTACTGTCGAGCAATTGATAGAACCGCGCAAAGTCATGACGATATCTAAGGCAATGATCATACATATAGGCATCACGTCAGAGACAAGTAGACCGATACTTTCTGCATCTGCTACTATTACTCCACACATCGACCGCTATCCAGCATGCATCTAGTGTATTGAGTTCATGACGAACAGAGTAACGCCTTAAGCAAGATGACATGATGTAGAGGGATAATCTCAAACCAATGATGAAGACCCCATCTTTTTACCCTTGATGGCAACAACATGATGCGTGCCTCGCTACCCCTTTTGTCACTGGGTGAGGTCACCGCACGGTATGAACCCAAAACCAAGCACTTCTCCCATTGCAAGAATCATAGATCTAGTTGGCCAAACAAACCCCACAACTTGAAGAGAATTACAAGGATACGAAATCATGCATAAGAGAGATCAGAAGAAACTCAAATAAGATTCATAGATAATCTGATCATAAATCCACAATTCATCGGATCTCGACAAACACACTGCAAAAGAAGATTACATCGGAGAGATCTCCATCAAGATCATGGAGAACTTTGTATTGAAGATCCAAGAGAGAGAAGAAGCCATCTAGCTACTAGCTATGGACCCGTAGATCTATGGTGAAGTACTCACGCATCATTGGAGAGGTCATGGTGTTGATGAAGAAGCCCTCCGTGTCTGAATCCCCCCTCCGGCAGGGCACCAGAATGTGCCCCAGATGTGATCTTGCGGAGACAGAAGCTTGCGCCGGCGGAAAAGTACTTTCGATGATCTCCTGATTTTTTCCGGGATTTTAGGAATATATAGGCGCAAAACCGAGGGCAGAGGTGGCCAGGGAGCCCACAAGCCAGGGAGGCGCGGGCCCCCCTGGCCGCACCATGAGGGCATGTGGGGTCCCTGCAGGTCCCGTGCCCTGATTCTTTGGCTTCCCGATCTTTTTCTGTTTCGGAAAAAATCTTTTTGGCAGTTTCAGTCCGTTTAGACTCCGTTCAAAATCCTCCTCTGAAAGGGTCAAAAACATGGAAAAAAACAGGAACTCGCACTTGGCACTGAGTTAATAAGTTAGTCCCGAACAAATATAAAAGGCATGCAAAACATCCAAAGTTTGACAAGATAATAGCATGAAACCATCAAAAATTATAGATACGTTGGAGACGTATCAAGCATCCCCAAGCTTAACTCATCCTCGTCCTCGAGTATGGAAGTGATAAAGAACGAATTTTTGATGTGGAATGCTACCTAGCATAGTTGTCCTTTGCAACTTCTTTCACGTGACATGAATGTTCAGATCCGTACGATTAAAAACAATAGTTTGCTATTGACATGAAAACAATAATACTTCAAGCAAACTAGCAAGGTAATCATGAACATTCAAAATAATAAGGCCAATGAAAGTTATCCCTACAAAATCATATAGTCTGGCTATGCTCCATCATCCTCACACAACGAATGTAAATCATGCACAACCCCGGTATTGGCCAAGTAATTGTTTTCGCACTCTTACTTTCTCAAACTTTTTATAACTATCAAGCAATACATGAGCGTGAGCCATGGATATAGCACTAAAAGTGGAATAGAGTGTGGTGGTGGTTGTGAGACAAAAAGGAAGAGATGGTCACATTGACTCGGCATATCAAAGGGCTATGGAGATGCCCATTAATAGATATCAATGTGAATGAGTAGGGATTGCCATACAAGGGATGCACTAGAGCTATAAGTATGTGAAAGCTCAAAAGTAGATCTAGTGGGTGTGCATCCAACTTGCTTGCTCACGAAGACCTAGGGCAATTTTGAGGAAGCCCATCATTGGAATATACAAGCCAAGTTATATAATGAAAATTCCCACTAGCATAAGGTGGTGACGAAACGAGAGGCTCTCAATCATGAAGAACATGGTGCTATTATGAAGCACAAGTGTGGAAAAAGATAGTAGCATTGTCCCTTCTCTCTTTTTCCCTATTTTTTTATTTGGGCTCTTAGACCTCTTTTTTTTCTCTTTCCCTCTTTTTTTGGGCTCTTTGGCCTTTTTTTATTTCCTCGCATGGGACAATGTTCTAATAATGATGATCATCACACTTTTATTTGCTCACGGCTCAAAGCTTAGAAATGACTCTATAGGAAATGCCTCCGGCAGTGTATCGGGATGTGCAACAATCTAGCTTGGCGTATGACGTTGAAACATCTCGCTAGCTATCTTACGATCATGCAATGGCAATATGAGAGTGACGGCACAAGTCATGAGATGAAACGGTGGGAGTTGCATGGCAATATATCTCGGAATGGCTATGAAAATGCCATAGTAGGTAGATATGGTGGCTGTTTTGAGGGAGGCATTTGGTTGGTTTGTGTGTCGGCGAGAATTGCGCGGCACTAGAGAGGCTAGAAATGATGGAAGGTGAAAGTGCATCTATACCATGGACTCACATTAGTCATGAAGAACTCACAAACTCATACATCTCAAACGTATCTATAATTTTTGATGGTTTCACGCTGTTATCTTGTCATCTTTGGATGTTTTATGTACCTTTTATATCTTTTTTGGGACTAACTTATTGATTCAGTGCCAAGTGCTAGTTCCTGTTTTTTCTGTGTTTTTGGCGCTTTTCAGATCTGATTTTGGAACGGGGTCCAAACAGAATAAAATCCCCGAAATTATTTTTTCCTGAACAGAAGAAGATCAGGGGCTTGTGGGCCAAGCCAGGAGGACTCCTGGGAGCCCACAAGCCCCCACTCCGCCACCAGGGGGAGGCGGCGGTGGCAGGGCTTCTGGCCTCCCTGGCCACCCCCTGGCCTAGATCTTTGGCCTATATATTCCCTAAAATACAGAAAAAAATCAGGGGAGCCTCGAAAATACTTTTCCGCCGCCGCAAGCTTCCGTTTCCGCGAGATCTCATCTAGAGACCCTTCCCGGCACCCTGTCGGAGGGGACTTTGGAGTTGGAAGGCTTCTTCATCATCATCATCGCCCCTCCAATGACTCGTGAGTAGTTCACTTCAGACCTACGGGTCCGTAGTTAGTAGCTAGATGGCTTCTTCTCTCTCTTGGATCTTCAATACAAAGTTCTCCATGATCTTCATGGAGATCTATCCGATGTAATCTTCTTTGGTCGTGTGTTTGTCGAGATCCGATGAATTGTGGATTTGTGATCAGATTATCTATGATATATATTTGAGTCTTATCTGATTTCTTATATGCATGATTTGATATCCTTGTTAGTCTCTCGGAGTCTTGGGTTTTGTTTGGCCAACTAGATCTATGATTCTTGCAATGGGAGAAGTGCTTGGTTTGGGGTTCTACCATGTGGTGACCTTTCCAAGTGATAGTAGGGGCAGCAAGGCACACATTAAGTAGTTGCCATCAAGGGTAACAAGATGGGCTCTGTCGTTGATATGAGATTGTCCGTCTACATCATGTCATCTTGCTTAAGGCGTTACTCTGTTCTTTTGGACTTAATACACTAGATGCATGCTGGATAGCGGTCGATGTGTGGAGTAATAGTAGTAGATGCAGAATGTATCGGTCTACTTGTTTTGGACGTGATGCCTATAGATATAATCATTGCCATAGATATCGTCACGACTTTGCGCGGTTCTATCAACTGCTCGACAGTAATTCGTTCACCCACTGTCTACTTGCTTTCACGAGAGAAGCCACTAGTAAACACTACGGCCCCCGGGTCTATTCACATCCATCGTTTACACCTCCACTTTTACTTTGCTTTGTTACTTTGTTGCTTTCAGTTCTCACTTGGCAAACAATCTATAAAGGGATTCACAACCCCTTCATAGCGTTGGGAGCAAGCTTTTTGTGTTTGTGCAGGATCTTGTGATACTCCTCCACTTGATTGATACCTTGGTTCTCAAACTGAGGGAAATACTTACCACCGCTGTGCTACATCACCCTTTCCGCTTTGAGGGAACACCAACGCAAGGCTCCAAGGCAACGGGGCAAATCGTTTGCATATTTTCCTAGGAAGTCCCTTAAGGCGTAGCCGCAGCAGAAGGATTCCTGGTGCCGTCGACACGACTATTCTTGGCGCCGTTGCCAGGGAAGCACAACTAACATCAGAAGTATTTGTGGCGTCGTTGCCGGGGAAGAGAGATCAAGATCTATCCAAGTAGGTCTCACAAACTCATCTCTTGCATTTACTTTTGTTGCCAGTTGCCTCTCGCTTTCCTCTCCCCCACTTCACATTTGCCGTTTTCATTTGCCTTTCTCCTTCGCCGTTTTATTTTGCCTTTGCCAGTTTTCTTGCTTGCTTGTGTGCTTGTTTGTTTGTTGAAGTCATCATGGCTGAAAACACCAAACTTTGCGACTTCTCGAGCACTAATAATAATGATTTTATTAGTACTCCGATTGCTCCCGCCACTAGTGTGGAATTGTATGAAATTAGCGTAGCTTTGCTGAATCTTGTTATGAAAGAGCAATTATGTGGCCTTCCTAGTGAAGATGTCGCATCCCATCTCAATACCTTCATTGAACTTTGTGATATGCAAAAGAAAAGAGATGTGGATAATGACGTGATTAAGTTGAAACTTTTTCCTTTCTTGTTGCGAGATCGCGCAAAAACTTGGTTTTCTTCTTTGCCTAAAAATAGTATCGATTCTTGGGATAAGTGCAAAGATGCTTACATATCCAAGTATTTTCCGCCGGCTAAGATCATCTCCTTACGTAATGATATCATGAATTTCAAGCAACTTGATCATGAACACGTTGCACAATCTTGGGAGAGGATGAAGCTTATGATTAGAAATTGTCCCGCTCATGGCTTGAGTTTATGGATGATTATACAAATCTTTTACGCTGGCTTGAATTTCGCTTCTCGCAATATCTTGGACTCTGCCTCAGGTGGAACGGTCATGGAAATCACGTTAGGAGGCGCTACAAAACTCCTAGAAAATATCATGACCAACTACTCTCAGTGGCACACTGAAAGGTCGCCTGCTAGCAAAAAGGTGCACGCTATAGAAGAGATTAACTCGCTTAGTGCTAAGATGGACGAGTTGATGAATTTGGTTGCTAGTAGAAACGCTACCGTAGATCCTAATGACATGCCACTATCTTCTTTGATTGAGAGTAGCAACGCTAGTTTGGACATGAATTTTGTTGGTAGGAACAATTTTGGCAACAACAATGCTTTTAGAGGAAACTATGTTCCTAGGCCTTTTCCTAGTAACTCCTCTAACAACTATGGCAATTCCTACAACAACACTTATGGAAATCACAACAAATTACCCTCTGATTTAGAGAGTAATATCAAAGAGTTCATCTACTCTCAAAAGATTTTCAATGCGTCCATAGAGGAAAAACTACTAAAAATGGACGATTTGGCTAAGAGCGTTGACAGGATGTCTTGTGATATTGATGCTTTGAAAGTTAGATGTGATCCTCCCAAGGTTAATTTGGATGAAACTTTAAAATCTATGTGTGTCTCCATGAATGAGAGCAAAGAGATAACCGCCCAAATTCGCGCTAAGCATGAATGGTTTAAAAGGGTTCGTTCTAGTGATGCAAATCACAAAGATCTTAAAGTGCTTGGTGTGACTCCTCTTGAATCTTTGTTTTCGCGTGTCAAACCTATTGATGAAGGGGCTGGATATGAATCCACTTTGGTTGAAAAACGCCCCAATGATTCGGAGTCCACCTATATTGATGATAAAGGTGTGGAGAGTGGAGTAGGAGAAATCAAAATATTGGGTAGTAATGAAACTCCCACTTTGGATTTCAAGGGATTCAATTATGATAGTTGCTCCTTGTTTGAATGCATTTCCTTGATGCAATCCATTGCAAACTCTCCACATGCTTATAGCCAAAGAAAAGCCTTTACCGCGCATATCGTAGATGCTATGATGAAATCTCTTGAAGAGAAGCTCGAACTATACGTATCTATACCTAGAAAACTTCATGATGAGTGGGAACCTACTATAAAAATCAAGATCAAAAACTATGAGTGCAATGCTTTGTGTGATTTGGGTGCTAGTGTTTCCGCGATTCCAAAGTCTTTATGTGATATTCTTGGTTTTCATGAGATTGAAGAGTGTTCTCTTAATTTGCATCTTGCGGATTCTACTATCAAGAAACCCATGGGAAGGATCATTGATGTTCTTATTGTTGCAAATAAGAACTATGTACCCGTGGATTTCATTATACTTGACATAGATTGCAATCCTTCATGTCCCATTATTCTTGGTAGACCTTTCCTAAGGACTATTGGTGCTATCATAGATATGAAGGGAGGGAATATTAGATTTCAATTTCCTTTGAAGAAGGGCATGGAGCACTTTCCGAGAAAGAAAATAAGATTGCCTTATGAATCTATGATGAGGGCTACTTATGGTTTGAGCACCAAAGATGACTATACGTGATTTCATCACCTTTCGCCTAGCTAAGGGCGTTAAACAAAAGCGCTTGTTGGGAGGCAACCCAACAAATCTATCCTTTTTATTTTTGTTTCGTGTTTTACACACTTTCATAATTCTGTTATGATTGTGTCTTTTGTGTTTCTTGTTGCGTTTGTGCCAAGAAAAACCGTTATGATTAGTCTTGGGGATGATCGTTTGGTCATGCTGGAAAAGACAGAAACTTTCTGCTCACGAAAAGAATTTTCATTTTTTATGTAAGAGCTTTTGAGTTGATTCTTTTTGCTTCTGATTGCTACGAAAATTCTTCCTACTGTCGTAATTTGTCAGAATTTTTGAAGTACGAGAAGTATACGAAATATTCAAATTGCTACAGACTGGTGTGCTGTTAACAGATTCTGTTTTTGTTGTGTTGGTTGCTTATTTTGATGAAACTATGGATAGTATCGGGGGATATTAGCCATGGAAGATTGAAAATACAGTAACCCAACATCAGCATAAGTATAATTTAAGTTTGCTACAGTACCTAAGGAAGTGGTGGTTTGCCTTCTCATACTAATGTTATCACGAGTTTCTGTTTAAGTTTCGTGTTGTGAAGTTTTCAAGTTTTGGGTGAAGTTCTTATGGACAAAAAGATAAAGAGTGGAAAGAGCTCAAGCTTGGGGATTCCCAAGGCACCCCAAGAGATCCAAGGATGTCGTAAAAGCCTAAGCTTGGGGATGCCCCGGGAAGTCATCCCCTCTCTCGTCTTCAATCCATCGGTAACGTTACTTGGGGCTATATTTTTATTCACCACATGTTATGTGTTTTTGCTTGGAGCGTCTTGTATCGTAGGAGTCTTTTATTTTTGTTGTGTCACAATCATCCTTGCTTCACACCTAGAGAGAGAGACATGCACTCACCATGATTTTGTCGAGCTTCAGTTATACCTTTTGGTAGACAATTCAGCTCACATGTGCTTCACTTATATCTTTTGAGCTAGATACTTTTGCTCTATATGCTTCACTTATATCTTTTAGAGCATAGTGGTGCGTGGCTTGGTAGTTGATCTATGCTTTGAAAGTAGTCTCAAAAGGGGTAGCTATCCAAAGGGATACGAAAACTTCCACCTTCATGTGCATTGAATAGTTAGAGAAGTTTGATTCATCTCAATTAGTTTTGAGTTGTGGTTATGGTAATATTGAAGTCATTCTAGTAAGGTGTTGTGGATCTAGAAATACTTGTGTTGAAGTTAGTGATTCCCGTAGCATGCACGTATGGTGAACCGCTATTTGATGAAATCTGAGCATGATTAGTATATTGATTGTCATCCTTTGCGTGGCAGTCGGGATCGCGCGATGGTTTATACCTACCAACCCTTCCCCTAGGAGTATGCATTGAATGCTTTCTTTCGATTACTAATGAAACTTTTGCAACAAGTATATGAGTTCTTCATGACTAATGTTGAGTCCATGGTTTAGATGCACTTTCACCTGCCACCATCACTATCTTCTTAGTGCCGTGCAACTTTTGCCGGTGCACAAAACCCACCATTAGCCTCCCTCAAAACAGCCACCATACCTACCTACTATGGCTTTTTCAAAGTCATTCCGAGATATATTGCCATGCAACTACCACCATGACATGTGCCACCACGTCTACATTGCCATTGCATGATCGTAAGGTAGCTAGCATGATGTTTCCATTGATGTCTATGCCATGCTAGATCATTGCCACGGTAAACTACCGAAGGCATTCCATATAGAGTCATAGTTGCTCTAAGTTTTGAGTTAAAAGTGTGATGATCATTATTAATGGAGCATTGTCCCATGTGAGGAAATAAAAGAGGCCAAAGAAGCCCACCAAAAAAAGAGGCCAAAGAGCCCACCAAAAAAATGAGAGAAAAGGAGAGAAGGGACAATGCTACCACTTTTTCCACACTTGTGCATATTAAGCACCATGATCTTCATGATTGAGAGTCTCTCGTTTGTCACCACCATACAGCTAGTGGGAAATTTTCATTATATAACTTGGCTTGTATATTCCAATGATAGGCTTCCTCAAAATTGCCTTAGGTCTTCGTGAGCAAGCAAGTTGGATGCACACCCACTAGTTTTCTTTAAGAGCTTTCACATACTCTTAGCTCCAGTGCATCATTTGTATGGCAATCCCTACTCATTCACATTGATATCTATTGATGAGCATCTCCACAGCTCATTGATATGCCTAGTTAATGTGACTATCTTCTCCTTTTTGTCTTGCAACATCCACCACATTCCACACCATCTATAGTGCTATAACCATGGCTCACGCTCATGTATTGCGTGAGAGTTTAAAAGGTTTGAGAAAGTAAAGGTGTGAAACAATTACTTGGCCAATACCGGGGTTGTGCATGATTTAAATCCGTTGTGCAATGATGATAGGGCATAGCCAGACTATATGCTTTTGTAGGGATAACTTTCTTTTGCCATGTTATTTTGAAAGTTCATGATTACCTTGCTAGTTTGCTTGAATTATTATTGTTTCCACGTCAATAGCAAACTATTGTTTTGAATCTAATGGATTTGAACATTCACGTCACATAAGAGGAGTTACAAAGGACATCTATGCTAGGTAGCATGAAAGCATCAAAAATTCATTCTTTATCACTTCCCTACGCAAGGACGAGCAGGAGTTAAGCTTGGGGATGCTTGATACATCTCAAACGTATCTATAATTTTTGATGGTTTCACATTGTTATCTTGTCATCTTTGGATGTTTTATGTACCTTTTATATCTTTTTTGGGACTAACTTATTGATTCAGTGCCAAGTGCCAGTTCCTGTCTTTTCTGTGTTTTTGGCTCTTTTCAGATCTGATTTTGGAACAGAGTCCAAACGGAATAAAATCCCCGAAATGATTTTTTCCCGAATGGAAGAAGATCAGGGGGGCTATAGGCCAAGCCAGGAGGGTTCCTGGGAGCCCACAAGCCCCCACTCCGCCACCAGGGAGGCGGTGGTGGCAGGGCTTATGGCCTCCCTGGCCGCCTCCTGGCCTAGATCTTTGGCCTATATATTCCCTAAAATACAGAAAAAAATCAGGGGAGGCTCGAAAATACTTTTCCGACGCCGCAAGCTTCCGTTTCCGCGAGATCTCATCTGGAGACCCTTCCCGGCACCCTGCCGGAGGGTACTTTGGAGTTCGAGGGCTTCTTCATCATCATCATCGCCCCTCCAATGACTCGTGAGTAGTTCACTTCAGACCTACGGGTCCGTAGTTAGTAGCTAGATGGCTTCTTCTCTCTCTTGGATCTTCAATACAAAGTTCTCCATGATCTTCATGGACATCTATCCGACGTAATCTTCTTTGGCGGTGTGTTTGTCGAGATCCGATGAACTGTGGATTTGTGATCACATTACCTATGAATATATTTGAGTCTTTGCTGATTTCTTATATGCATGATTTGATATCCTTGTAATTCTCTCCGAGTCTTGGGTTTTGTTTGGCCAACTAGATATATGATTCTTGCAATGGGAGAAGTGCTTGGTTTTGGGTTCTACCATGTGGTGACCTTTCCCAGTGACAGTAGGGGCAGCAAGGCAAACATTAAGTAGTTTCCATCAAGGGTAACAAGATGGGCTCTGTCGTTGATATGAGATTTTTCGTCTACATCATGTCATCTTGCTTAAGGCGTTACTCTGTTCTTTTGGACTTAATACACTAGATGCATGCTGGATAGCGGTCGACGTGTGGAGTAATAGTAGTAGATGCAGAAAGTATCAGTCTACTTGTTTTGGACGTGATGCTTACAGATATAATCATTGCCATAGATATGGTCACGACTTTGCGCGGTTCTATCAATTGCTCGACAGTAATTCGTTCACCCACCGTCTACTTGCTTTCATGAGAGAAGCCACTAGTAAACACTACGGCCCCGGGGTCTATTGACATCCATCGTTTACACCTCTTCTTTTACTTTGCTTTGTTACTTTGTTGCTTTCAGTTCTCACTTGGCAAACAATCTATAAAGGGATTGACAACCCCTTCATATCGTTGGGAGCAAGATTTTTGTGTTTGTGCAGGATCTTGTGATACTCCTCCACTGGATTGATACCTTGGTTCTCAAACTGAGGGAAATACTTACCACCGTTGTGCTACGTCACCCTTTCCACTTCGAGGGAACACCAAAGCAAGGCTCCAAGGCCACGGGGGAAATCCTTTGCATATTTTCCTAGGAAGTCCCTTAAGGCGTAGCCGCAGCAGAAGGATTCCTGGTGCCGTCGACACGACTATTCTTGGCGCCGTTGCCAGGGAAGCACAACTGACATCACATACTTGTTGCGAAAGTTTTTATTAGTAATCGAAACAAAGTTCTAAACACATACTCCTAGGGGAAGGGTTGGTAGGTGTTAACCATCGCGCGATCCCGGCCTCAACACAAAGTATGACAATCAATAGATCGATTATGCTCCGACTTCCTAACATAGCAGTTCACCATATGTGCATGCTATGGGAATCACTAACTTTAACACAAGTATTTCTAGATTCAAAACAACCTACTAACATAACTCTTAATATTACCAATTCCACGTCTCAAAACTAATTGAGAGGAATCAAAACTTCTCTTTCTACTCAATGCACATGAAGATGTAGGTTTTTGTATCCTCTTTGGGTACCTATCACCTTTGGGACTACTTTCATAGCATAAGCAAACTACCAAGTCACGCACCGCCGTGCTCTAAAAGATATAAGTGAAGCACATAGAGCAAAATTATCTAGCTCAAAAGATATAATTGAAGCACTATGAGCATTCTAGCAAAATCACGATGAGTGCATGTCTCTCTCTCTCAAAAAGGTGTGCAGCAAGGATGATTGTGACACAACAAAAAGAAAAAACTCCTAAGATACAAGACGGTCCAAGAAAACACATATCATGTGGTGAATAAAAATATAGCTCCAAGTAATGTTACCGATGGATTGAAGACGAAAGAGGGGGTGCCTTCCTGGGGCATCCCCAAGCTTAGGCTTTTTGTTGTCCTTGAATTTGGCTTGGGATGCCTTGGGCATCCCCAAGCTTGATCTCTTTCCACTCCTTATCTATTTGTCCATGAGAACGTCACCCAAAACTTGAAAACTTCACAACACAAAACTTAAACAGAAACTCATGATATCGTTAGCACAAGAAAACAAACTACCACCTCTTTTGGTACTGTAGCAAACTTGAATTCTATCTATATTGGTGTTGGGCTACTGTATTCTCACTTTTCCATGGCTAGTACCCCCCGATACTAACCATAGTTTCATCAAAACAAGCAACCAACTCAACAAAAAACAGAATCTTTCAAAAATAGACCAGTCTGTAGCAATCTGTATACTTTTGGTACCTCAAAAATTCTGAACCATTAAGACTGCCTGGACAAAAGGCATATCAACAAGCAGCAAAAAGAATCTACTCAAAATCTCTTTCTGAATAAAAATGAAAAAGCATCTCGTGAGCGAAAATTTTCTGCCTTTTTCTAGCAGGATCAAACAACCATTACCAAGACTAGTCATAAAGGTTTTGCTTGGCTCAAACACAAGAAGAAACACACAAAAAACACAATCACAACAGAATTATGAAAGTGTGGACGCAACAAAACAGAAAGAAAAAGATAAATTCATTGGGTTGCCTCCCAACAAGCGCTATTGCTTAACGCCCCTAGCTAGGCATAAAAGCGATAGAATCACGTATCGTCGTCTTTGGTGCGCAAACCATAAGTGGCCCTCATCATGGATTCGTAAGGCAATCTTATTTTCTTTCTAGGAAAGTGCTCCATGCCCTTCTTTAAAGGAAATTGAAATCTAATATTCCCTTCCTTCATATTGATGATAGCACAGATAGTCCTTAGGAAAGGTCTACCAAGAATAATAGGTCATGTAGGATTGCAATCAATGTCAAGCACAATGAAATCCACGGGTACATAGTTC
The DNA here is from genome assembly GCF_904849725.1 of Hordeum vulgare subsp. vulgare. Taxonomy (NCBI): domain Eukaryota; kingdom Viridiplantae; phylum Streptophyta; class Magnoliopsida; order Poales; family Poaceae; genus Hordeum; species Hordeum vulgare. The sequence continues at coordinate 409,807,629 of NC_058519.1, read as the reverse complement.
CTATTTGCAATAATAAGAACATCATTGATCCTTCCCATGGGTTTCTTGACAGTAGAATCCGCAAGATGCAAATTAAGAGAACACTCTTCAATCTCATTAAAACCCAGAACATCAAATAAATACTTTGGAATCGCGGAAACACTAGCACCCAAATCACACAAAGCATTGCATTCATAGTTTTTGATTTTGATTTCGATAGTAGGTTCCCACTCATCATGAAGCTTTCTAGGGATAGAGCCTTCCAATTCAAGTTTCTCTTCAAGAGATTTTATCATGGCTATAAGCGTGTGGAGAGTTTAACATGGATTGCATCAAGGAAATGCATTCAATCAAGGAGCAACTATCATAATTGAATTCCTTGAAATCCAAGGTAGTAATTTCATTACTACTCAAAGTTTTAATATTTCTACTTCACTTTCAATGCTTTTAGCATCAAGATAGATGGACTCCGAATCATTGAGGCACTTTTCAACCAAAGTGGATTCATATCCAGCCCCACAATCATTAGGTTTGTCACAAGAAAACAAAGACTCAATGGGAGTCACACCAAGCAGTTTAAGATCTTCGTGATTCTTATCACGAGAACACGCCTTTTTAAGCCATTCATGTCTAGCACGAATTTGGGCGGTTCTTTCTTTGCCCTCAATCATGGAAACACGCATAGCTTTCAAAGTTTCATCCATATTATTCTTGGGAGGAGCACATCTAACTTTCAAAGCATCAACATCACTAGACATTCTATCAACGCTCTTAGCCAAATCGTCAATTTTGAGTAGTTTTTCCTCTATGGACGCATTGAAAAAAATTTGCGAGTTGATAAACTCTTTGATATTACTCTCTAGATCAGAGGGTAACCTATGTAATTTCCATGAGTATTGTTGTAGGAGTTGTCAAAGTTATTAGAGGAGTTACTAGGAAAAGGCCTAGGAACATAGTTTCCTCTAAAAGCATTATGTTGCCAAAATTATTCCTACCAACAAAATTAACGTCCAAGCTAGCGTTGCTACTCTCAATCAAGGAAGACAAGGCATATCATTAGGATCTAAAGGAGCACTTCTACTAGCAACCAAATTCATTAACTCGTCCATCTTAGCACTCACCGAGTTAATTTCTTCTATAGCGTGTACCTTCTTACTAGTAGGTGACCTTTCAGTGTGCCACTGAGAGTAGTTCGTCATGATATTTCCTAGGAGCTTTGTGGCTTCCCCTAACGTGATTTTCATGAATGTTCCACCTGAGGCGGAGTCCAAGATATTTCTAGAAGTGAAATTCAAGCCAGCGTAATAGATTTGTATAATCATCCAAAGACTCAAGCCATGAGCTGGACAATTTCTAATCATCAATTTCATTCTCTCGCAAGATGGTGCAACATGTTCATGATCAAGTTGCTTAAAATTCATGATATCATTACGGAGAGAGATAATCTTAGCCGGCGGAAAATACTTGGAAATATAAGCATCTTTGCACTTATCCCAAGAATCGATACTATTTTTGGGCAAAGACGAAAACCAAGTTTTTGCACGATCTCGCAACGAGAAAAGAAAAAAGCTTCAATTTAATCACATCATTATCCACATCTTTCTTATTTTGGATATCGCGAAGCTCAATGAAGATATTGAGATGGGATGCGGCATCTTCACTAGGAAGGCCGGAGAATTGCTCTTTCATAACAAGATTCAGCAAAGCGGCATAGATTTCGTATGACTCCGCACTAGTGGCGGGAGCAATCGGAGTACTAATAAAATCATTATTATTAGTATTCGAGAAGTCACAAAGTTTGGTGTTTTCATTCATGGTAACTTCAGCAAGCAAACAAGCACACAAGCGAACAAAGAGCAAGCGATAAAAAGGGCGAACAAAAAGGCGAACGAAAAAGGCAAATTGGTGAAGTGGGGGAGAGGAAAACGAGAGGCAACTGGCAAACAAAGTAAATGCAAGAGATGAGTTTGCGACACTTACTTGGATGAGTTCTTGACTTGATCCTCCCTGGCAACGACGCCAGAAATTCTTCTGCTAAGGCAACAAAATTCCTTCCCCGGCAACGGCGCCAGAAATTATTATGCTACAGTAACAAAAGTCCTTCCCCGGCAACGCCAGGAATTCTTCTTGCTACTTCTCTTGCTTGCGTCGGTTTTTCCCCTGAAGATGAAAGAGTGATGCAGCACAGGGGCAGTAAGTATTTCCCTCAGTTTGAGAACCAAGGTATCAATCCAGTAGGAGAATATTGTCATGTCCAGAGTACCTGCACAAACACAAAGAGCTTGCACCCAACGCTATAAAGGGGTTGTCAATCCCTTCAAGATTGATTGCAAAGTGAGATCTGAAGGCGGAAAGTGCAATGAAGAAAAAGTGTAAGGCTAAAAATATGGTGTGGAGTAGACCCGGGGGCCATAGTGTTCACTAGAGGCTTCTCTGAAAATAGCAAATATCTTGGTGGGTGAACAAATTACTGTCGAGCAATTGATAGAACCGCGCAAAGTCATGACGATATCTAAGGCAATGATCATACATATAGGCATCACGTCCGAGACAAGTAGACTGATACTTTCTTCATCTACTACTATTGCTTCACACATCAACCGCTATCCAGCATGCATCTAGTGTATTGAGTTCATAACGAACAGAGTAACTCCTTAAGCAAGATGACATGATGTAGAGGGATAATCTCAAACCAATGATGAAAACCCCATCTTTTTACCCTTGATGGCAACAACATGATGCGTGCCTCGCTACCCGTTCTATCACTGGGTGAGGTCACCGCACGGTATGAACCCAAAACCAAGCACTTCTCCCATTGCAAGAATCATAGATCTAGTTGGCCAAACAAAACCCACAACTCGAAGAGAATTACAAGGATATGAAATCATGCATAAGAGAGATCAGAAGAAGCTCAAATAAGATTCATAGATAATCTGATCATAAATCCACAATTCATCGGATCTCGACAAACACACCGCAAAACAAGATTACATCGGATAGATCTCCATGAAGATCATGCAGAACTTTGTATTGAAGATCCAAGAGAGAGAAGAAGCCATCTAGCTACTAGCTATGGACCCGTAGGTCTATGGTGAAATACTCACGCATCATCGGAGAGGTCATGGTGTTGATGAATAAGCCCTCCGTGTCTGAATCCCCCCTCCGGCAGGGCACCAGAACGTGCCCAGATGGGATCTTGCGGAGGCAGAAGCTTGCGGTGGCGGAAAAGTACTTTCGATGATCTCCTAATTTTTTCTGGAATTTTAGGGAATATATAGGCGCAAAACCTAGGGCAGAGGTGGCCCAGGGAGCCCACAAGCCAGGGAGGCGCGGGCCTCCCCTGGCCACGCCATGAGGGCTTGTGGGGTCCCAGCAGGCCCCCTGCCCTGATTCTCTGGCTTCCCGATCTTTTCTGTTTCGGAAAAAATCTTTTTGGTAGTTTCATTCTGTTTGGACTCCGTTCAAAATCCTCCTCTGAAAGGGGTCAAAAACATGGAAAAAACAGGAACTGGCACTTGGCACTGAGTTAATAAGTTAGTCCCAAAATAATATATAAGGCATGCAAAACATCCAAAGTTTGACAAGATAATAGCATGAAACCATCAAAAATTATAGATACGTTGGAGACGTATCAATAGACACTTCATAGTAATCAAGTTTGACATACAGACGCATACATAAGTTCGATTAGAGACCATCAATTACAAATTCAAAATTTGGCGATAACCTGGACTTACTGGGATGCACGCAGGCACGTGGTGGAGGGATAAAACAACAAGACATAGCAATAATGCTACATCAACGTCGGAGGAAACGACTAAATCTAGGTAGTTGACGGTGACCCTGTTAGGAGAACCTAGGGGCGGGATTTTGCATCCCGTGGCGACTCATGTGCTCGTACCGTATCGAATTGAGGAGCAGAGGTCCAGGTGCAGGGGTACGACCTCCAACAACAGGCCAATCAAGACCTGGTGGTAGCTCTGTCTTACACGGGTGGACGATGAACGGAGGGTGAATCATCGCGTCGACTGCAGGTTGTAGTTGTGTCAATGCGTCGTAAATACGGGTACGTGTGGCGTACAACTCCATAGTCTGAGCTTGGAAGGCACGATTGAAAGTGCGTTATATCGACTCGAGGGGGGTGAATAGGCGATTTTTACAATTTCATCAATGAGGAAATACCTAGTGAGAAAAGTCCTCAGTCATGAACTGAGTGTAGTGGAAATAGTATAGGATCAGATGTGCAAAAACGTCTACAACAAAGTACTTAACGTGATATCAGAGATTCGGTTTGTACAGTTCACGAGTACAGGATAAGCAGGTGAAGATTAACTCCGGTGAAGAATTTGAGGTTGAGGAAATTCAGAGAAAGTCTTGACACAAACTCTTCAAATAGTACACATGAGAGTCTTCAACATACAATTGAGGAAATGAGAAGGTTGAGGAAATAGACCTCGTAGCTTGATGAAGACAATTGTTGATGATCCAGTTCCAACTATTGTGACAGTTGTACGTCTGGTTCGGAGCGGCTTGGTATTGAAACCAAAGTACACACAGTCCCGGGACACACAGTCCCCACCATGTTCTCCTTGAGTTAAGGACACACAGTCCTCGCCCAACACTCGTGGTAAGTCTTCAAGGCAGACTTCCAAACCCTCACAAACTTGGTCACTCGGCGATCAATAATTGACTACTCGATGCTCTAGACCATGACGCCTAACCGTCTGGAGGATGCACAGTCCTCAAAGGTAACAAGCGTCCGTTCCACACACGAATAACTTCTTCAGTGATGCTCAATCACTTGGGTTTTTGGTTTGGGTTTGGTGTTTGGGGTATTTCCTCACTTGATGATTTTCTCTCAAAGACTCTGAGGAATTTGGGTTGCTCTAAATGACTAGTGTATGTTTCTCTTGGAGCATCCAACCAGCTAGTGGTTGTGGGGCGGCTATTTATAGCCTGGGAGCATCCCGACATGATTTGACATAAATGCCCTTTAATAATATTACCGTTGGGTGGATATGATCTTTGACAGGTGGCGCGTGGCGCAGCAACAGTCGGAACTTTCAACTATGAAAGTCCTCATGTCTCTCATATTACTCACTTTGAGGCTTTGGTAGATTTAGGCTTGGGTTGAGCATCATGACAAAATTCGTTCTGTAGTCTTACCTCGACCCCCTTTAATAGTACGGTGTTCCTATTACTCAAGTGTAAAGAAAATGAAATAGAAAGAGTAAATCGTCACACTTCAAAGTCTTCAGAGTGTTTTCTTTGGGACACACCGAATTCCTCATCTTCAATATCTTCATGAGAATATCAATTTCTTCGCAATTTCTTCGCGATCAAAGTTTTCAAGGAATGACCAAAGTCTTCACCTAAAGACATTCATTTTTTAGGTGTCCATATTCATCGAATAACTCAAACTCCTCAGCAACTTATAAAGCATGTGTACACTCACAAACATATTAGTCTCTTAACCTATAAGTCTTCAAACCACCGAAATCACTAAGGGGCACTAGATGCACTTACAATCTCCCCCTTTTTGGTGGTTGATGACAATTAGGTTAAGTTTTCAACGGTGATAATAATATGAAATGTAAGTACATAGTTTGAGGAATTTGAAGTCAAGATACAGAGAAACTCCCCGTGAAGATGTGCATGTTTTGAGGATTTTGCTTTGAACAGCAGATGCACATTGATGATTTATATCATGGAGATATCCCCGTGTATCTTGCAATTCATGCATGCATTTGACATATAGTATGAGGAATTAGAAATGCATGATGAAAAATGGTGTCTGACGAATTTCAGCATGCCTTTGTCAAATTAACTTGAGGAATAAGCATGCGAGGAAACACATTCAAAAGAGTCAGAACACCATCGGGCTTAAGTTACAACTCATTACATCAAAAACTTCAGAAGAACCAAGAGTTTGTAACTTAATAAAGTTTATAAACCCATAAATAAATCCTACTTGAATACTAACTCTCAAATTTCTCCCCCTTTGTCATCAAGTGACGAAAAGGGATAAAACTGAGGACTAACGCCCATGGAGGATTCTTTGTTGGACCAGTTGCGGTATCCTCAGGTTCTTCATCTAATTCTGTAGTGCGGAATGAACAAAATGAGCTGTCCACCATGTCAGGAATTGGAATAGGCTTGAATTTCTTCTTTGGAGGCCACGACCAGTCAAAGTCTTGAGTAAATTCCATTTCATCAAGTTCCTCAGGAGTCTTCAGGTGAGACAATATGGCCCAAGTGCGATCAAATATCTCATGAAGAGAATAGTGATTTGTCTTCACAACATTTTGAGTCTCGTTGAGGGTTTTCACAATGGAGCCAAACTGGCGTTTTACCCACTTGTGATTGCGATCGACTTTCTGGTGAAGACTGAGGAGAAGCTCTCTGTTAGTCATCACCCTTGGGCACTTGGACTTGGAGGTTTTGCTTTGCCATCAGATTCTTGAGTGGCTATGTCATCATATGAGGAATAAGTGGCAGCCTTGCGAAATAGACCATCCAGGGGTCAATTTCCTTCATCAATCATAGACTTGCCTTTTCCTTCAATAAGTTCAAAAGTGCTCTTGATGACTTCAAGAGGCGGCAGATATCCGAGGTGATTCTGAAAGTCATCTTGGTAGTTAACGACAGATCTATTTCTGATGAATCTCATGATTCAGGGTGCATAAATCTTTAGCTCAAATGGTGACAAAGCATTGTCAGCCAAAGTCCTCAAGAATAAATCATGACGATTCATTGTGTTCCCATGAACGACGTGAAACGGGATATTCTTCATGATCCCAACAACATCTTCTTCCTTATCATGCCCTTTGATTGGTGCAATGGAATATGACAATATTCTGTAAACTGTCGTGGGCACATACTTCAATTCCTTCACTAGGAATCTTGTCCTGGGAGGTTGGCCCGGAGCCAAAGGTTTCATGAGGACTTCCATTAGATGATTTGGAAGCTCTCTTTCATCATAGAGTTTGATTGCGTCATCTCAAGGTATTGATATCAGTAAAGCTCAAAGAAGTTCTATGGCAGGAGCTTTGTAGTAGGTGTACTGTGTCATCTAGTCCAAGACCCATGAATTGACGTCTTTGGGGTCACCAAAGATATGCAGTTAGGCATAGAACTGAAGAATAATGTCAGCATTCCAGTCACCAATAGATGTGCAGAATGGCAATAGCCCTGCATCGTGAAGAACACTAAGAACTGGGGTGAAGCAAGGAATTTCCTCCATGTCACAATGAGGAATATGGGTGTGAAGAAATGACGTATTTTCTCCTATGAATAAATGACGTTCATCATAGAAGTCTTGCATTTGAAACTTTGGCCTCTTTGAGAAGGGTTGATGAGGCTTTGGTTGAAGATTATGATGTTGTTCATTTTGAGGATTGTGGCCACCACGATTGCAGTTTCAGGATTTACCACTACAATTGCAGTTTCAGCATTTTGAGCAGGAGCTTGTTCTTCACCTTGAGGAATTTGCTGATCCGAGCGAGCAGATGCAGTTTTTGGTCCTGGAGTTTCCTTTTCACTTTCTTCAGGTGATGCAGCAGATTCTTGGTCTTGTGCTGATTCCACATGTGAGATCTTCTCTTCTAAGCCAGTCAGAATCTCAGTGGATACAGGAGTTTGAGGAATTGGAGTTGTTATTGGCAAGTTAGAGTGAGCCTCTTCCCAGAACTCATCATGGATAACAGGTGTGTTGCATCCAATGTCTTCATCATCCTCCTTTTCTTTAGCAGTCATTGGAGGTGTTGTGACTTGAGGAATTTGATCTCCTTGAATTTCCTCATCCATTGGCGTGGATATAGCAGAGTGATTATCATCCATTTCCTCATCCTGTTCTGAAATGATGTATTCTTCACCAAATGGAACAACCATATATGATGGTGCTACATTGAGGGGTGTAGCATCCACTGGAGCTGATGATGTGGTAGGCATAGTCTTCTGGCGTTTTGCCTCTGAAGACTCTGAAGTAGTTGAAGCCTTTCTCTTCTTGGCTTCTTTTTCAGCAGCTTTTGTTTTCTTCACGTCTACTGGAGACGGAAGGGTCACTTTCTTCACCTTTGAAGACTTAGGTGAAGGAGCATTTTCATCAGGCATTGCTTTGTCAGTGTCTGGCCTGGCAGATTCTTCAGCTGAAATATTCTGAGTAATTTCATCAGCAGCTGGTCCTTCATTTTCATCCGCCTCAGCCATTTGCATAGTAGAGCTTGGCTGAGGATTTGTTGGCTGCTTTGGAGCGGCAACCCTGGTGTTGTATTCATCAATTGCAGCAGTTGCGGCTTTGACAAATTCCACTTTAACACCCTTTTGATCAGCATCAAGACTTGTGTATCTGTCAGTGAGGGTTTTTAGCTCTGTCTAAGTAGAAACAAGTTTCTCACGTGACAGGTTTAGGATGTTTTACTTCATGAATTTCTCCTTTTTAACCTTTGCAAGCCTAACTTGTTTGGCTTGCCGATCCTTCCATTTTGCTTCATTGATGAATGAAGCAACCATATGACTGACTCCAGGAGGAATCTTCAAATCATCAATTGGAGTGTTTGGATCCACATACCAAAGATCGATGAAGTTCAGCAGTACTTTCGGATCTAGTGCGAGGGGAGTGGTGCTACCAGTTGCTTGTGCAACCCTTTCTTGCTTGTTTCTGATGATGGCTTGAAGAGTTTCATCATCATATTCTTCACTTCCTTCCGATGCAGAAGGAAAGTTGATAATCATGTTTGGAATTGCTCTGGTACCTCTACCAAGAGTCATCTTAGTATTCAACAGACCAGGTGAAGATTTTGAAGCTAAGCTTGTGGTTGATGGTATAGAGGATCCTGGATTTTTAGTCTGATGTGACTGCAGAGGAGGTGAAGACTTTGGTGTAGTTGAGGACTTCGCAGTTGTTGCAATTTTCTAAGGAATTTGCTCTTTTGATACTGCTGATGTGGCCTTTGGCTTGAGACTAGGTTTCTTCAACAGAACCTTCTTCTCAGGTTTTTCTCTAGCAGAAGCCTCGGGAGCAGAAGAAGTGGCAGCTATAGCTGTAGCAGCACAGTCCTCATTAAATTTTGTGACAGCAGCTTTAGCCTTTTTCTGCAGCTTAGATAAATATTTGTCGTTTTCATCAGGATAATCCTCAATTGTGGCTACAGTTGAGGGATGTGTTGCTTGTTGATCTCCCTGTGGCAACCTTTTGCAAGGAGCTTTGAGCGCAAACTTCTTGGCATATTTTGGAGTGACATACCTATATTCCTTCCACTCCTTTTCCCATCTACGTTCAATCTTTTGAAGCCTTATCTTGCATTTTGCCATGGTCTCTTTACCATGAATTTCCTCATCACGCGTGCAGTACTCAGCATAGATCTCCTCAGGGATCTCAAAGGCAGTGTTCTGTTCCAGCTTCTTGCCACCCTTCTATTTTCTGTCTTCCTCCATTTTCTTCGGCTGAGGTTTTTGCTGAGGAATCTGTATTCTTGAGAAATCTGAGGACACAGGTAATGTTTCTTCAAGAAATGATGCAAATGAGTTAAGTTGATGAGAACCTAGTGATTCATCAGCTGACATTTTGTACGTGTGAACCGAGTATAGGTGCGAAGAATTTGGAGAGGTCATATGCGTTCTCAGATTTGAGGAAATTGAAAATTTTCTTAAGTAGAGGATTTGACCAGTAATTTGAGGAATTTGACTAAGCATTCTGATCTTGGGTTCCGGAGTTGTACAGATTCAAAATTTTACATAATTGAGGAATCTTGTGAAGAATTTAATGGTTTAGTGAAATTCATCAAGTGTTCTAGACATGGGTGTGCACAGCTGAGAGATTTTTTAAGAAAAACTGATTTCACAAATCTTAATAGAATAAAGAGATCAACAGGGGTAGTAAAATAGGATTTTAATTACCCTGTGCGAAGAACACGATGAACTGGAGAAGTAAAAGTAGAAGTTCCTCGGTCCAGATCTTCAGTGCCCTAACATGGCGACTCAAGACAACTATGGCGGTGGTGGAGGAAGATGTTCTGCAGTCGGCGTGATTCCGGCGACGTCGAGGTCGTGGCAGTGAAGCTTTTCCTCACCAGTGACGAAGATGCTCGCGGCGGCGCTAGGTTTTGAGCTCGAGCAGAGAAGACGAGAGGGAGGAAGAGTTTTTGAATGAGGGGGGATAAGGGGCTATTTATAGCTCAGGTGAAAACGGTCTAAACCAAAAACTTCGGACGGAACTGCCCTTGCCCCTTCGTCTCTGCTTGACACGTGCTACCCATGATCGAAGCGGTGGAGATCGTGGTTATCCGTTACTGAGTAGTGGGTGCGGTTAGTGTGGTAATGTTAAAATAATTTTTTGAATTCTGAGGATTTTGTTACAAAGTCCCCAGCTGACAAGGACTCGGTGAGGATTTTAAACAAGTGTCAAATAGAACGCATATGAAGAATTGAGGATAGACTGGGTAGAGCTTAGCATAGAGGGGAGTCGGGTCCGATCACATTCACTTAGAAGAAATACCAAATTGAAGACTAAGCAATAAGTGAATGTTGTTGAGGACATTGAAAGATCATTATATATATATATATATATATATATATATATATATAGTCAAATGAAGATCATCACAGAAAGTTTTCAAGAATTTGAAAATTTGAAGACTTTGAAAAATTTGAGGAATTTCAACTTTGAAGAATTACCGACTTGAAGAATTTCAAAGTTGGGTCGTGGCATGACCCACCGTATAAGAATGATGATTTCAGGCACCACGTACAATTGTAGTAGGGCCCTGAGAACCAAATTCTTCATTGATTTCTTCACACTTAGAGTGATATTCTTCATTGATTTAAGAAAATCGTTACTTTGTATGTTGCACATCTAAGTCATAAATTTTGCATAAGTGTTAGGATGTGTGCATGTTTACAAGGAATTTGAAGATTCTAGGATATTTAGCTCACACCGCAACTTGGAAAACCATCTCTCATCCAAGGGCTTTGTGAATATATCTGCTAGCTTATCATCAGTCTTCACATGGTCGATGATGATGTTGCCCTTGAGGACATGGTCACGAAGAAAATGATGACGAATCTGGATGTGCTTGGTCTTCGAATGTTGTACTGGGTTGTAGGAGATCTTGATTGCACCCTCATTGTTGCAGTAAAGGGGCACAATCTTCATGTTGATGTCGTAGTCTCTGAGGGTTTGCTTCAGCCATAGCAGTTGAGCAGAACAAGATCCAGCAGCAATGTATTCAGCTTCGGCAGTGGAAGTTGATACACAGTTCTCCTTCTTTGAGGACTAGCAGACTAATGATCTTTCGAGGAAATGACATGTGCCTAACGTTGACTTGCAATCCACACGGTCACCAGCATAATCAGAATCAGAATATCCAAGGAGGTGAAGATTTGAGCCCTTGGGGTACCATAATCCTAGTGTTGGTGTGTGAGCTAGATATCGAAGAATATGTTTCACTACCTTATGGTGTGATTCCTTAGGTTCCACTTGAAAACATGCACACATGCAAACACTAAGCATAATTGAAAGTGCGTTATATCGACTAGAGGGGGGTGAATAGGCGATTTTAAGAATTTCATCGCTGAGGAAATTAATTTTGAGGAAATTCCTCACTTATGAATAACGTGCAGCGGAAATAGCGCAGGATCAAAGGTGCGGAGATTACAACAGCAATTTACTTGATGAAGATTATGAGAATCGGTTTGCACAGTATCCAGGCACAGAATAAGCGGGTGAAAATTAACTGGTATGAAGAATTTGAGGTTGAGGAAATTCAGAGAAAGTCTTCATCAAATTCTTCAAATAGTGACAATGGAAGTCTTCAACATACAATATTGAGGAATTGAAAGAGTTGAAGAAATAGAACCCGTATCACGATGAAGACAGTTGTTGATGACCCAATTCCAACTGTTGTGAGAGTCGTACGTTTGGTGTGGAGCGGCTTGATATTGAAACCAAAGGACACACAGTCCCCGGACACACAGTCCCGGGACACACAGTCCCTATCGTGTTCTTCTTGAGCTAAGGACACACAATCCTCGCCCAACACTCGTGGTAAGTCTTCAGTGCAGACTTCCAAACCCTCACAAACTCGGTCACCCAGCGATCCATAATTGACTGCTGGATGCTCTAGACCATGACGCCTAACGTCTGGAGGATGCACAGTCCTCAAAGGTAAAAGGCTTCAATTCCACACAGGAACAAATTCTTCAGTGATGCTCAATCACTTGGTTTTTGGTTTGTGGTTTGGTGTTTGGGGTATTTCCTCACTGATGATTTACTCTTGAAGACTCTGAGGAATTTGGGTTGCTCTAAATGACAAGTGTCAGTTTCTCGCAGTGCAGCCAGCCAGCTAGTGGTTGTGGGGGCGGCTATTTATAGCCTGGGAGCATCCCGACATGATTTGACATAAATGGCCTTAACTATTGTGACTGTTGGGTGGTTGCATTAATATACTTTCAGGAATAAACATGCGAAGAGAAACGTTCAAAAGAGTCAGCGCACCATCGGGCTTAAGTTACAACTCATTACATTCAGAAGAGCCAAGAGTTTGTAACTTAATAATGTTTATAAGCCCCAAAATAGATCCCGTTTGAAGACTAACTCAGATTTATCCCTCTTTGTCATCAGCTGACGAAAAGGGACAAAACTGAGTACTAACGCCCCATGAAGACTTTCACTTCTTGGATGATGAAGAGCCGTGAGGATTCTTGGCGACAGGCTTCTTCCTTGGACCAGTTGCAGTGTCTTCTGGTTCTATATCGGACTGAGTAATGCAAAATGAAGAAAAGGAACTATCCTCAAGGTCAGGAACTCGAATTGGCTTGAATATCTTCTTGGGAGGCCACGACCAGTCAAAGTCCTGAGTAAACTCCAATTCCTCAAGTTCCTCTTGAGTCTTCAGATGAGCCAAGGTGGCCCAGGTACGATCAAACACCTCATGAAGATAATAGTGATTTTTCTTCACTACATTCTAAGTCTCGTTCAGGGTTTTCACAATGGCACTGAATTGACGTTTGACGCATTTGTGATTGCGATCGACCTTTTGATGAAGACCGAGGATTAGCTCTCTCTTGTTCATCACTCGTGGGGCAGTTGGCCTTGGTGGATCTTGGGTAGCAGTGTCATCATATGAAGAATAGGACTCCGCTTGGCGAAACTAGCCATCAAGGGGCTGATTTCCTTCATCAATCACAGATTTGTCTTTGCCTTCAACAGGCTCAAATGATTTCTTGATCACTCTAATTGGCAGCAGATATCTGGTGTGATTAGGAAAATCAGCATGGTAGTTGATGTCTGACATGCTTCTAATGAATCTCCTTATCCACGGTGCATAAATCTTCATTTCAAAAGGTGACACTGCATTATCAGCCAAAGTCCTCAGGAAGAAGTCATGAAGATTCATTGGTATGCCATGGATGACATTGAAAAGGATATTCTTCATGATGCCTACGACATCTTCTTCAACATCGTGGCCTTTGATAGGAGGGATGACATTGGCCAGGATTTTGTAAACTGTTCGTGGTTCATACTTCAAGTCTTGAACCAGAAAGCGAGTCCTTGGAGGTTGGTCCTTGGCCAAAGGCTTCATGAGGACTTCCATCAGTCTGTTGGGAAGCTCATGTTCTTCATACATCAGCACTGCATTCAATGAGGGAATTGAGACTGGAAGAGCTCGAAGCAATTCAGTGGCGGGCGCGTTGTAGTGCGTGTGCTGAGTCATCCAATCCAAAACCCAAGTTTTGACATCCTTTGGGTCGCTAGAGATGTGGAGTGTGGCGTAGAACTGAAGAATGATGTTGTTGTTCCAGTCGCCAATGTTAGTGCAAAGAGGCAGCAATCCAGCTTCATGAAGAACATTGAGGACTGGAGTGAAGCAAGGTATTTCTTCCATATCGTAGTGAGGAATATGCTTATGCTAAAATATCTTGTTCCTCCCACGGAGCACTGAAGCATAGTAGTTGAGTTGGTTCCATGTCCAAAAATTCATGTGCCTGATGTGAAGCTTATCAAAAGGACTTTCACGAGTGAAGTACATGTGTTCTTCATAAAATGACACATTTTGAAACTTTGGCCTTTTGGAGAAAGGTCGATTCTGTTGCGGTTGAAGATTATGTTGTTGTTCTTGAGGAGGAGCTACTATCATTGATGTTTATGTGTTAACCACAACAATAGCAGTTTCAGTATTTGGGGCAGGAGCATTTTCTTCATTCTGGGCATTTTCATCAGGTTGAGGATTGTCCTCAGCTTCAGGAATTTGCTTGTTGGAGGAGGCAGTTGTAGCATTAGTTGTTGCATTCTCTTCAACTGATGCAGCTGATTCTTGAGCAGATTCTGTTGGAAATATGCCCTAGAGGCAATAATAAAATGGTTATTTATCATATTTCCTTGTTCATGATAATCATCTATTGTTCATGCCATAATTGTATTAACAGGAAACAGTGATACATGTGTGAATAAATAGATCACAATGTGTCCCTAGAAAGCCTCTAGTTGGCTAGCTTCTTAGTCAATAGATGATCATGGTTTCCTGGTCATGGGCATTAGATGTCATTGATAACCGGATCACATCATTAGGAGAATGATGTGATGGACAAGACCCAATCCTAATCATAGCACTAGATCGTATTGTTCGTATGCTAAAGCTTTTCTAATGTCAAGTGTCTTTTCCTTCGACCGTGAGAATGTGCAACCCCCGGATACAATAGGAGTGCTTTGGGTGTATCAAACGTCACAACGTAACTAGGTGACTATAAAGGTGCACTACGGGTACCTCTAAAAGTGTCTGTTGGGTTGGTACGAATCGATATCGGGATTTGTCACTACGCGTGATGGAGAGGTATCTCTGGGCCCACTCGGTAGAACATCATCATGAGCTCAATGTGACTAAGGAGTTAGTCACACGATGACGTGCTACGGAACGAGTAAAGAGACTTACTGGTAACAAGATTGAACAAGGTATAGGTATACCGACGATCGAATCTCGGGCAAGTTCTATACCGACAGACAAAGGGAATTGTATACGGGATTGATTGAATCCTTGACATCGTGGTTCATCCGATGAGATCATCATGGAGCAAGTTTGAGCCACCATGGGTATCCAGACGCCGCTGATGGTTATTGGCCGGAGAGGTGTCTCGGTCATGTCTGCCTGTCTCCCGAACCCGTAGGGTCTACACACTTAAGGTTCGATGACCCTAGGGTTATAGGGAATCGTTATACGAGGTTACCGAAAGTTGTTCGGAGTCCCGGATGAGATCCCAGAGGTCCCAAGGAGCTCCAGAATGATCCGGAGGTAAAGATTGATATATAGGATGGATGGTTTTGGACACCGGAAATGTTTCGGACGTCACCGATAATGTACCGGGACCATCGGGAATGGTCCCGGGGGTCCACCGGGAGGGGCCACCAGCCCCAAGAGGTAGCATGGGCCAAACGAGGGAGGGAAACCAGCCCAAAGTGGGCTGGTGCGCCTCCCACAAGGAGGCCCAAGGCGAGGAGGTGGAGAGGGGGGAACCCTAGGCGTTGGTGGGCCTACGGCCCACCTAGGGGTGCGCCACCCCCTCCCCCTGCCCTGGCCGCCGCACCTCCCATCTAGGGGGGCTGCCACACCACCTAGGGTGGGAACCCTAGGGGTGGAACCCCCCCTCCCCTCCTCCTATATATAGTGGGGGTTTTGGGGCTGTTTTGCACACAGTTTTCCATCTCCCTCGGCGCAGCCCTGCCCCCCTTCTTCCTCCTCTCCCACGGTGCTTGGCGAAGCCCTGCCGAGAGACCTCATCTCTCCATCGACACCACGCCGTCGTGTTGCCAGAGATCTTCCCCAACCTCTCCCTCCTCCTTGCTAGATCAAGGTGCGGGAGACGTCACCGGGCTGCACGTGTGTTGAACGCGGAGGTGTCGTGGTTCGACACTAGATCGGAATCATACCGCGATCTGAATTGCCGCGAGTACGACTCCATCAACCGCGTTCTAGCAACGCTTCCGCTTAGAGATCTTCAAAGGTATGAAGATGCATTCACCCCTCTCTCGTTGCTGGTCTCTCCATAGGAAGATCTGAATATGCATAGGAATTTTTTTGAATTTATGCTACGTTACCCAACAGTGGCATCCGAGCCAGGTTTTCTATGTGTAGATTCTATGCACGAGTAAAACACAAAAGGTTGTGGGAGATGATTTGTAAATTTCTTGCCTCTACTAGTCTTATTCTTTTCTGGCGGTATTGTGGGATGAAGCGGCCTGGACCGATATTACATGTACGCTTACGTGAGACTGGTTCCACAGACAGACATGCACACCGTGCATAAAGGTGGCTAGCGGGTGTCTGTCTCTCCTACTCTAGTCGGATTGGATTTGATGAAAAGGGTCCTTATGAAGGGTAAATAGCTTTGGCATATCATCGTTGTGGCTTTCACGTAGGTAAGAAAGCGTTCTTGCTAGAAACCCAAATCAACCACGTAAAACTTGCAACAACAATTGGAGGACGTCTAACTTGTTTTTGCAGGGTTTGACATGTGATGTGATATGGCCAAAGTTGTGATGTTGCATGTATGATGTATGAGATGATCATGTTATTGTAATAGGTTTTACGACTTGCATGTCAATGAGTATGACAACCGGCAGGAGCCATAGGAGTTGTCTTAATTTATTGTATGAGAGGCAACGCCATGTGCTTACTACTTTTACTTCATTGCTAACGGTTAGCTATAGTAGTAGTGATAGTAGTAGTTGGTGTGACGACTTCACGGAGACACGATGATGGAGATCATGGTGTCACGCCGGTGACAATGATGATCATGCGATGCCTGAAGATGGAGATTGAAAGAGCAAAGATGATAATGGCCATATCATGTCACTATATGATTGCATTGTGATGTTTATCATGTTTTTCATCTTATTGCTTAGAACGACAGTAGCATAATAAGATGATCCCTCTTAAAATTTTGAGAACGTATTCCCCTAAGTGTGCGTCGTTGTGAAGGATCGTTGTCTCGAAGCACCACGTGATGATCGGGTGTGATAGATTCTAACGTTCGCATACAACGGGTGTAAGCCAAATTTACACATGTGAAACACCTAGGTTGACTCGACGAGCTTAGCATGTACAGACATGACCTCGAATACAAGAGATCAAAAGGTCGAACATGAGTCGTATGGTTGAATACGATCAGCATGAAGTTGCTCACCATGGTGACTAGTCCGTCTCACGTGATGATCGGACACGGGTTAGTCAACATGGATCATTTATCACTTAGATGACTAGAGGGATGTCGATTTAAGTGGGAGTTCATACTTAATTTGATTAAATGAACTTAATTGTCATGAACTTAGTCTAAAAGTTTTCTTTATAAATATTGTAGATGGCCAACGTCAACCTCAATTTCAACGCATTCCTAGAGAAAAACAAGCTGAAAGATGATGGTAGCAACTATGCGGACTGGGTTCGCAACTTGAAGCTCATCCTTGAAAAAGTTAAAAAGGCTTATGTCCATGATGCGCCGCTAGGTGACCCTCCCGCTCCCGCAGCAGCCCAGGACATTCTGAATATCTGGCAAACGCGGATTGATGACTACTCTCTGCTTAGGTGTGGCATGTTATACAGTTTGGAAACGGGGCTCCAAAGGCGTTTTGAGCAACACGGTGCATATGAGATGTTCCAAGAGCTGAAACTAGTTTTTCAAGCTCATGCCCGTGTCGAGAGATATGAACTCTCCGACAAGTTCTTTAGCTATAAGATGGAGGAGAACAGTTCTGTCAGTGAGCACATACTCAAAATGTCTGGGTTACACGGTCGTCTGACTTCACTTGGAGTCGAACTTCTGGATGATGCTCTAATTGACAGAATCCTCCAGTCTCTCCCACCAAGCTACAAAGGTTTTGTGCTGAATTACAACATGCAAGGGATGGAGAAGACCATTCCCAAGTTGTACTCGATGCTCAAGTCTGCAGAAGTAGAAATCAAGAAAGAGCATCAATTGTTGATGGTCAACAAGACCACTAGTTTCAAGAAGGGCAAGGGTAAGAAGAACTTCAAGAAAGACGGCAAAGCCGTTGCCGCGCCCGGTAAGCCAGATGCCGGGCAGACAAGAAGGCCGGCAACGTTAAAGGTATATGTGATATACATGTTATTGATGTGTACCTTACCAGCGCTCGTAGTAGCTCCTGGTTATTTGATACCGGTGTTGTTGCTCACATTTGCAACTCAAAGTAGGAACTGCGGAATAAGCGGAGACTGACCAAGGACGAGGTGACGATGCGCGTCCGGAATGGCTCCAAGGTCGATGTGATCGCCGTCGGCACGCTACCTCTACATCTACCGTCGGGATTAGTTTTAAACCTTAAAATTGTTATTTAGTACCAGCTTTGAGCATGAATATTGTATCAAGGTCTTGCTTAATGCGAGACGGCTACTCATTTAAGTCAGAGAATAATGGTTGTTCTATTTATATGAGTAATATGTTTTATGGTCATGCTCCGCTGGTGAATGGTTTATTCTTGATGAATCTCGATCGTGATGTTACACATGTTCATAGTGTGAGTACCAAAAGATGTAAAGTTGATAATGATAGTCCCACATACTTGTGGCACTGCCGCCTTGGTCATATCGGTGTTAAGCGCATGAAGAAGCTCCATACTGATGGACAATTAGAGTCTCTTGACTTTGAATCATTTGACACATGCGAACCGTGCCTCATCGGCAAGATGACTAAGACTCAATTCTCAGGAATAATGGAGAGAGCAACCGACTTATTGGAAATAATACATACTGGTGTATGTGGTCCAATGAACGTTGAAGCTTGCGGTGGCTATCGTTATGTTCTCACTCTCACCGATGATTTGAGTAGGTATGGGTATATCTACTTGATGAAGCACAAATCTGAGATGTTTGAAAAGTTCAAGTAATTTCAGAGTGAGGTTGAGAATCAACGTGACAGAAAAATTAAGTGTCTACGATCTGATCGTGGAGGAGAATATTTGAGTCACGAGTTTGGCACACACCTAAGGAAGTGTGGGATCGTTTCACAACTGACGCCGCCTGGCACACCGCAACGCAACGGAGTGTCTGAAGGTCATAATCGCACTTTATTAGATATGGTACGATCAATGATGTCTCTTACCGACTTACCGCTATCATTTTGGGGATACGCATTAGAAACTGCAGCATTCACTTTAAATAGGGCACCGTCTAAAGCCGTTGAGACGACACCGTATGAACTATGGTTTGGCAAGAAACCTAAGTTGTCGTTTCTTAAAGTTTGGGGCTGTGATGCTTATGTAAAGAAACTTCAACCAGAAAAGATCGAACCCAAAGCGGAGAAATGCGTATTCATAGGATATCCTAAGGAAACTATTGGGTATACCTTCTATCTTCGATCCGAAGGTAAAACCTTTGTTGCCAAGAACGGATCCTTTCTAGAGGAAGAGTTTCTCTCGAAAGAAGTAAGTGGGAGGAAAGTAGAACTTGATGAGGTAATTGCACCCCCTCTCGAACAGGAAAGTAGCGCAGCGCGGGAAATTGTTCATGTGGCGCCTGCACCAACTAAAGAGGAAGTTAATGATAATGATCATGAAGCTTCGGATCAAGTTACTACTGAACCGCGAAGGTCCACAAGGGCACGCTCCACACCAGAGTGGTACGGCAACCCTGTGATGGAAATCATGTTGTTAGACAACGGTGAACCTTCGAACTCTGAAGAATCAATGGCGGCCCGGACTCCAACAAATGACTTGAAGCTATGAAATCCGAGATAGGATCCATGTATGAGAACAAAGTATGGACTTTGGTGGACTTGCCCGATGACCGGCGATCCATAGAAAATAGAAGGATCTTCAAGAAGAAGACTGATGCAAATGGTAATGTAACCGTTTATAAAGCTCGACTTGTCACAAAGGGTTTTTGATAAATTCAAGGGATTGACTACGAAGAGACTTTCTCTCCCATAGCAAAGCTGAAATCAGTCTGAATCATGTTAGAAATTGCCGCCTTTTATGATTATGAAATTTGGCAAATGGACGTCAAAATAGCGTTCCTTAACGGGAACCTTAAGGAAGAGTTGTATATGATGCAACCAGAAGGTTTTGTCGACCCTATGGGTGCTAACGAAGTGTGCAAGCTCCAGCCCTCCATCTATGGGCTCGTGCAAGCATCTCGGAGTTGGAACATTCGCTTTAATGAGGTGATTAAAGCGTTTGGGTTCATACAGGTTTACGCAGAAGCCTGTTTCTACAAGAAAGTGAGTGGGAGCTCTGTAGCTTTCCTCATCCTGTATGTGGATGACATTATTGATGGGGAATAATATAGAGATGTTGGAGAGCATAAAGGCCTATTTGAACAAGAGTTTTTCAATGAAGGACCTTGGAGAAGCTGCATACATATTAGGCATAAAGATCTATAGCTATAGATCGAGACGCCTCATAGGTCTTTCGCAAAGTACATACCTTGACAAGATATTGAAGAAGTTCAATATGGAAAACTCAAAGAAAGGGTTTTTGCCAGTTTTGCAAGGTATGAGATTGAGTAAGACTCAGTCACCGACCACGGCAGCAGATAGAGAGAAGATGAGTACTGTCCCCTACGATTCAGCCGTAGGCTCTCTAATGTATGCCATGCTGTGTACCAGACATGATATAAACCTTGCCATAAGTTTGGTAGGGAGGTACCAAAGTGATCCCGATATGGAACACTGGACATCGGTCAAGAATATCCTTAAGTACCTGAAGAGGACTAAGGAAATGTTTCTCGTTTATGGAGGTGACAAAGAGCTCGCCATAAAGGGTTACGTCGACGCTAGCTTCGACACAGATCCGGATGACTCTAAGTCATAGACCGGATACGTATATGTTTTGAATGGTGGGGCAGTGAGCTGGTGCAGCAACAAGCAAGAAGTCGTGGTAGCATCTACATGTGAAGCGGAGTACATAGCTGCTTCAGAATCAGCTCATAAAGGAATTTGGATGAAGGAGCTCATCACCGACCTTGGAGTGGTTCCAAGCACGTCGAGTCCAATGAAACTCTTATGTGATAACACTAAGGCCTTGCCATAGCCAAGGAGCCCATGTTTCACCGGAATAGGAAGCACATCAAGCGCCGCTACAACTACATCCAGGACCATGTCCAGAGTGGAGTAACAGAGATTTGTAAAGTACATACAGATCTGAATGTTGCAGACCCGTTGACTAAACCTCTTCCACGAGCAAAACATGATCAACACCATAATGATATGGGTGTTCGATACATCACAATGTGACTAGATTATTGACTCTAGTGCAAGTGGGAGACTGTTGGAAATATGCCCTAGAGGCAATAATAAAATGGTTATTATCATATTTCCTTGTTCATGATAATCGTCTATTGTTCATGCTATAATTGTATTAACAGGAAACAGTGATACATGTGTGAATAAATAGATCACAATGTGTCCCTAGAAAGCCTCTAGTTGGCTAGCTCATTATTCAATAGATGATCATGGTTTCCTGGTCATGGGCACTAGATGTCATTGATAACGAGATCACATCATTAGGAGAATGATGTGATGGACAAGACCCAATCCAAAGCATAGCACTAGATCGTATTGTTCGTATGCTAAATCTTTCTAATGTCAAGTGTCTTTTCCTTCGACCGTGAGATTGTGCAACCCCCGGATACCGTAGGAGTGCTTTGGGTGTATCAAACGTCACAACGTAACTGGGTGACTATAAAGGTAAACTATGGGTACCTCTGAAAGTGTCTGTTGGGTTGGTACAAATTGAGATCGGGATTTGTCACTCCACGTGATGGAGAGGTATCTCTGGGCCCACTCGGTAGAACATCATCATGAGCGCAATGTGACCGAGGAGTTAGTCACACGATGACGTGCTACGGAACGAGTAAAGAGACTTACCGGTAACGAGATTGAACAAGGTATAGGTATACCGACGATCGAATATCGAGCAAGTTCTATACCGACAGACAAAGGGAATTGTATACGGGATTGATTGAATCCTTGACATCGTGGTCATCCGATGAGATCATCGTTGAGCAAGTGGGAGCCACGGTATCCAGACCCCGTTGATGGTTATTGGCCGAAGAGGTGTCTCGGTCATGTCTACCTGTCTCCCAAACCCGTAGGGTCTACACACTTAAGGTTCGATGACGCTAGGGTTATAGGGAATCGTTATACGAGGTTACCGAAAGTTGTTCGGAGTCCCGGATGAGATC
The DNA here is from genome assembly GCF_904849725.1 of Hordeum vulgare subsp. vulgare. Classification (NCBI taxonomy): domain Eukaryota; kingdom Viridiplantae; phylum Streptophyta; class Magnoliopsida; order Poales; family Poaceae; genus Hordeum; species Hordeum vulgare. The sequence goes on along the minus strand of NC_058519.1, from coordinate 409,785,463 downwards.
CCGGACGTAACAAGGAGCTCCGGAATGGTCCGGAGGTAAATATTGATATATAGGATGATGGTTTTGGACACCGAAAATGTTTCGGGCGTCACCGATAATGTACCGGAACCACCGGGACCACCGGGAATGGTCCTGGGGGTCCACCAGGAGGGGCCACCAGCCCCAAGAGGTAGCATGGGCCAACAGAGGGAGGGAAACCAGCCCAAAGTGGGTTGGTGCGCCTCCCACAAGGAGGCCCAAGGCGCAGGAGGTGGAGAGGGGAGGAAACCCTAGGCGTTGGTGGGCCTAAGGCCCACCTAAGGGTGCGCCACCCCCTCCCCCTGCCCTGGCCGCCGCACCACCCATCTGGGGGGGCTGCCGCACCACCTAGGGTGGGAACCCTAGGGGTGGCACCCCCCCTCCCCTCCTCCTATATATAGTGGGGGTTTTGGGGCTGTTTTGCACACAGTTTTCCATCTCCCTCGGCGCAGCCTTGCCCCCCTTCTTCCTCCTCTCCCACGGTGCTTGGCGAAGCCCTGCCGGGTGACCTCGTCTCTCCATCGACACCACGCCGTCGTGCTGCCGGAGATCTTCCCCAACCTGTCCCTCCTCCTTGCTAGATCAAGGTGTGGGAGACGTCACCGGGCTGCACGTGTGTTGAACGCGGAGGTGCCATGGTTCGGCACTTGATCGGAATCACACCGCGATCTGAATCGCCGCGAGTACGACTCCATCAACCGCGTTCTAGCAATGCTTCCGCTTAGCGATCTTCAAAGGTATGAAGATGCACTCACTCCTCTCTCGTTGCTGGTCTCTCCATAGGAATATCTGAATATGCATAGGAAAAATTTTGAATTTATGCTACGTTACCCAACAGATTCTTCACAGAAGGTCCTCCGATCAGATCCTGTGAGGATTTCTGTTGTAGCAGGAGTTGGAGGAATTTGAGTTGACCTTGGTGAGTGATGAGTTTCTTCCCAAAAGTCATCATGAATCACTAGAGTGTTACACCTAGTTTCATCATCACCCACAATTTCTTCAGAGGTCTTTTGAGGAATGGTGGATTGAGGAATATCATCAATTAGTATTTCCTCATCCATGATTTCTTTAGCTTTAGCATCTTCCATTTCTTCATCATCTTCAGGAATGACGTAGTCAACTCCGAAGGAAATGATTAAGTAGGATGGAGCTACATTCAAAGGAGTAGCATCCACCGTGGCAGTTGAAGACTCTAATTGAGTGACCTTTTGGCGCTTGGCCTCTGAGGATTTTGAGGACATTGAAGCTTTTCCCTTCTTTGCTTCTTTATCAACAGCTTTGGTCTCCTTCACGTCTGATGCAGACGGAATCATCTTATTCACCTTTGAGGGTTGAGGAGAAGGAATAGTTTGATCAGGAGCTGGTGCAGATTCAGTCCTCGCAGTTTCTTCGGCTGAAGCATTTTCTTCAGCTGGAACAGTTTCTTCAGCTGGAGCTGTTTCTTCAGCTGGAGTATCTTGAGGAATTTCCTCAGCAGCAGGTTCATCAGCTTCATCTTCTTCTGTCAATTGAACCGTGTATCTAGACTCAGGTAGCTTTCGTTGCATAGCAGGAGCAGCTTTCTTGTTGTATTCATCAACTACAGCTGTTGCAGCCTTGATGTGACACCCTAATTTTTTTCAACTTTCCTTTCCAAAACCTTTTGGATTTTTACTTGCAAACCTAGTGGATTTTCAAATCTTTTCAACCAACTTGGATTTGTGAGTCTCTAAATTTTTTCCAAGCAACCCAAAGCCCTCCTACTCTTGCCAAAACCTTTCTATACCTCTCTTGGATCAATTTTCAATATTTAATTCGTTCCTATAATTCTTTTCTTTATTTGGGGAATTATGGCATAACCATGGGTTGTGAACCAACCTATAGTTTGGATGATCTATAAACCCCCAAACTTTTTCCACATCTTCTCATCATCATATAATTCCAAAATCTCCAAAAATATTTCCTTGCCCAATATAAAATTTTGGCTAGAATAATTATTTCTTTTCTGACCAGAATTGTCTCATTGTGAAGCAACCCTATTTTTCCTATTCTAGAAAATTTCCAATAAATGCCCAAGTTTCTAGGGATCCTATTTAGCCCCAATATGCAAAAACATCAGATGTTCCAATACAAATTTTGAGAAAGAAGACTTTGTTAAGTTTTTGCTGAATCTGAACCTTTGTGAAGGAAGTGCTAGCTAGGGGTGCACAAATGATCTATAAATTTTTGGACATTTGTGCACTACCAAATAACACTCCTCCACCAAGTTTTACCCTCGGCAGAACATGTATGTGAGTGCCCCAAGCTCATTTCCATTCTGGACGAGAATGATGGTTTTCAAAGGAACTTTGTTCAATTTTTCTTCAAACCCTTTCAAACTTTGCCAGTTTGTAGACTTTCCAATGCTGATAACCTCAAACATGTCATATAGCTCCACCCCTATCTTATTTTATCTCTAGAACCTCCTCAAGTTGGCTGGCAGAACCTGTTGCTGATAAGATCCATCAAACCAGAGTGCACCTAGTCGAGCCAGTGGCACACGGAGGCTAGATGGTCGAGGGACTACCATGTGGACATAGTGCGCCAGCCTTGCGTGGCCTCGGGGTAGCCGCAACCATGGTGATCACGGTGTTGGCATGCCACAGCGCACGCTTTGTGCGGTGCCTGTGTCGGATGTGCTCGCCCGAGTCGTCTCTCACTATCCCCCCTTGTTCCTTGGTGCCGACGTTGCTCCTGGCAGCCGCGTGGCACCTCCCAAAGCCTCTAGGTCGCTGGAGATGGCTGCCGCCGCTCCCAACCTAGCTCCTCCATGGGCACCACAGTGGGCTTCGGCCACTGTGATCGTCTGCAAGCCATTAATGGCTCCGGACCCATCCCGTCGCTCCCCTGCCCTCCTCCATCACTTCACCCCCACACCACGACGGTGAGCTCGCCGTCCTTGCTCCAGTGGCAGGCCCGAGCCTCGCCGCTTCGGGATAGCTCAGCAATACTCGTCGCTAGACTATATAAGGCGCTGCCCGAACCCTCCTAGCCCATCGCCCCATCCCTGCTCCCCTGAATCAGCCATAGAGACCCCCAGCAAGAGCCGGGAGCTCGTCTCCCTCAGCTCTGGTGAAAGGCTCCACCGCCAAATCACCTCTGTCGCCAGCCTCCTCCGCCATCCCTAGGCAAATCCGAGGCCACCATCGAGATCCCCTGGTCTCCCTGGTCCTCCTCGAGCTTTCTGTGAGCCAACCCTCTGTTGGACTCGTCGCCGTCGACGACCACCATAGCATCCACGCACCAGAGAAGAAGGGGTGACATCGTCCGTCCACCTTCGGAGGAGCTACGGATACAGGGGGAATCACCGTTGAGAGCCCGAGCAATTCCCGTCATCTCCCAGCTCCGCCGCCGTCCCTATCGCTGGTGAGCACCGCCGATGAGCCACCCTTCTCTGTCTCCCTCCTCTCTCCCTGTTTCAAAAGGGCACGCCCCACCAGCCAGTGTCTGGAGCCTGCGTCCAAAGAGGTAAGCGGAGGCGCCTCCTCCACTTTAAGCCTTCGACATGGCCCCTGCCAGGTTTTAGTTTATTTTATATAATTTTCAGATTTGACCAGTAACTTTGACCCTTTATAACTTTTTATTTATAAGTCCAAATCAATTGATTCTTTTTGCATTGAGTTGGTATTGATCCCCTCTAATTTCTGGTAGAATTTGGTATTTTTCCTATACTCACAGAATTTCTGATTAATAAAAAGGTATTATGTGACATTTTCTTTTTGCAATTTCAAAATATTTTGGAGGGAAATCTTGGTGAATTTGAAGACCAAGAGTGTTTGAACAACCCAACTGATGTAGTATTTTCATAGCATTGCATATTTTCATGCTTTATGCTCATTTATTTGCTATAAAATAAATGCATAGTAAATTATTTAATATAAATAAATGCTCATTCTTATAAACAACTATATTTGGAATAACTTAGTGGTTGATCTAGAGTCACCTGTCTGGGCTTAACCGTGCAACCACATTTTGTCGGTATGGGACGGCCATGACTTGAGCTGATCGCATGACCATTCACCGGTACCTCCGAAGAGGGAGGGTTATGCACGCGTGCTACCCTGATCAGGTAGGCGGTGATAACCCTGTGAGCCCAGTTGAGTTGTTTTGCGCCCGTTCCTGGTTGGGACAGTTTAGTTTGGCCACGACGATGGAAGGTGTCACGAGGACACAGGGCCACCCAGGGTAGGACTCCGAGGGAGGATGATTGTTGGTGGTACGATGGAAGAGTCACGGGTTAGGCAGGTTTCGTTGGAGCAATGCTGGTCCACCCGAATGGGATCACGAGGTCAGTGTTCCATGATGTGGGTAAAGTGTGCAACCTGTGCAGAGTGTCAAACCTATTCGAATAGTCGTGTCCACGGTAATTGACAGCCCGCCCAGACCTCACTAGGTTGTCAACCATATCCGTGTTAGTAATGATGGAAGAACTCTTCAAATGATTGGAGATGCTCGATGAGTATTCTGGGTGTAGTGAGACAACCCAGATATGAGTAAGTTGATAACCGGTACAATTTGTAATGTTGCTTAATAATTTACCATATTGATTGCCATGCATTGTTTGCTGCATTACTTGGTTGTTGTGGGCTTGCGACTACATTCCAAGTACTCACCTGGCATATCATGCGAGATGCAGGAGAAGCCGAGGACGGAGGTCGTGATGGTCTGTACTACGAAGTGTCCACAGCAGTGTCCCTATGGATGGAGTTGTCGCTATATTCCGCTACGCCATAGAAGTACTTAGTAGTCTCGAGGCCCCGCTATGTTTCATAAATAATGTAGATACTGTTGCAGCACCAAGGGTGCCTTTGGCCTCACTATCCTTGTAACATATGTACTTCTAACTGTATGTTATCAGTAAATTCAGTTCAGTTTTTTTCCAAGTTGTTGAGTGTTTCTAGAGGACATGATCTCTGGGATGGAAACACTGGTAATCCGGTTCTCTGAACCCGTGTGCCACAACACTTGGTATCAGAGCCACACTGACCATAGGACACCCTAGTTAGCCGCGTTACCACGACGAGTAGTATAGGGTCTTGAGTATGCATCTGCTTGCTGCATTCTGGTTGCTGCATGGCATGCATCATGATTCATTATTTTACTAACCTTTGGCTTTGTGAGTGTAGATGGCACCAGTCCCATATCATTTCCAGTATGAGCCTGCACCATCCACCTTTCCAGTACTGCTCCGGAAAGTCTGGCTTCGACTATACCCTTACGGCGAAGATACATTGTACCAGGTGTTTCGGGAACAGCTTGCCGAGTCCGTGTACGAGTACCATGCACTCGCTTACTTGGTTGCGAGCTCGGATATTGGTAGCTACTCTCACTCTACTAAGGGAGGAAAGGCTTCTACTCTGGAGCTGGCAATCCAGTTTGCTGCGGTGGAGGCTCTCACTCACCTGCGCTTCCACGAGGTCGAGATGCAGCCTCATCCAGGTTTCTTCCACTATCACACCCTGTTGCCTTCGACAGGGCGAGTCATTTTTGCTCCTGTAGACCCGGCATGTGACCGTGCCACTGTTGTTCTATCTCGCTACGTGAACGCCAGCTATTGCACGATTGTCTCCCTTGCTAAGGAGTTGTCCCATCTCGAGGCGGCACTTGTTGCCGCAACTGAAGTGCCACCTTCACTCCAGTCTACTATTCTACTCACATATTCACCACCAGTTCCACCCCCACCCGGATTTGATATTCCCTCTGGCTCTTCAGTGCCTCCAGGCATTTCGTCTGGCAGCCATTGTGAGACTCCTTCTGAGTGGGCCTCACTCCTAGCCACTCTTGTTGCTCCAATGCTGAGGCGTCGTGCTCCTTGTTCCTCGAAAGCAGGACCGTCCCATCAGCGTCGTCGTGTTTCCTTTGGTCCAAAGGATGAGATCAACATCATCTGTTCCGACTCCGACTCAGGATCAGATGACGAGGAGTCTGCAGTCTATCAGTGCTCGTGCCATCCGCACCACTAGAGTAGAGGTTGGAGTTGATGAGCATGCATCTTTGCATATGTCAATTGCCGTATGAGCAGCCTAGTCATGATATTTTCCCTACTAGCTTGCCATGGATAATGTTGGGTCATATTGTATAATTATGTGGCTTGCTTATTCGCTTTTCTCGTGTACTCTCTTTTGGTGTTTTATGACTATGCTTCCCTTATGGATGTTGCTCATCGATTCGGTATTTTGCAACGGGAACAACAATTTAGGATGAAAAGAAGTTGTAGCCAAGGCGGCGATGAAACCCCTATCTTTCGATCCGCCAGACAAGCGGGTAAACAACCAGAAGACCTACCACCTCCACCATCCAAGCACCGACTATTGATCAGATTATGAGGATGTTTGAGGAAAAGAGGAACCAGGATCTTATGGAATTTCTGAGAAGCATGCAGGCTATGGTGGGACAGAATAACAACAATGGGTCACGTTCCAAGTTGTCGGACTTCTAGCGCACTAAGCCACCCAACTTTGGTCAAGCCGTGGATCCTATAGAAGCCGATGACTGGTTAAGGACCATTGAAAAGAAGCTAGACAGAGCCCATTGCAATGAAGCAGATAAAGTTCCTTTTTCCACTCACTACTTGGAAGGGCCAGCAGCTATATGGTGGGATAACACAAAGGCAACATGGCCCTGTGAAGAAGAGATTATTTGGGAAAGGTTCAAGGAAGCATTCCGCAAATATCATATCCCCACTAGCATAATGAAGGTGAAGCAAAGAGAATTCCTTGCTCTTACACAAGGAGGTATGTCAGTAGTTGAGTATCTGAACAAGTTCAACAATCTGGCACGGTACTCCACCCACGACGTATCCACTGGGGAAAGGAAGATAGACCGCTTCCTAGGAGGACTGAATCATACCCTTCGTTGTCAGCTCTGTATACTGGATTTTCCGGACTTTCAGACTCTAGTAAACAAGGCTTTCATAGTTGAACGAGAGCATAAGACCGGGTATGATGACCGCAAGAGGAATTTTGAACCCAAGAAGGACAGCAAGGAACAGATCGCACTAAAGCCATGCACCTGGCAGCCAAGCACATCCGTATACAAGCCTACCTGGAACAATAGCAACAATAACAATAAGATAGTGAGCCAGAACAAGACCTTCAACAAACAACCAGTACTAGAGGATTGTCGCCACAACAATACTTGCTTCACCTGCAGCCAAAGAGGACACTACTCCAAGCAGTGCCCCGCAAACAACGGGAAACCATCCTCTAACGTCAAGTCGCAGGTCAACACCATTGGACGTCGCCCCAATCCCAACTATAACCAAGGACGTGTCTACCATGTCTCCGCCGAGGAAGCGTGCGAAGCTCCAGAAGTCGTCCTCGCTATATTCTCTATTAACAACATACTCGCAGCAGTTTTATTTGATTCTGGGGCTACCCACTCATTTTTTTCGCGGAGTTTTTGCACCTTGCACAAGTTTTCCCCTTCGTTGTTGGATAAGATCATGGTGGTACATGATACGTCTCCGTCGTATCTACTTTTATGAACTCTTTTGCCCTTGTTTTGGACTCTAATTTGCATGATTTGAATGGAACTAACCCGGACTGACGCTGTTTTCAGCAGAATTGCCATGGTGTTGTTTTTGTGCAGAAATAAAAGTTCTCGGAATGTCCTGGAAATTTACGGAGATTTTTTCTATAATAAAAGAAAAATACATGTGCAAAGATCCACCGGAGGGGGCGTGCGAGTGGGCCACAAGCCCACAGGCCGCAGCCACCCCCCTAGGCCGCGCCGTGCAGGCTTTTGGGGCCCACGTGGCACCACCACCCCTAATCTCAGCTCTATATCTTCCATCTCGCTTGGAAAAAAATCAGAGAGAAGGTTTCATCGCGTTTTGCGATATGGAGGCGCCGCCACATCCTGTTCTTCATCTGGAGGGCAGATCTAGAGTCCGTTTCGGGCTCCGGAGAGGGGAAATCGTCGCCATCGTCATCATCAACCTTTCTCCATCGACAATTCCATGATGCTCTTCATCGTTCGTGAGTAATCTCATCGTAGGCTTGCTGGACGGTGATGAGTTGGATGAGATATATCATGTAATTGAGTTAGTTCTTGACGGGGATTGATCCCTAATATCCACTATGTTCTAGATTGATGTTGCTACCACTTGGCTATGCTTAATGCTTGTCACTAGGGCCCGAGTGCCATGATTTCAGATCTGAACCTATTATGTTGTCACCAATATATGTGTGTTTTAGATACTATCTTGCAAGTTGTAGTCACCTACTATGTGTTATGACCCGGCAACCCCGGAGTGACAATAGCCGAAACCACTCCCGAAGATGACCATAGTATGAGGAGTTCATGTATTCACCGCGTGTTAATGTGTTGGTCCGGTTCTTTATTAAAAGGAGAACCCTAATATCCCGTAGTTTCCATTAGGACCCCGCTGCCATAGGAGGGATGGACAATAGATGTCATGCAGGTTCTTTTCCCTAAGAACGTATGACTACATACGGAATACATGCCTACATTAGATTGATGAACGGGAGCTAGTTACATATCTCTCCGTGTTATAGCTGTTACATGATGAATCACATCCGTCATACTCATCAGTCACCGATCCACTACCTACGAGTCTTTTACTGCTGGTCCTCGCTACGTTACTTTGCCTAGGCTTGTCCCTTGCTACCAAAGGGATTGGGTCACTTTGTTGTTACTGTTGCTACTGCTGTTACTTGTTACTCTGCTGTCGCTACTGCTATTCCTTGCTACTCCGCTGTTACTTGTTGCAAGATCTTTTCCGACACTGTTGTCGGGGAAGAATAGTTGCTCGTCAACGTACCTTTTTTTGGCACCATTGCTATCATACTACTCTGCTACTGATACTTTGCTTGCAGACATTAATCTTTCAGGTGTGGTTGAATCTGACACATTCAGCTGCTAATACTTGAGAATATTCTTTCGCTTCCCGTCATGCGAACCAACAAATTTGGGTTGAAAACTCTACCCTCGAAAACTGTTGCGATCCCATATGCTTGTGGGACATCAAGGCTTTTTCTGGCGCCGTTGCCGGGGAGGCACAGCTATATTCTCTGAGTCACTTGGGATTGACGTCTGTTGATCACTATGAGGAATCCGAAAGATCCAAGAACTAAAATCCTACCTTCCACTATGAGGAGAGGTAAGCAATTGCCATCTAGCTCTGCACTTGATTCACCTTCAGTTATGAGTAAGTTTGCGACTTTGCCTCCTGCTAGAAATCTTCATATGTCGCCTGTGCTTGATGATGCTACTTCTGTTGCCCATGATGCTATGCTTGATACTATGCCTGATGATGCTATGCTTGATACTATGCCTGATGATGCTATGCTCGATACTGCCTTGCCACTAGGTGCATTCCTTGATGCACATATTGCTAGAGTTGCTGCTAGATTTTATGATACTTCTGAAACTGCTGATACTATTGAAGTAGAACCTGCTACTATGCCTGTTATGCCTGATACACGTTATGTTATGGAGGGAGAGATAGCTGAGGAGTTCCTTGCGTGTAAGGATAGCTATGATGTTGAGAAACTTCTGCACAAGTGGAAAGAAAAATCTCTAAACGCTAGGATGAAATACGACCCGAAGTTTGCTACTTCGCCTATCTTTGTGACCGATAAGGATTCTGAATTCTCTGTCGACCCTGAGTTAATCACTCTGGTCGAATCTGATCCCTTTCACGGTTATGAGTCTGAGACGGTTGTAGCCCATCTTACCAAACTGCACGATATAGCCACCCTATTCACTAGTGAGGAAAAGATCCGGCACTACTACATGCTCAAGCTGTTTCCTTTATCGCTAAAGGATGATGCTAAAACCTGGTTCACTTCTCTTGCTCCTGGTTGTGTGCGTAGCCCCGAGGATATGGTCTACTACTTCTCTGAAAAATATTTCCCTGCCCATAAGAAGCAAGCTGCCTTGCAGGAAATATACAACTTTGCTCAAGCTGAAGAAGAGAGTTTCCCACAAGCTTGGGGGAGGCTCATCCAGCTACTGAATGCTTTGCCTGATCACCCTCTTGAGAAGAATGAAATACCTGTTATCTTCTATAATGGACTTACGATGCTTCTAAAGACCACCTAGATAGTTGTGCCGGTAGTGTTTTTAGGGAACGAACCGTAGAACAAGCTGAGGTTCTACTGAATAACATCTTGTGCAATGAGAATGCTTGGACTATTCCCGAACCACCTCCTAAGCCAACTCCGAAGAAAAGAGGTATTCTATTCCTCAGTCCTAAAGATATGCAAGAAGCCAAGAAATCTATGCGAGAGAAAGGCATTAAATCTGAAGATGTCAAAAATCTACCACCTATCGAAGAGATCCATGGTAGTAGAAGTAAATTCTCTACGTAGGTTTGATGAGACTGATATTCCTTTTGATAAACCTGCTAGCCTATGCATGCATGAATTTGATAACTTCGTTGTCAAACAACAGAGTTTCAATGATTATGTTAGCAGCCAATTGGAAAAGAATGCTCGTATGCTTAGTCATTTAAGTGCTTGTGTGGACAGAAACGTCAATGATCTTAAGCTTCTGAGTATACATGCTTCTATGGTTACTACTAAGGTAGAATAAGTACTTAAAGCTCAGAATGACTTGCTCAATGAGTTGAATGACAATTCCGTTAGAGTCGTTACTAGAGGTGGTAGAATAACCCAGCAACATCTGTATCCTCAGGGTCATCCGAAGAGAATTGAACAAGTTTCGCAAGGAGTTAGCACTGATGCACGTAGTCATCCTAGAAAGAAGAACAGAGATGATAGGAACCTGCACGCTAGCAACCCTGTTGCTGCTACACCTGAGAGTCCAAACGATATCTCTGTCTCTGATGCTGAAACACGATCTGGTGATGAACATGAGCCTAATGATAATATCAATAGTGATGTTCATGTAGATGCTCAGCCTAGCAATGAAAAGGATGTGGAGATTGAACCTGATCTTGATAACCCACAGCCTAAGAATAGAAGATACGATAAGAATGACTTTGCTGCTAGGAAGCATGGTAAAGAAAGGGAACCATGGGTTCAGAAACCTATGCCCTTTCCTCCCAAACCATCCAAGAAAAAGGATGATGAGGATTTTGAGTGCTTCGTTGAAATGATCAGACCTGTCTTTCTGCAAATGCGTCTGACGGATATGCTCAAGATGTCTCCGTATGCTAAGTACATGAAAGATATTGTGACTAATAAGAGGAGGATACCTGATCTTGAGATCTCCGCCAAGCTTTCCAATTACACTTTCAAGGGTGGAACTCCGAAGAAACTAGGTGATCCTGTTGTGCCCACTATACCTTGCTCCATTAAAGGCAACTACGTTAGAACTGCGTTATGCGACCTTGGAGCCGGTGTTAGTGTTATGCCTCTCTCTCTTTATCGTAGGCTTGAACTGGATAAGTTGACACCCACTGAAATCTCTCTGCAAATGGCCGACAAATCAACTGCTTTCCCTATCGGCATTTGCAAGGATGTGCCTGTTGTGGTTGCTAACACCACTATCTTAACAGACTTTGTTATCTTGGATATTCCAGAGGACGATGCCATGGCGGTCATCCTCGGAAGACCCTTTTTAAACACTGCAGGGGCTGTTATAGATTGCAACAAAGGCAATGTCACTTTCCATGTCAACGGTAATGAGCATACGGTGCACTTTCTGAAGAAACAATATTGAGTACATTGCATCAATGCTATTGAAAAAACTTCATCGATTCTTATTGGGAGCTTTGAATGCCCTATTCCTCGTGTCAAGATGAAGTATGATTTGCTTGTTGGGGAAACACACATCCCCATTGAGGTGACCTAGTGACTATTCGGAAATTCTCCGTTCTCTTTTGCGATTCGAGAAGTTTGGTCGAGGGGATTTGATCAACCCCATTGACAGATTTCTTTCGATTACCATGAGATGGATGAATCGAGGAGTTACAAACCTCTGTTCCAAGCTTTCACTTTAGGTTGCTTAGAAGAAAAATGATAGATTTAGTTTACTTTTCCCTGTTTTCTGTTTTAGCGTCCGGTAGAAAAGTACCCCGAAAATAAAAGTTCTCCGAACACTGTGAAAATCAAGTATGATTTTTTCTGGATTTTTTGAAAAATACTGGGACAAAGAGTCTGTCTGGGGGGCACACCAGTGGGCCACAAGCCCTAGGGGCACGGGCACCCCCCTGGCCGTGCCACCCAGGCTTGTGGGGCCCACAGGCACCCCCTCCACTCATTCTTGCTCTCATCTGGTTCTCCTACCTCCAAAAAAATCGTTTCGCAGCTCAAACCCGTGTTCTTGCTCCTCTTGCTGGGATTTTCGATCTCTTTGCTCAATTCAACGTTCTCCGAACTGTTTTGGGGAAATTATTCCTTGGTAAGTGACTCCTCCATCGGTCCAATTAGTTTTTGCTCTAGTGCCTTATACTCCGCGTATTTTTGCTGCCTTGGTGACCATGTTCTTGAGCTTTGCATGCTGATTCTAGCTGGTCCCAAGTAGTTTTGATGCATAATATGGTCTCTAGGCACTTGTGGGAGTAGTCGCTACGAATTTTGTTGAGACTTATTCACTGTTCCTTAGAATCACTAAAAAAATTAGAATTTTTCAGAGATAGAAAAGGAAAAGATGAGGAGGTTCTTAAGAGGCTCGTCAAGCCGTGACCCCAAGGATGATGGGAGTGAGAAGAAGCCCAAGTATTTGGTCCCTCGAGTCGCAGAAGTTCAAGCGTGCGAATGGCCAAGCGACGCGTTCTTACGCGCTGCTGGAATTTATGAGGACTTTTATCACTTGGTGGAAAACGTAGGCCTTACCGCCTTCATTGAAGATAAGTGTTCGCAATACCTCCTCCTCACTAATTTCTTCGTACAAAGCTTTAACTTCTATCCGAGGAAGAATCCTCCTATGGTTGAGTTTAAACTTTATGATGTCCCCCAGCGCATGTCACTCCAGGATTTTTGCAATGTTTGCAAATTACCTTATGTTGGGGATATTCATGAACCTCGTCCACGGGACTTGGAAGCTTTTATCGGTACAATTGCGGTAGGAGAGGAGAGAGGAGTGTCTTGTGCTAGAGCTGCTAGCATTCATTTTCCCGTGCTTCGGTACTACTCACTATTTGTGGGAAAATGTTTGATTGTCCGTGGGAAAGCTGGGTCACTTAGTTCCCCAGATCTTGCGGTCTTGCGCGAAGCCCTTTATAACGATAAAACTTATAGCTTGGGCGCTATAGTAGCTCAACGGTTGAACCTGAACCGTTCTAAAGGTGTTGTCTATGGAGGTATCTACGCTACTCGTCTTGCTAGACACTTTGAGATACCTATTAGACTGGAGGAAGAAGAAGAGATTCTTCTTCCCGAGAGATATCTAGATTACGATAGCATGGTTCGCCATGACTTTCTTGATAGAGATATAAGTAGAAGGATGATTTATAACCTGGTATTTAGTCAGGGTACTCGTGAGACTATTACTTGCCTGCTCCTTCTTTGTTCAATCTTCATCCAGGCAGGTACACTATTATGCCCTCGGACTTCTACGCATATTGGGGCTTAGCCCAACCACAGGTGCCCGTGCCCGAGCCGCCAGTCGAGTACCAGACGTCATTTTATCAGTGGGAGCTAGAGGAGCTCACACAGTAGTGGCATCCTCAGTCCACTCCGGAGTACCCCGGAGCTGGTTATTTCCCTCCTTGGGAGTACACCAAGTTAGGCCAAAAGCCTAAGCTTGGGGGAGTACGTGTTCTCACCGACTTTACATTCTTGCTTATGATTTCACTTTGTTAGACGGTGTTCACACTTTGCCACTGTATCATCCATGTTAGTTTATTTTCTTTTTCTCGTTTTCTTTTCGTGTGTGTGTCTAGTTTGAGAAAAAACCAAAAATATTTTCTTTTTCTTCTTTTGCTTGTTGGGAGCTTTCCCGTGTAGATAGTTTTCTTTTTTCTTTGGGTCAAGGTAGAAGATATTGGTTACAATGTTTAGTGGCTCTTGCATGCATACCTGTTTAGCTTCCAAAGAGCCATATTACTTTGTCTTCTCCTTTGTGTCTGCCTGCAGATTCCAGCGTAGTCCAATGCACAAGCATGCTTATTATTGTTCACATCGTTCAGTCGTGCAAGTGAAAAGCAATAATGACGATATATGATGAAGTGACTGAGCCTGGAAAAGCTGGTACGAACTCGATCTATTTTGTTTTTGTAAATATGACTAGCTCATCATGCATGATTCAGCTTTGTTGTGAGAGAAACATGTTTACAATGACAACTTAGAGATCATAGTTGCTTATGCCATGCTTACTTAGCTAGGAGCTTATAATGGTTTGTCTTGGATGCCCACATGAATGTTGAGATGACTATGATGTAGTATGATAGGATGGAATCCTCCTTTGAATGTTTCAAGTGGCTTGACTTGGCGCATGTTCATGCATGTAGTTGAAACAAAATCAACATAGCCTCTATGATATGTTCATGGTGATTTATGTCCTACTCATGCTTGCACTCAATGTTAGTTACTCTCAATGCATTTAGATGACTGTTGTCGCTCTCTAGTTGGTCTCTCCCCAGTCTTTTGCTAGCCTTCACTTGTACTAAGCGGGAATACTGCTTGTGCATCCACCTCCATAAACCCAAAATTGTGCCATATGAGTCCACCATACCTACCTATGTGCGGTATCTACGTGTCGTTCCAAGTAAATTTGCATGTGCCACTCTCTAAATCTTCAAGAAATAATCTGTTTGGCATGCCCGAACTGCTCATGTGGTGACAGGGGGCTATTGGTACCTTCCATGCTAGGCATGTTATCCTCGATATGTGTTTATTCATTATCATTCACGAGAAAAGGGCCGGTAATTGGAATTCCCAGTTCCTTGCTCAAATCGAAAAGATAATTGCAAACAAAACTCCCCCAGGATTGATGTTGCTATGGACGGTACCCGAGGATTCGGCTAGCCGTGGAGTGTGATTGATTGGTGGTGGGGGAGTCAAAACTTTACTTTTCTATTTGGGAACCGCCTATAGCATGTGTAGCGTGGAAGATGTTGAGAACTCTTAGTCATTGCGTTGACAATGAAAGCATGCCACCCAAAATTATTATCTCTGTTTTCAAAGCTTGAACTCTGTCACCTCTACAAATCAATGCTTCCCTCTGCGAAGGGCCTATCTATATATGTTCTTGTAGAGTCATCCTCCTCTTACAAAAGCACCAATTAGAGAGCACCTCTGTCATTTTTATGCTTTGCTTTTAACTGTGTTGAGTATACCTATGACTGGATCTTCATTGCCATGAATTACAATGTTTAGTCAGCCCTTGGTCTTTTAAGGTGCTCTGCATTTATGTTTTGCGGTCTCAGAAAGAGCTAGCGAGATACCATCTATTTGTACTGCTTCATGTTGTTTTGATTGAAGTGTTGACACTTGAGGCTTATTATTATTTGCTCGCTAGTTGATTATGCGATTGATATGAGTTTACCATGAGACCTAGATGTCATTTTATTTTGTGGTTTGATTGTGATCTTTCTGAAATTCTGGTTGTAAGTTAGACATAGTTGCAACAACAAGATCAAACAGAGTTTGTCAAAGTTTTTATTTTGTCTCACTCAGTTTGTCAACTGAGTTGCTTGAGGACAAGCAAGGCTTTAAGCTTGGGGGAGTTGATACGTCTCTGTCGTATCTACTTTTCCGAACTCTTTTGCCCTTGTTTTAAACTCTAATTTGCATGATTTGAATGGAACTAACCAGGACTGACGCTGTTTTCAGCAGAATTGCCATGGTGTTGTTTTTGTGCAGAAATAAAAGTTCTCGGAATGTCCTGAAAATTTATGGAGATTTTTTTTGGAATAAGAGAAAAATAACTACGCAAAGATCCACCGGAAGGGGCGTTCCAGTGGGCCACAAGCCCACAGGTCGCGGCCACCCCCTAGGTCGCGCCGTGCAGGCTTATGGGGCCCACGTGGCACCACCGCCACCAATCCCACCTCTATATCTTCTGTTTCACTTGGAAAAAAATCAGAGAGAAGGTTTCATCGCGTTTTGCAATACAGAGGCGCCACCACATCCTGTTCTTCATCTGGAGGGCAGATCTGAAGTCCGTTTCGGGCTCCGGAGAGGGGAAATCATCAACCTTTCTCCATCGACAATTCCATGATTCTCTTCATCGTTCGTGAGTAATCTCATCGTAGGCTTGCTGGACGGTGATGAGTTGGATGAGATCTATCGTGTAATCGAGTTAGTTCTTGACGGGGATTGATCCCTAGTATCCACTATGTTCTAGATTGATGTTGCTACCACTTGGTTATGCTTAATGCTTGTCACTAGGGCCCGAGTGCCATGATTTCAGATCTGAACCTATTATGTTGTCGCCAATATATGTGTGTTTTAGATCCTATCTTGCAAGTTGTAGTCACCTACTATGTGTTATGACCCGGCAACCCCGGAGTGACAATAGCCGGAACCACTCCCGGAGATGACCATAGTATGAGGAGTTCATGTATTCACCGCGTGTTAATGCGTTGGTCCGGATCTTTATTAAAAGGAGAACCTTAATATCTCGTAGTTTCCATTAGGACCCCACTGCCACGGGAGGGATGGACAATAGATGTCATGCAAGTTCTTTTCCCTAAGCACGTATGACAACATACGGAATACATGCCTACATTAGATTGATGAACGGGAGCTAGTTACATATCTCTCCATGTTATAGGTGTTACATGATGAATCACATCCGTCATACTCATCCATCACTAATCCACTGCCTACGAGTCTTTTACTACTGGCCCTCGCTACGTTACTTTGCCTAGGCTTGTCCCTTGCTACCAAAGGGATTGGGGCACTTTGCTGTTACTGTTGCTACTGTTGTTACTTGTTACTCTGTTGTCGCTACTGCTGTTCCTTGCTACTCTGCTGTTACTTCTTGCAAGATCTTTTCCAACACTGTTGTCGAGGAAGAATGGTTGCTCGTCAACGTACCTTTTTCTGGCACCGTTGCTATCATACTACTCTGCTACTGATACTTTGCTTGCAGACATTAATCTTTCAAATGTGGTTGAATATGACACATTCAGTTGCTAATACTTGAGAATATTCTTTCGCTTCCCGTCGTGCGAACCAACAAATTTGGGTTGAATACTCTACCCTCGAAAATTGTTGCGATCCCATATGCTTGTGGGAAATCAGTACAATCCCATGGCTCCATGCTCAGAACAAATCTCATATACACAGATCTGGAAATACTGATGCAAGGAGTCAAGTTCCCAGCTGCACTTATCGCTATCGAATCTTCGGGATTAGATGTGATACTGGGAATGGACTGGTTGACACCCCATCAAGTGTGTATCAACTGTGCCACCAGGACCGTGACGCTGGTTAATCCGGTCGGATGATACGTCCATTTTGCATCATGCTTTTATGTTGATATTTATCGCTTTATGGGATATTATTACATTTCACGGTACAATATTTATGCATTTTCTCTCTTATTTTACAAGGTTTACATGAAGAGGGAGAATGTCGGCAGCTGGAATTCTGGCCTGAAAAAGGAGCAAGTTTGAGATACCTATTCTGCACAACTCCAAAAGCCGTGAAAATCAACGAGGAACTATTTTGTAATTTATAAAAAATACTGGGCGGAAGAAGTACCAGAGGGGAGTCACCAGGAGGCCACAAGCCTGCTAGGCGCGGCCTACCCCCTGGGCACGCCTTGTGGGCTCCCTGTTGCCCCTCTGGCTCCCATCTTTTGCTATAAGGAGGGTTTCGTTCCAGAAAAAATCAGGAGGAGGCTTTCGGGAGGAATCGCCGCCGCCACAAGGCGGAACTTGAGCAGAACCAATCTAGAGCTTCGGTAGGGTCGTCCTGCCGGGGAAACTTCCCTCCCGGAGGGGGAAATCGTCGTCATCATCATCACCAACACTCCTCTCATCGGAGGTGACTCATCACCATCAACATATTCACCAACACCCTCTCATCTCCAAACCCTAGTTCATCTCTTGTAACCAATCTCTGTCTCGCGACTCCGATTGTTACTTGTAAGGTTGCTAGTAGTGTTAATTACTCTTTGTAGTTGATGCTAGTTGGATTACTCGGTGGAAGATTATATGTTTAGATCCTTGATGCTATTCAATACCTCTTTGGTCATGAACATAATTATGCTTTGTGAGTATTCACTTTTGTTCCTGAGGACATGGGATAAGTCTTGCTATAAGTAGTCATGTGAATTTGCTATTCGTTCGATATTTTGATGTGTTGTATGTTGTTTTTCCTCTAGTGGTGTTATGTGAACGTTGACTACATAACACTTCACCATTATTTGGGCCTAGAGGAAGGCATTGGGAAGTAATAAGTAGATGATTGGTTGCTAGAATGAGAGAAGCTTAAACCCTAGTTTATGCGTTCCTTCGTAAGGGGTTGATTTGGATCCACTAGTTTAATGTTATGGTTAGACTTTGTCTTAATTCTTCTTTCGTAGTTGCGGATTCTTGCGAGAGGGGTTAATCATAAGTGGGATGTTTGTCCAAGTAAGGGCAGCACCCAAGCACCGGTCCACCCACATATCAAAATATCAAAGTAGCGAATGCGAATCATATGAACCTGATGAAAACTAGCTTGACAGAAATTCCCATGTGTCCTCGGGAGCGCTTTACCTCCTATAAGAGTTTGTCCAGGCTTGTCCCTTGCTACAAAAGGGATTCGGCCATCTTTTTGCACCTTTGTTACTATTGTTACTAGCTACTTGCTACAAATCATCTTACCACACAACTATCTATTACCAATAATTTCAGTGCTTGCAGAGAATACCTTGCTGAAAACCACTTGTCAGATCCTTCTCCTCCTCGTTGGGTTCGACACTCTTACTTATCGAAAGGACTATGATAGATCCCCTATACTTGTGGGTCATCAAGACTCTTTTCTGACGCCGTTGCCGGGGAGTGAAGCGCCTTTGGTAAATGGAATTTGGTGAGGAAATATTTATATAGTGTGTTGAAATTTATTTTCACTTGTCACTATGGAAACTAATCCTTTGAGGAGCTTGTTCGGGGTATCTTCACCTCGAATGGAAGCACAAGGAGTTGCTCCTCAACCTGCTGCACCTACTAAAAATACTTGTTATGAAATTCCTTCGGGTATGCTAGAGAAACTGTTGGCTAATCCTTTTACAGGAGATGGAACATCACATCCCGACTTGCATCTAATCTATGTAGATGAAGTTTGTGGTTTATTTAGGCTTTCAGGTTTTCCCAAGGATGAGGTCAAGAAGAAGGTATTTCCCTTATCTTTGGGGGATAAAGCATTGACATGTTATAGGCTATGTGATGATACTGGATCATGGAACTACAACCGATTGAAATTGGAATTTCATCAGAAGTTTTATCCTATGCATTTGGTACATCGTGATCGGAATTATATATATAATTTTTGGCCTCGTGATAGAGAAAGTATCGCTCAAGCTTGGGGGAGGCTTAAATAAATGTTATATTCATGCCCCAACCATGAGCTCTCGAGAGAAATTATCATTCAGAACTTTTATGCTCGGCTTTCTCATGATAATAGCACCATGCTTGACACTTCTTGTACTGGTTCTTTTATGGAGAGAGATATTGACTTCAAATGGAATTTATTGGAAAGAATTAAACGCAACTCTGAAGATTGGGGGTTTGATGAAGGTAAGGAGTCAGGTATGAATCTTAAGTTCGATTGCGTTAAATCCTTTGTTGAAACAAATACTTTTTGTGATTTTAGCGCTAAATACGGACTTGACTCTCAGATAGTAGCTTCATGGTGTGAATCATTTGCTTCTCATATTGATCTCCCTAAAGAGAAGTGGTTTAAATATCAACCTCCCTTAGAAGTCAATGTAGTTAAACCCAATCAAGTTGAAGAGAAAGTCATTGCTTATAATGATCCTATTGTTCCTAGTGCTTACATTGAGAAACCACCTTTCCCTGTTAGAATAAAGGATCATTCTAAAGCTTCAAATCTGATACGTAGGGGCTACATTAGAACACCTACACCCCCTGAGCAAATTAGAGTTAAACCTAGCATTGCTATTATCAAAGATCTCCTGTCCGACAATGTTGATGGCCATGATATTCACGTCTGTGAAGATGCTGCTAGAATTGCTAAACCTCATGCTAGAGACAAACATAGGCCTATTGTTGGCACGCCTGTTGTTTCTGTTAAGATAGGAGATCATTGTTATCATGGTTTATGTGACGTGGGTGCTAGTGTTAGTGCAATACCTCAATCTTTATATGATGAAATTAAATACGAGATTGCACCTGTTGAGATGGAACCTATTGATGTCACTATTCAGCTTGCCAATAGAGATACTATCTACCCTTTGGGAATTGTTAGAGATGTTGAAGTATTGTGTGGTAAAACTAAGTATCCTGCTGATTTCCTCGTTCTTGCAATCACCCAAGATAGCTTTTGTGCCATCATATTTGGCAGACCTTTCCTCAATACTGTCAATGCTCATATTGACTATGAGAAGCAAACTTTCACTGTTGGCTTTGAAGGTGTGTCACATGAGTATAATTTCTCCAATTTTGGTAGACAACCTCATGAAAAAGAGTTGTCTACTAAATATGAAATTATTGCCCTAGCTTCTATTGTTGTGCCTCCTACTGATCCTTTAGAGCAATACTTGCTTGAGCATGAAAATGATATGCATATGGATGACAGGAATGATATAGATAGAGTTATCTTTGAACAACATCCTATCCTTAAGAATAATTTGCATGTTGAACTGATTGGAGATCCACCTCCACCAAAGGGTGGTCATGTGTTTGAACTTAAGCAGTTACCTGATACTCTTAAGTATGCTTATCTTGATGAAAAAGAGATATATCATGTTATTATTAGTGCTAGCCTTTCAGAGCATGAAGAAAAGAAATTATTGAAAACTCTGAGGAAGCACTGTGCTCCTATTGGATATGCTCTTGATGATCTTAAGGGCATTAGTCCCACTCTATGCCAGCACAAAATTAAAACCGATCCTGATTCCAAACCAGTTGTTGATCATCAACGGAGATTAAATCCTAAGATGAAAGAGGTAGTAGGAAAAGAAATACTAAAGCTCCTGGAAGCAGGTATTATCTATCCTGTTGCTCATAGTGATTGGGTAAGTCCGGTGCATTGTGTCCCTAAGAAGGGAGGTATTACAGTTGTCCCTAATGATAAAGATGAATTGATCCCACAGAGGATTATTACTTGATTTTAGGAAATTGAATAAAGCCACTAGGAAAGATCATTACCCTTTGCCTTTTATCGACCAAATGCTAGAAACACTTTCTAAACACACACACTTCTTCTTTCTAGATGGTTATTCTGGTTTCTCCCAAATACCTGTTGCACAATCTGATCAGGACAAAACCACTTTTACTTGCCCTTTCGGTACCTTTGCTTACAGACGTATGCCTTTTGGCTTATGTAATGCACCTACTACCTTTCAAAGATGTATGATGGCTATATTCTCTGACTTTTGTGAAAAGATTGTTGAGGTTTTCATGGATGACTTCTCTGTTTACGGGTCTTCTTTTGATGATTGCCTCAGCAACCTTAATCGAGTTTTGCAGAGATGTAAAGATACCAATCTTGTCTTGAATTCGGAGAAGTGCCACTTTATGGTTAATGAAGGCATCGTCTTAGGACATAAAATTTCTGAAAGAGGTATTGAAGTCGATAAGGCTAAGGTTGATGCGATCGAGAAAATGCCATGCCCTACAGATATCAAAGGTATAAGAAGTTTCCTTGGTCATGGTGGTTTCTATAGAAGGTTCATTAAGGACTTTTCTAAGATTTCTAGGCCTCTTACCAATCTCTTGCAAAAGGATATTCCTTTTGTTTTTGACGATGATTGTGAGGAAGCCTTCGAAATGCTTAAAAAGGCTTTGATAATTGCGCCTATTGTTCAACCACCTGATAGGAACTTACCTTTTGAAATCATGTGTGATGCTAGTGATTATGTTGTTGGTGTTGTTCTAGGACAAAGAGTTGATAAGAAGTTGAATGTTATTCATTATGCTAGTAAAACTCTAGACAGTGCCCAAAGAAACTATGCTACTACTGAAAAGGAATTTTCAGCAGTCGTGTTTGCATGTGAAAAGTTCAGATCTTACATAGTTGATTCCAAAGTCACTATTCACACTGATCATGCAGCTATTAAGTACCTCATGGAAAATAAAGATGTTAAACCTAGACTTATCAGATGGGTTCTCTTGATACAAGAATTTGATTTGCATGTTGTTGATAGGAAGAGTGCTGAGAACCCCGTAGCAGATAACTTGTCTAGGTTGGAGAATGTTCTTGATGACCCACAACCTATTGATGATAGCTTTCCTGGTGAGCAATTGAATGTCATCAATGCTTCACGTAGTGCACCGTGGTATGCTGATTATGCAAATTATATCGTTGCCAAATATATACCACCTAGTTTCACATACCAGCAAAAGAAGAAATTCTTCTTTGATTTGAGACATTACTTTAGGGATGATCCTCGTCTTTATAAAGGAGTAGATGGTGTTATTAGACGTTGTGTACCTGAGCATGAACAGGGACATATCCTACAGAAGTGTCACTCGGAGGCTTATGGAGGACACCATGCGGGAGATAGAACTGCACACAAGGTATTGCAATCAGGTTTCTATTGGCCTACTCTCTTCAAGGATGCCCATAAGTTTGTCTTGTCTTGTGATGAATGTCAAAGAATAGGTAATATCAGTAAACGTCAGGAAATGCCTATGAATTATTCACTTGTCATTGAACCATTTGATGTTTGGGGTTTTGATTATATGGGACCTTTTCCAAAATCCAACGGGTATACTCATATCCTAGTTGTTGTTTATTACGTTACTAAGTGGGTAGAAGCTATCCCAATTAGTAGTGCTGATCACAATACCTCTATCGGGATGCTTAAAGAAGTTATTTTCCCTAGATTTGGAGTCCCTAGATATCTAATGACTGATGGTGGTTCACATTTCATTCATGGTGCTTTCCGTAAAACGCTTGCTAAGTATGATGTCAACCATAGAGTTGCATCTCCCTATCATCCTCAGTCCAGTGATCAAGTAGAGCTAAGTAATAGAGAGATTAAACTAATTCTGCAAAACACTGTTAATAGGTCTAGAAAGAATTGGTCTAAGAAGCTTGATGATGCACTGTGGGCTTATAGAACTGCTTATAAGAATCCCATGGGCATGTCTCCGTACAAAATGGTTAACGGTAAAGCATGTCATTTACCTCTTGAGCTAGAGCATAAGGCTTATTGGGCAATCAAAGAGCTCAATTTTGATTTCAAACTTGCTGGTGAGAAGAGGTTATTAGATATTAGCTCACTTGATGAATGGAGAGCGCAGGCAGATGAAAATGCCAAGTTGTTCAAAGAAAAGGTTATGAGGTGGAATGATAAAAGGATACAAAAACGTGAGTTCAATGTAGGTGATTATGTCTTGCTATATAATTCTCGTTTAAGATTTTTTGCAGGCAAGCTTCTCTCTAAATGGGAAGGTCCTTACATTGTTGAGGAAGTATATCGTTCCGGTGCCATCAAGATCAACAACACGGAAGGTAATTTTCCGAGAGTGGTAAATGGGCAAAGAGTCAAGCATTATATCTGAGGTACTCCCATAAATGTTGAAAGCAATATTATTAATACCATAACTCCGGAGGAGTACATAAGGGATATTTATCAACCTGTTTCAGACTCCGAAAACGAAGAGGTGTGTGATTCGGTAAGTAAACCGACTCCAAAACTTTTCCAGTAGGAATTTTTCTCCGTTTTGGAATTTTTAGAAAAATAGAAAAAATTAAAGTAGTCCTGAAAGCGCACGAGGAGGTGACAAGCCTGCTAGGCGTGGCCTATCCCCCTGGCCGCGCCTAGGGGGCTTGTGGGCACCTCGTGTGCCTCCCGGACTCCGTTTTCTTGTGGAGTACTCCTTATGGTCGGGAAAAATTCATTATATATTCTCCCGAAAGGTCTGACCCTCGTAGCACGCAAATATCCTTTGTTTTTCTTTCGAGCCTGTTTCTCCCACAGATTTAGAGCAAGATGTCTTCTCAAGATTCAGAGGGGGAGAGCTATGTGGCCGATTACCTTGCTAACCCCAAGGTCTATGGGGACTTGGATCATTATGGTTGGACCACTGATGAGGAAGAAGATTATGATCCCAAGGGGAAGGAAGGAGCAAGTTCTGATGAAGAGGAGGCTCCTCTACCCCAACCTCGAGACACACATGTGGAGTTCAAGAAGTCGAGCCTCCCTGACTCAAGGAAGAAGCCTAAGATTTTGTTTATCCCTTCTCGTCTTTTGTAGGAGAGTAAGCAAGAATTATACCAAAAGGTGTTGAGGCTTGAAGAGGAAACTAACAATCTGAAGGAGCAGAATTTTGTGCTTAAGAGGAAATTAAACAAGTTCAAGACCTCTGCAACAACTCCACCACCATCACCTTTGAAGGAAGACAACTAAGCACGGGTATGGGCAACCCCCTTGGCTTGTGCCAAGCTTGGGGGAGTTTCCCCGGTATCGTATCACCATCACATCTTTTGCCTTTACCTTTTTCTTAGTTCGATCCTTTTTGGTTTTATCTTTCTCTAGTAGAATAAAGTTCTTAGTGTTCTAGGCTTGAGTTTTGCTCTGTGCTACCCCCAATGTATTCAAGCTCGTGAGTCAGATAATAAAGAGTGTTTTAGTTAAGGGCCTTGCTTCATGCCATGATCTAAAGAAAAGAACAATGAGAGAACAAAAGCATGAAAGATCATGTAATGATCTTATGGGAAGTGATGGCTTCACATATAAAAAGAATGTTGATTGAAACTTGTTGTAGGTGGACAAACATAGACCTTGGTCATTGTTGCAATTAATAGGAAGTAATAAAGAAGGAGAGGTACACATACAAATATACCATCTTTGACACCATCTATGATTGTGAACACTCATTAAACTGTTACATGCTTAGAAGTAGATGTTGGACAAGGAAGACAACATAATGAATTATGTTTGCTTGGTTCCGAACAATGTTATATGACTAGAGATCTCTTAGCATGTGATGATTGCTTCCACCTCATATCAGCCAAAACTTTCGCACTAAGTAGAGATACTACTTGTGCATCCATAAACCTTCAACCCAGTTTTGCCATGAGAGTCCACCATACCAACCTATGGATTGAAGAAGATCCCCCAAGTAAGTTGTCATCGGTGCAAGTAATAAAAAATGCTCCCTAAATATGTATGATCTATTAATGCATGGAAAATAAGCTATGTACGAACATGTGATGAGGAAGACATAAAAGCGACAGACTGCATAATAAAGTTCTTTATTAGAGGAGGCAATATAAAGTGACGTTCCTTCAAACTAAGAGGTCACACATCCAAACCTAAAAAGCGCATGACAACCTCTGCTTCCCTCTGCGAAGGGCCTATCTTATACCTTTACTTTTTGTCCTTAAAAGAGTCATGGTGATCGACACCAATTCCTTATTTCGCCTTTATCTTGGCTAACGTCATGTGCTAGGGAAAGATCTATATTCATATGTCAACTTGGAAGTAAGTATTCATGAATTATTATTGTTGACATTACCCTTGAGGTAAGTAGTTGGGAGGCGAAACTATAAGCCCCTATCTTTCTCTGTGTCCAACTGAAACTTTGATCTCATGAGTACCACGTGAGTTGTAGCAATTATAGGAGACGAAAGGATGATTGAGTATGTGGATTTGCTTTACAAGCTCTTATTTGACTCTTTCCGATGTTATGATAAATTGCAATTGCTTCAATGACTAAAGGCTATTGGTTTTTAATTCTCAATAAGTTTCTTGATCTATACTTTACTTTGTGAAGGAATTGTCACTTTAGCATAAGAGATTATATGGCATTATTGTTGTTATGATTATGATCATCATGCCTGCATGTCCGTATCTTGTTTTGTCAACACCTCTATCTCTAAACATGTGGGCATATTTATTGATCTTGGTTTCCGCTTGAGGACAAGCGAAGTCTAAGCTTGGGGGAGTTGATACGTCCATTTTGCATCATGCTTTTATGCTGATATTTATCGCTTTATGGGTTGTTATTACACTTCACGGTACAATACTTATGCATTTTTCTCTTATTTTACAAGGTTTACATGAAGAGGGAGAATGTCGGCAGCTGGAATTCTGGCCTAAAAAAGGAGCAAGTTTGAGATACCTATTCTCCACAACTCCAACATCCGTGAAAAGCAACGAGGAATTGTTTTGGAATTTATAAAAAATACTGGGCGGAAGAAGTACCAGAGGGGAGCCTCCAGGAGGCCACAAGCCTGCTAGGCGCGGCCTACCCCCCTGGCCGCACCTAGGGGGCTTGTGGGCTCCCTGTTGCCCCTCTGGCTCCCATCTTTTGCTATAAATAGGGTTTCATTCCAGAAAAAATCAGGAGGAGGCTTTCGGGAGGAATCGCCGCCGCCACGAGGCGGAACTTGAGCAGAACCAATCTAGAGCTCCGGCACGGTCGTCCTGTCGGGGAAACTTCCCTCCCGGAGGGGGAAATCATCGCCATCATCCTCACCAACACTCCTCTCATCGGAGGGGACTCATCACCATCAACATCTTCATTAGCACCATCTCATTTCCAAACCCTAGTTCATCTCTTGTAACCAATCTCCATCTCGCGACTCCGATTGGTACTTGTAAGGTTGCTAGTAGTGTTAATTACTCTTTGTTGTTGATGCTAGTTGGATTACTCGGTGGAAGATTATATGTTCAGATCCTTGATGCTTTCAATACCTCTCTGGTCATGAACATAATTATGCTTTGTGAGTAGTCACTTTTGTTCCTGAGGACATGGGATAAGTCTTGCTATAAGTAGTCATGTGAATTTGGTATTCGTTTGATATTTTGATGCGTTGTATGTTGTTTTTCTCTAGTGGTGTTATGTGAACATCGACTACATAACACTTCACCATTATTTGGGCCTAGAGGGAGGCATTGGGAAGTAATAAGTAGATGATGGGTTGCTAGAGTGACAGAAGCTTAAACCCTAGTTTATGCGTTCCTTCGTAAGGGGCTGATTTGGATCCACTAGTTTAATGCTATGGTTAGACTTTGTCTTAATTCTTCTGTCGTAGTTGCGGATGGTTGCGAGAGGGATTAATCATAAGTGGGATGTTTTTCCAAGTAAGGGCAGCATCCAAGCACCGGTCCACCCACATATCAAAATATCGAAGTAGCGAACGCGAATCATATGAACCTGATGAAAACTAGCTTGACAGAAATTCCCATGTGTCCTCGGGAGCGCTTTACCTCCTATAAGAGTGTGTCTAGGCTTGTCCCTTGCTACAAAAGGGATTGGGCCATCTTTCTGCACCTTTGTTACTATTGTTACTTGCTACTTGCTACGAATCATCTTACCACACAACTATCTGTTACCGATAATTTCAGCGCTTGTAGAGAATACCTAGTTGAAAACCACTTGTCAGATCCTTCTGCTTCTCGTTGGGTTCGACACTCTTACTTATTGAAAGGACTACGATAGATCCCCTACACTTGTGGGTCATCACCGGACAAACCGTCCAATTTCTTGCCAATAAGATGATGTCAAGGAAAGGAATGGCATACCAAGCTAATGTCGCGGACATGAACTTGATTCCGGTGGTATGCGAATTTCCGGACGTATTCCCTGAGGAATTACCAGGAATGCCACCGGACCGGGAATTGGAGTTTGCAATTGAATTAGTTCGCGGTACTGCCCCAATTTAAAAGAAATACTACCGTATGCCAGGTCTAGAGTTGGCAGAGCTAAAGAAGCAGTTGGACGAATTGTTGCAGAAAGGATATATCCGTCCAAGCATCTCACCATGGGGATCACCGGTACTATTTGTCATGAAGAAGGATGGAAGTTTGCGAATGTGCATAGACTATCACCAACTGAATGAGGTCACTATTAAAAATAAGTACCCGCTTCCACGCATTGACAATTTATTCGACTAGCTGAATGGAGCACGGGTATTCTCCAAGATTGACCTCAGGACTGGGTATCATCAGCTAAAAAATAGAAAGGAAGATACACCAAAAACAACGTTCACCACCTGATATGGCATGTATGAGTTTAGGGTCATGTCATTTGGACTGACAAATGCCCCATCCTATTTCATGAGCATGATGAACAAGGTTTTCATGTATTTCCTAGACAAATTTGTGGTGGTGCTCATTGATGATATCCTGATATATTCCAAGAATGAAGAAGAGCACAAGCGACACCTCCGTGCTGTCTTGGAAAGACTGAGATCCCATCAATTGTATGCCAAGTTTAGTAAGTGCGAGTTTTGGCTAAAAGAAGTGGGATTTCTGGGACACATCCTGTCTGAGCAAGGTGTGGCCGTTGACCCTAGCAAAGTAACAACAGTATTAAACTGGAAGACACCAGTCTCGGTGACCGAAGTCCATAGCTTCCTGGGATTGGCAGGCTACTACCGTCGGTTCATAGAGAGTTTCTCCAAGATAGCTAAGCCACTGACGGAATTGCTTAAGAAGAATGAGAGATTTGTCTGGACGACAGAATGTGATAGTAGTTTTCTGGAACTAAAGACAAGGCTAACGACAACACCTGTCCTAGTCCTTCCAGACATTCACAAGAGTTTTGATATTTATTGTGATGCTTCCCGACGGGGAATTGGCTGCATGCTGATGCAGAAAGGAAGGGTTGTAGCATATGCATCCCGACAGCTACGACCGCATGAAGAGAACTACCCCACGCATGACTTGGAACTAGCAGTCGTGGTTCATGCCTTGAAAATTTGGAGGCATTACCTTATTGGACAACGGTGCAAAATATACACGGACCACAAAAGTCTCAAGTATATTTTCACCCAGCCTGATGTGATTCTCAGGCAACGACGATGTATTGAACTAGTCAAGGACTATGACCTTGGAATCAATTATCATCCCGGAAAGGCCAATGTAGTCGCAGACGCTCTTAGCAGAAAGCCGATCACGGTGAATGCATTAATGGGGAGCATGCATCCGAGGTTGCAAGAATAAGCTTAAATTACCCCCACTCTCATAGAAGAGATCAAGAAGGACCAAGAGTTAGATGAAGGAATCAAGAAGATCAAGGAGTCGATTCCAAAAGGGAAGGCTAAATCCTTCCGAGTGGATGAACAAGGCATCTCATGGTTCGAGAAACAGATATGCGTCCTCGACCAGAATAGCCTGAGACAGCAAATACTCAGGGAAGCTCATGATTCCGCATATTCCATCCATCCAGGAGGTACAAAGATGTACCAAGATCTGAGAGAGACATTTTGGTGGTCAGGAATGTGAAGGGATATAGCCTATTATGTCGCCTACTGTGACATCTACAACAAGGTTAAGGCAAAAAACCAAAATCCTGATGGGTTACTACAACCTTATCGGTTCCCCCGTGGAAGTGGGACGACATATGCATGGACTTCATTGTCGGGCTACCCAAGTCAAAAAAGGGCAATGATGCTATCCGGGTCATTGTGGATATGCTCACGAAAGTAGCCCACTTTATTCCGGTAAAGACCACTTTCAACGCCAATCAGCTGGCACAACTTTACATGTCCCGGATAGTCAGCCTTCATGGAGTACCCAAGTCTATCACATCAGATAGAGGATCCCTATTCACCTCGGCATTCTGGCTACGACTACATCAAGCTTTGGGTACCATGCTGAAACATAGCTCAACATACCATCCGCAGACTAATCGACAAACAGAGAGAGTGAACCAGATATTGGAGGATATGCTTCGGTCATGTGCGCTCACCCATGGACCCAAATGGGAAGATAGCCTACCTTATGCGGAATTCTCCTACAACAATAGCTATCAGACAAGTCTGAAGATGTCACCATTTGAGGCATTATATGGACGAAAGTGTCGCACCCCATTGAACTGGTCCCAGATAGGAGATAGTCGCATCTTTGGCACGGACTTGATGCTGGAGGCTGAGAAACAAATCAAAGACATTCAGGAGCGCCTTCGAGCAGCCAAGTCCCGTCAAAAGAGTTATTATGACCCAAAGCACCGGGAAGTGACATTTGAGCCCGGAGAATATGCTTACCTCCGAGTAACCCCCATGAAAGGAGTAAAAAGGTTTCGCACACGGGGAAGGCTCGCACCAAGATACATCTGTCCCTTTCTAGTGATCGCTAGAAGAGGCGGAGTGGCATATCAGTTGGAATTACCGTCGGAATTGTCAGATGTACCAGATGTATTCCATATCTCACAGCTAAGGAAGTGCATTGCACCGCCAATACAGCAGGCATATATGAGTGAGCTAGAATTAGCTAAGGATCTGACTTATGAAGAGAAACCCGTCAGGATTTTGGATGAGATGGAAAGTACTACGAGGAGTAAGGTACTCAAGTTTTATAAGGTACTATGGGAACATCATACCGAGGAAGAGGCTACCTGGGAAAGAGAAGATTTCTTGAGATCCGCATATCGATACTTGTTCCCTGAGAAACTGAATCTCGAGGACGAGATTCATCCTAAGGGGGTAGGTTTGTGACACCCTGATTTTTTTCAACTTTCCTTTCCAAAACCTTTTTGATTTTAACTTGCAAACCTAGTGGATTTTCAAATCTTTTCAACCAAGTTGGATTTGTGAGTCTCTAATTTTTTCCCAAGCAACCCAAAGCCCTCCTCCTCTTGCCAAAACCTTTCTATACCTCTCTTGGATAAATTTTCAATATTTAATTCTTTCCTATAATTATTTTCTTTATTTGGGGAATTATGGCATCACCATGGGTTGTGAAGCAACCTATAGTTTGGATGATCTATGAACCCTCAAACTTTTTCCACATCTTCTCATCATCAAATAATTCCAAAATCTCCAAAAATATTTCCTTGCCCAATATAAAATTTTGGCCAGAATAATTATTTCTTTTCTGACCAGAATTGTCCCATTGTGAAGCAACCCTATTTTTCCTATTATAGAAAATTCCCAATAAATTTCCCAAGTTTATAGGGATCCTGTTTAGCCCCAATATGCAAAAACATCACATGGTCCAGTACAAATTTTGAGCAAGAAGACTCTGTTAAGTTTCTGCTGAATCTGAACCTTTGTGAAGGAAGTGCTAGCTAGGGGTGCACAAATGATCTATGAATATTTGGACATGTGTGCACTACAAAATAAGACTCCTCCACCAAGTTTCACCCTCAGCAGAACATGTATGTGAGTGCCCCAAGCTCATTTCCATTCTGGACCAGAATGATGGTTTTCAAAGGAACTATGTACAATTTTTCTTCAAACCCTTTCAAACTTTGCCAGTTTGTAGTCTTTCCAATGTTGATAACCCCAGACAAGTCATATATCTCCACCCCCATCTTATTTTATCTCTAGAACCACCTCAAGTTGGCTGGCAGAACTTGTTGCTGATAAGATCCATCAACCCAGAGTGCACCTAGTCGAGCCAGTGGCACAGGGAGGCTAGATGGTTGAGGGACTACCCTGTGGACATAGTGCGTCAGCCTTGCTTGGCCTCGAGGTAGCCGTACCCATGGTGATCACGGTGCTAGCATGCTACAGCGCGCGCTCTGTGCGGTGCTAGTGTCGAATGTGCTCGCCCGAGCCGTCTCTCGTTGTCCCCCCTTGTCCCTTGGTGCCGACGTCGCTCCTGGTAGCAGCGTGGCACCTCCCGAAGCCTCTGGGTCGTAAGAGATGGCCGCCGCCGCTCCCAGCCAGGCTCCGCCACGGGCAGCACAGTGGGTTTCGGCCACTGTGATCGTCCGCAAGCCATTAATGGCTCCGGACCCGTCCCGTCGCTCCCCTGCCCTCCTCCATCACTTCACCCCCACGCCATGATGGCCAGCTCGCCATCCTTGCTCCAGTGGCAGGCCCGAGCCTTGCCGATTCGGGAGAGCTCGGCAGTGCTTGTCGCTGGCCTATATAAGGCACTGACCAAACCCTCACAGCCCATCGCCCCACCTCTCCACCCCTGAATCAGCCATAGAGACCCCCAGCAAGAGCCGGGAGCTCGTCTCCCTTAGCTTCAACGAAAGGCTCCGCCGCCAAATCGCATCTATCGCCAGCCACCTACACCCTTCCCCAGCCGAATCCGAGGCCACCATCGAGATCCCCTGGTCTCCATGGTCCTCGTCGAGCTTTCTGTGAGCCAATCCTCTGCCAGAATCGTCGCCGTCGACGACAACTGTAGCATCCACTCGCCGGAGAATAAGGGGCGACGTCGTCCGTCCACCTACGGAGGAGCTACGGGTACACGAGGAACTGTCGTCGAGAGCTCGAGCCACTCCCGTCATCTCCCAGCCCCGCCGCCGTCCCTATCGCCGGTGAGCGCCGCCGGTGAGCCGCCCTTCTCTGTCTCCCTCCTCTCTCTCTCCCTATTTCAAAAGGGCAGGCCCCACCTGCCAGTGTCTGGAGCCTACGCCCGAAGCGGTAAGTGGAGGCGCCTCCTCCACTTTATGCCTTCGACGTGGCCCCTGCCAAGTTTTAGTTTCTTTTATTTAATTTTCAGATTTGACCAGTAACTTTGACCCTTTATAACTTTTTATTTATAAGTCCAAATCAATTAATTCTTTTTGCATTGAGTTGGTATCGAGCCCCTCTAATTTTTGGTAAAATTTGGTATTTTCCTATACTCACAGAATTTCTGGTTAATAAAAAGGTATTATGTGACATTTTATTTTTGCAATTTCAAAATATTTCGGAGGGAAATCTTGGTGAATATGAAGACGAGGAGTGTTTGAACAACCCAACTGAACAAGGCAAGCCATGATACCCATGTGATGTAGTATTTTCATAGCATTGCATATCTTCATGATTTATGCTCATTTATTTGCTATAAAATAAATGCATAGTAAATTATTTAATATAAATAATTGATCATTGTTATAAACCACCATATTTGGATTAACTTAGTGGTTGATCTAGAGTCACCTGTCCGGGCTTAACCGTGCAACCACATTTTGCCGGTATGGGACGACCGTGACTTGAGCTGATTGCGTGACCTTTCACCAGTACCTCCTAAGAGGGCGGGGTATGCACGTGTGCTACCTTGATCAGGTAGGTGGTGATAACCTATGAGCATGTTGAGTTTTTTTGGGCCCGTCCCTGGTTGGGACAGTTTAGTTTGGCCACGACGGTGGCAGGTGTCATGTGGACAAAGGGCCACCCAGGGCAGGACTCTGGGGGAGGATGATTGCTGGTGGTACGATGGAAGAGTCACGGGTCAGGCATGTTTCGTTGGAGCAATGTTGGTCCACTCGAATGGGATCACGAGGTCAGTGCTCCATGATGTGGGTAAAGTGTACAACCTCTGCAGAGTGTCAAACCTATTCGAATAGCCGTGTCCACGGTATTGGATAGCCCGCCCAGACCTCACTAGGTGGTCAACCATATCCGTGTTATTAATGATGGAAGAACTATTCAAATGATTGATATGCTCGATGAGTATTCTGGGTGTCGTGAGACAACCCAGATATGAGTAAGTTGATAACCGGTACAATTAGTAATGTTGCTTAATAATTTACCATATTGATTGCCATGTTATTGTTTGCTGCATTACTTGGTTGTTGTGAGCTTGCGAGTACAAACCAAGCACTCACCTGGCCTATCATGCCAGATGCAGGAGAAGCCGAGGACGGAGGTCCTGGTGGTCCGTACTAGGAAGTGTCCACAGCAGTGTCCCTATGGATGGAATTGTCGCTATGTTCCGCTACGCCGTAGAAGTACTTAGTAGTCTCTATGCCCCGCTATGTTTCATAAATAATGTAGCAGCACCAAGGGTGCCTTTGGCCTCACTATCCTTGTAAGATATGTACTTGTAACCGTATGTTATCAATAAAGTTAGTTTAGTTATGTTCCAAGTTGTTAAGTGTTTCCAGAGGACATGATCTCTGGGCTGGAAACACTGGTAATCCGGTTCTCTGAATCAGGGTGCCACACTTGATGAAATTCACCTTGACACTTTGACGATCAGATAGACTTGTGTACTTATCTGTCAAAGTTTTCAGTTCAGCCTGAGTTGATACAACAGCTTCAGGCATCAGATTGAGGAGATTTTGCTTGAGGAATTTCTCCTTCTTGAGTTTAGCAACCTTTGCTTGCTTGGCTTGCTGTTCTTTCCATTTTTCCTCATTGATGAAAGTTGCAACCATGTGCTGACACCAGTGGGGAGCTTCAAGTCATCAATGGGAGTTTTTGGATCTTTCATACCAGAGGTTGATGAAGTCAAGTAGAACCTTCGGGTCCATGGCAAGAGGAATAGAGCTGACTGAGGCTTGTGCAACTCGTTCCTGCTTGTTTCTGATGATAGCTTGAAGAGTTTCATCATCAAATTCCTCACTTCCTTCTGATGCAGAAGGAACGTTGATGACTTTCCTAGGACTTGGCTTGACGCCTCTTCCAGCAGTCATTTTAGTCTTCAAAAGAGGTGGTGAAGACTTTGTAGCACAGCTCCTGGCAGACGACACTGGGGAACTTGATTGAACAGGTTGATGCTTAATTATCTGCTTCTATTGAGGCTATGAGGACTGACGGTAAGAGCCTATTTATAGCTCAGGTGAAAAAACTGTTCGGTGGAAACTTTCGGACCGAACTACCCTTGCCCATTCGTCTCTGCACGACACGTGGAGCCCACGATTGAAGCGGTGGAGTTCGTGGTTATACGATCGTGGGAAGTGGGTCCTGTTACTGTGTAACGTTATAAAAATTGATTTTTGAAGTTTTGAGGATTTCGTTGCAAAGTCCTCAGCTGACAAGGACACAGTGAGGATTTTGAACAAGTTTCAAGTAGAACGCATATGAAGAAATGAATAGACTGGGTTGAGCTTAGCATAGAGGGGAGTCGGGTCCGATCACATTCACTTAGATGAAATATCAAATTGAAGATTGAGCTATATATAGGCAAATGAAAATCATCAAACGTTTTGAAAAAATTGAAGATTTTGATGATTTTGAAAAACTTGTGGATTTTGTGACAAAGTGTCAGATTGATGAATTTAAACTTTGAAGAAAAGCAGTTTGAAGAATTTCAAAGTTGGATGGTAGCGTGACCCACCGTATAAGAATGATGATTTCAGGTGTCGCGTACAATTGTCATAGGGCCGTGAGAACAGATTCTTCATTAATTTCCTCACAGTAAGAGTGATATTCTTCATTGATTGAAGAAAATTGATTCTTCGTGTGTTGCACATCTAAGTCATCAATTTTGCATAAGTGTTAGGATGTGTGCATGTTTTCACAAAACATTTGAACACTCTAAGATATTTAGCTCACACCGCAACTTGCAAAACCTTCTCTCATCCAAGGGCTTAGTGAAAATATCTGCTAGTTGATTGTCAGTCTTCACATGATCAATGATGATATTTCCCTTGAGAACATGGTCCCGAAGAAAATGATGACGAATCTGGATGTGCTTATTCTTCGAGTGTTGTACTGGGTTGTAGGCGATCTTGATTGCACTCTCATTGTCGCAGTAGAGAGGCAGATTCTTCATGTTGTTGACGTAGTCTGTGAGGGTTTGCTTCATCCATAGCAGTTGAGCATAGTAGGATCCAGCAGCAATGTACTCACCTTTGGCAGTGGAGAGAGAAACACAGTTCTGCTTCTCTGAGGACCAGCAGACTAATGATCTTCCAAGGAAATGGAAACTGCCAGATATTCACTTGCGATCCACACGGTCACCAGCATAATCAGAATCAGAATATCCAACGAGATGAAGATTTGAGCCCTTGGGGTACCATAATCCTAGTGTTGGTGTGTGAGCTAAGTATCGAAGAATATGCTTCACAGGCTTATGGTGTGATTCCCTCGGTTTTGCTTGAAAACGAGCACACATGCAAACACTAAGCATTATATCTGGCCTAGATGCACATAGATACAATAAAGAGCCAATCATCAAGCGATATACATGCTGATCGGAATCTTTACCATTTTCGTCAGTGCAGAGGTGGCCGTTGGTCGGCATAGGAGTCTTGACGCCTTTGCACTCATGCATGTCGAATTTCCTCAGAACATCCTTGAGGTATTTCTCCTGTGAAATCAAGATGTCATTGTGTTGTTGATGAATTTGAAGACCTAAGAAGAATTTCAGCTCCCCCGTCATAGACATCTGATATTTTTCGCTCACCATGTAAGCAAATTCATCACTGTAACGTTTGTTAGTACAGCCAAAGATAATGTCATCGACATATATTTGACACATAAATAGTTCATTATCATAAGATTTTGTGAAAAGAGTTGGATCGAGTGAACCAGGTTTGAAGCCTTTCTTCATGAGGAATTCCTTCAATGTATCATACCACGCCCGAGGGGCTTGCTTGAGGCGATAGAGTGCCTTTTTGAGTCTGAAGACATTGTCTAGATGCTTCAGATCCTCAAAACCTGGGGGCTGAGCAACATATACTTCTTCCTCAAGCTTACGATTGAGGAATGCACTTTTCACATCCATCTGATATAGAGTAATGTTTTGATGATTAGCATAAGCAAGTAGTATTTGAATAGCTTCAACTCTAGCAACAGGTGCAAAAGTATCATCGAAATCAATTCCTTCAACCTGTGTGTAGCCTTGGGCTACAAGTCGTGCCTTATTCCTCACCACTTGACCGTCCCCATCTTGCTTGTTTCGGAAAATCCACTTGGTGTAGATGACATTGTGCTTGCGAGGATCTGGTTGTTTGACGAGTTCCCACACGTCATTTAGCTTGAATTGAAGAAGTTCATCTTGCATGGCTTGAATCCACTCAGGTTGCATGAAAGCTTCAGCAACTTTTGAGGGTTCTGTGATGGACACAAAAGAGGAATGCCCGCAAATTTTAACTAAATGTGAAGCTTTTGAGCGAGTGAGAGGACCTGGCGTGTTGATGTCATCAAGGATTTTGTCAAGTTCTACTTCATTTGCAATCCTTGGATGAGCTAGTTGAGGATTTTTTCTGGGCTGAGGAATTTGATGTGGAGCAATTTCCTCACGTGCGCCTTCTTGAATTTCATCAGTGTTGGGGATGATTTATTCAGCAATTTCCTCAGTAGGAACAATGTCTTCAGTAGCTCTGAACTTGATTGCTTCCTCACGAGATAATTTGTCTGGCACAAGAGGCAATTGCTATCTTTGCCAGCCATTAGTTCCATCGAACCACACATCTATTGTTTCAACAACCTTGTTGTGATACGTGTTGAAGACTGTGTAGGTGTGTGAGTCCTTTCCATAACCAAGCATAAAACCCTCATGTGCTTTAGGTGCAAATTTTGAACTATGGTGAGGATCTCTGATCCAGCATTTTGCACTGAAGACTTTGAAATAACTTACATTGGGTTTCTTATCAGTGAGGAGTTCATATGAGGTTTTCTTGCGGAATTTGTGAAGATGTACCCTGTTGATGATGTGGCAAGCAGTGTTGATTGCTTCAGGCCAAAAAAGACAAGGAGTCTGATATTCTTCAAGCATGGTCTGTGCCATTTCAACCAGAGTCTTGTTCTTGCGTTCAACGACGCCATTCTGTTGAGGAGTATAAGGAGCGGATAATTCGTGAGTAATACCAAGTTCATCAAGATAATCATCAAGACGAGTGTTTTTTGAATTCTGTCCCATTGTCACTCCTGATGTGTTTGATCTTGACGCCAAAGTTTGTCAAGGCCCTTGAGGAAAATCGTTTGAAGACTTCTTGCACTTTAGTTTTATACAGAATGATATGTCCCCAAGTATATCGAGAATAGTTGTCAACGATGACAAAGCCATATAAGGATGTTGCATTGGTTAGAGTAGCATAATGAGTAGATCCAAATAAATGCATGTGAAGCAATTCAAACGGACGAGTGGTAGTCATGATAGTCTTCGAGGGGTGTTTGGATCTGGTCATTTTTTAGACTTACAAGCACCGCAGAGGTGGGCCTTGAGGAATTTGACTGATTCGATTCCAATGGCATGCTTCTTCTTAGCAAGTGTGTGCAAATTCCTCATGCCTGCATGACCAAGTCTTCGATGCCATAGCCAGCCTTCTGAGGTTTTTCCTAGTAAGCATGTGGTTGGTTGAGGACCTGTGGAAAAATCAACAATGTACAAATCTCCTCTCCTAAAGCCTTTGAAGACTTTGGATCTGTCAGATTCCATGATGACTACACATCTATATTTTACAAAGATAACAAACATATCAAGATCACAAAGCATTGAGATTGACATGAGGTTAAACCCAAGGGATTCGATAAGCATCAGTTTCTCCATGTGCCTGTCCTTGGAAATAGTCACTTTGCCAAGTCTGAATACCTTGTTTTTACCTTTGTCAGCATAAGTGATTTCCTTCAGTGATGATGGAGTCAGTGGCATATTCATCAGCAAGCTTTTATCACCAGTCATGTGGTTTGTGCAACCACTATCAAGAACACACTCACTACTCTTGGGTTTGTCATCCTGCAGATGAATTAGTACACCTTACCATCTCATATACTTCAGACTTGAAGAAGATGATATCAATTTCATCAGATAGGAATTTCATCATAAACAGTAAATTTGAGGACGTGTGAAATGTTATCATTTCATTAATTTTAGCTTGCGTCCAACCAAGCATTTTCCTCAGGTCTCCAGCAAATTCTTCAGATGATGATTATCATCGGGAGACCTAACCTGCAGAAGTGATTAGTTCAAATTCTTCACCACCCACATCTGAAGAGGTGGCAAAGAGTTCATCATCCTGCGAGCACCATATGAGAAAGGGGGCATTGAAGCTAATGCACTTCTCTTCACAGTAGGGGAGTTAGATTACTCAAATGAATAGGCAGAGAAGTTCTTTGAGGATTTATGAACATAATGATTTGAGGCATAATGCTCATATTCATATCCCTTGTAATTTCCCTGCATATCACAAGCATTAGCACGAGTACGAGCATAGTTTTGACCAGTTGAGGATTTTGATCCTCTTGAAGACTTTGGTCCACCTGAGGAATTTGATCTGGGGTTCAGGTTCTTCACAGGTGGTGTCATGAGGACATTCACTTGAAGATTTTCCAAGCAACTTTTGGGGACCCAGATTTTCCTCAGGGGTGGTCCATTCTTGCAGCTAGTTCCAACATATCGAGCAAATACTTCACGAGATTGATTTTTGAATAGTTTATAGTTGGAGTCAAATGACTTGTCTAAGGAATAGGATAATGCACATGCAAAGCCAGTTAGATGGGATGGATCAACAGGAGATCCTTTAGCAGCAACTCATGAGGTTTTTGATACTGCTCAGGTCTCCAGTATGATCCATGAGCATTCAGTTTCCTTTCAAAGGCAATTCCTTCTTTCCTCGGGTTCCATTTCAAAATCTGCTTTTTGAGCACATCGCAAAGGGTTTGATGCCCTTTGAGACTTTTGTACATGCCTGTCACATACAATTCCTTCAGCCCTGCATTTTCGTCAGTAACATTTGTGGTTTCCTCAAGTGGGGAATTTGTTACCACAGGAGAAGTTGAAGAATTTGTAGCAATAGAAGCATTTGATGATTCTGGTGAAGAATTGGCAGTTTCACACTCGATGCATTTGAGACATGGTGGAGTGAATTCAACCTAAGCGGCACTTATCTGTTGAGCAAGCAATGAATCGTTTTCCATTCAAAGATCATCATGAGACATCTTCAACTTCTCAAGATCAAGTTTCCTTTGAAGAAATTCATAGGAAAGTTTCTCATGATCAGCCAAGAGTGTGCCATAACGATCTTGAAGACTATCAAATCTAGACTAAAGACTTTTCACATCTTTAGTGAGGATTTGAGTACGATTCATTTCATCACTCAACAGTCATCGCTTCTGTCTAGCAGTTTTTGAAGATTTTCAATGGCACTTTGTTGTTTAGTTGCAACATTGGCAACTTTACTGTAACTGGGTTTTTTAGAATCATCAGGTTCACAGTCACTTGAGTCAGAGGAGGAAGTGTCATTTGTTACCTTTGAACCTTTTCCCATGAAGCAATAGGTTGGAGCGAAGTCATCAGCATAGTCATTAGCATAGATAGCATTGTCATTTTCTTCAAGGTTGAAGATTGACTTGCTCATGAATATGGTAGCTAGTGCAAGTCTTGCCACACCATACTCTGAGTCTTCTTCAGAACCTTCCTCTTCATCACATTCCTCAGATTCTTCCTCAGAATCCATTTCCTTGCCAATGAGTGCTCGTGCCTTTCTGAAACTAGTCTTCTTGTCCGATGAGGACTTTGAGGATGAGGATTTTGAAGATTTCTTCTTTTTCTTTGAGTCATCAGAACTTTCATCCTTCTATTTCTTGTTCTTTGATTCCTTCACCCAGCGAGGACAATCAGCAATATAGTGACCAGATTTCTTCCATTTGTGGCAGGTTCTTTTCTTGTAGTCCTAAGATGAAGATTCTGATTTCCTCATATCTCTTCTTGAAGATTTACCAAACTGGCCACGCCTTGTGAACTTC
This sequence comes from Hordeum vulgare subsp. vulgare, assembly GCF_904849725.1. Lineage (NCBI taxonomy): Eukaryota > Viridiplantae > Streptophyta > Magnoliopsida > Poales > Poaceae > Hordeum > Hordeum vulgare. The sequence continues at coordinate 409,745,117 of NC_058519.1, read as the reverse complement.
TGGGATTTCCTCATGAACATTGCAAGCTCATGTCCAAGTTCTTGAGGATCACCAATGCTGCAATCTGAATCTTCTTCTTCAGATGAGGAAATTGCTTTGGCCTTCAGCGCACGAGGTCTAGAGTAGCTTGGTCCATACAGATCTCTCTTTTCTTCTGGTTGGAATTCATGAGTATTGAGTCTTTCGAGTATATCAACAGGATCAAGCATCTTATTGTCTGCTCTTTCTTGAATCATTAGAACGAATGTATCAAATGATGGATCCAGAGATCTTAGCAGTTTCTTCACAACTTCCTGGTCAGTGATATCTCGAGCTCCCAGTGCTTGCAGTTCATTTGAGATGTCAGTGAGGCGATCAAAGGTATCTTGGCAGCTTTCATTGTCAAGCCTCTTGAAGCGATTGAAGAGATTGTGAAGAACATCAACACGAGAGTCACGCTGAGTTGAAATTCCTTCATTGACTTTGGATAGCCTATCCCAAATAAGCTTCGTTGTGCCCAAAGCACTCACTCTGCCATACTGACCTTTGCTCAGTAGCCACAGATGATAATCTTCGCTTGAGAATCAAGTTGCTTGAATTTCTTCACATCAGCGACAGTGACAGTAGCAGCGATGGAGGGAATGCCATTTTCCATAATGTACCAGAGATCATTGTCAATAGCCTGAAGATACATCTGCATCTTGGTCTTCTAGTAGGGAAAGTCCTTTCCTTCGAAGGTAGGACATCCTACAGTAACCTTGATCATACCTCCAGTCGACATAACTAAAACTCCAGGTGGTTAGACCAAAATCAGACAAAACAAGGGAGTACCTTGCTCCGATACCAATTATAAGTGTGTTATATCGACTAGAGGGGGTGAATAGGCGATTTTTACAATTTCATTGCTGAGGAAATTCCTCTCTGATGAATAACGTGCACTGGAAATAGCGCTGGATCAGAGGTGCAAAGATTACAACAGCAGTTTACTTGATGAAGATTATGAGAATCGGTTTGCACAGTATGCAGGCACAGAATAAGCAGGTGAAGATTAACTGGTATGAAGAATTTCAGGTTGAGGAAATTCAGAGAAAGTTTTCAGCAAATTATTCAAGCAGTGAAAATGAAAGTCTTCAACATAAAATATTGAGGAATTGAAAGAGTTGAAGAAATAGAACCCGTATCACGATGATGACAGTTGTTGATGACCTAGTTCCAACTGTTGTGACAGCTGTACGTCTGGTTTGGAGTGGCTTGGTATTGAAACCAAAGGACACACAGTCCCGGGACACACAGTCCCTGCCGTATTCTCTTGGAGCTAAGGACACACAGTCCTCGCCTAACACTCGTGGTAAGTCTTCAGGGCAGACTTCCAAACCCTCACAAACTCGTTCACCCGGCGATCCACAATTGATTGTTGGATGCTCTAGACCATGACGCCTAACCATTTGGAGGATGCACAGTCCTCAAAGGTAAAAGGCTTCAGTTCCACACACAAACAAAATCTTCAGTTATGCTCAATCACTTGGTTTTTGGTTTGTGGTTTGGTGTTTGGGGAATTTCCTCACTGATGATTTACTCTCGAAGACTCTGAGGAATTTGGGTTTCTCTAAATGACAAGTGTCAGTTTCTCGCGGAGCAGCCAGCCAGCTAGTGGTTGTGGGGGAGGCTATTTATAGCCTGGGAGCATCCCGACATGATTTCACATAAATGCCCTTAACTATTGTGACCGTTGGGTGGATAAGATCAGTGAGGTGGCGCGTGTCGTGGCAACGGTCGGAACTTTCAACTGTGAAAGTCCTCATGTCTCTCATATTCCTGACTTTGAGGCTTTGATAGGTTTAGCTTGGGTTGAGCATCATGAGGAAATTCATTCCATAGTATTACCTCGACCCCCTTTAACAGTACGGTGTCCCTAAGACTCAAGAGTAAAGAAAACGAAACAGAAAGAGTAAGTCTTCACGCCTCGAAGTTTTTAGGCAGATTTTCTTCAGGACACACCGAATTCCTCATCTTCAATATCTTCATGAGGAATATCAATTTCATCGTAGTTTCTTCACGATGAAAGTCTTCAAGCTTAGACCAATTTCTTCAGCCAAAGATATACATTTTTAGCGGTCGATATTCATCGTATAACTCAAACTCCTCAGCGAGTTATAGAGCTTGTGTACACATATAAACACATTAGATACTTAACCTATAAGTCTTCAAACCACCAAAATCACTAAGGGCACTAGATGCACTTACAATAATATCTGGCCTAGATGCACATAGGTACAATAAAGAGCCAATCATAGAATAATATACCTGCTGATCGAAATCTTTACCATTTTCGCCAGTGCAGAGGTGGCCGTTGGTAGGCATAGGAATCTTGACGCCTTTGCATTCATGCATGCCGAATTTCCTCAGAACATCCTTGAGGTATTTCTCCTGAGATATGAAGATTCCATTGCGTTGCTGACGAATTTGCAGACGCAAGAAGAATTTCGGCTCCCCTATCATGGACATTTGATATTCTTCACCCATCATGTAGGAAAATTCATCACGGTAACGTTTGTCAGTACAACCAAAAATAATGTCGTCGACATATATTTGGCACACAAATAGTTCATTATCCTAGGATTTTGTGAAAAGAGTTGGATCAAGTGAACCGGGTTTGAAGCCTTTCTTCATGAGGAATTCCTTCAACGTATCATACCACGCTCGAGTGGCTTGCTTGAGGTCATAGAGTGCCTTTTTGAGTCTAAAGACTTTGTCACGGTGCTTCGGGTCTTCAAAACCTGGGGGCTGAGCAAAATATACTTATTCCTCAAGCTTACCACTTAGGAATGCACTTTTTGTTGGAATTATTCCCTAGAGGCAATAATAAATATAGTTATTATTATAATTCCTGTATCAAGATAATCGTTTATTATCCATGCTATAATTGTATTGAATGAAGACTTATATACATGTGTGGATACATAGACAAAACACTGTCCCTAGCAAGCCTCTAGTTGGCTAGCCAGTTGATCAAAGATAGTCAGGGTCTTCTGACTATGTACAAGGTGTTGTTGCTTGATAACTGGATCATGTCATTAGGAGAATCACGTGATGGACTAGACCCAAACTAATAGACGTAGCATGTAGATCGTGTCATTTTGTTGCTACTGTTTTCTGCGTGTCAAGTATTTCTTCCTATGACCATGAGATCATATAACTCACTGACACCGGAGGAATGCTTTGTGTGTATCAAACGTCGCAACGTAACTGGGTGACTATAAAGATGCTCTACAGGTATCTCCGAAGGTGTTCATTGAGTTAGTATGGATCGAGACTGGGATTTGTCACTCCGTATGACGGAGAGGTATCTTGGGGCCCACTCGGTAATACAACATCACACAAAAGCCTTGCAAGCAATGTAACTTAGTGTAAGTTGCGGGATCTTGTATTACGGAACGAGTAAAGAGACTTGCCGGTAAACGAGATTGAAATAGGTATGCGGATACTGACGATCGAATCTCGGGCAAGTAACATACCGAAGGACAAAGGGAATGACATACGGGATTATATGAATCCCTGGCACTGAGGTTCAAACGATAAGATCTTCGTAGAATATGTGGGATCCAATATGGGCATCCAGGTCCCGCTATTGGATATTGACCGAGGAGTCACTCGGGTCATGTCTACATAGTTCTCGAACCCGCAGGGTCTACACACTTAAGGTTCGACGTTGTTTTATGCATATTTGAGTTGTATGGTTGGTTACCGAATGTTGTTCGGAGTCCTGGATGAGATCACGGACGTCACGAGGGTTTCTGGAATGGTCCGAAAACGAAGGTTGATATATAGGATGACCTCATTTGATTACCGGAAGGTTTTCGGAGTTACCGGGAATGACAAATAGGTTCCGGGTGTTCACCGGGGGGGCAGCCCACCCCGGGGAAGCCCATAGGCCTTGGGGGTGGCGCACCAGCCCTTGGTGGGCTGGTGGGACAGCCCAAGAAGGGCCTATGCGCCATAGATAGAAAATCAAAGAGAAAAGAAAAAAAAAGGAGGTGGGAAAGAAGAGAAGGACTCCACCTTCCAATCCTAGTTGGACTAGGATTGGAGGAGGACTCCTCCTCCCTTGGTGGCGCAGCCCTTGGGGCTCCTTGAGCCTCAAGGCAAGCCTTCCCTCCCCTCCTCCTATATATATGGAGCTATTAGGGCTGATTTGAGACAACTTTTGCCACGGCAGCCCAACCACATACCTCCACGGTTTTACCTCTAGATCGCGTTTCTACGGAGCTCGGGCGGAGCCCTGCTGAGACGAGATCATCACCAACCTCCGGAGCGCCGTCATGCTGCCGGAGAACTCTTCTACCTCTCCGTCTCTCTTGCTGGATCAAGAAGGCCGAGATCATCGTCGAGCTGTACGTGTGCTGAACGCGGAGGTGCCATCCGTTCGGCACTAGATCGTGGAACTGATCGCGGGATAGTTCGCGGGGCGGATCGAGGGACGTGAGGATGTTCCACTACATCAACCACGTTCACTAACGCTTCTGCTCTACGGTCTACAAGGGTACGTAGATCACACATCCCCTCTCGTAGATGGACATCACCATGATAGGTCTTCGTGCGCGTAGGAAAATTTTTGTTTCCCATGCGACGTTCCCCAACAGTGGCATCATGAGCTAGGTTCATGCGTAGATGTCTTCTCGAGTAGAACACAAAAGTTTTTGTGGGCGGAGATGTGCGTTTTGCTGCCCTCCTTAGTCTTTTCTTGATTCCGCGGTATTGTTGGATCGAAGCGGCTCGGACCGACATTACTCGTATGCTTACGAGAGACTGGTTTCATCGCTACGAGTAACTCCATTGCTCAAAGATGACTGGCGGGTGTCAGTTTCTCCAACTTTAGTTGAATCGGATTTGACCGAGGAGGTCCTTGGATGAGGTTAAATAGCAACTCATATATCTCCGTTGTGGTGTTTGCGTAAGTAAGATGCGATCCTACTAGATACCCATGGTCACCACGTAAAACATGCAACAACAAAATTAGAGGACGTCTAACTAGTTTTTGCAGGGTATGCTTGTGGTGTGATATGGCCAAACGATGTGATATGATATGATCATGTTGTAATAGATAATATCGACTTACACGTCGATGGTACGGCAACCGGCAGGAGCCATAGGGTTGTCTTTATAACTAACGTTTGTGCTTGCAGATGCGTTTACTATTTTGCTAGGATGTAGCTTTAGTAGTAATAGCATGAGTAGCACGACAACCACGATGGCGACACGTTGATGGAGATCATGGTGTGGCGCCGGTGACAAGAAGATCGTGCCGATGCTTTGGTGATGGAGATCAAGGAGCACATGATGATGGCCATATCATGTCACTTATGAATTGCATGTGATGTTAATCCTTTTATGCACCTTATTTTGCTTAGAACGACGGTAGCATTATGAGGTGATCTCTCACTAAAATTTCAAGACGAAATTGTGTTCTCCCCGACTGTGCACTGTTGCTACAGTTCGTCGTTTCGAGACACCACGTGATGATCGGGTGTGATAGAGTCAACGTTCACATACAACGGGTGCAAAACAGTTGCACACGCGGAACACTCGGGTTAAGCTTGACGAGCCTAGCATGTGCAGACATGGCCTCGGAACACATGAGACCGAAAGGTCGATGATGAATCATATAGTTGATATGATTAGCATAGGGATGCTTACCACTGAAACTATACTCAACTCACGTGATGATCGGACTTGAGCTAGTGTAAGTGGGTCATGAACCACTCAAATGACTAGAGAGATGTATTTTTTGAGTGGGAGTTTTAGCAAATAATTTGATTAAGTTAAACTCTAATTATCTTGAACATAGTCTAAGTCCACTTTGAATATATTTGTGTTGTAGATCATGGCTCACGCGACAGTCACCCTGAATTTTAATACGTTCCTAGAGAAAGCTAAGTTGAAAGATGATGGAAGCAACTTTGTAGACTAGGCTCGTAATATTAAGTTGATCCTACAAGCTGGGAAGAAGGATTATGTCCTTAATGCTGCGCTAGGAGATGAACCACCCGCTACGGCTGACCAAGGTGTTAAGAACGCTTGGTAAACACATAAGGAGGACTACTCAGTAGTTCAATGTGCAGTCTTGTATGGCTTAGAGCCGGGACTTCAACGTCGCTTTGAGCGTCATGGAGCATATGAGATGTTCCAGGAGTTGAAGTTTATCTTTCAAAAGAACGCCCAGATCGAGAGGTATGAGACCTCCGATAAATTATATGCTTGCAAGATGGAGGACAATTCGTCTGTCAGTGAACATGTGCTCAAAATGTCTGGGTACTAAAACCATCTAGCTGAGCTGGGGATTGAACTCCCGCAAGAGGCTATCACTGACAGAATTCTTCAATCACTGTCGCCAAGCTATAAGGGCTTTGTGTTGAACTACAACATGCAAGGGATGAACAAGTCACCCGGCGAGTTGTTTGCGATGCTGAAAGTCGCAGAGTCTGAACTCCGTAAAGAGCATCAAGTGTTGATGGTGAATAAGACCACTAGTTTCAAGAGAAACGGCAAAAGGAAGAAGGGTAATTCAAAGAAGAGCGGCAAGCCTGTTGCCAATCCGACGAAGAAACCCAAAGCTGGACCTAAGCCTGAAACAGAGTGCTACTATTGCAAGGGTATGGGTCACTGGAAGCGCAACTGCCCCAAGTATCTGGCTGATAAGAAGGCGGCCAAAGAAAAATCAGGTATATTTGATATACATGTTATTGATGTGTACTTAACCGGCTCTCGTAGTAGTGCTTGGGTATTCGATACCGGTTCTGTTTCTCATATTTGCAACTCGAAACAGGAACTGCGAAATAGGCGAAGGCTGGCGAAAGATGAAGTGACGATGCGCGTAGGAAATGGTTCCAAGGTTGATGCAATCGCCGTCGGCACATTTTCACTTCAGTTACCATCAGGATTAGTTATGAACTTGAATAATTGTTATTTAGTGCCTGCATTGAGCATGAACATTATATCTGGATCTTGTTTATTGCGAGACGGTTACTCTTTTAAGTCAGAGAATAATGGTTGTTCTATTTCTATGAGTAACATCTTTTATGGTCATGCACCCAATGTGAGAGGATTGTTCATATTGAATCTTGATAGTGATAATACACATATACATAACATTGAGACCAAAAGAGTTAGAGTTAACAATGATAGCGCCATGTTTTTGTGGCACTGCCGCTTAGGTCATATTGGTGTAAAGCGCATGAAGAAACTCCATACCGATGGACTTTTGGAGTCACTTGACTTTGATTCACTTGACACGTGCGAACCATGCCTCATGGGCAAGATGACTAAAACTCCGTTCTCCGGAACAATGGAGTGTGCCAGTGACTTGTTGGAAATCATACATACCGATGTGTTCGGTCCGATGAGCGTGGAGGCACGCGGCGGATATCGTTATTTTCTCACCTTCACTGACGATTTGAGTAGATATGGTTATGTCTACTTAATGAAGCACAAGTCTGAAACATTTGAAAAGTTCAAGCAATTTCAGAGTGAAGTTGAAAATCATCGTAACAAGGAGATCAAGTTCCTATAGTCTGATCGTGGGGGTGAATATCTGAGTTTCGAGTTTGGTGCTCACTTAACACAATGTGGAATTGTTTCACAGTTGACACCGCCTGGAACACCACAGCGTAATGGTGTGTCCGAACGTCGTAATCGTACTTTATTAGAGATGGTGCGATCTATGATGTCTCTTACCGATTTTCCGTTATCGTTTTGGGGTTATGCATTAGACACAGCTGCATTCACTTTAAATAGGGCACCATCAAAATCCGTTGAGACGACACAATACGAACTGTGGTATGGCAAAATGCCAAAGTTGTCGTTTCTTAAAGTTTGGGGATGTGATGCTTATGTCAAAAAGCTTCAGCCTGAAAAGCTGGAACCCAAAGCGGAAAAGTGCATCTTCATAGGTTACCCAAAAGAGACAGTTGGGTACACCTTCTATCTCAAATCCGAGGGCAAAGTGTTTGTTGCTAAAAACGGAGCTTTTCTCGAGAAGGAGTTTCCCTCGATAGAATTGAGTGGGAGGAAGATAGAACTTGATGAGGTTGTCGAACCTCTCATCCCTCTGGATGGTGGCGCAGGGCAAGGGGAAACCCCTGTCGTTGCGACGTCGGTTGAGGAGGAAGTTAATGATGATGATCATGAAACTCCGGTTCAAGTTCCTATCGAACTGCGCAGGTCGACGAGACCACGTGCTGCTCCAGAGTGGTACGGTAATCCCGTTTTGTCAATCATGTTGTTAGACAACAATGAACCTGAAAATTATGAAGAAGCAATGGTGGGCCCAGATTCCAACAAATGGTTGGAAGCCATGAAGTCCGAGATAGGATCCATGTATGAAAACAAGGTGTGGACTTTGGAAGTACTACCTGAGGGCTGCAAGGCTATTCAGAACAAATGGATCTTTAAGAAGAAGACGGTCGTTGACGGCAATGTGACCGTTTATAAAGCTTGACTTGTGGCAAAGGGTTTTTCACAAGTTCAAGGAGTTGACTACGATGAGACATTCTCACCCGTAGCGATGCTTAAGTCCGTCAGAATCATATTAGCAATAGCTGCATTTTTTGATTATGAAATCTGGCAGATGGATGTCAAAACGGCGTTCCTTAACAGTTTCCTTAAGGAAGAGTTGTATATGATGCAACCCGAAGGTTTTGTCGATCCTAAAAATGCTAACAAGGTATGCAAGCTCCAGCGATCCATTTATGGACTGGTGCAAGCATCTCGGAGTTGGAATAAACGCTTTGATGAGGTGATCAAAGCATTTGGGTTTATACAAGTGGTTAGAGAATCTAGTATTTACAAGAAAGTGAGTGGGAGCTCTGTGGCGTTTCTAATATTATATGTGGATGACATATTACTGATTGGAAACAACGTAGAGTTTTTGGAGAGCATAAAGGATTACTTGAATAAAAGTTTCTCTATGAAGGACCTAGGAGAAGCTGCTTACATTCTAGGCATTAAGATCTCCAGGGTTAGATCGAAACGCCTGATAGGACTTTCACAAAGCCCATACCTTGATAAAGTTTTGAAGAGGTTCAAAATGGAACAGTCCAAGAAAGGGTTCTTGCCAGTTTTACAAGGTACGAGATTGAGTAAGACTCAGTGCCCAGCAACTGATAAAGATAGAGAGCATATGAGCACCGTCCCCTATGCTTCAGCCATAGGATCTATCATATATGCAATGTTGTGCACTAGACCGGACGTTAGCCTGGCCATAAGTATGGCAGGCAGGTTCCAGAGTAATCCAGGAGTGGATCACTGGACGGCAGTCAAGAATATCCTGAAGTACCTGAAAAGGACAAAGGAGATGTTTCTCGTGTATGGAGGTGACGAAGAGCTCGCCGTAAAGGGTTACGTCGATGCAAGCTTTGACACAGATCCGGACGACTCTAAGTCGCAGACCGGATACATATTTATTCTTAATAGGGGTGCGGTAAGCTGGTGCAGTTCCAAGCAAAGCGTCGTAGCTGATTCTACATGTGATGCGGAGTACATGGCTGCCTCGGAGGCGGCTAAGGAGGGTGTCTGGATGAAGCAGTTCATGACGGATCTTGGAGTGGTGCCAAGCGCACTGAATCCAATAACCTTGTTCTGTGACAACACGGGTGACATTGCCTTAGCAAAGGAACCACAGTTTCATAAGAAGACCAGACACATCAAACGACGCTTCAACCTCATCTGCGACTACGTCGAAGGGGAGGAAGTAAATATATGCAAAGTGCACACGGATCTGAATGTAGCAGACCCGCAGACTAAACCTCTTCCACGGGCAAAGAATGATCAACACCAGAACTGTATGGGTGTTAGATTTATTACAATGTAATTCGCATGGTGATGTGAGGGCTAGATTATTGACTCTAGTACAAGTGGGAGACTGTTGGAATTATGCCCTAGAGGCAATAATAAATATAGTTATTATTATAATTATGTATCAAGATAATCGTTTATTATCCATGCTATAATTGTATTGAATGAAGACTTATATACATGTGTGGATACATAGACAAAACACTGTCCCTAGCAAGCCTCTAGTTGGCTAGCCAGTTGATCAAAGATAGTCAGGGTCTTCTGACTATGTACAAGGTGTTGTTGCTTGATAACTGGATCACGTCATTAGGAGAATCACGTGATGGACTAGACCAAAACTAATAGACGTAGCATGTAGATCGTATCATTTTGTTGCTACTGTTTTCTATGTGTCAAGTATTTGTTCCTATAACCATGAGATCATATAACTCACTGACACCGGAGGAATGCTTTGTGTGTATCAAACGTCGCAACGTAATTGGGTGACTATAAAGATGCTCTACAGGTATCTCCGAAGGTGTTCATTGAGTTAGTATGGATCGAGACTGGGATTTGTCACTCCGTATGACGAAGAGGTATCTTGGGGCCCACTCGGTAATACAACATCACACAAAAGCCTTGCAAGAAATGTAACTTAGTGTAAGTTGCGGGATCTTGTATTACGGAATGAGTAAAGAGACTTGCCGGTAAACGAGATTGAAATAGGTATGCGGATACTGACGATCGAATCTCGGGCAAGTAACATACCGAAGGACAAAGGGAATGACATACGGGATTATATGAATCCCTGGCACTAAGGTTCAAACGATAAGATCTTAGTAGAATATGTGGGATCCAATATGGGCATCCAGGTCCCACTATTGGATATTGACCGAGGAGTCACTCGGGTCATGTCTACATAGTTCTCGAACCCGCAGGGTCTGCACACTTAAGGTTCGACGTTGTTTTATGCATATTTGAGTTATATGGTTGGTTACCGAATGTTGTTCGGAGTCCCGGATGAGATCACGGACGTCACGAGGGTTTCCGGAATGGTCCGGAAACGAAGATTGATATATAGGATGACCTCATTTGATTACCGGAAGGTTTTCGGAGTTACCGGGAATGTACCGGGAATGATGAATAGGTTCTGGGTGTTCACCGGGGGGGCAGCCCACCCCGGGGAAGCCCATAGGCCTTGGGGGTGGCGCACCAGCCCTTGGTGGGCTGATGGGACAGCCCAAGAAGGCCCTATGCGCCATAGATAGAAAATCAAAGAGAAAAGTAAAAAAAGAAGGTGGGAAAGAAGAGAAGGACTCCACCTTCCAATCCTAGTTGGACTAGGATTGGAGGAGGACTCCTCCTCCCTTGGTGGCGCAGCCCTTGGGGCTCCTTGAGCCTCAAGGCAAGCCTCCCCTCCCCTCCTCCTATATATATGGAGCTATTAGGGCTGATTTGAGACGACTTTTGCCACGGCAGCCCGACCACATACCTCCACGGTTTTACCTCTAGATCGCGTTTCTGCGGAGCTCGGGTGGAGCCCTGCTGAGATTAGATCACCACAAACCTCCGGAGCGTCGTCACGCTGCCGGAGAACCCATCTACCTCTCCGTCTCTCTTGCTGGATCAAGAAGGCCGAGATCATCGTCGAGCTGTACGTGTGCTGAACGCGGAGGTGCCGTCCGTTCGGCACTAGATCGTGGGACGGATCGCGGGACGGTTCGTGGGACGGTTCACGGTGCGGATCGAGGGACGTGAGGACGTTCCACTACATCAACCGCGTTTCTTAACGCTTCTGTTGTGCGATCTACAAGGGTACGTAGATCGGAAATCCCCTCTCGTAGATGGACATCACCATGATAGGTCTTCATGCGCGTAGGAAAAATTTTGTTTCCCATGCGACGTTCCCCAACACTTTTCACATCCATTTGATATAGAGTAATATTGTGATAGTTAGCATAAGGAAGCAATATTCGAATAGCTTCAAGTCTAGCAACAGGTGCAAAAGTTTCATCAAAGTCAATTCCTTCAACCTATGTGTAGCCTTGGGCTAAAAGTCGTGCCTTGTTCCTCACAACCTGACCATCCTCATCTTTCTTGTTTTGGTAGATCCACTTGGTGTTGATGATATTGTGCTTGCGAGGATCTGGTCTTTTGATGAGTTCCCATACATCATTAAGCTTGAACTGAATAGGTTCATCTTGCATGGCTTGAATCCACTCAGGTTCCATGAAGGCTTCAACAACTTTTGAGGGTTCTGTGATAAACACAAAAGAGGAATGCCCATAAAATTTAACTAAATATGAGGCTTTTGAGCGAGTGAGAGGACCAGGCGTATTGATGTCATTGAGGATTTTGTCAAGTTCCACTTCATTTGTAATCCTTGGATGAGTTGGTTGAAGACTTTGGTTGGGCTGAGGAATTTAATCTGTAGCATTTTCCTCAGGTGCACCTTCTTGTATTTCCACAGTGTTGGGGACGAGTTCTTCAACAAGGGGTTGTTCCTCGGTAGGAATTATATCTTCAGTACCTTTGAGCTTGATGGCTTCCTCGGGAGTCAATTTATCTAGCACATGAGGGACTTGCTCTCTTTGCGAGTCGTTAGTTTCATCGAACTGCACATCTACAGTTTCAACAACCTTGTTGTGATAGGTGTTGAAGAATCTGTAGGTGTGTGAGTCCTTTCCGTAACCAAGCATAAAACCCTCATGTGCTTTAGGTGCAAACTTTAAGCTATGGTGAGGATCTCCAATCCAGCATCTTCCACCAAAGACTTTGAAATAACTTACATTGGGTTTCTTGTCAGTGAGGAGTTCATATGAGGTTTTCTTGAGGAATTTGTGAAGATATACCTTGTTGATGATGTGCCAAGCAGTGTTGATTGCTTCAGGCCAGAAGCGACGAGGAGTCTGATTTTCTTCAAGCATAGTCCATGCCATTTCAACCAGAGTCATGTTCTTGCGTTCAACGACGCCATTCTGTTGAGGAGTATAAGGAGAAGACAATTCGTGAGTAATACCAAGTTCATCAAGATAATCATCAAGACTAATATTTTTGAATTATGTCCCATTATCACTCCTGATGTGTTCGATCTTGACGCCGAAGTTCGTCGAGGCCCTTGAGGAAAATCGTTTGAAGACTTCCTGCACTTTAGTTTTATATGGAATGATGTGTACCCAAGTATAGCGAGAATAGTCACCAACGATGACAAAGCCATATAGAGATGCTGCATTGGTTAGAGTAGCATAATGAGTAGGTCCAAAGAAATCCATATGAAGCAATTCAAACGGACGAGTAGTAGTCATGATAGTCTTCGAGGGTTATTTTTCCAGACTCACAAGCACCACAGAGATGGTCCTTGAGGAATTTGACAGATTCGATGCCAATGACATGCTTCTTCTTCGCTAGTGTGTGCAAATTCCTCATGCCTGCATGACCAAGTCATCGATGTCATAGTCAGCCTTCTGAAGTTTTTGCTAGTAAGCATGTGGCTAGTTGAGGACCTGTGGAAAAATCAACAATATACAAATATCCTCTCCTAAAGCCTTCGAAGACTATGGATTTGTCAGATTCCATAATGACTACACATCTATATTTTTCAAAGATGACAATCATATCAAGATCACAAAGCATTGAGACTCACATGAGGTTAAACCCAAAGGATTCGACAAGCATGACTTTGTCCATGTGCCTGTCCTTGGAGATAGCCACTTTACCAAGTCCCAATACCTTGCTTTTACCTTTATCAACGTAAGTGATTTGCTTCAGTGGTGATGGAGTCAGTGTCATATTCATCAATAAGCTTTTATCACTAGTCATGTGATTTGTGCAACCACTGTCAAGAACCCACTCTGTATTCTGGGTTTGTCATCTTCCAGATGAATTAGTACAGATTACCATCTCATATGCTTCAGACTTGAAGAATATGATATCAATTTCATCAGATAAGAATTTCATCATAAACAGTAAATTTGAGGATGAGTGAAATGTTGTCATTTCATCATTTTTTGCTTGCGTCCAATCAAGCAATTTCCTCAAGTCTCCACCAAATTCTTCAAATGATGACTTTCATCTCGAGATGTGACCTGCATAAGTGATTAGTTCGATTTCTTCACCACCCACATTTGAAGGGGTGGCAAAGAGTTCATCATCATGCGAGCACCATATGAGAATGGAGGCATTGAAGCTAATGCTCTTCTTTTCACATTAGGGAGATTAGAGTACTCAAATGAATAGGCAGAGAAATTATTTCAGGACTTATGAACATAATGATTTGAGGAATAATGCTCATATTCTTGTCCCTTGTAGTTTCCCTGCATATTCGAAGCATTAGTGCGAGTACGAGCATAATATTGACCATTTCAGGAATTTGATCCTCATGAAGACTTTGGGCCGCGTGAGGAATTTGATCTAGGGTTCTGGTTCTTCACTGGTGGTGTCATGACGACATTCACCTGAAGATTTTCCAAGCAACTTTTGGGGACCCATATTTTCCTCAGTGCTGGTCCATTCCTGCAGTTAGTTCCAACATATTGAACAAATACTTCACCAGATTGATATTTGAACAATTTATAGTTGGAGTCAAATGACTCATCAGAGGATTAGGACTTTTCACATGCAAAGCCTATTAGAGTGGATGGATCAATGGAAGGGCCTTTAGCACCAACCCATGAGGTTTTGGGGTACTCCTCAGGTTTCCAGTATGATTAATCAACATTCAACTTCCTCTCAAAGGCAATGCCCTCTTTTCTCGGGTTCCTGTTCGGAATCTGCTTTTTGAGCACATCGCAAAGGGTTTGATGCCCTTTGAGACTTTTGTATATGCATGTCACATACAATTCCTTCAACCCTGCATTTTCGTCAGTAGCATTTGTGGTTTCCTCAAGTGAAGAATTTGATACCACATGAATAGTTGAAGAATTTGTAGCGATAGAAGCATTTGATGATTCTGGTGAAGAATTAGTAGTTTCACACTCGATGCATTTCAAACATGGTGGTAAGAATTCAACCTCAGCAGTACTGATCTGTTGAGCAAGCAATGAATCATTTTCCATTCGAAGATCATCATGAGACATTATTAACTTCTCAAGATCAAGCTTCCTTTGAAGAAATTCATAGGAAAGTTTCTCATGATTAGCCAAGAGTGTGCCATAACAATCTTGAAGACTATCAAATCTAGACTGAAGACTTTTTAGGTCTTCGGTGAGGACTTGAGTACGATTCATTTCATCACTCAACAGATCATCGCTTTTGTCTAGCAGTTTCTGAAGCTTTTCAATGGCACTTTGTTGCTTAGTCGCAATGATGTTAAGTTTATAGTAACTGGGTTTTTGATAATCATCAGGTTCATAGTCACTAGAATAAGAGGAGGAAGTGTGGTTTGGTACCTTTGAACTTTTTGCCATGAATCAATAGGTTGGAGCAAAGTCATCAGCATATTCATCAGTGTAGATAGCGTTGTCATTTTCTTCAAGGTTGAAGATTGACTTGCTAACGAATGTGGTAGCAAGTGCAAGAATTGCCACACCAGACTCTAACCCCACTTTAGAACCTTCATCTTCATCACATTCCTCAGATTCTTCTTCAGAATCCATTTCCTTGTTAATGAGTGCCCGGACCTTTCTGAAACTCGTCTTCTTGTGCGATGAGGACTTTGAATATGAGGATTTTGAAGATTTCTTCTTTTTCTTCGAGTCATCAGAACTTTCATTCTTGTATTTCTTCTTCCTTGATTCTTTCACCCAGCGAGGACAATCAGCAATGTAGTGACTAGATTTCTTGCATTTGTGGCACGTTCTTTTCTTGTAGTCCTCAGATGAAGATTCTGATTTCCTCATATCTTTTCTTGAAGATTTTCTGAACTGGCCATGTTTAGTGAACTTCTGGAATTTCTTCATGAGCATTGCAAGTTCCTGTCCAAGTTCTTCACGATCGCCAAGACTACAATCCGAGTCTTCTTCTTCAGATGAGGAAATAGCCTTAGCCTTCAGCGCACGAGGCCTTGAGTATCTTGGTCCATACAAATCTCTCTTTTCTTCTTGTTGGAATTCATGAGTATTGAGTCTCTCAAGTATATCAGTAGGATCAAGCATCTTATAGTCTCTTCGTTCTTGTATCATCAGAACCAGTGTGTCAAATGATGGATCAAGAGACCATAGCAGTTTCTTCACAACTTCATGGTCAGTGATGTCCCTAGCACCCAGTGCTTGTAGTTCATTTGAGATGTCAGTGAGGAAATCAAAGGTATCTTGGCAGCTTTCATTGTCAAGCCACTTGAAGCGATTGAAGGGATTACGAAGAACATCGACACGAGAGTCACGCTGTGTTGAGACTCCCTCATTGACTTTGGACAGCCTATCCCAGATAATCTTAGTTGTGCCCAAAGCACTCACTCTGCCATACTGACCTTTGCTCAGATGGCCATAGATGATATTCTTTGCTTGCGAGTCAAGTTTCTTGAACTTCTTCACATCAGCGGCAGAGATAGTAGCAGTGATGGAGGGAATACCATTTTCCACAATTTGCCGAAGATCATTGTCAATTGCCTGAAGATGCATTTGCATCTTGGTCTTCGAGTAGGTAAAGTCTTTCCTTTGAAGGTAGTACATCTTGCAGTAACCTTAACCATTCATGCGGTCGACATAACTAAAACTTCAGGTGGTGAAACCAAAAATCACACAGAACAAGGGAGTACCTTGCTCTGATACCAACTGAAAGTGCGTTATATTGACTAGAGGGGGTGAATAGGCGATTTTTACAATTTCATCATTGAGGAAATTCCTAGTGAAGAAAGTCACAGAAAGTCTTCAAACAAATTCTTCAAACAGTATAGATGAGAGTCTTCAACATACGATTGAGGAAATGAGAAGGTTGAGGAAATAGAACCCGTAGCTTGATGTAGACAGTTGTTGATGACCCAGTTCCAACTGATGTGACAGTTGTACGTCTGGTTCGGAGCGGCTTGGTATTGAAACCAAAGGACACACGGTCCCTACCATATTCTCCTTGAGCTAAGGACACACAGTCCTCGCCCAACACTCGTGGTAAGTCTTCAAGGCAGACTTCCAAACCCTCAGAAACTCGGTCACCCGGCGATCCACAATTGACTTTTGGATGCTCTAGACCATGATGCCTAACCGTCTGGAGGATGCACAGTCCTCAAAGGTAACAAACGCCGGTTCCACACAGGAATAACTTCTTCAATGATGCTCAATCACTTGGGTTTTTGGTTCGGGTTTGGTGTTTGGGGTATTTCCTCACTTGATTATTTTCTCACGAAGACTATGAGGAATTTGGGTTTATCTAAATGACTAGTGTTAGTTTCTCTCGGAGCAGCCAACCAACTACTGGTTGTGGGGCGTCTATTTATAGCCTGGGAGCATCCCGACATGATTTCACATAAATGCCCCTTAATAATATGACTATTGGGTGGATAAGATCTTTGATAGGTGGCGCGTGGCGCGGCAACGGTCAGAACTTTCAACTGTGAAAGTCCTCATGTCTCTCATATTCCTCACTTCGAGGATTTCGTAGATTTAGGCTTGGGTTGAGCATCATGAGGAAATTTTGTCCGTACTTTTACTGCGAGCCCCTTTAACAGTACGGTGTTCCTATGACTCAAGTGTAAAGAAAATGAAACAGAAAGAGTAAATCTTCACGCTTCAAAGTCTTTAGAGTATTTTTTTTCAGGACACACCGAATTACTCATCTTCACTATCTTCATGACGAATATCAATTTCTTCGCAATCAAAGTCTTCCAGGAATGACCAAAGTCTTCACCCGAAGACATTCATTATTAGGGGTCGATATTCATCGAATAACTCAAACTCCTCAATGACTTATAGAGCATGTGTACACTCACAAACATATCATTCTCTTAACCTATAAGTCTTCAAACCACCAAAAACACTAAGGGGCACTAGATGCACTTACAGGGATCCAGCGCCTCCATGTATTGCACCAAAACTTGTGGGTCGTAGTGACGCCACATGTAGGGGGTACAGACAGCGATGTTGGACCGGTTGTTGCGCTCCCGAACGCGAGCAGTGTAGGCAGTGAGATCAGCTCCAGTCTCATCCCCAGCAGGAGTATATGGGATGTATCTGAAAGCAGACTCCTCCAGGTGAGGGTACGCTCCACAGAGGCGGGTGATAGCGATATAAGCAGCATCATGGACGGCCATATCGATCATCAACCCAACACCGCAGAAGGTGTGGAGCTCATTAGTGGAGATGTCCGTCCGATCGAAGATGCAAACCTCATCCTGGTACTGGTTGAACTCGTGGAAGTCCTCGTATACAATGTACTCGGGGTACCAGCGATATCCCAGCCTGGTCAAGAGGTCGACCAGAATGATCGAGAACCCAGTTGCATCGACAGGCATAGTCAGTCATATGATCTATCTTGTGGGACGCATCTTAAAAGGAAGTTTCAAGGATGTCAAATGACAGTGTGTGTAATATATTATAAGTAGAACAACATTAGATAATCCAGCTCTTTGGGTCGATGTGATTATGAGAACCTAATGTTAGAGTTAGCAAAATCTTTAACCCGAAAGAGAAGAGAGATTAGAACCCAGAGTATAGAAGAGGAGTAAAAGATACTAATACCACCCGGTTGAGATGTGGGCCCATAACCCACAGATCTCGAGATCGAAACTTGTCTCTGATACCAACTTGTTACGCCCTCGATTTGATCGTATGCTAATCATACACGCAAATGCATACGACCAAGCTCAACGACTCACGAGAAGATATCACAAGACAACCCTAGACACAAATAAAACATACAAGCTTCATATTACAAGCGAGGGGCCTCGAGGGCTAGGATACAGAAGCTCGATAAACACACGAGTCAGCTGAAGCAACGAAAATCTAAGTACAAACATAAAACAAGGATAATGCCTTAGAGAAGGCTAGCACAAAAGATACAACAATCAAACGAGGCGACCTCCTTCCTAGGAACCTCCTAAACTTCTCCTGGTCGTCACAGGCCTCAACATAGTAGTAGGCACCGTCGGAGTAGCAATCGTCATCGGAGGGATACGCCATCTCCTGAGCTCCATTATCTGGTCGCAACAATCGAATCAAGGGGACAAGGGGGAGCAAATCAACGGTGAGTACTCATCCAAAGTACTCACAAGACTGACGTCACAACTATGCTAAGTATGCATCAGTATCAAAGGGAAGGGGATTATATGTGGGCTGACTGGAGCAATGCATGAATAGAGAGAGGGGACTAGTCCTATCGAAGACTAGCATCTTCACGTGTCTTGCAACAAGAGAAGAGAATAGAGAAAAACAGCACAAACATATAGTCATATTGTTGCAGCAATATTAATTAAGGTCACGCCCAAGATATTCTTCCTCGACTCCGTGTCAGAAAGCAATCCCGGAGCAACATTCCAGTTAAGTAACAGTTCTAGTTGTATAAGATCGGGGCACAACTCCAAGTTGTCCTATAACTGTGGACACGGCTATTCGAATAGTTAATTTCATCCCTATAGGGTGCACCATCTTACCCGTCACGCTTGATAAACTCTGGCCGGACACACTTTCGAGGGGCATGCCCGGCCTCGGAGCATTAACACATCACAGTCCTACCTAAGCTCAACAGAGAGGCCAACCCGCCGGTCTAACTCCTAAGCATGCAGGATTCATGAGCCCATCACCCATTGCGCTCCTGCATGTCATGAGGGCGGCCGATGTCAGTCCTGGCACCTCTTATACAAGAACAATGACTATCCAGACCACTCGGGCGCGCGCCGCTCCATTGCTGACGTCTGAAGAGCTTCGGTTGATACCACAACGTCGAGTACCCATAACTTCTCCCACGTGGACGGTGAGTGCGAAAAGTTCTACAACCAACCCAGATGAAATACCCAAATCCATTAGCATTTTAATTAACACATCGTCACATCCACGCGGGAATCCACCCGCAACACACCATTCATCAAGTTCCCAGTAACAAGGACAAGTAGTTGTGCGTCTGTAACACCAGAGGGATCCGAGGTATCACCCTCGATGGATTTTGAACGATGTAACCATCAAGGTGGCCAAGGAGGAATCACCCTCGATGGTCCATGCTTGATGGGTTGTAAAACAGAGTCATTTATCGGAGGTGGTGAAGGAGGAATCACCCTCCGAGAACCACCGTCGGTCAACTACACTACAAAGCTAAAATCAGGAGTATGTATCGAGGTGTCACCCTCGCTACTCGATAGTAGCTCTATAGATTCGTACAACTAAGGGGGTGAGTGTTGTGATGGGTCTTGGCTCGTCGATCAGATGATCGAGGCTTGATGAAAAAGCAGGGGCAACTGGACTAATGGTCAAAGGGAATCACTGCTCCACCTATACTAAGCAGTTTAAAGTGCGGTACAGTAAGGTAGTAGTTCATCAAAAAACAGGCTATGCATCAGATATAGGAGCTAACTACAACAGTAGAAAAATCTAATGCAAGAATGAGCTAGAAAGAAATAGGCGATATAGGAATGATCAAGGGGGGGTTTGCTTGCCTTGTTGCTCTGCGACAAAGGGCTGGTCGTCAGGAGGCTAGTCCTACCCGGTAGCAGCGTCAGTCTTGGGGTGTACCGGTAAGAAGAGGGGGAAGAAACAATAAATATAACGCACACAGGCAACATGATGCCTGACATGGAAATATGCAAGGCTAGGCATGAGCTAACGTAGTATTACCCATCATAGACATATGGGGAAAATATCTCACGATATTTTCCGGGTCTTTGCCTAGTACTCGACACGGGAAACGGATGGAAAACTATCATGTTCGCTATGATAGAGACGCATAACAAACCAATGGATAGCGTATCCGAGTTCGTCTCGTTTTTCTGATCAACTTTCATGTATATTAATTTTGGAAGTTTTATTAATATTCATAAATTAAATAAATTTATTTTAATTCAAATAATCAGTTATGATATCAGCATGATGCCATGCTCACATCAGCAGTCAACAGTCTTGTTGACTCGTCAACTCTAACTAGTGAGTCATGTACGCCATACCCACATTTTAATTTAGTTTAATTAATAATTAATCAGATTAATTTAGGGGATGGGACCCACGTGTCCTTCTCTATAATTTAACTAACAAAATTAACTTAATTATATTAGGTTTAATTAACCTAATTAATTAGGCAGATTAATTACCCTAATTAATTACTTTAATTAATTTAGACATGATTACTTAAGGGATTTAATTAATCATCTAATTAATCTAATTAATTAATTACCCAATTAATTAATTAATTAATTAATATTTATTTCAAATCATTTTTTTATTAATCATTTTTTATTAGGGGCGTGGTCCACCCATGTCATTCTCTAGGGTGGGGAATCTGCCCCAAAATGTCTAACACACGGGGGGCTAATCCCCCGAGATTAATAGGAAGAGCCCGAGGGGCAAGGCCGAAGCCAGTCGAGGCACGGCCAACGCGCCAGAGTGGCGACGACCGGCGGTTGGGAGGGGCGCACCGGCACGGGCGGCGGGGCCGGCGAGCCCGAGGCGTGCGAGGGGACGGGGTCATCGGAGCGTGGCGTACGGGGGCACAGCCGGGCAAGGCGGGGTGTGCGAGGGGAGGGGCCGGGGCGAAGCCCGGTGCTACGAAGTTGCGGGGGGCGCGGGGGGTGCCGGAACGGCGGTCGGGGCGTGCGGTGGTCGGAGTGGATCCGGTCACCGGAGCTGGGGAAGGAGAGGGAGGAGGGGAGGATCCCGAGGGGCTCACCGCATTGGAGTGGAAGCACAGGCTCGAGGGGGTCGTGGGGGAAGGTGAGTGGAGGATGACGGCGGTCGACGGGGACGCGGTGGATCCGGCGTGGACCGACGTCGTGGTGGCTCGGGACGGCAGCACCGGCCGGTGTAGGATCGGGCAGTCGGGGTGGGGCCGTTCGATGCGGGAGTCGAGGGAAGGCGAGGGGAGGCACGAGCCGCTAGGGGCTAAGTTAGGACTAAGGACGAGAGAGGGGGAGGGGTTGGTGGGAGTTAGGATTTGGGGGGGTTTATACCCCCCAGGGTAGATGGGGGTTGGGCCGGCCGTTTTAGCTCTAGGTGGGACGGTTAGGGCCAGCCCAATGGGGTGGGGAGGGCCTTTTCCTTTATCCTTTTTTCTTTTTTATATATAATTTTATTATTTCCTTTTACCTTTTTATGCTATTTTATTTTTAGTGCCTAAATTACCTTTATAAAAATATGGGACTTGCCCAGAATTTTTAATGCAATACTATTTCATGCCACAAATGTTTTGGGGGGTGGAATTTATTTAAATACGGTAAAATGCAACACGGCATTTAATAGTTGTTTTGGCCCCGGTTTTAATTGTTTTTAGGCATTAAACTATGTGGTAAAATGTTAGTTTCAATTTTATAAATACTTAGGAATTTTTTGTAACCTAAGCATGATTTTTTGTTTTCATGTTTGATAAAATATTTATACCACCTATTAATTGAATTTTGAATTTCAATAGGAATTTGAAATGAGATATGAATTTTAAAGTGATCAAGCACTGTTTAGCAAAATGATTAGGCATTTATCATGGACATCACTGTAGCTTAATTACAATGATCACTGTAGCATAATCCGTGGATATCACATGCATCTAGAGTATTAAGTAAAACAGAGATTGAGCACCGCAAGATTGAACCCACCACAATGCACCTCTCTCACTGAAGATAAATCAATCTAGTTGGCCAAACAAAATGATAGAACTAAGAGAATTACGAAGCTATAAAAATCATGCATATAATAATTTAGAGAAGACTCAAATATTTATTTATGAATAATCTGAACACAAACCCATAATTCATCAGATTTCCAACAAAAACATCGCCAAAGTGATTACATAAGATAGATCACCACGAGAATCACAGTGATTTTGGCAATGAAGAACATATGTATAGAGAGAGAGATAGCCATCTAGGTACTAAATATGGACATGTAGGTTTGTGCTGAACTACTCACACATGACCATGGGAGCAACAAGGTTGATGTAGAGGTCGTCCGTGATTTATCCCGCTCTCGAATGGCACCGGAGTAGGGCTCCATATGGGCACATGGTGGAACAAAGACTTGCGGCGGTGGAAAAGGTGTTTTGGGAGGCTGTCTAGGGTTTTTGGGATATATGTGAATTTATAGTAAAGAGAAAAGGCCCACGAGAGCTCGAAGGTGGCCCGAAGCTATCAGGGCGCGATCACCCCCCTCGGCTCGCCCTATTGGCTTGGCGGCACCTCATGTGCCCTTCGGTCTTCATCTGAAGCTACTGGGTCTTATTTTTTTCGAGAAAAAAATCATCAAAAAGTTTTGGGGTATTTGGACTTTGTTTGGTACAGTATTCCTGAAAGGCCAAAAACTTGCAGAAACCCACAACTAGCACTTGGCATTGGATTAATAGGTTAATGCTCAAAAATAATATAAAACAACTACTAAATGCTTAAAAATATCCTAGAATGATAATATAATTTCATGGAATAATAAAAACTTATAGATACGTTGGAGACGTATCAACCCTCTAAATTCAGACTCATCGCCTTGCTGAACTGTACACTCAAGATCATCACTATATTATTGGCCAACAGATTAGACAGAGTTATAATCAAATTGGTTCATAAAAACCAATATGGTTTCCTCAACAACACATGTATCGAGGACTATTTAGCATGGGCATTTGAATATATCCATCAATGCAATCAGAGCAAGAAGGAACTCATCCTTTTAAACTTGATTTTGAGAAGACATTTGACATGCTTAACCATGATACTATCATTGAGATACTACAAGCTAAGGGATTTGGTGAAAAGTGAATAATATGGATCAAAATGATTGATATGTCTCTAACGTATCTACTTTTCCAAACACTTTTTCTCTGGTTTTGGCCTCTAACTTGCATGATTTGAGTGAAACTAAACCGGATTGACGTTGTTTTCAGCAGAACTACCTTAGTGTTATTTTTGTGCATAGACAAATTTCTCGGAATCAAACGAAACTTTTTGTGAATTATTATTGGCATTCATAAGGATTTATGGAACGAAGGCCTGCCGGAGAAATGCTGCCACGGGGCCACAAGCCAACAGGACACGCCCCCTGGTCGCGCCCTAATGGCTTGTGGGGCCCACATGGCTCCTCCGACCCTAATTCGAGTCCTATAAAATCACATCTCCGAAGAAAAAATCAAGAAGAAGTTTTCATCATGTTTCACGAGACGGAGATGTCGCTACCTCCTATTCTTCCTCCGGAGGGCTGCTGTGGAGTCTGTTTGGAGCTCTGGAGAGGGGGATTCGTCGTTGTCATCATCACCAACCCTTCTTCATCAACACCACCATGATGCTCACCACCGGGATTGAGTAACTTCTTTGTAGTCTTGCTGGACAACGGTGGGATTGGATGAGATTGATCATGTAATCGAGTTATGTTTGATAGGGCTTGATCCCAAGTGTCCACTCTGTTTTGAGATTGATGTTACTATGACTTTGCTATGCTTAATGATTTTCACTAGGGCCCAATACCATGATTTAAGATCCGAACCTATTATGTTTTCATGAATATAAGAGTGATTTGGATCCTATCTTGGAAGTTGTAGTTACCTATTACGTGTCTTGATCCGCATAACCCAAGGTGACAATAATTGGAATTCTTTCCCGTGATTGTCGTAGTTTGAGGAGTTCATGTATTCATCATGTGTTAATGCTTTGTTCTGGTTCTCTATTAAAAGGAGGCCTTAATATCCCTTAGTTTCCAATAGGACCCCGCTACCACGGGAGGGTAGGACAAAAGATGTCATGCAAGTTCTTATCGCAAGCACATATGACTATATACGAAATACATTCCTACATTAAATTGATGAATTGGATCTAGTTATGTGTCTCCCTAGTGTGTAACTATTACATGATCAATGTCATCTAAATCATTATTCATTGCGGATCCATGTGCCCATGCTTTACATATACTGAATCTTGTTAAGTTACTATCGTTGCTGCTATTGTCAGACCTGCTACTCAACTGCTATTGTTACTACCGTTACCAAAATTGTTGCTATCACTGTTACACTTACCATTATCATTTGTTGTGCTACTAAATCTTTGCTGCAGAGGGATGTCCCAGGTGCGATCGAATTGACAACTCAACTGTTAGGGCCAATAAATATTTTTTGGCTCCCCTTGTGTCGAATCAATAAATTAGGGTGAAATACTACCCGTGAAGACTGTCATGATCCCCTACACTTGTGGGTTATCAAGACCTTTTTATGGCACCATTGACAGGGAGCATAGCTTTATTTATTGTGTTGACTTGAGGATATCCAATTGCCACTATGAAGAATCTGAAAGATAATAGAACTAAGATCGTCCCCTCTCACATGAGAGATGGAAGGAACTACCATCTACCTCTGCTTTTGATTCACCTATTGTTTTGAATCAGCTTGTTACACCACCACATATTGCTTGTTCTGATATGTCACATGAACATGATGATGCTACTTCTGAAATTAATCATGGTACTATTGCTACAGATGGTGAAATGAAATTGTGCCACTAGGAGAATTACTTGTTGCTCATATTGCTAGAGCTAGTGAACTTGAAAATGTTGAAACTGATGAAGATATTGCATCACTTGTTGCACCTCGTCCACCTAATAGATATGAATTACCTTACGTACCTGAAGGTCATGTTATGGACGGTGAGGTCTCTAGAGACTTTCTTGCTTGCAACGATAGAGATGATTTGAAAAGTTACTATGCAAACTAAAAGAAAAATCTATGATGGAGAAAATGAAACATGATCGTAAATTTGCTTTTTTCTCCTATATTTTTCACTAATAAGTACTATGAATTCGCTATATTCCCATAGTAGTGTCTGATCCTTTTCATGGTTATGAAAATGAAACTATGGTCAAACACCTTATGAAACTGAATGATATTGCTGCTTTGTTCACCAATGATGAAAAGATACACTACTATTATATCCTTCAACTTTTTTGCTTTCTCACTGAAAGGTGAGGCCAAGGATTGGTTTCTTTCTCTTGCTCCTGGTTGTATGCGTAGTTGATGATGAGATGATGTATATAATTCTCGCTCCTCGTTGGTTACCCCAAGTGGAAGGTTGAGATGTAGTCAGCAGCAAGTTTTCCCTTACTTGGAGACTGTAAGGTTATCGAACCAGTAGGACTCCTAGGATCAACAAGTAGGTGTCTATTGTCCTGGCTAGCAGAAGACGTGGACCTGCACACACACAAATAAATTTTCTCCCAACGAGTATAGAGAGGTTGTCAATCTCTCCGGCCTTGTAGTTTGCAAAGGATCAAAACGCAAGCGGGAATAGTAATCGTGATTGCAACGGAAAAGTAAATGAAAGCAGTAAATGATGGAGGTGTAAACAATGGTGGTGATATGGACCGGAGTCACATGATGTTCACTAGTGATGTCTCTCTCCCAAAAGACAATAAACAACTATGCTTGGGTAAACAAATTACAGTTGGGCAATTGACATAATTATGAACGCACCGCAATGCTAATTATGCTACTTAATAGTTAGAGGTTCAATAGTAATGGGCAGTACGCCAAGACAAGTAGACCGTTTATTCATCAGCATCTACTTACTAATCATCCACCTTGAGATATCTATCCAGAACATCTCGCCGGTATTAAGTTGCAAGCCCCGCCCAAACTGTAAACTCAAAGCAACGGACAACTGCATTAACGAACTTCGCGTAAGGTAAACAATCCTTGCAACCGTGGTCACAAGAACCGTTGTTTTCTCCCTGGTGGCAACAGCACATCCCTTAGTCTCATGTTTCTGTCACTAAAGCTAGACATCGAGGGGCATGAACCCACAATCATGCATAACGCTCCCTCTTGGAGTTACAATCTACTACTCGGCCAAAGCAATAAATAGCAACGAAGAACATGCATGAATCATTAAGGAACATCAAATATATAACTCATAACAATCTGAACATAATCTCATAATCCATCGGATCCCAACAAACCGAGCATAGCAATAGCAAGAGAATTACATAGATGCCTTGATCATGTAAGGCAGCTCACAAGGACTAACCATCGAAGCACAAGATTGGAGAGAAGACATCACATAGCTACTGGTCATGGACCCATGGTCCAAGGAGGACTACTCACGGCAGGTCCGGGAAGCGTCCATGGTAGTGGAGAAGCTCCCGGAGGTCAATCCTCCCTCCGACAGGGTGCCAGGAAGAGGTCTCCTAACGCTCCCGATCTCGGAAGTGCTGCGGCGGCGGAACAATGGAGAAATCCGTGATTCTAGATATTCTTGAAGGGTTTTCTCTTGAAGAGGTAAATATAGACCGAAGGAGGGCACCAGAGGAGGTGGGACCCACCCAGGCGGCCTTTGGGCACGGTTAGGGGGTAGGTTGCGCCAGGAGGTCGCCTGGATGGCCCCTGGCCCATCTTCGGTGATCTGGAAGCTTCCGTTATGCTGATTTTTTATATATTTTTCTCGGGATTTTTCGGGCTTCGAAAAATTGGGTAGATAAATGATAACACAAATAATTTCTTTTTATATTTACTTTAGGGTTTTCCCCAAGCTTAATTTCTGCTCGTCCTTGAGTAGATAAATGATAACACAAATAATTTCTGTGGTGACATGCTAACACACATATAAGAACTTCAAAGTAAAGCAAGTAAGATATGCAATTCAAGTCAAGATAATAACAAGCAAGAGTCTATATCTAGTATTGAAATTAGCAAAGTAAGAACATAAAGGTGCAAGAGCTCTCGCTATCCATGATTCGAATGTCTCCAAATGGTGTTTGCGTGCAAGAAGTGGGAAATGGGTTGAGATCATAAAATATATTTTTAATTGAGAACTCAATCTACTAAACCTCACACTTGGTCTCCTTCGGAATCTTATTTTGACTCATCCCCAGACCACTAGTCAGGCACAAGTCAAAATGATCCTCTCCCTTTCGACTTTGAGCACTCATGCAATGGATGAGCATAAGCAAGATATGTTGGCACTTAGGATGGAAAAAAGAATAATGATGGGGAAGGAAGACAAAAAGGTGTGAAAGGCTCACATCAATGAGGACAATCATAAGCGAGAGAAAGGCAAATGATAGATATGATGTGAGGAGTAGGGATTGCCATGTAACGGATGCACATATGAGCTAAGGTAAGCTCTCCAATGGAACTAGTGGGGGTGCATCCAACTTGTTTGCTCATGAAGACCTAGAGATCATTTGAGGAGGCTCGTCATTGGAATATGCAAACCAAGTTCTATAGTGTAAGGGTCCCCACATAGTTACGCTGATTTTATATATGTTTTTCTCGGGATTTTCCGGGCTTTGGAAAATTGGGTAAAAGCCCCTGCAAAATACACATCGGCAGACAGAAACTGGCACTCGGTGCACTGAGTTAGTAGGTTAGTCCAAATATGTGTAAAATTATATAAAAGTGTAGAAAAACATATAACAATGTCACCCAAAAGATCATGGAACAAGCAGAAATTATAGATACGTTTGGGACGTACCAGTAGTCCCGAGGATATGCTTTATTACTTGTCCGAAAAATATTTTCCTGCTCATTAGAAACAAGTTGCCTTACAGGAAATATTTAACTTTGTGCAAATTGAAGAAGAGAATATCCCTCGAGCTTGGGGGAGGCTTCTCCATCTACTTAGAGCTTTGCCTGATTGTGAAATTGTTGATATCTTTTATAATGGACTAACAGGTGCTTCTAGGGATTTCCTAGATAGTTGTGCTGGTTGTGTCCTCACGGAAAGAACCATCGTAGAAGCAGAAGAGTTATTAAATAATATATTACAAAATGTCGATGATTGGACACTCCCTGAACCACCACCAGAACCTATTCAAAAGAAGAGAGGTATTCTATTCCTCAGCCCTGAAGATATGCACGAAGCAAAAAGATCTATCAAATAGAAAGGTATTAAAATTGAGGATGTCAAGAAATTACCACCGGTTGAAGAAATACATGGACTTGATACCCCGACACATGTAGTAGAGGTAAACTCTCTTCGTTCCTTTACTGAAAATGATATACCTTATTCTAAGACTACGGATCAATGCATGGATGAATTTGACAACAATGTTGTTAAACAACAACACTTCAATAACTATGTTAAGAATGAATTGAATAATAGTGCCATGATGATTGACCTCTTAAGTTACTTGATGTTTAGAGTTACCAATGACGTGAAAGGATTAGGTAAACATGCTTCTATGGTTCACACCCAACTAGATCAAGTAGCTAAGTCACGGAATGATTTGCTTGCTGGAATGAATAATAATATGAATGATCATGTTGTTAGAGTGATGACTAGAGGAGGTGGAATGACTCAAGAACCTCTCTATCCTGAAGGTCATCCTAAAAGAATAGAACATGATTCTGAGAGAATTAATGATGATACTCCTAGTGCCACTAAGAAGAAAAAGAAAAGGAAAAATGATAGGACTTCGCATGCCCCTAATGAACTTGTTATTGAAAAACCTTCTAATAACCATAATGATGTTTCTATTTCTAAGGCTGAGACATAATTTGGTAGTGAACATGAAATAGTGCTAACGGTAATGATAATAATGATGTTCATGTAGAAGACCAACCAGGTAGCAATAAGTAACCTCATAATGATGTTGAGATAGAACTTGTTGAGGGTCTTTGGTGGGGATACTACCTGCGGTGTAACCCGCCCTAACTGGGTCGGGTCACTAAAGGGGCGACTCATCCTTTGGTAATGCAAGCCTTGGCCCAGGGGCCCAGAAGACAGATGGCGGTTCAGAAGCGATGCAGAGGATAGGCCGCCAAGGAGGTCTCCAGTCTTGGAAAGCACGGCGACTTAGAGATATGGAAAACCATGACCTGTAGCATGGCTAGGGCTCTTGTAAACCCTAGGGCCTCGACCTGTATATAAAGGTTAGTCCCTGGGGAAGATAGGGAAAGTTAGAAATCATCGAGATCTAGGTCAGGCGAGTTACGCCCTCCTTGTAATTGAACCATCATCAATCTACACAAAGCAGGACGTAGGCTTTTACCTCCACACGAGGGGCCGAACCTGGGTAAATATGAGTCTCGCTTTCGCTCACCCCCTTTGAGTCGCCACCAAGGTGTGATGGCTCCTTCACTAAGTCCTTTCACGAGGACATCTGCCGTGACAAAACCACGACAGTTGGCGCCCACCATGGGGCTAGCACACGGTGCCGTTGAGTTCTCAAAGGGATCCCTACCAGGGTCAGAAAGCTATGCGGTCGGCATCATGACGAAAATCCACCGCGGAAGGTACTACATCGATAAATCGCTGTGGGGGCCTGAAGCTGATTCAATCGAATCTGGTTACAGGGTCCCCTTCGGCAAGGTCAACATCTTCCTCGGCATGATTGGAACACCCGTGCCTGAGCCGGACACCTCCACCGACATCATCGAGCCGGCCAGGTACGCCCTCCCCATCACACGTCAGGACAAGAGACGCCATGTTTTCGTCAGTTTTACGCAGGGAGCCAGTGTACAGGACGAACCGGCAGTCCATGAGATCACCTCCGTCAACTCTGATGACGAATCATCCATGGGCGACACAGATTCAATTCGCCCTCTTTACGAAGGACAACTCAGAGAGTTGCCACTGGCGATGGACCCCGA
This sequence comes from Hordeum vulgare subsp. vulgare, assembly GCF_904849725.1. NCBI lineage: Eukaryota > Viridiplantae > Streptophyta > Magnoliopsida > Poales > Poaceae > Hordeum > Hordeum vulgare. Next base: position 409,714,688 of record NC_058519.1, on the reverse strand, counting down.
GGTCTTCGAAAGATCCCATTGATAAATCGCCATCTACATGGCAGGGGCGACACAACCACAGTCAAACCCGGCCGGCAACAACGAGACTAGCGAGTCGTCGAAAACTCCGGCTCAAGCCATGGCGGACTTGGCAGCGGAGAGCACCAGACTCATAACAACTGTTGTGATGGCAGAGAATCAGGCAGCGATCAACGCCGAACTGGCAAAGCTGTGGGAGGAGATGGACAAAACCCAGCGGAACGTGGAAGCGGAAGCCACGAGGATGGCGACACGGCAGGCCCGGATCACCACGGAGATGGAACGGCTGAACGCCGAAGGCTGGCGGCTCGAGAGACAACAGCGTGCGTCCGATTCTATCCATCAGAGGAGGCATCACGGGCGCCTCCTGGCCGATCTACATCCAACTCGCCTCTTCAACACCCCACGCACTCCTGGGATGGGACCCGATCGGCCTTTGCAGGCCGCTCCAGGGGAAGGTCCGTTTCAACCGCCTAACTGATACGTCTCCAACGTATCTATAATTTTTTATGGTTCCATGCTATTATCTTGTCAAACTTTCGATGCATTGTATGCCTTTTATATCTTTTTTGGGACTAACTTATTAACTCAGTGCCAAGTGCCAGTTCCTGTTTTTCCGTGTTTTTGACCCTTTTCATAGGAGAATATTAAACGGAGTCCAAACGGAATAAAACTTCCGAAAAGATGTTTTCCGGAACAAAAGATACGCAGGGGGCGTGAGAACCAAAGCAGAGGCCACCACGGGAGGCCACAAGCCCCCTAGGCGCGGCCAGGGGGGCACGCCTAGCAGGCTTGTGGGCCCCGTGTGGCTCGTCTGCCCTACTTCTTCCGCCTATAAATCCCCAAAAAATCCAAAACCATGAGAGAGATCCACGAAAATACTTCACCATAGAGGATTCGATCAACACCATTGCCTCTCCGATGATGCGTGAGTAGTTCACCATAGACCTTCGGGTCCATAGCTAGTAGCTAGATGGCTTCTTCTCTCTCTTGGCTCTTCAATACAAAGTTTTCCATGATCTTCATGGAGATCTATCCGATGTAATCTTCTATTGCGATGTGTTTGTCGAGATCCGATGAATTGTGGATTTATGATCAGATTATCTATGAATCTTATTTGAGTTTCTTGTGATCTCTTATATGCAGGATTTCATATCCTTGTAATTCTCTTCGAGTTGAGGGTTTTTTTGGCCAAATTGATCTATGATTCTTGCAATGGGAGAAGTGCTTGGTTTTGGGTTCATACCGTGCGGTGACCTCACCCAGTGACAGAAGGGGTACTGAGGCACGTATCGTGTTGTTGCCATCAAGGGTAAAAAGATGGGGTTTACATCATTGGTTTGAGTTTATCCCTCTACATCATGTCATCTTGCTTAAGGCGTTACTCTGTTCGTCATGAACTCAATACACTAGATGCATGCTGGATAGAGGTCGATGTGTGGAGTACTAGTAGTAGACGCAGAAAGTATCGGTCTACTTGTCTCGCACATGGTGCCTATATGTATGATCATTGCCTTAGATATCGTCATGACTTTGCGCGGTTCTATCAATTGCTCGACAGTAATTTGTTCACCCACCGTAATATTTGCTATCTTGAGAGAAGCCTCTAGTGAACACTATGGCCCCCGGGTCTACTTCACTTCATATTTTCAGCCTTATACTTTTACTTTGTTGCACTTTCCGCCTTCAGATCTCAATTTGCAATCAATCTTGAAGGGATTGACAACCCCTTTATAGCGTTAGGTGCAAGCTCGTTTGTGTTTGCGCAGGTACTCTCGACACTTGGCTTGATTATCCTATTGGATTGATACCATGGTTCTCAAACTGAGGGAAATACTTACTGCTACTGTGCTGCATCACCCTTTTCTCTTCAAGGGAAAAACCAACGCAAGCTCAAGAGGTAGCAAGAAGAATTTCTGGCTCCGTTGCCGGGGAGGATCAAGTCCAGAATAGTCTCCCGTCAACGTGTCAATGTCTGGCACCGGGGATTATTCTAAGTGAAGCTCATCCAAGTAAGTGTCGCAAACTCATCTCTTGCATTTACTTTTTTGCCTCTCGTTTTCCTCTCCCCCACTTCTGAAAAACAAAAATTTACAAAAATATTTGCCTTTTTCGTTCGCCCTTTTCTCTCGCTTGCTTTCTGTTCGCTTGTGTGCTTGTCTGCCTGCTAAGACATGTATGGCCCGACCAAAGGATTAGGATGCTTACTACTCAAGGTTGGAAGAAATTGAAACTAGTGTTAAAGGCTTCATGTCTACACAGTTTGATTACAATAGTTACTTCTGTACGGAACTAAGGGAGCAAAATTCTTTCTTGGCTTTTATGAATAAAGAAGTTGATGATATGGCCAAAGAATTCCTTGCGCTAAATTTTCAGTTTGCTCGTCTTGAAAAGTTGGTAGGCCATATTTCTGATAAACAGGCTACCTTAGTCAATAAATTGGCTGCTAAACCTGAAATTTGTGATGAGAATCACGAAGATCTTAAGGTGCTTGGTGTGACTCCCATTGAATCCTTGTTTTCTAGTGTCAAACCTAATGGTGATGGGGCTGGATATGAATCCACCTTGGTTGAAAAACGCCCCAATGATTCGGAATCTATCTATCTTGATGCTAAAAGCATTGAAAGTGGAGTAGAGGATATCAAAACTTTGAGTAGTAATGAAACTACTACTTTGGATTTCAAGGAATTCAACTATGATAGTTGCTCTTTGATTGAATGCATTTCCTTGATGCAATCCATGTTAAACTCTCCACAAGCTTATAGTCAAAACGAGGCCTTTATCGATCATATCGTCGATGCTATGATAAAATCTCTTGAAGAGAAACTTGAGTTGGAAGTTTATATTCCTAGAAAGCTTCATGATGAATGGGAACTACTATCAAAATCAAGATCAAAAACTATGAATGCAATGCTTTGTGTGATTTGGGTGCTAGTGTTTCCGCGATTCCAAAGTCTTTATGTGATATTCTAGGCTTTAATGAGATTGAGGAGTGCTCTCTTAATTTGCATCTTGCGGATTCTACTGCCAAGAAACCCATGGGAAGGATCAATGATGTTCTTATTATTGCAAATAGGAACTATGTACCCGTGGATTTCATTGTGCTTGATATTGATTGCAATCCTACATGTCCTATCATTCTTGGTAGACCTTTCCTAAGGACTATTGGTGCTATCATCGATATGAAGGAAGGGAATATTAGATTTCATATTCCTTTAAAGAAGGGCATGGAGCATTTTCCTACAAAGAAAATAAGATTTCCTTATGAATCCATGATGAGGGCTACTTATGGTTTCAGCACCAAAGACGACGATATGTGATTCTATCACCTTATGCCTAGCTAAGGGCGTTAAACAATAGCGTTTGTTGGGAGGCAACCCACTGAATTTATCTTTGCTTTTTGCTTTCTGTTTTGTTGCGTCCACACCATCATAATTCTATTATGATTGTGTCTTTTGTGTTTCTTTTTGTGTTTGAGCCAAGTAAAACCTTCATGACTAGTTTGGTGATGGTTGTTTGATCCTGCTGGAAAAAGACAGAAACTTTTCGCTCACGCAATTATTTTTCATTTTTATCCAGAAAGAGCTTTTGAGTTGATTCTTTTTGCTGCTGGTTGATACGCCATTTTCCCAAACTGTCGTAATTGTTTAGAATTTTTGAGATACCAGAAGTAGACGAAGTATACAGATTGCGACAGACTGGTCTGTTTTTGACAGATTCTGTTTTTGTTGTGTTGGTTGCCTGTTTTGATGAAACTATGGATAGTATCGGGGGGTACTATCCATGAAAAAGTGAGAATACAGTAACCTAACACCAATATAAACAGAAATAAAGTTTGCTACAGTACCTCAAGAGGTGGTAGTTTGTTTTCTTGTGCTAATGATATCACGAGTTTCTGTTTAAGTTTTTTGTTGTGAAGTTTTCAAGTTTTGGGTGATGTTCTCATGGACAAAGGGATAAAGAGTGGAAAGAGATCAAGCTTGGGGATTCCCAAGGCATCCCAAGCCAAATTCAAGGACACCAAAAAGCCTAATCTTGGGGATGCCCCGGGAAGGCATCCCCTCTTTCGTCTTCAATCCATCGGTACATTACTTGGAGCTATATTTTTATTCACCACATGATATGTGTTTTGCTTGGAGCGTCTTGTCTCGTAGGAGTATTTTCTTTTTGTTGTGTCAAAATCATCCTTGCTGCACACCTTTTGAGAGAGACATGCACTCATCGTGAATTTGCTAGAATACTCTTTGAGCTTCGCTTATATCTTTTGAGTTAGGCAATTTAGCTCACTTGTGCTTCACTTAGATCTTTTAGAGCAAGGCGGTGTCATATTTTGGAGAAATAAGCACTCTCGATCTTCACTTATATCTTTTTTAGAGTGATCTCTCTGAGTAACTTGGTAGTTGGCTTGTGCTATGAAAGTAGTCCCAAAGGTGATAGGCACCCAAAGAGGATACAATGAAACTTCCATCTTCTTGTGCATTGATTAGAAAGAGACGTTTGATTCCTCTCAATTAGTTTTGAGACATTGATTTGGTGATATTAAGAGTTATGTTAGTAGGGTGTTGTGAATCTAGAAATACTTGTGTTGAAGTTAGTGATTCCCGTAACATGCACGTATGGTGAACCGCTATGTTAGGAAGTCGGGGCATAATTGATCTATTGATTGTCATCCTTTGTGTTGCGGTCGGGATCGCACAATGGTTAACACCTACCAACCCTTCCCCTAGGAGTATGCGTCTAGAACTTTGTTTTCTATGCCTTTTATATCTTTTTTGGGACTAACTTATTAACTCAGTGCCAGTTCCAGTTTTTTCCGTGTTTTTGACCCTTTTGAGAGGAGAATATTAAACGGAGTCCAAACGGAATAAAACTTCCGAAAAGATTTTTTTCCCGGAACAGAAGATACGCAGGGGGCCCAAGAACCAAGGCAGAGGCCACCAGGGGAGGCCACAACCCCCCTAGGCGCGGCCAGGGGGGCGTGCCTAGCAGGCTTGTGGGCCCCCTATGGCTCGTCTGTCATACTTCTCCCGCCTATAAATCCCCGAAAAATCCAAAACCACGAGAGAGATCCACGAAAATAATTTTCCGCCGCCGCAAGCTTCTGTCTCCGGAAGATCCCATCTGGGGCCCGTTCTGGTGCCCTACCGGAGGGGGGATTCGGATACGGAGGGCTTCTTCATCAACACCATTGCCTCTCCGATGATGCGTGAGTAGTTCACCATAGACCTTCGGGTCCATAGCTAGTAGCTAGATGGCTTCTTCTCTCTCTTGGATCTTTAATACAAAGTTCTCCATGATCTTCATGGAGATGTATCCGATGTAATCTTCTTTTGTGGTGTGTTTGTCGAGATCCGATGAATTGTGGATTTATGATCATATTATCTATGAATCTTATTTCAGTTTCTTCTGATCTCTTATATGCATGATTTCATATCCTTGTAATTCTCTTCGAGTTGTGGGTTTTGTTTGGCCAACTTGATCTACGATTCTTGCAATGGGAGAAGTGCTTGGTTTTGGGTTCATACCGTGCGGTGACCTCACCCAGTGACAGAAGGGGTAGCGAGGCACGTATCGTGTTGTTTCCATCAAGGGTAAAAAGATGGGGTTTACATAATTGGTTTGAGTTTATCCCTCTACATCATGTCATCTTGCCTAAGGCGTTACTCTGTTCGTCATGAACTCAATACACTAGATGCATGCTGGATAGTGGTCAATGTGTGGAGTAATAGTAGTAGATGCAGAAAGTATCGGTCTACTTGTCTCGGACGTGATGCCTATATGTATGATCATTGCCTTAGATATCATCATGACTTTACGCGCTTCTATCAAGTGCTCGACAGTAATTTGTTTACCCACCGTGATATTTTCTATTTTGAGAGAAGCCTCTAGTGAACAATATGGCCCCCGGGTCTACTCCACACCATATTTTCAGCCTTACAATTTTACTTCGTTGCACTTTCCGCCTTCAGATCTCACTTTGCAATCAATCTTGAAGGGATTGACAACCCCTTTATAGCGTTGGGTGCAAGCTCTTTGTGTTTGTGCATATACTCTGGACTTGACGAGATTCTCCTACTGGATTGATACCTTGGTTCTCAAACTAAGGGAAATACTTACTGCTCCTGTGCTGCATCACCCTTTCCTCTTCAAGGGAAAAACCGACGCAAGAAAGTCTCCGTCAACGTGTCAATTTTTGGCGCTGTTGTTTGAGAAGTAGCATCCAACACATGCAATACTCACACAGCCTTGACCAGTTACACTACACACCCCAGGCGAGTCACACCAGGAATCGCCATGAGGACCAACCCGCGGTGACCAGTGGGGAACGGCGTTTGCCTCAGACCAACCCTCCCGGGGTGCGTGATACTCGAGCCCAAGACATTGTGGATGCAGCGCGCAGCGCGCGCCTGATGAAGACGGCGGCCGCGGCAGGTCAGGGCAATCTGGCTTATACCCAGACGCCTCCCGCACCGCTCGATGCTGGTAGCAGGCACGTTGGGGTGCCTTGTCTCATGCCCTCTCTGCGCAATGAGCGGATGCCGGAGGATTTCAAAGGACCGAGGAAGGTACCCAATTACACACCAGATCTCGAGCCAGGGTCATGGATCGAGAGTTACGAACTTGCGATGGACATGCTCGGTGAGAACGAGGCGGTTTGCGCCAAGTATTTCACTATGATGCTTGAAGGAACGGCACACACGTGGCTGAAGAACCTGCCGCCCAACTCCATCAACACCTGGGCAGAGTTAAAGGAGCGGTTCATTAAGAATTTCCGTGGGGCTTGCAAACGCCCAGTGACCATCATCGACCTACAACACTGCGTTCAGCGGCCGGATGAGTCGGCCCATCATTGGACTCGGCGAGTTGCAGAAGTTATTCATTCATCGGACGGCATCTTGGCAGCTCAGGCAGTATTGATTCTGGAGAAAAATTGCCATTTGGGGCTGAAGCTTGGGCGACTCAAGCGTAAGGTGCGGGACATGGGTGAGTTGATGGACACCCTTACCAGGTATGCCGAGTTAGACGACCCTAAGGATCCTGGGGAGGATGACGATAAGGTTAGCACCGCCAGGAGAGGCGAGTCGTCAAAAGGCAACTCCTAGTTTCAGGGGCGGGGTAAGCACAACCATGGTGGGCAAGGCAAGAGGAGACACCAGGAAGGTCCCACAGACTTCGTTGCCAATACAAATGCCCGCAACAGGAACCAACGCCAGAAGAAGCGGGGCTTCAGCGGGAAGAAGCCGCACAACTATCATGAGATGCTCAAAGGCCCCCTTCCCACAACACACCACTGTTGAAGGACCGGCTACCCACTCCTGGGAGGATTGTTATGTGATGCAGGAGTTCCGAGCTGAGGCGCTCAAAAAAGGCCAAGGAGATTATCAGAGCGGGCGACAGGAACAGTTCGGCGCGCCCGGGTCACGCCAAAGCCCATTCAATGGTTTTCCTAACCCGGCCCAGCAGGGTGGGTCACAGCCTAATAGTGGACAGTACCAAGTTCACAATCAACAACGATACAACCCACAGGGCGTCTTTCAGCAACCGCCCCCGCAAGGAGATCCCCTGCGGCAAGATGACAATAGAGGCTTTCAAGATAATCCTAAGCAGCTGAACAGTGGACAGTGTCATGTGTTCATCACCAGCACTTGCAAGCGGGACCAGAAGGTGAAACATAGAACTTTCAGCGTGGCTGAGCCGGCGCTTCCTAGGTATCTCCATTGGTCCGAGCAGCCCATCACCTAGAGTAGGGAAGATCACCCGCCCCGAGTTGAAAACCCTGGCGACTTGGCTTTGGTCGTGGCTCCCCAAGTCAGAGGGTACACCCTTTCCAAAGTCCTTATGGATGGTGGCAGCAGCATAAACATCTTATACTTCGATACCTTTCGAAGGATGAAATTTTCAGAAAAAGACTTGATACCATCATCCACGGTTTTCCACGGCATCGTTCCGGGTAAGTTGGCGTATCCAATTGGGTGGATTAAACTTAACGTGGCTTTTGGCACAGAGTCCAATTACAGGAGCGAGTCACTCATGTTTGAGGTGGTCAAAATCAAGAGCCCTTACCACGCATTGTTTGGAAGGTCGGCTTACGCTCGATTCATGGCTCGCCCATGTTATGTTTATCTCAAGCTCAAAATGCCTGGTCCTAGGGGGACTATCACTATCAATGGAGATAGGAAAATAGCCCAAGAGTGCGAGGAAGGAGACGCGGCTTACGCCGAGACGGCTCGCGCGGTCGAGGAGTTTAAATTTCACCAAGCCAATGTTGACCCGGCGGATATGACGCCGCTCAAGAGGCCAACAATTGACTCTGAGACGCCCCTCAAGTTTAAACCAGCGGATGGCACCAAGGTGATAGACTTCACGCCTCGCGACTCAACCAAGCAGTTTACTATTGGGACGGGTCTGGATCCCAAATAGGAAAGCGCGCTCATCGAATTCATCCGTGAGAATCGGGACATCTTCGCGTGGAAACCTTGTGACATGCCAGGTGTACCGAGAGAATTCGCTAAGCACCATCTTAATACTGACCCCAAAGTAAAGCCAGTTCGGTAGTATCTTCATGGGTTTAATGAGGAACGACGTAAGGCAATTGGGGAGGAAGTCACCCGGCTTTTGGCCGCCGGATTCATTAGCGAGGTTTTTCATCCTGAATGGTTGGCTAACCCGGTCCTGGTGCTCAAAAAGAATGGCACTTTCCGCATGTGCATCGACTACACCGACCTCAACAAAGCATGTCCAAAGGATCCCTTCGCCCTTCCCCGCATTGATCAAATCATTGACTCGACGGCGGGTTGCAAGCATTTATGTTTTTTGGATGCTTACTCAGGATACCACCAGATCAAGATGGTTGTGGCGGACCAGGAGAAACATCCTTCATAACCCCCTTCGGAGCCTTCTGTGCTGTGTCTATGCAGTTCGGGCTCAAGAGTGCGGGGGCGACTTATCAGCGTTGCATCCAAAATTGTTTGCATAACCATATCAGACGTAATGTCCACACTTATGTTGACGACATCGTAGTCAGATCTTAGAAGAAAGAGTCGCTCTTGGAGGATCTCAAGGAGACTTTTGACAATTTGCGCGTATACCAGATGAGGCTTAACCCCACCAAGTGTGTGTTTGGTGTTCCCGCGGGAAAGTTATTGGGTTTTCTGGTGTCAGAACGCGACATTGAAGCTAACCTGGACAAAATTGAAGCAATCACTTCGCTAGGCAAGCCGGCCAATATCAATCAAGTTCAACGCATGGCGGGTCGTATCGCGGCTCTAAGTCACTTTATAAGTCGCCTTGGGGAGAAAGCCATCCCTCTGTCTCAGTTACTCAAGAAAACTGATCGTTTCGTGTGGACAGATGAAGCCAATGAAGCCTCTGAAGCCCTGCAGCAACAACTGGCTAAGCCGCCAGTATTGGCTGCTCCAACGGACAAGGAACCTATGCTCTTGTACATCGCTGCTAATTCTAAGGCAGTGAGCGTGGCAGTGGTCGTCGAGCGGAAGGAAGAAGGGAAGGAATACCCGGTTCAGCGACCAGTATATTTTATCAGCGAAGTCCTGACCCTCTCAAAGCAACGCTACCCGCATTGGCAGAAGCTGGTCTTTGGGGTGTTTATGGCGAGTCGGAAGTTGAAGCACTACTTCCAAGAGCATCCCATCACGGTGGTCAGTTCTGCCCCCCTTGGTGACATTATACAAAATCGAGAAGCGAATGGACGGATTGCTAAGTGGGTCATCGAGTTAGGACCACATAACGTGTGATATACTCCCCGTACAGCCATTAAGTCTCAAGCACTAGTGGATTTCATCAACGATTGGACCGAGTTGCAGATTCCAAAAGATAGGACCGATCACACATATTGGACCATCAATTTCGATGGATCTAGGCAGTTGGAGGGCTCGGGGGCTGGTGTGGTGTTAACTTCGCCTTAGGGGGACAAATTCTGCTATGTCCTCCGACTCATGTTTCCATGTACCAACAATGCAGTAGAGTATGAACCTCTGCTCCATGGGTTGTGACTCGCCAAAGAGATGAACCTCACCCGAGTCAGATGCTTGGGCGACTCAGATCTAGTGGCACAGCAGGTTTCCGGCACCTGGGATTCCAGAGATCCCTTGATGGCGGCTTATAGGCGAGCTGTGTCGGACGTGGTGGATCATTTTCATGGTTATCAAGTGGATCACATCGATCGGCGACTCAATGAAGCAGCGGATGCTATTTCATGCCTCGGTTCACAGCGTAAGCCGGATCCCCCCAATGTCTTTTTGGATGTGTTACATAACCCCTCGGTGAGGCTACCTACCTTCAGAGGAAGATTTGGTGGTGCCGGGCCGTGAGTCTCAACTTGTGGCGGCTCTTCGTGCTACCCCGGATTAGGAGATTCCCTACATGGCGTATCTCATGCGAGGCGAGTTACCCACAGATGAGTTATTAGCTCGCCAAATCGTCCGTCGATGCAAATCTATGGTCATACATAACGGCGAGTTGCATAAGCGAAGTACTTCAGGGGTATTACAAAGGTGTGTCTCTTTCGAGGAAGGATGTATGATTCTCAACGAAATTCATGCACGCGACTGTGGTCATCATGCCGGGTCATGCTCCCTGGTTTCCAAAGCCTTTAGGCATGGGTTTTATTGGTTGACGGCTCATGCAGATGCTGAAGATATAGTTCGCCGATGTGATGGTTGCCAGAAATTTGGACGCAAGATGCACGTGCCGGCTCAGGAATTACGGATGATTCCAATTACTTGGCCGTTTGCGGTCTGGGGGCTGGACATGGTTGGTCCTTTCAAAATGTCGTCCAATAAAGAGACTCACCTATTGGTGGCAGTTGACAAGTTCACTAAGTGGGTTGAAGCGGAACCCATTAGTAGCTGTGATGTAGACACGGCTGTCAAATTCTTGAAAAAGTTTATCTTCCGGTTTGGATACCCTCATAGTATCATTACTGACAATGGTACTAATTTATCAAAGGGCACAATGCAAGAGTTTTGCGGATGAGAGCATATCTGGCTTGACGTTTCTGCAGTCGCACACCCCGAGTCTAATGGATAGGCCGAAAGGGTGAATCAGGAAATATTGCGAGGAATCAAGCCCCGGCTTATTGTGCCTCTGGAGCGTACTCCAGGATGTTGGGTTGAAGAGTTTCCCTCAGTGTTATGGAGTATCATAACCACCCCAAATCGCTCCAGGGGTTTTACTCCCTTCTTTCTGGTCTACGGTGCAGAGGCAGTTTTGCCAAGTCACGTCAGACACGAATCACCGCGAGTCGCTGATACATCTCAAACGTATCTATAATTTTTTATGGTTTCACGCTGTTATCTTGTCAACTTTGGATGTTTTGATTACCTTTTATATCTTTATTCGTACTAACTTATTAACTCAGTGCCAAGTGCCAGTTCCTGTTTTTCTGTGTTTTTGACTCTTTTCACATCTGATTTTGGAACGGAGTCCAAACGGAATAAAATCCCCAAAATGATTTTTTTCCAGAACGGAAGAAGATCGGGAGGCTTGAGGGCCAAGCAAGTGGGCTCACAGGTGGCCCACAAGCCGTGTTGCCGCGGCCAGGGGGGGAGGCCGCGGCAACCAAGCTTGTGCCCCCCTGGCGCTCCCCTGCCCTAGGTCTCTGGCCTATAAATTCCCTAAAAATCCAGAACAAATCAGGGCGTCCACGAAAACACTTTTTCGCCGCCGCAAGCATCCGTTTCCGCAAGATCTCATCTGGAGACCCTTCTCGGTGCCCTGCCGGAGGGGACTTTGGAGTTGGAGGGCTTCTTCATCAACATCATTGCCCCTCCAATGACTCGTGATTAGTTCACTTCAGACCTATGGGTCCGTAGTTAGTAGCTAGATGGTTTCTTCTCTCTCTTGGATCTTCAATACAAAGTTCTCCATGGTCTTCATGGAGATCTATCCGATGTAATCCTCTTTGGCGGTGTGTTTGTCGAGATCCGATGAATTGTGGATTTGCAATCAGATTATCTATGATATATGTTTGAGTCTTTGCTGATTTCTTATATGCATGATTTGATATCCTTGTAAGTCTCTCCGAGTCTTGGGTTTTGTTTGGCCAACTAGATCTATGATTCTTGTAATGGGAGAAGTGCTTGGTTTTGGGTTCATACCGTGTGGTGACCTTTCCCAGTGACAGAAAGGGCAGCAAGGCACGCATCATGTTGTTGCCATCAAGGGTAACAAGATGGGCTTTTATCGTAGATATGAGATTGTCCATCTACATCATGTCATCTTGCTTAAGGCGTTACTCTGTTCTTTGGACTTAATACACTAGATGCATGTTGGATAGCGGTCGACGTGTGGAGTAATAGTAGTAGATGCAGAAAGTATCGGTCTACTTGGTTTGGACGTGATGCCTATAGATATAATCATTGCCATAGATAACGTCACGACTTTGCGTGGTTCTATCAATTGCTCAACAGTATTTCGTTCACCCACCGTCTACTTGCTTTCATGAGAGAAGCCACTAGTGAACACTACGGCCCCCGGGTCTATTCACACCTATCGTTTCCACTTTCGCTTTTACTTTGCTTTGTTTCTTTGTTGCTTTCAGTTCTCACTTGGCAAACAATCTATAAGGGATTGACAACCCCTTCATAGCGTTGGGAGCAAGCTCTTTGTGTTTGCGTAGGTACTTGTGATATTCCTTCACTGGATCGATACCTTGGTTCTCAAAACTAAGGGAAATACTTACCGCTGTTGTGCTACATCACCCTTTCCGCTTCGAGGGAACACCAACGCAAGGCTCCAAGGCCACGGGGGAAATCCTTTGCATATTTGCCTAGGAAGTCCCTAAAGGCGTAGTCGTAGCAGAAGGATTCCTGGTGCCGTTGCTGAGAAGTATCAAGACAAGAATAGTCTCCCGTCAGCACGCTTGTTCTGGCGCCGTTGTAAGGTCTTTTGTTGCAGTAGCAGAAGTATTTCTGGCGCCGTTGTCGGGGAAGGAGAGATCTGTCCAAGTAGGTCTCACAAACTCATCTCTTGCATTTACCTTTTTTGCCAGTTGCCTCTCGTTTTCCTCTCCCCCACTTCACATTTGCCGTTTTCATTTGCCTTTTTTCGTTTGCCTTTTTCGTTTGCTTGCTTTCTGTTCGCTTGTGTTCCATGTGCCTTCAATATGCTTGCATCTTCTCTTGCTGAAAATCTAGTGATATGGATCCTCATCCAATCTCTTTATGAGATCCAATTACTAGTGAGTTGAGTGCACTTGACTATCTTTATGGAGTTTTGCTTGAGATGCGTGAATCTGAAAATTATGAGGAAGAAATTTATGAAGTAATTCACGAGGGCTCCTTGGATGAAAAGCATGATTGCAATGGTTTCACTAGAAATTCTATTAGTGACAATCATGCTAAAAATATGCAAAACCCTAAGCTTGGGGATGCTAGTTTTGCTATGATCACTACTTATTGCAATAATCATGACTGGGGTGATGATCTTTCTTATGATCTTGAAAATTTGTTTAATCCTCATGATGAATATGATATTTGCAATAATATTGAAAGTGGGTTTGGAGAAGTCATGACTTTAGTTGATGATAATCCCACTATTTTTGAAGAGCGTCAACTTTGCATGCATGTGGATCATGAAAAGAATATCCTATGGGATAGCTATATTGTTGAATTTGAATATGATCCCACATGTAATTGCTATGAGAGAGGAAAATATTTTGGTAGAAACCTTCATGTTACCAAATTACCTCTCGTTATGTTGAGATTGGTATTGTCTATTTCTTCTTCCTTGCATTTGGTAACTATTGGTTGTCTTGCCAATTTGTTTCCCTATAAAATGCCTATGCATAGGAAGTATGTTAGACTTAGATTCCATCACCTTATGCCTAGCTAAGGGCGTTAAACAATAGCGCTTGTTGGGAGGCAACCCAACTAATCTATCCTTTTTCTTTCTGTTTTGTGTTTTCCACACTTTCATAATTCTGTTATGATTGTGGTTTTTGTGTTTCTTTTTGCGTTTGTGCCAAGAAAAACCGTTATGATTAGTCTTGGGGATGATCGTTTGGTCATGCTGGAAAAGACAGAAACTTTCTGCTCACGAAAAGAATTTTCATTTTTTTTTGTAAGAGCTTTTGAGTTGATTCTTTTTTATGCTGATTGCTACGCAAATTCTTCAGACTGTCATAATTGTTCAGAATTTTTGAAGTACCAGAAGTATACGAAGTATACAGATTGCTACAGACTGGTCTACTGTTAACAGATTCTGTTTTTTGTTGTGTTGGTTGCTTATTTTGATGAAACTATGGATAGTATCGGGGGGTATTAGCCATGGAAGATTGAAAATACAGTAACCCAACATCAACATAAGTAGAATTTAAGTTTGCTACAGTACCTAAGGAAGTGGTGGTTTGCTTTCTTATACTAATGTTATCACGAGTTTCTATTTAAGTTTCGTGTTGTGAAGTTTTCAAGTTTTGGGTGAAGTTCTTATGGACAAAAAAGATAAAGAGTGGCAAGAGCTCAAGCTTGGGGATGCCCAAGGCACCCCAAGATGATTCAAGGATGCCGTAAAAGCCTAAGCTTGGGGATGCCCCGGGAAGGCATCCCCACTTTGGTCTTCAATCCATCGGTAACGTTACTTGGGGCTATATTTTTATTCACCACATGTTATGTGTTTTGCTTGGAGCGTCTTGTATCATAGGATTCTTTTATTTTTTGTTGTGTCACAATCATCCTTGCTGCACACCTAGAGAGAGTGACATGCACTCACCGTGATTTTGTCCAGCTTCACTTATATCCTTTGGTTAGACAATTCAGATCACATGTGCTTCACTTATATCTTTTGAGCTAGTTGATTTTTCTCTATGTGCTTCACTTATATCTTTTAGAGCACGGCGGTGCGTGGCTTGGTAGTTTATCTATGCTTTGAAAGTAGTCTCAAAAGGGGTAGTCATCCAAAGGGATACAAAAACTTCCACCTTCATGTGCATTGAATAGTTAGAGAAGTTTGATTCATCTCAACTAGTTTTGAGTTGTGGTTATGGTAATATTGAAGTTATATTAGTAAGGTGTTGTGGATCTAGAAATACTTGTGTTGAAGTTAGTGATTCCCGTAGCATGCACATATGGTGAACCTCTATGTGATGAAGTTTGAGCATGATTAGTCTATTCATTGTCATCCTTTTTGTGGCGGTCGGGATCGCGCGATGGTTTATACCTACCAACCCTTCCCCTAGGAGTATGCGTTGAATGCTTTGTTTCGATTACTACTAAAACTTTTGCAACAAGTATATGAGTTCTTCATGACTAATGTTGAGTCCATGGTTTAGATGCACTTTCACCTTCCACCATCACTATCTTCTTTAGTGTCGTGCAACTTTCGTCGGTGCACAAAACCCACCATTAGCCTCCCTCAAAACAGCCACCATACCTACCTACTATGGCTTTTTCAAAGTCATTCCGAGATGTATTGCCATGCAACTACCACCATGACATGTGCCACCACGTCTACATTGCCATTGCATGATCGTAAGATAGCTAGCATGATGTTTCCATTAATGTCCATGCCATGCTAGATCATTGTCACGGTACACTACCGAAGGCATTCCATATAGAGTCATCGTTGCTCTAAGTTTTGAGTTGTAAGTGTGATGATCATCATTGATGGAGCATTGTCCCATGTTAGGAAATAAAAGAGGATAAAGATGCCCACCAAAAAAAAGAGGCCAAAGAGCCCATCCAAAAAAATGAGAGAAAAAGAGACGGGACAATGCTACCACCTTTCCACACTTGTGCATATTAAGCACCATGATCTTCATGATTGAGAGTCTCTCGTTTTGTCACCACCATATAGCTAGTGGGAAATTTTCATTATATAACTTGGCTTGTATATTCCAATGATAGGCTTCCTCAAAATTGCCTTAGGTCTTCGTGAGCAAGCAAGTTGGATGCACACCCACTAGTTTTCTTTAAGTGCTTTCACATACTCTTAGCCGTAGGAGAAGGATTCCTGGTGCCGTTGCTGAGGAGTATCAAGACAAGAATAGTCTCCCGTCAGCACGCTTGTTCTGGCGCCGTTGGAAGGTCTTTTGTTGCAGTAGCAGTCGCCGCCTATGTGGAACAGGACAACGAGTTGGCACGACAAGATTCGTTGGATGCTTTGGAGGAAGAACGAGACTTGACTGCATCATGATCGGCGATCTATGAATAGGACTTGCGATGCTATCACAGCCGCCGCGTCAAGAGCCGGACTTTTCAAGAGGGCGACTTAGTGCTCCAGTTGATTCAGGACCACACTGGTATGCATAAGTTATCACCTCCATGGGAAGGACCGTTTGTCATCAGCAAGAATCTTCAAAACGATTCATACTACTTGGTGGATCTTCGCCCTGATCGGCCAACTACAGAGGTTGAGACAACTCGCCCTGGAATATAGCCCACTTGCGGCCTTACTACACCTAGAGCCATGGTCTCCTTTCTTTTCTGCAAATCTCGGACCTTGTAATCTTTTATTTATAAAGCAATAAAGCCGGCACCCACGAAACTCGGGGTCCTTTGCCATTTCAGCTTCTTGAAAGCATGAGTCTTTATTGTTCTATGAGTCGTCCAAGCATGGAATCTATCAGTACCAAAGAGCATAAGTTGCGACGTTGCACTTGTTTCAAAACTGGGTACTGGTAAGCCAAAGAGGACCAAAGTTTCCACAATTGCACGGTTCAATCATGCGCCTTATATGGTTTTGAGGATTAAGCCGGCTTACTTGGGGCTACTAGTTCCCAAGTCGTTTTGCAGTAAGAGCATAAACGCTTCTGCAATCCTATGTCCGACTTTTCCCTAATCATAGGTCACTTGGGGGCTTCCACTCACTGAGTTCAGCCTGAATACCCTCTTGGCTAGCAAAACAATTACCGCATTACAAATGGTTATACTGGACTATGTGTTGGACGAGTCTCCCTATGGACCCATGTACTCTTGGCGAGTCAATCCGCTTTTTGGACCCTAAACTTGCCTTGGTTAAAACATGAAAGGTACCGGCCAGAGCCACACATGGAAAATAGAGAAACCATTGGTTCACTGAACCTGCTTCACTAAAGCCTGACTCGCGCCTGATCAGTCGGTCTAAAAAACTTGGGATGTTGCAAAAGCCTTCTTAGGGTAGCACTAGAGTTTTGCAGACTCGTCCTATCCTGTCGTAGCTCATCGAGCCGACAAATTTTTATGACTATATTCATGGCACTGCCACAAGATTTCGTAAACCTTTTTATGACTCGCCGCGACTCACTGAGTCGGATCCTTGCTTATAACTCGCCATAACTCACTCGGCTGGTTCATCTCTTTCCATAACTCATTGAGTCGGCCTATGGTGTTTTTTCCCTAACAAACAGGTTGAAGAAGTTTTTTCTTGTCAAACTATGACACTTCCTAAACTATCAAGCATCAGGATTGGTAAAGACGATTCATGATTCGCAATAAGGATAAACAGTTCAGAACTGTCAAGCAAAATGCATGAATGGAAGATTGTTTCCCTGAGACCTAGCAACTATTACATGGCTCACTCGGCCATACCGGGTGTCATCTCCCGGTCAAGAAGAGGTCAAATTGTTTTTGATGAAGTGATTACATGCTGGGTAAACTTAAGCCGCCTCCGGTCATCTTGCCTTGAGCTCTCTCCATCTTCAATTTGTAAGTCGCCCAGCTTCCAGTTGCACTTGGACAAGGCGATGAATTCATCTTCATCGTTCAGAAAGACAGATAGGTCCGCTTCAAAGTCGAAGGGATTCTTGCACCGGCGAGGAGTCAGGCTGGTAATCTCGAACGAAGGAGGAGTCACCTTTTTATTCTTGTCATCATACGCAGCCTGGTATTTGTTCAAGTCCAAACTGGCCGCGAGTTGAGTCGCCGCGGCACGAGACTCTTTCACAGCCCGGTGGTAGTCATCTTCGGTGAACTCCGACTCGTCGTCTTTCAGCTCAGGAAAACCAGCAGCTACCTCCTCTGGTTTGAGTTCAGGGGCATAGGCCAGGCACCGACTTAAGGTGGTCAGAGCTCCTTTGCGGGCGGCTGAGCTCTTCAGTTCATTTATTTGTGGTGGCAACATTGACAGGCAACCCAGCATATTCTTGATGGATTTAATTGGCTCCTTGTTGCCCATCACCGCCTTCATCGTCATCATGATCCCCGTATACAGCTACTCCGTAAAGGTGTAAATCGTCTTCAGCTTCAGGATGCAGTCATTTTGGAGATTGGTGGCTCACAGACCTACAAAGGATAAACTGTGACAATTAGTATTTGCAAACTAAATTGTGGCTTTTCTTTTCGAACAAGGGAAATGATTCTTACCAAAGATGGCTTGGGTCATGTTGGAGACATGCTTTTTTAACCCGGAGAGCTCCTGTAGGGCGGCTTCTAGCTTTGCCTCGGCTTGTTCCGCCCGCTTCAGGAGGGCGGTTTGATCAACATTGGCTTTCTTCTCAAACTTTTGGTCGTCGACTTTCATTTTCTCTATATAAGCCAGGGCCAACAGATATTTTTCTTCAGATGCAGTCTGAGCATTCTGCTGTTCGGCTAAGTTTTTCTTCAAGTCAGCAAGGGATGACTCGGCCCGGGTCATAGATTCCTGCACACAAATTTTGGGGAGACAAGTTTCAGAATTGTTGCACGCAACATCCCTCATGCTTGGGGGCTAATGTATGATTCTTTTCAAAGTCATACAAAATTCAAGACCCGGCTCATCTTTCAAAAGATGACCCGGCCCTTGGGGGCTATAGGTTGAAGTTTTTATCTAATTCAAGACCCGACTCATCTTTCAAAACATGACCCGGCCCTTAGGGGTTACAGGTTGAAGTTTTTATTTAATTCAAGACCTGACTCATCTTTCAAAAGATGACCCGGCCCTTGGGGGCTACAGGATGAAGTTTTTATCTAATTCAAGACCCGGCTCATCTTTCAAAAGATGATCCGGCCCTTGGGGGCTACAGGTTGAAGTTTTTATCTAATTCAAGACCCGGCTCATCTTTCAAAAGATGACCCAGCCCTTGGGGGCTACATGTTGAAGTTTTTATCCAATTCAAGACCCGACTCATCTTTCAAAAGAAGACCCGGCCCTTGGGGGCTACAGGTTGAAGTTTTTATCTAATTCAAGCCCGGGATCATCTTTCAAAAGATGACCCGGCCCTTGGGGGCTACAGGTTGAAGTTTTTCTCTAAATACAAGACCCGGCTCATCTTTCAAAAGATGACCCGGCCCTAGGGGGCTATGGACAGATATGGGTCTACCAGATATTGCAACAAATGTAATTCATCAAGCAAGACTAGTCTTCGGGAAGGCTAATGGGTGGAAGAACACATAATAAAGGACGTACCTCATGTTTAACTCTCATCATGTTGATCAAGCTCTTCTCCATTTCATAACTCGTCTTCACGTGACTTACGAAGCCAGACCAGAGTTGCTCAAATTCAAGCTTCTCGTAATGGGGAAGCTTCAGCTTAGTGATATCTTGTTCCACAGAAGGATGGGACTCTTTTGATGCATGTTTGGATAACATCATTGTTGCAGGCTTGGAGTAGCCAGTACCAGTAACAATTACGGTATCTGGATCTTTAGTCGCCTTGGAAGAGCTCGACAGGTTAACATTTTCAGTGGTTTCCTTTAGAGGGCCTGGAGAGTCGATCCGGACGTCAAGAATGTCATCCACAGGATCATCACGAGCCGCCGCTTGGTCTTCATCATGCTCTGGGGCAGAGGTTCTCATATCTAACGCTTCAGTCGTCTTAGGAGTAGAGGATAAGTCGCCAGTTTTTCTCTTCTTTGCTTGTGCTCCGAGATGAAGACATCAAAGTTAGAACAAATATAATCATTGGGAAGGAAAAAGGTTAATAAAAGAACTTACCCCTGTACACGAATCATTGGTGGAAGAGCTGACATGACTGAGTCGCCAGATGAAGGAGGAGAGACCTGAAAGAATAATAATTCAAGGAAAGAACGAGTTGCGAATAACACTTTCTACACGAAGGAGAGTGTGTTAACAGGAGTATACCTCACTTGGGCGTTTCCGACCGGTTGTATTTTCGGGTAAACCGGAAACTAAGTCGCCAGAACGGCTTCGGGTTTTACGTTTGGGAGCATACCTCGCCTTCTTCAAAAGGAAATCAGGGTCCGGACAAGCATTTGGGTGAGACATGGGAACTTTTCCACAAATCCGCCTGGCCAGCCTAGGTGAAGAGGAAGTTGAGTCGGAAGAAATAGAAATTACCTCAACCACGTCATCTTGGATCTCGTAGCCATCGTCCTATGCACAAAGGTAACAGGGCATAAGCATAAGTCGGAACATAATGATGATAAACAAAAGGGTAAATTTTACCTCTGACTGTTCTTCGCCGGCTCGGGACTCGCCGATGACGGATGACTCCTTGACGGCGGCTTTGCCCTTCTTCTTCTTCTTCGGTGGCGGCTTAGTTGTTTTCTGCACAATCACCTTTGGCCTTCGAGACCAAAATGCATCAACTTTCTGGTGGATAGAATCAAATTTCAAACCTCGAACATTGGCACATATGTTGAAAAAGGTAAAAGGAGGCGACTTAGATTGTTACCGGTAGAGCCGGGTTGGAGAGGCAGAAAGGCTTGAGCCCGACCGTGGCACAGTTTTCCAAGGACTCACCAATCAACTTCTTGATTATGTCGACAATGTCTTGCTCTGGGAGTCTTCTACAAAAATAGCATTGGGGATGGTTCTCGCTGCCATCGTACTCGCACATCAGACCATCCCGACGATTCAGAGAAAGAATTCTCCACTCCACCCAGCAACGGAATAGGTCAACCCCGGTGAGCCCGTTATTGGTCAAAGACCTTGGCTCGGAGAAGATGGGGATGAATTCCGATTCTTCTTCTTCGGTAAATTTCTCTGGCAACTTGAAGTCCATGGGTAAGCTATCTTCTCTATAACCCGGAAGTGGGTTCTCACCGGGAGGAGAAGTGTCACGACAGTAAAACCAAGACTCGGCCCAGCCTTTGGGATGGCTGGGCAGGAGGACAGACGGAAACCCACGTTCACGGCGCCGCTGAATGTTGACCCCCCCCCCCCCCCCCCGAGTTCCAAGTTGGGCCCGTTGGTAAATTCGTTCTGGCAGTTCAGATGGAAGAAGTTCCAAAATAATGGAACTATGGGCTCTGTCTGCAGATAGGCCTCGCAAAATACTTGGAATTAACAGAGGTTACTGATAGAGTTGTGTCCCAGATCCTGAGGGTGAACATTGAGTAAGTGCAGAGCGTCTCTAAAAAACTTTGACCCGGGAGGCTTGAAGCCTCGTTCAAGATGATCAATAAAAACAACTACTTCCCCCTCGGCAGGATTGGGAGTCACCTCGCCTAGGGCGGTCCGCCAACCAACAACTTCTTTACGATCAAGATAACCCGCCTTAACATATTTCTCGACAAAGGCGTCATTAATCTTGGTTGGTAGCCAATTGCATTTCGAGATGTTGACCATGACTACAAAAAAGGAGGAATAAGGCGGGTCATTAAGGACCATAAAACGTGGTAACTCGCCAGTTGGAGATCTACAATATGACTGTAGGGACATTGTGGCTCGCCGTTAGGTGACCAAAGGTCTCGATATGAGGATTTTCTAACTCGCCAGTTGAGCGATTTACGGTATGTCTACAAAGGTGTTATGACTTGCCATTCGGCAATCAAAGGCGTAGCTATGGTAATGTTCTAACTCGCTGTGGTGGAAGAAGGTGAGTGGCGACTCAGAAAGGATTTTTTCCTTAGGGATATTCCCGGGAGTAGGATAAACAAGTTTCTAAGAGCAAGCAATAAAATACGGATCTACGGGTGGATCAAATCAAAGAGATAATGCTTGACGAAACTGCAAAGACTACGAACGCGAGAATGCGACAGGGATGTTGTATGAATCTATGAAGTAAAAGCATCCAAATGGCCGGGGATGCAACGAAACTACCATGACCTACCGTCGCAAAGGATCTACAATAAAGAAGTTTACGGATCTAAAAAGGGGGGGAATGTTCATTGCACTGCTAAAGGTAACCTAGAAGAACATGGCGGCGAGGTCTAACCCTAATAAAGGGAAGGTGATCACCTGAGGGAGAAGGACGATCCCTGAAGGCGGATGCGGAAGATCTGCGGCGGATGTTGCGCCTTCGGTTGGCCTGGATGCGTCCGGACCATGATGGCTGGCGACGGAGCTTCGGGAACGGCGAAGAAACAGAGGCCCAGGCGAAAGGAAGACGAAGTGGGGGTAGGTCACGGTCCCCCCACTCCTCCCTACGGTTATTTAAGGGCCGGGCGCTGGAAACGATGCGGCGGGCGCGGGAATAGAGGCGACAGATTGAAGATTTGCAATGATGGCGCCTGGATTTTCGGGATAACTAAATGGCGGTGAGAAAGTTCTGTTGGGTGGTTGCATCATTAAGTCCCAAAATTGGAGGGAAAAGGTGATGTCATCAAAAAATACTTGGCGACTCAAACAACTCATGATGGATGGCGGCTTGTCGTTCGTCAAAAGATGGGAGTAATACAAGTCACCCAAAATGAGTGGAAGTTCATTAGCACGAATAAATTCAAATCAATCTGGGGCCTAATGTTGGGGATACTACCTGCGGTGTACCCCGCCCTAACTGGGCCGGGTCACTAAAGGGGTGACTCATCCTTTGGTAATGCAAGCCTTGGCCCAGGGGCCCAGAAGCCGAATGGCGGTTCAGAAGCGATGCAGAGGATAGGCCGCCAAGAAGGTTTCCACACTTGGAAAGCACGGCGACTTAGAGATATGGAAAACCACGATATGTACCGTGGCTAGGACTCTTGTAAACCCTAGGGCCTCGACCTGTATATAAAGGCGAGTCCCTGGGGAAGATAGGGCAAGTTACAAATCATCGAGAGCTAGGTCAGGCGAGTTACGCCCTCCTTGTAATCGAAACCATCATCAATCTACACAAAGCAGGACGTAGGCTTTTACCTCCACACGAGGGGCCGAACCTGGGTAAATCTGAGTCTCGCTTTCGCTCACCCCCTTTGAGTCGCCACCAAGGTGCGATGGCTCCTTCACTAAGTCCTTTCACGAGGACATCTGCCGTGACAAAACCACGACAGTCTTGATAACCCACCTCCTAAAAATGAATGTTAGGATAAGAGAGACTTTGTTACTAGAAAACATGGAAGGGGAAGAGAGCCATGGGTTCAAAAACCCATGACATTCCCTCAAAAGTCTCCTAAAGGTAGGGACAATGAAGATTTTGAGCGCTTTGCTGAAATGATTAGACCTGTCTTTTTGCGCACCCGCTTGACTGATATATTGAAAATGCCTCTGTATTCTAAGTACATGAAGGATATTATTACCAATAAAAGGAAAATACCTGAAACTGAAATTGCCACTATGCTTTCTAATTATTCTTTTTATGGTGGAATACCTAAGAAACTAGGAGATCCAGGTATACCCACAATACCTTGCTCTATTAAAAGAAATTATGTTAAAACGCTTTATGTGATTTAGGAGTTGGTGTTAGTGTTATGCATTTCTCCCTTTATAAAATACTTGAATTAGATAAGCTTACACCCACTGAAATACCTTTGCAAATGGCTGATAAATCCACTGCTTTACCTATTGGAATTAGCGAGGACGTCCCCGTTGTGGTTGCAAATGTTACTATCTTAACACACTTTGTTATTCTTGATATGCCCGAGCACGACAATATGTCGATCATTCTTGGTAGACCCTTTCTAAATACTACAAGGGTTGTTATTGATTGCAACAAAAGCAAGATCACTTTTCATCTAAATGGCAAGCAACATACGGTGCATTTTTTGAAGAAGCAACCTTTGGTTAACAATATTAATGTCATTGAGCCTATTCCTAATGTTGTCATTGGAGATTTTATCATTCCTCTACCTACTGCCTAGAAAAAGAAATATTAAAATCTTACTAATGGGGATATGCAGATCCCCATTGAGGTAACCTAGTGATAGAAAGTTCTTAGGTTTCATGTTTATCGGAAACGATTGTTAATAAGACTTGATCAACATTATTAATGGATCCTTTTCGAAAGAGATGTGATTGATGAATTGAGTATTCACAACTCTTTGTATCCCAAACTTATTCTCTCGTCTTTTAGCTATAGAAAATTAAAATACCATGACCACCTTGTTTTTTGAGTTTTCTGTACCATAGAAAAATGACCCAAAAATAAAATCTCTAACAATGCCGTAAAATTATAATATGATTTTTCTAAAATATATCAGAATTTTTGGAATAAAAAATGCAACACGGAAACGCACTTGTGGGCCACAATCCAACACGGCGCGGCCAACCCCTTGACCGTGCATTGATGGCTTGTGGGGCCCACGGGCCCCCTGCCTTATCCCTTTAGCTCGCTTCATCTCCTACCTTCACAAAAAAATTCAGCTTTCTCTCTCCCGTGTTCTTCCTCCAGAAACTGAAATTTTCGATCTCTTTACTTGAAACCTTGTTCCTAAGACTGTTTTGAGGAATTGTTCCTTGTTATTGTGTGTAGGAAAATGAACTTCTTAAGAAGATGTTCCTCAAGGAAGGGTTCTTTGAGACAGAGTCCTAAAGGAGTTGGGGGAAGGACTCAGGATAGTGACATCAAGATCTCTCGCAACACTGAGGTTAGACCTTGTGAATGGACACATACACCCTTCACGAGTAAGGTCAGATTTTATGAAGAATTCATGCAATTTGTTGCAAATGTCGGCTGACCAACTTCCTCACAGATAAGTGTGATCAGTACTATCTCCTTACTAATTCCTTCATTCAAAACTTCTGTTTCATAAATACGCCCAATGCTCCCACATTATGTTTTGACTTGTATGCAACAACATATGAATTTCCTCTTGATAGATTTTGTTAAATATGCTTGCTTCCCTCTAACGGGGTGATACACGAGGCTAAGACTGAGGATTTTGAGGGTTTCTTCCTCAACTTCAACGTGGGGGAACTAGGGGCGTATCAAATGCCAGGGCCACTAATTTGCATTTTTCTTTTGTGCATTATTTCACTCTATTTATAGGAAAATGCATAACTGCTATGGAGCACGATGGTGGTCTCAGTGCCCAACTCTAGCTATTTTGCTCGTGCACTTTATGGTGATAACACCTACAACCTAGGAGTTATTGTCGCGCGTTGCTTGCATCTTAATCAAAGCAAAGGCAAGATTCATGGTGGTATTTATGCGACACGCCTGGCTAAGTATTTTGAAGTGGATTTATGCCCCACTGATTATTTGTTGCCCCAAGTTTATCTCGGACACCAATCTATGATAGAACATCATTTCACTCATGCAACTGATATACCGCAGGGCATTCATTATAACTTGGTATACAATGAGATAACTCGCGATATTATTGTGTTGCCTACACCCTCTTTGTTTAACTTCCATGTCAGGAATGGTTACACCATCATGCTAGAGGACGTAATTGCATACCGTAACGAGTTAGTTGCCGCGGAGGCCAAGGCCCAGGATTGGGACACTCAGGTGCCACCATAGGAGCACTTTCCTAGACCTGATGGTTACTACCAGTGGTGATTACCAAGCTAGGCAAAAGCCTAAGCTTGGGGGAGTACGTATTTCTCACCGACATTTCATTCATGCTCACACACTTCATATAAATTGTCGGTGTTCATCCTTTTTCATTGTATATTCAAGGTTAGCTCTATCTTTCCGCTTTCTTCTTGTGTGTTTGAAAAACATTACAAAACACAAAAAGAGTTCCTTTTGCTTGTCGGGAGCTTTCCCATGTAGATAGTTTTTTCTCGTTCTTGTTTCCCCTTAGTTTATTTTTCTTGCTTAAGAAAACAAAAACTCCAAAAATATTTCAGTGTGTTTCTCTAAATTTCTTTTCCTTTTGTTGGGTCATGAAAAGGGAAGACCATGGTGAAAATCATGAGTGGCTCTCATATACTTTGTTGTTGATCTAACGAAGAGCCAATATTACCATGTCTTCCACTTTGTTTAAAACAGTCGTGCAGATTCGAGCTTAGTCCACTACATCCTTGCACTTTTATTACTATCACATCATTCGATCATGCAAGTGAAAGGCAATAATGACGATATTTGCTGAAGTGGTTGTGGCAAAGGAAATGGGTATGAAATCTTCTTGTTTTCCATTTTTGTAAATATGTTGGCTAGTTCGATCTTGATTCACTACATCATGAGTGAACATGTTATGATGACAACTAGAGATCATAGCTTTTCATGCCATGCTTAAAAAGCTAGGAGTGGATAATGATTTATCTTGTGTGACAACATGCATTAAAATGGTTATGATGTGATATGGTAGTATGGTAATTTCCTTTGAGTAATTTGAGTGGTTTGACTTGGCCCATGTGCAAACATGTAGTCGATTTAAAACCAATGCAGCCTTCATGATACTTAAATTCAAAGTGTTTATATCATACTTACGCTTTTTCCAAAGTTGCTTATTTTCAATGCATGTTCATGACATTTGTTGCTCTCTAGCTGGTCGCTTCCCAATCTTTTGCTAGCCTCTACCTGTACTAAGCGAGAATGCTGCTTGTGCATCCAATATCCTTAAAGCCAAGTTATTCCACATGAGTCCTCCATATCTACCTATATGCGGTATTACCCTGTCATTCCAAGTAAATTTGCATGTGCCACCCTTAAAATATTCAAATAAGCATCAGTTTTGTGCACTCGTACCGCTCATGGAGCGACGGGGTAATCGGTATCTTTCATGCTAAGTAAGTTACTCTCACGACGGGCGTTTATTTGCCGTTATCGCACGAGAGAGGTTGGTAACAAGGATTCCCAGTCTTGCTTAACCAAAATTAAATTAAAACAAAACTCCTTGGGAAACTTGATATGTTAGAGGGCACCCGCGAATTCGGCTAGCCATGGTTGTGTATGGATGGTGGATAGGAGTGAAACTTTACAATTCTCTTTAGGAACCACCAATGATGAGTTTAGCATGGAAGATACTGAAGACCTTTGCCGTAACGTTGACAAGAAAGAACACCACTCAAAACCATATTTTTAATCCTGCTTTAAAACTTGAGCTCTCGCACCTATGCAAATAAATGCTTCCCTCTGCGAAGGGTCTATCTATTTACTTTTATGTGGAGTCATCACCCTCTTACTTACAGCACGAGACAGGAGAGCACTATTGTCATTTTTATGCATTGTGTCTAGACAATGTTGGATATGAGTATGGCTAGGATCTTTTCTATTCTGAATTATAATATTTAGTCACTGCTTGAATCTCATAGGTGATGTGCATTTATGTTCTACGGTCTTAGAAAATGGCTAGCGAGATACCATGCCACCATATTATATTGTGATTGTTTTGACAAATTGTTGGCATGCGAGATATCATATTATTGCTTGCTAGTTGTTTATGTATTTCCATGATTGCATATGATGCTTAAATTATTACAATGGATGTGTTTATTTATGATTTATGCTAAAAACTTGAACACTAGCTAAGCATATGTATAATGACGAGAACAAAAGTGTTCGTAAAAATTTTCTTTATCACTTTCAGTTTATCAACTGAATTGCTTGAGGACAAGCAATTAGTTAAGCTTGGGGGAGTTGATACGTCTCCAACGTATCTACTTTTCCAAACACTTTTGCTCTCGTTTTGGCCTCTAACTTGCATGATTTGAGTGAAACTAACCTGGGTCGACATTGTTTTCAGTAGATCTACCTTGGTATTGTTTTTGTGCAAAAATAAAAGTTCTCAGAATCGAACGAAACTTTTTGTGAATTATTTCTAGCATATATAAGAATTTATGGAGCAAATACCTGCCGGAGAAACGCTGCCACGGCCCCAGCCAACAAAGAGCCCCCTCGCCGCGCCCTGATGGCTTGTGGGCCCATGTGGCTCCTCCGACCCTAATTCCAGTCCTATAAAATCACATATGTGGAGGAAAAAAAATCAAGAAGAAGTTTTCATCGCGTTTCACGAGACGGAGCCACCGCCACCTCCTATTCTTCCTGTGGAGGGCTGATCTGGAATCTGTTTGGGGCATCGAAGAGGGGGATTCTCGTCGTCGTCATCACCAACCCTTCTTCATCAACACCACCATAATTCTCATCACCACGAGTGAGTAATTTCTTTGTAGGCTTGCTGGGCAGCGGTGGGATTGGATGAGATTTATCATGTAATCGAGTTAAGTTTGATAGGGCTTGATCCCTAGTGTCCACTATGTTGTGAGATTGGTGTTACTATGACTTTGCCATGCTTAATGCTTGTCACTAGGGCCCGAGTGCCATGATTTCATATCTGAACCTATTATGTTTTCATGAATATAAGAGTGATTTGGATCCTATATCGCAAGTTGTAGTTACCTATTACATGCCTTGATCCGCATACCCCCAAGTTAACAATAATTGGGATTCTTTCCGGTCATTGCCATAGTGTGAGGAGTTCATGTATTCACCATGTGTTAATGCTTTGCTCTGGTTCTCTGTTAAAAGGAGGCATTAATATCCCTTAGTTTCCAATAGGACCCCGGTGCCACGGGAGGGTAGGACAAAAGATGACATGCAAGTTCTTATCGCAAGCACGTATGACTATATACGGTATACATGCCTACATTATATTTATGAACTGGAGCTAGTTTTGTGTCGCCCTAGTGTGTAACCATTACATGATCAATGTAATCTAAATTACTATTAATTGTTGATCCACGTGCCTATGCTTTACATATACTGAATCTTGTTAAGTTACTACTTTTGTTGCTAGTGTCACACCTACTACTTAATTGCTACTCTTACTATCGTTGCCAAAATTGATGCTATCACTATTACCATTACTGCTATTATTTTTGTGCTACTAAATCTTTGCTCCACAGGGATATCCCAGGTGCGGTTGAATTGACAACTCAACTCTTATAGACAATAAATATTATTTGGCTCCCCTTGTGTCGAACCACTAAATTATGGTGAAATACTACCCGTGAAGATTGTCACGACCCCCTACACTTGTGGGTTATCAATGATCTATGGGACTGTATTCTCTTCTGTACTACTCAGTGGTCTTCCAGGAAAACAATTTCTATGCAAAAAAAGTGTTAGACAAGGGGACCCTCTCTTCCCTTTGATCTTTGTGATTGCTGTAGACATGTTACAATCCATCCTTAATGAGGCTATGCATAATTCCTTGTTTGAATCACCACTCATTCATGTTCATGCACTGATTTTCCTATTATTCAATATGTTGATGACACATTACTAGTGACAAAGGCTGACAGTACACAACTTAAACATATCAAAATTTGTTGCTTCACTATGCTCAATATACTGGACTAAAAGTGAATTGTGCCAAATCTATCGTGATATCACTCAACACTCGAGCAGATAAGATGTTGATGTTATCCAACTTATTGGGGTGCAAGTTTGGAACTTTCCCACACACTTATCTGGGCATACCATTAGGACTTGCCAAACCAAGAGTGGAAGACTATGTGCCCATGTTAAATAAAATTGAAAATAGATTGTTAGGCTCCTCTACCCTTCTATCAACTTGAGACAAGCTCATTCTCATCAAATCAGTTTTCTCTAGTATGCCAACCTTCATTATGTGGATACTGATGATCCATACATACATACAGTGGTCAAACAAATCAACACATACATCATGAATTGCTTCTCGAGAAAATATGGAACAATTAATAGAGGTATTGCACTCATTTCATGGGACCAAGTCTGTAAACCTATATCTCATGGTGGTCTTGGAGTCTTGGATATCCATTTTCATAACATAGCTCTGCTCATGAAATTCCTTCACAAATTCTTCAATAAAGCAGACACCCCATGGTTCAACATCATTTGGGAAAACTCATTACCAGGACAGTTTACCAGGTGATAAGATGGTTGGTTCATTTTGGTGGAGATCCATCATCAGACTCCTTCCAACATTCAAGCAGCAAGTTGTCTGCAAAGCAGGCAATGGAAGCACTATTTTCTTATGGTATGATAAATGGCAAGATACTCCACTCCATAGCAAGTATCGTGAACTTCACTCATTTGTAATCCACAAAGAACTCACCCTGTATAAAGCCCTTGAGCTTAGTGATCATAGCCAGCTATTCCATATGCCTCTTTCCCAACAAGCTTTTGTGAAATTTAATGAACTTCAAGAGAAACTCAACACTACAAATGCTACTGTTGAAAGATATATATGGTCCTATGGAGGGTCTACTCTCAAATATTCCTCCATCAAAATGTACAGGAGGATCATTGAACCAAACCATGATCATAAGATCTTCAAGCTAATTTGGAAAACTGCATGCACACTCACACACAAAATCTTCTTCTAGTTACTCCTACATGATCGAGTGAGCACAAGAAACATGTTGCGCAGTAGAGGCATGTATCTAGAGGATTATAATTGTGCATTATGTGTTGAGATTACACCAGAAATAACTGATCATATATTTTTGGATTGTGAATTTGCTATGTCATGTTGGTGTTCTATCAAACCAACTAAACATAGAGGTATTTTTACATAGATAATATCATCTTTGCAATGGACAATCTCACTACTAACATTGCCACTCAGATTATTATCATGGCCTCATGGAGCATCTCGTTGGCAAAGAATGACGAGATATTTAGAAGAGCACCGACATCATTGATTATATGGAAATATTATTTTAAAAGAAGGGCTCCAAGTAACTCAAGTAGGTGCTAAACATAATTAAGGAGAGAAGATCACTTTCGCGATAATACAAAACTTGTAATTTAGTTCCATGTACTATAAAACTGGTATTGGATGGCTTTGATGTTCTATGTACTTTAGTTTTTTACTTTTATACCTAATATTAAAGGAAGGTGTGTTTCTCTATTTTCTGGTCCGTTCACACATGAAAAAAAATCTATCAAAAGTGGTATTAAATTTTTGTGTGTCCTTTGCTACAAAACGGAAAACGATTTGTCCATAATTTCATACGTGGGTCGCGTACGCTATAGTCCACCGAACCCAGTCCATGGATTTTTCTACCCACATGGCTGGAAAAACACTATTTACTGCACGATACGGTAAATAGTCACAACTTATCATGGGTGTCTAAGACTAGGGCAGCCCGTTTTCAATTTTTCTATGCTTATTTTATTTTTATTTTTTGTTCATTTCTCTTTTTCTTTTTTGTTTATTTTTTCCTTCCAAGTTTATTTTACCTTCTTAATATTTTGTAAATTTAAATTTTAAAAATATATTCAAAATTTCAAAATGAAAACTTATATATTCAAAATTCTGAAAATATTACCATTTTCCGAAAAATATTTATATTTTCCAAAAAATAAGGATGTTTAAAAAAGTCACTTAATTGTTTCCAAATTTGAAAAAAAAATTACTGAAATATTAAAAAATTCAAAATAATGTTCGCATTTAAAAAATATTTTCTAAATTGTTCTGAATGTTCAAAACATATTCCCCTTTTTAATAATCATTAATAAACTAAAATGTTCGTATTTTTAATAAAAAAATAAGTTTTTATAATTTTTTTTGTTAATCACGAAAATTGTTCTCATTTCGAGTTGTGATTGTGTGTTCCAAAAAAATATTCTCATTTTCTGGAAATGTTCAGGATTTAAAAAGAACATGTTTCCAAAAATATTCGGCAGTTTGTAACTTTTATTATTATTTTGAAAAGTTTGAAAAGAATCAATAAACAAGAAAAAATATTTCAAATCTCAGACTACAATATGTACTTAAATATTTATGTTGTCCATGAATTAGCAGGACGCGTTTATTCGATTGGCTAGCAACACATGATCAGATCTTTGAGGTCGTGAGTTCAATTCTTCAATGCCTTTAATAAAAATTACTCGTGCCTTACAAACACACGTTGTTTTGGTGTGCGCCAGTGGGTTGGCCGAGATAAACCCTGATAAAGAAGAGACATTCATGCCTGATTAAAAGCTGATTAAGCTAATGAAACAAGATTCATGCATAGAGTTAGCAATCCATCTGATTACATCATTGTATGAGAGAGTGGTCGAAACAACCATGTTCGAAGGTCCGATCAACCCCACCATCATCAAGATTTCAGAGCAATTGTTATTATTAATGAAGATACCGTGGAACAATTGCTCTATGATTGAAGCTTTAAAAAAAAAGTCTCGTAGCCAATGACAAACAGATTATGTGACGACCATGTGTTTACGCACTGCCTTGGCAGCCTCCCTAACATTTTGAAGGGCCCTACTCTGCATTCACACCGTGGATGGTCTCACCAGCATAGCACGGCCACATGCCGCTCCATCACTCAAAAATGCTAGACCTACGTAGGACATTAACGTAAAGCTACGTTGTTGACTTCCTCAACCAATCACCTTCCCCCCCTGATTTCCTCCATCACTGGTGCTCGGCCTCAGCCACTGCTCTGTAGGAGTATAAAACGGACACCAACGTCTTACCAAACCTCTCCTACCGCGGGCCTCAAATCCATCAATGGCGTCCTGGCCCTCTCTCGCCCTCCTCCTCGCTCTCGTGCTGCCCCTCATCCCTCTCGCCGTCGCGGCCCCGGAGAAGCACCTCGTCACCCACCTCCCGGGCTTCGACGGCGCCCTCCCGTCCAAACATTACGCCGGGTACATAACCGTGGACGAGAGGCATGGCAGGAGGCTGTTCTACTACCTGGTGCTGTCGGAGCGTGATCCGGCCGCCGACCCCGTCGTGCTCTGGCTCAACGGCGGCCCCGGCTGCTCCAGCTTCGACGGATTCGTCTACGAGAATGGTTTGGATGGGGTTGACCTTGTTCTCACCTCTCGTCCCGACCGGACACGGCTAGTTTCTTGTGTTATCTTGTGATTTTGGGCCGGTGCTCTCTTCTTTGCTCAGGCCCCTTCAACTTTGAGCATGGAAGCACCCCCGGAGGACTGCCCAAGCTGCAGCTCAATCCCTATAGTTGGTCAAAGGTAATCCATCCGCATACCTGAACAAAGCCTAGGAGCACAGGCCTACCCTGCAGCAACCTGCCCAAAATTTACGACTACTAGTCTAGCTCGGCTCTGCTAAATTTGTCCTTTGTCCACATAACTACGCTAAAAATGTAGACTACTTTGGAACATGACTGTCCAACTATATCTGTCTTACCAGAACCCGAATCAGTTCCCATGTTGGCAGAAAACGAGCAGTATTGTTTTTTTTCCCATGCCAAGTGATTGAATAAATGTGTCATTAAACTAACTAGGTTTCAAGCATGATGTACCTGGACTCCCCTGCCGGTGTTGGGATGTCATATTCATTGAACAAATCGGATTACACAACAGGTGATCTGAAAACCGCAGCCGATGCGCATACCTTCCTTTTGAAGGTAATCTTTGCTTCAGTAGCAGTAACTTGCACTACATAATAGAAGAAACGATGATGATTTTACTCATTTTTGCAGTGGTTCGAGTTATACCCAGAGTTTCAGTCGAACCCATTCTACATTTCCGGAGAGTCATACGCAGGGATATACATTCCTACGCTTGTTGATGAAGTTGTTAAAGGTGGATTTTTGTCACTCACAGCAAGTAGACTGTTCATGGTTGAGATCAGAGGTTTCTTACATCATCCTTACGTCGTTGCAGGGACACAGAAGGCTCTGAAGCCAAGAATCAATTTGAAGGTCATTCCCACTGACATTTTATTCGTCGCCATTCAGTTGCGCGTGCAAACTTGTGTGTGTGAGCTTACAGTCTGAGGTTAATGCTTGCATCCAGGGCTATCTAATTGGTAATGGAGCAACTGACGCAGACTACGATTTAAACTCTTTTGTGCCGTTTGCACATGGGATGGGTCTCATATCAACCGACTTGTTTGAGGTGTTTGTGCATAATTGTCGGTGCTGCAAGTAGTCTCATCTGTGAACAGATAGTAAGCTGACAATGACTTGACTGTTTGCCCTGTTTCAGGATGTCAGTGCTGCTTGCCATGGCACATTCTGGGGAGAAGTTGATGATGCATGCCAAGAAAAGATAGATCGAGTCCGTTGGGTAATGTCCACGTACCAGAACCTCTAAACCAACAAGCAAATGCGCGAGCTTCCAAACTCTGTAAGGCATCAATTTGTGTTGTCATCTGCAGGAACTGAAAGACCTGAACAAGTACAATATTCTTGCACCATGCTACCACCACCCTGAAGCCCAAGAGACAGTGTTCGTGAACAGCAGCTTACCATCAAGCTTCAGAAAGCTAGGTGAAACAGAGAGGCCTTTCCCAGTGAGGAAGAGGATGGCGGGGCTTTCATGGCCTCTCGGTCTTCCTGTGAGCAGAGGACGTGTCACCTTGTGGCCCGAGCTTGGCGGTAGATCACTTCCATGCACGGTATGCAAATTATATATAGATATGGGATTTATTTATTTTTGTCAAAGCTTTCATCGATGCCAATTGTGTAGATCATTTTCAATTTGCGTTTTTCATTTTCCATCATTACACAAAAAAGTTTTCGTCTCGCTTCATATATAAAGCAACGAACGACAACAATCCGATACAAACACACATCACTTTAACACACGCACACACACCCAAGACAAGATACATAGGTGTTAATCGCAGCAACACCACCCCTAGCACTATAAAAGCAATCGGGGATTCAACCCGAAACACGCCACCGTGAAGAAATGAAGCCGCATACGACGAACCGTGGGCTCCAACGCGGCACCTTCAACAAGGATGCGGCACCGAAGCATTGCTACCGTCCAATCCGAGTATCAGAGTTTGCCCTAAAACAGCACGACGGGTGGTAAGAGCCACGACGATACCTTCAAGACGGGAACAAGCTTCGTCATCGCCGGTCTGTCCGAAGAAAGAACAGGTTTTCACCCCGATCAACACTTACCGCCACCGATCGTCACACCCCGGTTACCACGCCGCTCACACGGCCATGGCCACCGGGTAGCACCAAGCCACGGGCTAATTTGTCCATGAGCACCGCACACCAACCTTCAGGGCCACCGCCCCGACATCCAAGACCTAGGCACCACCTCATACGAGATCCGCCGCTACCTCAATCAAAGAAATGAGCGGAAAGGTCCTGCCTTTCCCACCCTGGGCAGCCCCCAGCGTCGATACCAAATAGGTCGGCCAAAACTGGCCTCCATCGACTCGTCCTGTAGCACCGGGCGCGAGACGAGCTCGATCCCGCGGCACCGTGTGCGAGACAAGATCGGTCCTGCTGCGCCGTGCGTGAGACGAGGTCGGTCCTATGACATCATGCGCGAGACGAGGTCGGTCCTGCCGCACTGGACGCGAAACGAGCGATGGACCGCAGCTGCGAGAGGGTCAGCCCTTTGACGGAAGTAGATATCGGACGACAAGGAGATGAAGCGAAGGTCGACACGGTACGACCGCAGACGAACCGACACCAGAGTAGAAGCCGGCCATCGCCGTGGGCAGAGCCACCGTCTAGCGCCACGCCAAGGCCACCGCCCATGCGCTGGACCTCCCCGTGTTGCCGCCCACGGCCGGAGCAACGGCCACTCCAGGCCGCTGCCCAACCCGTGCCACCCACCACGAACCCGACGCTAGATCCAGGACGAGTGCGTCGTGCCGAGTCCAGATCTGGTCAAGCCGTCGCGTCGTCATCCTGCGTCGTGTACCTGACCTCAAGTACACCCCCAACCACCCATCTTCACCAGCCAAGAAGGCCATGGCAGAAGTGGCCGCCCGCTGGCTGCGCCGCCCTCGGCCAGCGTCGCCTTAAGGCCATTTATTTATGAGTGAATTCCTGTTTCTACCTTATGTTTTCACATCTTTGATAGTAATTACCCATTTAACGGGATTTCATCCGTTTTACCCCATTTAACAAAAGTTCTGCGACAATTTACCCTGTTTCAAATTTTGTGAGTGTCAATTGTCACGTTCAGGTGGCATGCCAAATTGACAGGTTTTTTTTTTGTCTATTTTGCTCCATGTTGAACCGGTCCTCGCAGCTTGTCCCGACCCGGACGACCCGATATGATCGCCCCAATACAGGTCATTCGCGTCGCGGTCAATGCATAACTCAGTTTTGGAAAGATGACACGTGTACACATGATCTTCTAATAAGCATCTTAACTCTCTCAATCAAACACCTCATCGGTCCATGCATGAGTCACGAGAAATTTCAGGATATACAAATTGTTGTGATAGTGATGGTCAAAATCATGTGAAATAGGGTATGAAGAGGGACATAGACCCGACATCTATTGATCACAAGCTGATAGCGTCCAGCTATGTCGTCAAAGTAGAAAGAAAAATTAAGCATATCATGATGATGTCACATACATGCATACATACGCCAATGCCGACATCGGCGAGCTTGACGGAGTCGACAGACTCCATGGGTCGTATTAATCATCTGGAACAATACGTTCGTATGACAATACATCGGTTACGCATGCGTGACTGCGTGCTTCCGGCCGGCTGCCCGTTGTATACGTACGTGTGTTGTTTTGTGTTGCTTGCGGCAACTACGAAGCCTGATTGATCAAGAGCAAGACTAGCTAGAAGAAGCTAGCTTTGCACTACGGGTGGATCGGTCAGATCACGTCGGCTTGCTTCTTCGTCTTCGTCGTTCGTCGATGCGTATCGTCGTTATCGGAAAGTACTCGACGTCGGGTCTGAGCCAACAATGCAATCGATTAGGGGCTAGTGTGGCGCGCGGCCGAGTCAGACATTGTATGTTGGATGTGATGCGAGCGACGTTCATCGGGTCAGGCCTGGTCGGGAGAAGTTGTGATGACCAGTTCAGCAGAGAGAAAAATAGACAGGAAAAAAGATTCACGTGACAGAACGCTCGCAAAGTTTTAAAAAGGGTAAATCGTGACAGAACATTTCCTAAACGGGGTAAAACGAATGAAATCTCACTAAATGGGGTAATTAGTGTCAAAATTGTCAAAATAGAGGGTAAAAAACAAAATTCACTCTTTATTTATTTAAGCATGGTTGGTCCTCTCATTTATAACAGTGACCTGCATGTCCTAACAGAGTGATGAACTTGCCACTATATGGCTGGATGATGAAGATGTAAGAGCTGCCATTCACGCCAAACCGGTATGATGGTTGATTGGTTGATGCGAGGCAAATTAGTGTGAATTCAATCCTGAAATTGGCACATATTAACCTCCTCTTGTTTGTCGGGAACAACCTCGATCCTCGATCGGAAATGACACATCAGAAAAGCTTAATTGGATCATGGGAATTGAACACTGCAAGAATAGACTACACTCATGATACAGGCAGCATGGTGGAGTACCACAAAAGATTCACAGCTATGGAATATCGCGTACTTATTTACAGGTATGGGGCACACCTGCAAATTGATCATTTGACAATGTTAACACCGAGTAATTTGTTTCCTGTGATAGAAGACACCAACTAATA
The DNA here is from genome assembly GCF_904849725.1 of Hordeum vulgare subsp. vulgare. NCBI lineage: Eukaryota > Viridiplantae > Streptophyta > Magnoliopsida > Poales > Poaceae > Hordeum > Hordeum vulgare. Next base: position 409,677,363 of record NC_058519.1, on the reverse strand, counting down.
TATGAAATCAAATTTGCGTGAAGATTCAGTGTAGAACAGGTTGAACTACTACCACTAGGGAATAATAATACATTCAATTGTCCAAGCAAAACTGACAGTTTTTTCTACTAAAGCAAAAACTAACAGATTGGTTGTGCATAACACATTTTGTGCTTAGGGTCATTGCTATGGAAGAGGAAAAAAAATATGTTTGAATAGGATAGTGAAGCACAAGTCTCAGATCATACCAAATTACTTCGATTCAATGTAAAGAACGTGATATAACCTTCACGAGAAAACAACCCTTCCAAACTTCAGTCCTGCTATTTTTTGTGAGCAAATTCGTTCAGACAATAGTCCTAGACTCTTGGTACCTGAAATAGGACTTAGTTCTTACCAATAAGGATATTTGTCAATTGTCATAATAACCTTTAATTCATATGCTTACATAGTTATATTGGTGTGCATGTGTCGTGCTTAAGGCATAAAGTTGTCCATTTGGAATGCTTAACACGAACGGTGGAAACACAATCATCAGAGAAAATCAATGCTTAAGCTACAAAGGAGATATTAAAAAGTATGGTATATTCCATTGTGGATTTTTGGCACTATGGGTCACAAATTGGTCATCTTTTACAACTCACAAGCGTGTAATTTATTTATTTATTTATTGTGAATAACTCATAAGTGTGTAACTGTACAGTGGAGATCATGATCTTTGTATCCCTTTCACTGGAACGGAGGCATGGGTCAGATCATTAGGCTACCGAGTTGTCGATTCATGGCGACCATGGCACTTTGGGGGGCAAGTTGCTGGGTATGATGTTGTACCATTTTTCTCTACAATTGTAGATCTTTCTCATTGAGTTCATCATTTACATATATTTATGGTTTAGTTATACATCTGCCATCTGATGCACCAATTGATACATGACAAGCACTCTCTAACATAGCCATTGAAAATTGAACACACGCGAGAATTCAAAAGCAATCTAGATTAAGAAAAGGAGCTACATGCATGGTTTTATCACTATATTTAATTGGAAACAGAGACAAATGTTTTGCCTCATCTCATTAATTAAGTAGAGTTACCCGGTCCTCAAGTTGTTTTGGACTTCATGTTAGGATTAACAAAACATTAAAAAAAAGACGTGTATCTGAACTGCTTTAAGTTACCTGTTTTATGCGACTGCAGATATACACAAGGCTATGATCGCAATCTCACCTTCCTCACCATAAAGGTATGTAAGCAAGCTTTAAAGTCCAGCTGGAGAATGTTGTAGAGACACATCTAACATATTAGATTGGTTTTCCATCTTCAGTGACTTGCCCGATGCCGTGTCTAAACCAAACTTAAATTGAAAAGAGTTTACCATATGACTGAGGGTTTTTGACAAGTTACCATGTTTCAGGGATCTGGCCACACTGTTCCTGAGTACAAGCCCAAAGAATCGCTGGCATTCTACACCCACTGGCTGTTTGGAGAAAAGATCTAAATTGACCTAAATGAAACAATCAAATTTTGTAAACATGCATCTTTTTTTCCCTAGCTGTTCCTATTTTAGACTTTGATAAAGACTGTACCTGTTTTCCGTGTCAAACCCAATAAACAATCCAAGGCTCTGATAAATTTCCACGTACATTCTCTTGCCGAGCGTTCGAAACAAACTGCCTTAACACAACCGTTTATCTACACCCATAAACACCAGAAAAGCAGATAAAATAGACATAAATCTGGACGTTAGCACTGTACCAGAAAACATTACACCTGGCGACGTTAAAACTCATGAACCAATCATCTTGAAACTGCCCAGTAACAGAAGCATGAAGATTCGTCCAACACACTATGTAGTTCGCCGAAAGTTTTAGCTGCCTACTGAGTAAGCTACTGCAGAAAGAAGTATCATGGAGATCAAGAGAAATATTGCAGCAACACAAGGCTTCTGCTACAACATACCATACCATTCCTCCCAGATGACCACTTGAACTTCAGCAGCAGACAACACCTACTATGTGTTAATGTGGCAAGCTTTCATATGGTTTGCCAGCAACAGCAACTAAAATGGATCGCAAGTCAGTATATATGCGAACTTGAGAATAGACCAAACAGCAGGTTACACTGTCGGTTTCAGGGAAAAGCAGCAGGAAACGAACAAAAAAATTACACAAGTGAACCTTCACTCTCTCGTGCAAAATGTATACTTAAAATGCATCAGAAACACACTGAAGTTGCTTATTGCGATAATCCTAACCCAGAAACATTTTTGCTGGAACAAATTCAATTACGAAGGTATCCATGTCGGAGCAAAACAGCAGAGCCATGCCCAGGAAGCTATCAGCAATTTGTTACTGCGACCCACGCACAGATCAACACTACAGTAGCTCCATGTCAGCTGCAGTGGCTGAACCATCGGCGTAAACAGGGTGGAGAGTGTGCCCAGCTACAGGTTCAACATGAATCCATTTCCTGCCAGTCAGCTTATTCCGCTCAAACCGTACATGGCCTTCCTTCAGAGAGAAGATAGTGTGATCCTTCCCCATGCCAACATAGTTCCCAGGATGGAAGCGGGTTCCTCTTTGTCGTACGATGATGTTTCCTGGTTCCACTTTCTGGAAAAGTAAAACGAGTGTAAACGTTGGAGAGCAGTGTATGAGATCATTTTCCTTCTTTTGGCTATAATAATGAGATGAGTACAGCAACTACCAATGTTACAATGTATTGTATCGTTAAAGCAGATGCCAAAATATCAAAAGTATTAGCTATTTTTATGTGATTAAGTCATTTAGGTCATTATTCACCTAATCTTGTTCAAGGCCATGGACAGACAGAAACATCAAAACCATAAGGAGCATTTGAAGATGGTACCTCTCCACCAAATTTCTTAACACCCAGATACTTGGGGTTAGAGTCGCGGCCATTTTTTGTTGACCCAGCAGTCTTTTTTGTAGCCCAACGCCTCAAAACCAAGCTCATTCCCCCAGATGTCTCTGGAATTAAGTACATACATAAAAGGATCAGGCCACTTGTTTAGAAAAGGAACAAGATACAAAATCAAAACTTTGATGTCACAAACTGCCTAAAGCCTCATCACCTGTTGAGCTAGTGTACACCGGAACATTTGAGATCAATTCTTTGATGTTTACTCTCCTAAAAACTGATGAGAAGGCCATCTTGCTTGATACAGTTTACCTGTAGTCACTATAAGGATTCTCTCAGATAGACATTAATACTGTACTGTGGACGAAAAACAAATCATACTCATGCATCGTGCCTTTTTCTGCATTCCATTCCATGGTGATTAGTACGTTGCTCTACTTCTACTAAGCCGGAGAGTCAATCTATAAGTGTCCAAAAGGCCTCCACTAACCAATGTTAGTCCTCTGGTGCTCGCTTGTTAACCTTTTCCCATTTGTGTTTGATTTAACAGAAAACTAGATGTAGTGACAGTGATCCACGCATTAAACTACAAAGTGTTCAGTACAAGGTGCATACTTTAGTGGCGAGCAGCAGATCAAATACAAGGTGCATACTCACCCCAAATCAAATAGGCAGAAACACGTTGTTTTTCTTCAGATATCTAATTCACAAGCAGAATAAGTGTGCTGAAGCAAACTTCGCAAAATAAAGCTTCATGGCTAATGGAACAGTAGAGTTCAATTGGATGCAACATCAGGAATTGGTGAGAAAACTGATTTGAATCAAGAAACTTTCAGGAGCTCTCTACCGTTTTAACTGCCTCGCCTGGACCACTAACTAATGAATTTTGGATTCAAACTTGCTCAGAAGAACTAATGCTAAATCAGCTATTAAGCATAGGTCATTTTCTTTCTATTAACAAAACTGAATTCATCATTTTCCCTTCATCTCCCAACCATCTATCACTGAGTGTAACCCGACTGCAAATATTGATGGTGGATATATCCAAGGATTTTAATGCATAACCCCCACGTGTTGTACAGGTAGTCCTGGACATTTATTAGCATGTTACATTCAGATCTGAGCAAATTGTGGCTAAAAAACATGGGCCTAGCACAGTTCCTGGAGGGATATTAAGAACTCCAGATATCCAAAAGCAAGACTGCTAAAAGTGATGAGAAATTATATTTGGTTACAATTCCACGACAAACAAGAAGGGAGCAACTAGTGTATAAATCATATTATGCCTGAGCTATGAGGAAAGTTACTGACATACAGCCATAAAAAATGTTGGACAATCTTATCCCTTAGTTACCAAAGGTACTCGGTCTACAACGATTAATATAATATTTAATTATGAACATTGTCAGTCAGGTCACAACTAGAACAATATGGAACTTCTCTTTTTTTGCGAATTAGAACAATATAGAACTTCTCTTTTTTTGCGAATTAGAACAAATATAGAACTTGACAACAGCAACAAACTTACTTCATCAGAGCAAGCAGAACTAGAAAACTATACAGATAATAGTCCACCACCATAACAGTTATTGCAAAATAATTTTTTGCCAATAATTATGACGGAAAGCAAATCTAACGATTGTTCCGACATGGTCTAGATACATAGAATTTGAAATCGAACATACATGAATAGTCAATGTGGGGAAGTAAATAGGGGAGACAATGTATGCTGCAATGACAAAACGAAAAACAAGGATAATAAGTTGTCGGTGATAATTAGTAACACTTCACACTGTCATACAGGGGTACTAAGAAGCACCGATATAGGGACACGACACGGGGATAAAGCAATTTCTGAGAAGGAGCCTTAGGCCTTGTTTAGTTGTAGGGGATTGGGTTGATCCCTGCTTGTCACCCAATCCCCTGCATATCAGTCCAGATCACCCCCCCCCCCTCTTCAGATCTCATTTGTTGTTACACCATGTTCGGATGTCTGTATTGGAGACCCCCATGTTGAATTGGTTGTATTTCCAATTTGGAGCGGAAACTGTAATGGACATGAATACGAATTCACATGTTTGGATGATCCTGGTAATGGGCCATGGAATCTCAATATGGAATCCTGTTCGGATGACATACTATGGAATTGCATATGCTTTGTGTAATATTTTCCTATGGTGGACCAATTAAAGTTAGCTAACAATTACATGGACAAGAAAGTAAATGTCAGGAGAAACAATCATACCCTGAGGTAGTGAGGTACAACAAATGCATCCTGACGATTGTTTCTCATTGCATCACACAACACTCTGGAGTCCGATACAGATCCCTCCCAGCCAGGTAGAACATAAAGAAATTTCATGTTCCAGTCAACAGCACCTAGCATGTTAGTGCTGATCGCTTGCTTTCTATTCCTATACCTTCCTTGGTCAGCCGAATTGACAGAAACAGCAACATGACACCCATCTAGTGCTCCCAATGCATTGCCAAACCACTTCCATTTGTAATAATCCAGAGGCTCGACAGATGGATTGGGAAGCTTGATAAACTCCCCATTTAGTGAAAGAGTGCCACGCAAGATCCTCATTTTAATACCATGTCCAACCACCAATAAAAACATAGCAACCCTTTCTTCTACAATCACATATATGCTATCAATAAGACCACACTTCTCGCGCAACATTGTGCACAGAGCATGAAAAATTATTTTAGTTAGTCATAACTCATCGTAGCAAGTGACTTTGGATCCATTGTACATTTCTTTCAACACATACTTCCTAAGACATTATCGCTACTCCTCGTCACTAAAAGCATCCCAAACTCTTCGGTGCCCTCTGCGTACTAAGATATGCTAGCGAAAGACAAACTGACTCAACATACATCCATGTCAATACAATCCGTTTTCTCTTTCTTCTTTTGTTTTCTTCGGTAATTGAAGCAATTAATTCCAGTTGAGACATGTCAACATTATGCTAAATTTCATACAACACAGAAGACCATATGAAATTCACATAAGCATGCATCATTCAATATAGACCAGCACACAAGAACAAATTAGCATGCCTCCCATCATTCAATCAATGAGCAGCTCATACCTTTAACTCGGCCTCCCGGTGTTCCCCTTATCAGCGAGACCTGCAAAACATGAATCTGTGGTTAGTAAATAAAATGGGAAAATGGAAAGCAGGGGAAGAATATGAACAAGGGAAGGGGAAGACTTAGAAGGGGGCTGGCTGGTCAAGGAAAAGAAGAGAAGGAAGGGGATCCAGGGAAGGAAGAAGATGGAAGAGGAAGGGGAAGAAGATGGCAGAGGAGAAGGAGAAGAAGATGTGTGTGTGGGGGGGGGGGGGGGGGGGGGGGGATTTGTGGGGCTGCGTCGGCCAGAAGATGGACGGATTGGGGGCCGCGCCTGGCAGCAGGATGGGCGGCGGGATGGATGGTCAGCGGCAGCCAGCGACACAGGCGAGTTACAGGGCCGCGCCGGGCTGCAAGACAGGCGGCGGGATGGAGTAAAGGTGGCTCCAGGATAGGGAAAGGGGCGGCAGCCATGGGGGCTTGAAGATCCGCCGCCGCCGGAAAGGGAACGAGGAGGAGGAGTGCCAGGGCGTGGGGAACCCTACCTGCGCATGCGCCGCCGCCTAAGGCTGTGTTCGGTTGACACGGTTGTGAAGAGGTTTTGGCACGGATTGAAGTGGATTTAATTCCCTACAAGTCAAAATCCCCTCAAATCCCATTCAATCCTTTTGACAAAGGATGTAACCGAATGAGGTCTAAGAGCATCTCTACTGGAACCCTCAAACCCTTAAATCTAACACCAGTTTTAAGGATTGAGAATTAACATTTTTTACATTTTTAAGGGTTGAAAAACAGGGGCAAAGACTAGAACCTCAAACCCAACCCTTATAACGGATAAGGCTTGGTTTTGAGGGTTCTAGTCTTTGCCCCAACCCCAACCCTTAAAACTGCCATTTCATATATCACACATTTCATCACATTTCATCATATGACATATCACAAATTCGATCACATTTGACATAAAACAATAATCATTCTAGTTATTATTACACCACCGAATAAAACAATAATCATTCAAATCATTACAACAATGTTTGAGCAAATTACAACAATTGTTCGAATCAAATAGGACACAGAAAAGTAAAACAAAGATACATCATGGGCCAATGCGCCGCCCATCCAAATGCCAGTGGTGCTCTACTAGATCATCCCGGAGCCGACCATGAGTGGTTCCATCCTCAATCTCACAATGTGCTTGAAGAAAAGCTTGTATGCGAGAAGGGTTTCTTTTCGGGGCGCGGAGGGGCGGCGGGGCGGCGGCCGGAGCGCGGGGGGCGGAGGGGCGGCGGCGGCCGAGGCGGATTCCTCCCGCGCGGGGGAACCAACTGCCTCCCGCGCGAGGTGGGAAAATGAGTGCGGGTTGGGGGCAGTTTTCCCTCCCAACCCTTACTTCTACAGGGTGGAAAAGGGGTTTGAGGGTTGGACCTCTAATTCTTTTTTACGGGTTTAAGGGTTTAAGGGTTCTAGTCTACGCCGTTTTTCCGATGAAAATTGTAAAAAAAAACGATTATTTTTAAGGATTTGAGGGTTTGAGGGCTCTACAAGAGATGCTCTAAGTGCGTGCCCGGTTGCGTGGGTGGCTTTAGGCTGCATTGCATAGGGAAACCTAGATGACCATGGCTTGGTCGAGCGGATGCAAAGTTCAGCCAAGATTGATGTTTGGTGAACTTGTACGATTCCTGTATAGCATGGTTGTACGAGGTGCAGTTCTTGTGAATGTTGCTAAAATTGATACAAAAGCCGGAGCATATGCAGCAGCGTCGAGCGATGGGATGCGGAGCTTGGTGGTTCCAGACGGTTGGATCCGGCGAGTGGCAACGATGCTTGGTGGAGGGGGACAAAGATGGCCGCACTTGACGTGTGTGACGGCAGCCGCCGTGCTTGGTCGAGGAAACTCACCAGCGAACGCGATATTCCTCTGTGTGGTGTCACGAGGAGGCAGGATCCGGCGGCAGTAGCAACACTTGGTGGAGGCGAACGAAGTTGGCGGCGTTTAACAAGGGCGGCGATGGCGGCGCTTGGTACAGAAGAACGGAGGTGGTGGTGCTTGACAAAGATGGATTCGACGACTCTTGGTCGATTGGATCCAAGGGATAGGGGGAGCTTTACTGGCGGCGACGCGTGATCAAGAGAAGGACGGAGGAACGAGCCTGCACGAGAGTGTTCCCCTCAGCCTGGCTGAGAACCTGGGAGGCCATCCGTCGGGTCAAGCTGAAGCATCCATATAACTTACCAAACAACCTAGATATTGCATGATGGATGCAAACCAGATGCAACACATGGAACCAAACCAAGCTTCTCGCGATAGCAACTAGTTAGCGAGCACTCCTTCGGGAGCCTCCGAACGATCACTCTCGCACGCCGCCATTTGGCGCGTTTTCAGCCGCCGCCACATGTAGGCTCTGAACGTTCCCTTCGTATTTTATTTTTTTTATTTTTTTCGCACGTGTTTTTGGCTTTTTAGAGTAATTTTTTCGGATTTTTTTGGTGTTCCGGTTTTCAACTGTCTTTCGTAACTTTTGGATGAAAAAAATCACGAAAAAACCGTGTTTTCAGTGTTTTTACGGAAAAACACGTTTTCTATTTTTTTTGCAAGAGGCATGGTTTTATCTTCGCGGGAGACACGGCCGTGCCTCTCGGAAAGAGAGAAAAATGTGTTTTCTGTTTTTTTGTGAGAGACGCGGTTTTGCTTCCGTGAAAAGCACGGTTTTGCATTCGCGAGAGGCACGCCCGTGCCTCTCAGAAAGGGGGGAAACGCGATTTTCTGTTTTTTTTGCGATAGACATGGTTTTGCTTTCGCGAAAGGCGCACTTTTGCTTTCGTGAGAGGCACGCCCGTGCTTCTCCCGAAAGGGAAAAACATAAGGCATGGTTTTGTTTCCGCAGAAGGCATGGTTTTGCCTTCGCGAGAAGCACGCCCGTGCCTCTCCCGATAAGGGAAAAACGCATTTTCTGCTCTCTTTTTTTCCGCGAGAGGCACGGTTTTGTTTCCGCAGAAGGCATGGTTTGCCTTCGCGAGAAGCACGCCCGTGCCTCTCCCGATAAGGGAAAAACGCATTTTCTGCTCTCTTTTTTTCCGCGAGAGGCACGGTTTTGTTTCTGCGAGAGGCACGATCTGTGCCTCTCGGAAAGGGGGAAAACGCGTTTTCTTTTTTTTCTATTGCGTGAGGCACGGTTTTTTCGTGAAAAAAAAATCGTCAAAACCTATCAACATGGGATCTAGTTTCGAAGATCTTGACGCCGTAAAACCAATAGTAGGGATGAAAACAGAATGGAGACGGACGGAAATGGGGGCTACCAGATTTGTTTTCATATTTTTTATAGAAGCGGAAACGAATACAGAAACCCTAGAAATGAATATGGAAACGGATAATACCGAAAACAGACACAGAGCGAATAGGAAACGGACACGGAAACTTAAGTGGGCATTGTCCTTGAGTCGTGTAGAAATAAACATAAACTGAAAATATAATGAAATGTTACTGAGAATAAAAATAATATGATTATATTGGTGCCTTAGCATAGTATAGTAGTAGTACTGAACAATTGTGTCTAGGGTCTAGTTAAGTATGTATGTGACAATTGGGCCTCAAATGACCAATTATGATCATTGTGTCATTGTGCGTTGTTTGGTAGTTGGGCTACAAAGTAGCCATAGGCCTATACAAAAAATGGAAATTTCATATTTGCGGAAATCGAAAGTTTAGTTTCCACCTATGTTCCATCGAAAAACACAGTTTTGTTTTTGTTTTCGTTTCTGCATAAAATATTCCATTTTCATTTCTGTTTTGCAAATTTTCATTTCGGTTTTCATATTTTCTCTTCATTTTCATTTTTACTCCGGAAAAACAAAAAGTTTTCACTCCATTTTCATCCCTAGCCAACAGTGAAAATCGTTCGAGATTTGGACACACGGTTTAGGAGATAAAAATATTTTGAAAATATGGATCTACGAAAAAAGGGAAAACTTCCAGATTGCAACAAGTGGCACGCATGCAGTGCGCGACTTGTCGCAATCTGTGAAGGTGAGAATACTCGTTGGAAGGTGTACTCGCTAACTACTGATTTCGGGTTCTCGCGCAGGGAGTAAAGGGAAGCTCATACCTGCCGCTAATTGCGGCAAGGAGCCCATGCGCCGCACAAGGGGCGCTCCAACTAGGCCAACCCAGTTATTTTCCTTCTTGGTAATTTCCTTTTTTCGTTTTTTCTTCCCTTTTTCCTTTTCTTTTATATTTGAATCAAAAATATTATTTGAATTTGAAGAACAATTTTTTAAAACGTGAAAAAAATTGGAAGCGCAAACAATTTTTTAAAGCACGAATATTTTCTGAATCTTGAGAACAAAATTTTAAAAAGGAGAACAATTTTTAAAACCCTGAACAAATATGAAAGCCCAAACAAATTTTTGAAGCACCAACACTTTTTGAATTTCGAGAACAAATTTTGAAACCAAGAACAATTTAAAAAAACGTGAACAAATTTGGAAGCACGAAGAATTTTTTAAAGCACAAACATTTTTTGAATCATGAGAACAAAAATTTGAAAAGGAGAACAATTTTAAAAAAGCCGAATAAATTTTAAAAGCACGCATACTTTTTGAATTTTGAGAACAAATTATGAAACAAAGAACATTTTTTAAAAAACGTGAACAAATTGGAAGCACGAACAATATTTTAAAGCACAAACATTTTTTGAATCTTGAGAACAAAATTTTGAAAAGGAGAACAATTTTGAAAACAACGAGCAAATTTGAAAGTGCGAAGAAATTTTTAAACCATGAATATTTTTTGAATTTTGAGAACAAATTTTGAAACCGAGAACAATTTTTAAAAAACGTGAACAAATTTAGAAGCACAAACAATTTTTTAAAGTACACATAACTGTTGAATGTTGAGAGCAATATTTTGAAAAGGAGAACAATTTTTAAAACCACGAACTAATTTGAAAGTGTGAAAAAAATAATAAAGCACAAACATTTTTGAATTTTGAGAATAAATTTTGAAACCTAGAACAATTTTAAATAAAACGTGAATGAATTTGGCAGCACAAATAATTTTTTAATATACGGACATTTTTTGAATCTTGAGAACAAATTTTGAAACTGAGAACATATTTGAAAATTCTGAACAAATTTCAAAAGCGCTAACATATGTGTAAAGCACGAACATTTTTTGAATTTTGTGAAAAATATTTGAAAGCAAGAACAATTTAAAAAAATACGAACAAATTTGGAAGTGCAAATTATTATTTTTAAAGCACAAGCATTTTTTGAATCTCAAGAAAAAAAATTAGAAAGGAGAACAATTTGAAAAAAAACGAAACAAATTTTTAAAGCACGAACATTTTTTGAATTTTGAGAACAAATTTTGAAACCAAGAACAACTTTTAAAAAACATGAACAAATTTGGGAGCGCGATTTTTTTTAAAGCACGAATATTTTTTGACTCTCGAGAACAAAATTTTCAAAAGGAGAACAATTTTGATAAAAAACCGAACAAATTTGAAAGCGCGAACATTTTTAAAATTTTTAGAACAAATTTTGAAACCGAGAACAAATTTTAAAAAATCGTGAACAAATTTAGAAACATGAACATTTTTTACAGCATAAACATTTTTAAAATCTTGAGAACAAATTTTGAAACTGACAATAGATTTGAAAAACCCCAAACAAATTTGGAAACGCAAACAAGATTTTAAAGCACAAACATTTTTTGAATTTTAAGAGCAAATTTTGATATTGGGAACAATTTTGAAAAATCATGAACCAATTTGAAAGCGCGAACAATTGTTTGAAGCACAAACATTTTTTGAGTCTTAAGATTTGTTTTCTGAAACTGAGAACAAATTTGAATATTAAGAACCAATTTTGAAACCGAGAACAATTTTTGGAAACTTTTTTTTAAAATATATTTTTTTCGAAATAAAAAATATATTGAAAATCCAGAACATTTTTAAAAATAGAAACATAAAATAAAAATGAAAAAGAAAAAGAAAAAACTGGTTCAAAAAAATCTTCTAGAAGTTTTCCAAAACCGGGCACGACAATCCCGCTACGTGGGTCAGACCGATCCCCCGCCCGCTGTGTGTGAAGCCTCGACACTACTTCGCAAAGAGCGGCAAATAGAGTTTTTCGAGTAAAGCCAAGTCTCGGTCGAGTCTGTGTCCCAAGCGATAACTTTTGCGGGAGAGATAAATACACTTGTGTGTTTATTGTATTTAAACCAATATAGTCACCAAACTTTGGAATACACTTCTTACAATCACTATATACGCGAAGCAAAGCGGTGATTATGCGGTCACTCACTCACCATATAACATCGTATTACACTTGTTGACCAGTCAAATGGATCGGTTGATTAGTCCCGAGTCGTTGATGTCGTGGTTCGTGTGCGCCCCACCGCCTCGCTGCTCGCCGTAGCTAGCCCTGCTCCGCACCATGTCCGCTCCGAGCCGCAGCTGCTAGATCAAAAAAACTCTACTCCCCACGCTTCTCTATCCCCGCTCCGTGGCGAGCAGCTGCAAGGAGCCGCGGGGTCTCGGTGTAATCTGGTGGTAGAAGGTGGTCGGGTCGGGCGGGATGGAGGAGCAACGGGGCGGCGGATTTGGAGGGGGCTGGGCGATGAGGGAAGTGGTGGTGATGCAGCAGGACCGAAGGCGGCGGTGGGATGAGGAGGTATGGCGCCAGATGTTCGGCGGAGGGGCGACCATCCATGTCGCGGCGGCCGCAGCCGCGTTGGGCCACGAGGAGCAGCAGCACGTGACGGAGTACGACGACCATGAGGGCGACGCAGAGGCACGTTCTACGAGAGCGAGGCGGGCGGGTCGTTGGAGCCCAAGCCGCACGGGACCTCTGACCGCCCGCGCGGGGGAGGCGGATCCGGCAGCAAGCGCACCCGCGCCGCCGAGGTGCACAACCTCTCCGGGAAGGTGCTGGCTCTCTATCGTGAACCCTTCTCCCGTGAGTTCGCTTTGCTTTTCTGCTCTTCTCGCCATGTCCGTTTTTTCGGCCGCTCATTGTTTGTTTGCTTGATTGGGGTGCATCGACGAAGGGACAAGATCAACGAGAAGATGAAGGCGTTGCAGAGCCTCATACCCAATTCTGGTGGCCAGGGTTTGTGGTGGGGGTTAATCGACTCTTCCACGCCCTAGAGTCGATATAAGGGAATTAAAGAGTCTCATTGAAGGACCTTGGAGAAGCATAAAGGGCTATTTGAATAAGTGTTTTTCAATGAAGTACCTTGGAGAAGCTGCTTACATATTAGGCATCAAGATCTATATGGATAGATCGAGACGCCTCATTGGTCTTTCACAAAGCACATACCTTGACAAGATATTGAAGAAGTTCAATATGGATAAGTCCAAGAAGGGTTCTTGCCTGTATTGCAAGGTGTGAGATTGAGCACAGCTCAATGCCCGATCACGACAGAAGATAGAGAAAAGATGAGTATCGTCCCCTATGCTTCAGCCATAGGCTCTATTATGTATGTCATGCTGCGTACTAGACCTGATGTGAACCTTGCCATAAGTTTGGTAGGGAGGTACGAGAGTGATCCCAGAGTGGATCACTGGATATCGGTCAAGAATATCCTTAAGTACCTGAAAAGGACTAAATATATGTTTCTCGTTTATGGAGGTGCCGAAGAGCTCGTCGTAAAGGGTTATGTCGATGCTAGCTTCGACACAGATCCCGATGACTACAAGTCACAAACTGGATACATGTATATTATGAATGGTGGGGCAGTCAGCTGGTGCAGTTGCAAGCAAAGCGTCGTGGCGACATCTACATGTGAAGCGGAGTACATAGCTGCTTCGGAAGCAGCACAAGAAGGAGTCTGGATGAAGGAGTTCATCACCGACCTAGGAGTGATTCCCAGTGCGTCGGGCCCGATGACTCTCTTCTGTGACAACACTGGAGCTATTGCCATTGCCAAGGAGCCCAGGTTTCACAAGAAGACCAAGCACATCAAGCGCCGCTTCAACTCCATTCTTGGATACATCTAGGATGGAGATATAGATATTTGTAAAGTACATACGGATCTGAATGTCGCAGATCCGTTGACTAAACCTCTTCCACGAGCGAAACATGATCAACACCAGAATTCTATGGGTGTTCGATTCATCATAATGTAACTAGATTATTGACTCTATTGCAAGTGGGAGACTGTTGTAAATATGCCCTAGAGGCAATAATAAAATGGTTATTATTATATTTCCTTGTTCATGATAATTGTCTATTGTTCATGCTATAATTGTATTAACCGGAAACCGTAATACATGTGTGAATACATAGACCATAACATGTCCCTAGTGAGCCTCTAGTTGACTAGCTCGTTGATCAATAGATGGTCATGGTTTCCTGGCCATGGACATTGGATGTCATTGATAACAGGATCACATCATTAGGAGAATGATGTGATGGACGAGACCCAATCCTAAGCATAGCACAAGATCGTGTAGTTCGTCTACTAGAGCTTTTATAATGTCAAGTATCTTTTCCTTAAACCATGAGATTGTGCAACTCCCGGATACTGTATGAATGCTTTGGGTGTATCAAGCGTCACAACGTAATTGGGTGATTATAAAGGTGCACTATAGGTATCTCCGAAAGTGTCTGTTGCGTTGGTACGAATCGAGACTGGGATTTGTCTCTCCGTGTGACGGAGAGGTATCTCTGGGCCCACTCGGTAATACATCATCATAATGAGCTCAATGTGACTAAGGAGTTAGCCACGGGATCATGTGTTACGGAAAGAGTGAAGAGACTTGCCGGTAACAAGATTGAACAAGGTATAAGGATAGCGGCGATCGAATCTCGGGCAAGTATCATACCGGTAGACAAAGGGAATTGTATACGCGATTGAGTGAATCCTTGACATCGTGGTTCATCCCATGAGATCATCGTGGAACATGTGGGAGCCAACATGGATATCCAGATCCCGCTGTTGTTTATTGGCTGGAGAGGTGTCTCGGTCATGTCTGCATGGTTCCCGAACCCATAGGGTTTACACACTTAAGGTTCGGTGACACTAGAGTTGTAATGGGAATCGTATATGTGGTTACCGAAGGTTGTTCTGGGTCCCGAATGAGATCCCGGACGTCATGAGGAGTTCCAGAATAGCCCAGAGGTGAAGATTTATATATGGGAAGTCCAGTTTCGGTCACCGGAAAGGTTTCGGGATTTATCGATATTGTACCGGGACCACCGAAAGGGTACCGAGGGTCCACCGGGAGGGTCCACCTGTCCCGGAGGGCTGCATGGGCCGAAAGTGGAAGGGAACGAGCCCTTGGTGGGCTAGTGCGAGCCAGCATAGGAGGCCCAAGGCGTCTAGGGAAAAACCCGAGGGCGTGGGGTTGCCTCCCTCCGACTTGGGAGGCAAGCCACCCCTAGGGTTGTCGCCGCCCCTCCTAGGGAACCCTAGGGTGGCCGTCTCCCTCTCCCTCCCTCCTATAAATAGTGGGGGGTTTGGGAGGGCTGCACACACCTTGAACCTCTCCCCTTGGCGCAGCCCTACCTCTCCACTTCTCCTCCTCCGCGGTGCTTGGTGAAGCCCTGCCGGAGAACCATAAGCTCCACCGCCACCACGCCGTCGTGCTGCCGGAGCTCTCCCTCAACTTATCCTTCACCCTTGCTGGATCAAGAGGGAGGAGACGTCCCCGGCTGTAGGTGTGTTCAACACGGAGGCACCTTCCGTTCAGTGCTTGGATCGGATCGCCGCGAGTATGACTCCATTGACCGCGTTCATAGTAACGCTTCCGCTTAGCGATCTTCAACGGTATGAAGATGCTCTCCCTCTCTCGTTGCTGGTTTCTCCTAGTTTGATCTTGGTGACACGTAGGAAAATTTTGAATTATTACTACGTTCCCAACACATGTGTGTATTTATCTCTTTGCGGGACGAGGGCAATTCCACCCAAATTGGAGGCATATACTCCATAACTCTATATCGCGGGAGGGTTGCGCATGTAGATGCAATTTCAACATCTCCAACACGCGCGATATTAGCGCCACGGTTACTAAATTGCATTTTTTGCACGCGCAGCAGTTCCGGACGCTCCAACGAAGACGCAAAAAACGCGCGGGCGGCATAAATGGTTTAGGGCACAGGGCGAAACGGCATTGCATGCTGCTTATTTTGTGCGCCTGCTCACCCGTGCTGCACGCTCGAGCGCCCGCGCCGCACTGTCGCCACCCTCTCCGACCCGCCCCGCCTTCGCCCCGCCCCACGCCGCTGCCAACGAGTTCGCCCGATGGATGGCCGCGCCGACATCCCCCTCGCCCCTTCCTATGCTTCTAACCCCTCCACCGCCACCGCATACCCTAGCCCGAGGAGCTTTGGCTTCGCCTCCGTCGGTGCTCCTCCAACCACCGTTCTCGTGCGCGGCCTTTTCATGGCGTCACGGACGACCTTGGCCAGTGGCGTTATGCCGGCGCTCGTCGTGAAGCCACGTGTCCCCCTCTCAAAGATCCCAAATGGGACGACGACGAAAGCGCACACTTAAAGTTTAGCTTGTCTGCTCGAGCGGTGCGTACATAATTTTTTTACAGCGACCGTTGGAGCCAGCGCTTTGTGACGCGCAAAAATCACTATTTCGATGTTGTATTCTTATTTTAGCTTGCGAGACGGTTGCGCGCTTGTTGGAGATGCTCTCGATGAAGCATCTCATTTTCATGGCAATTTCCAGTTAATGGCGCCAACAGTCGCCATCATCACCGCCCCCCTCGTACTCATCGTTGTCTCCCTCCTCGCTCCCAACACCCTTGGATCCACCCGCCGCCGACCCCTCGAGGACCACCGCCGACCATAGGAAGAGGGAGAGGAGATGAAGACCTCACCAGACAGAAGGTCGCACTCGACGTCGTTGGCGTCGGAGGCATCGACGACGTCTCGGCTTTTTTTCCAGCGAAGCATCTCATTTTCGTAGCTATTTTCAGTTAATGGCGCCAACAGTCGCCATCACCACCGCCCCCTCGTACTCATCGCCATCTCCCTCCTCGCTCCCTACACCCTTGGCTCTGCCCACCGTCGACTCCTTTAGGGCAACCGTCGACTAGAGGAAGAAGGAGAGGAGATGGAGATCTCATCGGAGAGAAGGCGGCACTCGACGTCGTCGCTGTCAGAGGCGTCGACGGTGTCTCAGCTAATCGTCGTTTCCTGCGTTGCCACTCCTTGGCCTCGTCGCCTTGTCGCAGGTCAGGAGAGTTTTGTCGCCTCCCGTAGATTCGTTCCATCAGTGAGAGGCGATTCTTTTGGGCCACAAGTGGGAGGCGATCTTTTGGGCCCCGTGGAATGGAGTGGACCGACGCGGTTTGGGTCGGAGATTTCTCCACCTCGGTACAACCGAACAAAGCAAACAACCGATAAATTCTAAAAAAAAATCAAACAAATGATTTAGAAGTGGGGCCCATGTGGATTAGGGAATGATCCCGAGCCATGCATGTGGGTTGGGCGCTAATCAAATAAGGCATCATTAGGCAAAAAAAATTAAAAAAGGAATTTTCTCTTTGTCTCTACATGTGGACAATGCATGCAACCATTTTATTAATTATTTACAAAGACCTCACAAAGAAATACTTCACTAAGTTTGAAGTCACCGGCTAGACAACATCTATCGCTACTTATATCCAGTTAATGAAGGGACGCTGATAGTTTGAGTGTAATACCAAACAGACCTCACAGCAAAGCCTAACATCTAAGACCGGAAGCCCGAACCAAGTGATACGTCTCAAATGTATCGACTTTTCCA
The DNA here is from genome assembly GCF_904849725.1 of Hordeum vulgare subsp. vulgare. NCBI lineage: Eukaryota > Viridiplantae > Streptophyta > Magnoliopsida > Poales > Poaceae > Hordeum > Hordeum vulgare. Next base: position 409,659,688 of record NC_058519.1, on the reverse strand, counting down.
AACACTTTTGCTATTGTTTTGGCCTCATTCTTGCATGATTTGAATGAAACTAACCCGGACTGACGCTCTTTTCAGCAGAGCCCCGTGTAAGGATTTCTTGTGTACAGGAAAATGGACATTTAGACGTCCCGGAAAATTCCCAGAAAAAATAGAGAAAATCCACGCACCTGGAGGAACCATGGGCCAGAAGATGGGCCACAGGGGAGCCACAGGCCCCCCAAGCAACGTGTTGGCGCGGCCTGCCCCCTGACCGCGCCAGGAGGCCGCCTGGGTGGGGCCCACCCCTCTGGTGCCCTACTTTAGCTCCTATTTTTACCCATGACGAGGAAATTCCAGAATAGAAGTCGTTTTGCAAGTTCTCGACGTGGAGCCGCCGCCACCCTCGGTTATTCTTCGGGAGAGCTAATCTGGAGGCTGTTTTGGCCTCTGGAGAGGGGAAATCGTCGCCATCGTCATCACCATTACCACTCCATCATCCTTCCATGGCTTCTCGCATCATGAGTGAGTAATTCCCTGTTGCAGGTGAAGGGGATGTGAGAGATTGGATGAGTTAGATCATGTAATAGTTTGTCGGATTGTTGGGGGCATGTTGCCTATCATCTACTATGGTGTTTATCATCTTTTCTACTACTTGTTACTCTTAATGCTTGTCACTTTGGGCCCGATTGCCATGATTTCAGTTCTGAATACCTTATGTTTTCATGAATATATTTGTGTTCTAGATCCTATCTATGAGTAGTATGCACCTATTATAGTTCGGAACCGGCGATCCCAATGGTGACAGCTTGGGACACCAAAGGGGATGGGCTATAGTTTGAGGATTCCATGTATCCATTGATTGTTAATGCTTTGTTCCGGTGCTCTTTGACAGGAGCACCTTAATATCCATAAGTTCCTTTTGGCCCCGTTGATAGCGGGATGGTAGGACAAAAGATGTTGTGCAAGTTCTTATTGCAAGCACGGACAACTACCTCGGGATACAAGCCTAATGTTTGATATATGCCTAGATGATCATTACATTTCTATGTGCCTTGCCCCAAGTTAAATACATGATATCTCTCATCCATGAACAACCATCCATCTCCTTAGCCTACAGTGTTTTAATCCCGCTCGTCACAAGTAGCTTTACTTTCGCTGTTTTACTTTCGTTGCTTTGCCACCATTATTTCCGTTGCCACCATCACCTCCATATCACCGTTGCTACTCATATTTCGTTGCCAAGTAAGTATCTTTCAGGTGCGTTTGAATTGACAACTCAACTGTTAAAGCTTATAAATATTCTTTGGCTCCCCTTGTGTCAAATCAATAAATTGGGTTAACTTACCCGTGAAGACTGTTGCGATCCCCTACACTTGTGAGTTATCAAGACCTTTTTCTGGCATCGTTGCCGGGGAGCATAGCTTTATTTACAAGTCTACTTGGAGTTATATTGCTTGATACGATTTATTCACTATGGGTAAGAAAGGAGACCCCAAGTTCCAATTTTACCATCCACTATGAGAAAAGGTACGGTTCTTAGCACTAGCGCTACGCTTGATTCGCCTTCCATTATGAGTAAGTTCGCTTCACCACCTTCAGATGCCGCTTCTACTGAGTCTTTTACTATGCCTGATACTTTTGATGATGCTTCTACTACCATTGATGAGCCTGATTTACTTGGTTATTTTATTGAGTCTCAGATTGCTAAGGCTGCTAAGCAGTCTGGAATTGAACTTCCTGTTACACGCTACCCCATTGGTAAATCTTTTGGGTACCCAGACTTGAGCGGTCTCGAGGAAATAATTCTTGATGATGATTATATTGAACTTGATGATGATTTATGCGGGGAACTTACAAAGTGTGCTGACTCTGACCCTGCTTCTGTTAAGAAGCTGCTTGAAAAGCATTCTATGAAGAACAAGTTTACTCCTGATCCTAAGTTTGCTTCATCTCCTATTTGCATTGAGGATGCTGATTTTGATTTCCCTGTCGATCTTTCACTTATATCCACAGTTGAAGCTGACCTTTTTATTGCAGAGAAGATGACGATGCTATTGCAGACCTTACCAAACTCACTGAGTTGGGTGGCTTATTCACTACAGAGGACAATAAGAGAAATTGTTATGTTATTAAGCTACTTCCTTTCTCTTTAAAGGAAGATTCTAAAGCATGGTATGATGCACTACCATGTGGTTCCATTAAGAGTCCTCACGATTTAGCTCAATCTTTTGTTGCTAAATCTTTTCATGCTCATAAGCAACATGCTGCTTTACAAAGAATTTATAACTTTAAACAGCTGCAGGATGAGCACCTCCCTAAATCTTGGGGGAGGTATTGCACTTTGCTTAAGGCTAGACCGGTACATGGAATCCCTAAGAATGAATTGCTTGATATATTTTATGCTGGTCTAACCGATGAATCTAGAACCTATCTGGATAGTTGTGCTGGTTGTGTTTTCAGGGAAAGAACACCGGACGATGACGAAGAACTAGTGGGCAAGATAGCTACGAATCATGATGATTGGTCCGTTCCTCAACCACCTCCATCACCCAAGAAGAGATGTATGCTTTTCTTGAGCCCAAAAGTTATGCAAGAAGCCAAGAAGTCTATGAAAGAGAGAGGTATTAAAACTGAAGATGTGAAGAATCTACCTCCTATTGAGGAATTATGTGAGCCTACCACTCACGCACCTATGATAGAGGTACACTCTCTTTTAGAATTTAATGCAAGTGAGGTCCCTCATGGTAAGCCTCCCGATCAATGTTTAGATGAGATTGATAATTTCATTGTCAAGCAAAATCACTTTAATGAGCGGATTCAAAGCCAATTGCATGATAATTCCCTTGCTATCAAAAGTTTGCTTGATGTTTTAAGTAGAACTGTTAATGATGTTAAATGTCTTGTTAAGCATTTCCATATGGTTTAGACTCAGCTTGAACAAATTTATAATGTGCAAAAATATTTGCTTGCTAACAATGCCAAACAAGTTGGTACGCAGGCATATGGTATAAAGACCCGAGGAGGTACACACACCTAGGACCCCCTCTATCCGGAGGGGCATCCAAAGAGTATCGAGCAAGATTCTCAATTGCAGGAAGAAGACATTGTTAGCTCCCCAAAGAAGAAGAAGAAACACAAGGAGGCTGACAACTCAAATGATCCAATAATTTATGAAGAACCTATTGTTGATCCTAATAGTATATCTATTTCGTATGCAGAAACTGAAGATGGCGCTGAACCTGACAAAGATAATGAGAAGATTGGTCCTCCTAAGATACGAGAAGAAGAAGCACCAGACAAGCCCAAAAGATATACTAGAGAAGAGTTTGTTCCAAGAAAACATGGGAAGGAAAGAGAACGATGGGTACAAAAATCAATGCCCTTCCCAGGTAAGTCTTTCAAAACCAAAGAAGAAGAGCATTACAATAATTTTTGTGAATGGATGAAACCTATTTTTCTTCAAATTCCTTTGACCGATGCTATTAAGTTGCCTCCATACTCGAGGTATATGAAAGATATTGTCACTAATAGAAGAGAAGTTCCTAATGAGGCAATATCTACTATGCTTGCTAATTACTCTTTCAGTGGCAAGATTCCTGAGAAGCTTGGTGATCTAGGTATACCCACCATTCCTTGCTCCATAAAAAATAATTATGTCAGAACTGCTTTATGTGATCTTGGTGCAGGAGTGAGTGTTATGCCTTTCTATCTTTACAAAAGGCTTTGTCTAGATAAACTAATCCCTACAGATATCTCTCTTCAAATGGCTGATAAGTCAACAACCGTTCCTGTAGGTATTTGTGAGGATGTTCTTGTTGAAGTTGCTAATTGCTTGATCCTTACTGACTTTGTTGTGCTTGACATGCCCGAGGATGGGAGCATGTCTATTATTCTTGGTAGACCTTTTCTTAACACCGTAGGTGCTATTATTGATTGCAATAAAGGAAAGGTGACCTTCAATGTTAACGAGAAAGAGCACACTGTATATTTTCCGAAGAAGATTGATAAAAGGCATGGCCTTAATTCTATTGAGAATATTGAGACCGTGAAGGTTGGAGAGTGGGATTGTCCTCTACATGAGCACTACAAATACAAAACCATTATGGTGGAGACAATATCCATTGAAATAAAGGTACCATGATTGCTTTATAAGAAGTGGAACTTTTTGCTCAATATAACACATGTTTGGTAGTGAGACTTGATCAACCTTGCTAACAAATATGTTTTATATGAGTAAAAAGAGAAGCTTTATCTTTCATCCTCCTTGATGTACCAATGTTTAATGTTTTTGAAACTTCATATGTTTAACCATTATTTCGAGCTTACCGGAAGTTTTGCAGCTTTCAGTATTTCGAAAAAAATTCAAAAGTGAAGTCGTCAGAAAAATTCCAGAAAATTTAAAATAAAAATTTCCATCAAAAAAGAGACGCAGGGGCACCTGGAGGCAGCCAGGGGGGCACCCTCTGTCCAGGCGGCCAGCTGGCGCGGCGTGCCCCCTCACCGCGCCCACAAGTCACCTGGGCCCACCTGGGACTCTTTCCAGGTACTTCTTCCTCCCTTCTCTCCCTCTCACTCCAAAAATCCCGATTTTTCTTATGGAGCTCGAGTTCTTGCTGTTCTTGGTGGAAAATTTCGATCTCTCTCTACAGCCCATCATTTGCATTGAGAATTTGAGCATTTGTTCCTTGGTATGTGACTCCTCCACTCCTCCAATTAAAATTTTGATTGGTGGTCTTATTTGTGAGTATTTAGGATCTCTTAGTGATGTTCATATGAGCTTGCATGCATGTTTAGAAATTTATTCGTGAAGTTTTTATGCAAGCTTATGCATAAGGGGAGTGAGTAGAATAGTTTTCTCCAACTCATTTTTCTTAAACCTCCATTTTTGTGATGAACCAAAAATTTCAGAAATGAGCTTGTTTGGAAAAGCAAAGGGATGGATTGGGAAGAAGAGACCCGAGCATACCAATAGATTAACTAGAGCTGCAGCTTCATCCTCTACCATGAGGACAAGTTACAATGATGATATCGTGCCACCGGAGTTGTTCCACGTGACGGACACGACACGTGCCATGGCATACCCGTGTTTAGATTTCCTTATGGTGGCAGGTATTAAGGATAAGTTTGATAACCTTTGTGCAGCTGCAGGTTTGACACATCTCGTAACACGACGTGTACAACAATATCCAAAACTCACCTATTATTTTGTCAACTGGTTTAGATATAATGATAAAACTTCTCTGATTGAATGCAGATTATATGAGGATGTCTTTACCATGTCTTTGGAAGAATTTTGTGATGTTATAGGTGTGCGGAATGTCGGGAAGACGATCAAAATGAACGTTCAGCCCTACGAGCTGAAATCCCTATTCGCTTCCCTTTGCAGTAAGGACCCGCGAGAAGTTCACCGGGGGAAGATCTCCAGCATCCTGTTTCCCCACATCAGGTATTTCGCATACTATATTGCTTGAGGGGTGTTAGCTCGTGACAACACGAGCAACATTTCGGCTCCGGATCTTGCTATCTTGGCTGCCGCCCTCTTAGGAGATAACACGTATAATATTGGTGCTTTGATTGCTCGTCGCCTCGTCGCTAACAGCGGCAAAGGGCCTCACTTTGGTGGCATTTATGCCACGCTTATCCTCGAGCACCTTGAGCGCACTTTATGTGCGAATGATGTGCGTTTTCCTTACATAAACTTTGGCCTTACCTCTACGAAGAGGCATGAGTTTGTTACTAGGACTTCCGAGTTGGTAACCTTGTTTATATTATGAGGTTTGGCGAGCTTACTACTCGCGAGATCCGTCTACCTGCACCACTTTTGTTTGATTATACTAGCAGGAATGGGTGGTCTTTCACCTCGACTGAGCTGGACGAGTTCGTGATCCAGCAGCAGTTCCACAACCCCATGGAGGAGGTTGTTCCCGAGGAAGAACATCCTTCTCCTTGGGAGGCCATCCGGGCATCCGTGTACGTGCCCGATGCCTCGTATGATTCTTGGAGCCACCAGTACCACTCCGGAGCTGGAGGAAGCTCCTGGAGCCCGCAGTAGCCGAGCTCAACTTAGGCCAAAAGTCTAAGCTTGGGGGAGTACGTATCCTTCTCCCCTTTCATTGTATCATCCGTAGTATCCTTTGTAAATCTTTTCAGAGTTTTTGCCTGTTCTTATTTGTTCTCTCTTTGCAAAAACAACAAAAAGATTTCTCTCTTCTTTTGCTTTCGTTTAACCTTTGGAAAACCCAAAAACTTCTCTTTTCTTTCTTTAATTAGCTTTGTTTGCAGAGTTCAGCTCACGTCCATGGTTGCAATTGTTCTTTATTATATCTTTCTACGTTCGATCGTGCAAGTGAAGATGCAATAATGACAAATATCAACGGAAGGAATGCAAAAAGGAAAGCCGATATGAACTCTATTTGTTTCTACTTTTTTACATATGCATGTACTTATGATCTAGAGACCAGCTTGTAGCGACATAGTGCTATGATTACAATGCTTTCCCGGTAGTTCATGATTTCTTTGTGACTAGTCTCAAGTAGCTGGAGTGCATAATGTGTTATTGAAATGTTTAGCATGCATTGCATTGTTCATGGTTTGGCATATTAGAGTGGTATTTCCCTTCGGAGAATATCTGGATTGACTAGGCACATGCTTACACATGTTTATGACTAGAAGTCTATCAAGCCTTAATGATCTTTTTATTTCAGAATAGTTATATCGCTTTCATGCCCGATTCAATGTTGCTTTGTCGCTCTCCATGATTATGACCGTTATTGCTCTCTAGTTGGTCGCTTCCCCGTCTTTTGCTAGCCTTCACCTGTACTAAGCGGACTGACTGCTTGTGCATCCAAAATCCTTAAAACCAGCTGCGCCATATGAGTCCACCATACCTACCTATATGCGGTATTTTTGTGTCGTCCTAAGTAAATTTGCATGTGCCGTGTTCTAAATTTTCAAATAAATATTTTGTTTTGTATGCCCGAATCGCTCATGTAGTGACTAGGGACTATCAGTATCTTCCATGCTAAGTAGGTTATTCTCAAGATATGTGTTGATTCACTATCATTCACGAGAAAGTTGCTGGTAACCGGGATGCCCAGTTCCATGCTCAGAGTCAAATCATAATGAAACAAAACTCCCCCAGGATTGTTGTTTGTATGGACGGTACACGTGGATTCGGCCCGCCGTGGAGTGTGATCGATTGGTGGAGGGGGAGTTAAAACTTTACTTTTCTATTTGGGAACCGCCTATAATGTATTTAGCATGGAAGATATTGAAATCTCTTAGTTGTTACGTTGACAATGAAAGCATACCAACCAAAATTTTGATTTATCTCTGTTTTAAAGCTCAAGCTCTGGCACCTCTGCAAATCAATGCTTACCTCTGCGAAGGGCCTATCTATTTTACTTTTCTGTTGACCGTCCTCTTCTTATAAAAGCACCAACTATAGAGAGCATAATTGTCATTCTGAGTGTAATGTGCATTGCCCCAAAGCACCACATTGTCTTCTGCATGATTGTGATATTGCTTGTTCTAAAATACTTATTTCTAGTCTCCTTTAATACTCTGAAGGAGCGTCTGCATTTATGTTTTGGTTCACTCATGGGGGCTAGCGAGATACCACTCTAGTATGTCCAAGTCATGTGCATTGTGATCTCGTTATGATTTCCATTTACATATTATTCTTTCTTAGTTGTTTGAAACTCTTCACATGATCGAAGGATTGCTTCGTGCATTGTCTTTCCAGCATTACTTCAATACTTGTTGGACTTGTTCATAGTGCATGCTTATATACATCTAATGAAGGAAAAGAGTTTGCCAAATTTTTCTTTGTCGCGTTCAGATCATTGAACTGAATTGCTTGAGGACAAGAAATATGCTAAGCTTGGGGGAGTTGATACGTCTCAAACGTATCAACTTTTCCAAAGACTTTTGCTATTGTTTTGGCCTCATTCTTGCATGATTTGAATGAAACTAACCCGGAGTGACGCTGTTTTCAGCAGAGCTGCCTGTAAGGTTTTCTTCTATGCAGGAAAATGGATATTTAGACGTCCCGGAAAATTCCGAGAAAAAATAGAGAAAATCCATGCACCGGGATGACCATGTGCCAGAAGATGGGCCACAGGGGAGCCACACGGCCCCCAGGCGACCTGCTGGCGCGGCCGCCTGGGTGGGGCCCACCCCCTCTGGTGTCCTACTTTGGCTCATATTTTTACCCGTGACGAGGAAATTCCAGAACAGAAGTCATTTTGCAAGTTCTCGACGTGGAGCCGCCGCCACCCTTGGTTCTTCTTCGGGAGAGCTAATATGGAGGTTGTTTTGGCCTCCGGAGAGAGGAAATCGTCATCGTCGTCATCACCATCACCACTCCATCATCCTTACATTGCTTCTCCCATCATGTGCGAGTAATTCCCTGTTTTAGGTGAAGGGGATGGGAGAGATTGGATGAGTTAGATGTAATAGTTCGTCGGATTGTTGGGGGCATGTTGCCTATCATCTACTATGGTGTTTATCATCTTTGCTACTACTTGTTACTCTTAATTCTTGTCACTTTGGGCCCAAGTGCCATGATTTCAGGTCTGAATACCTTATGTTTTCATGAATATATTTGTGTTCTAGATCCTATCTATGAGTAGTATGCACCTATTATAGTCCGGAACCGACGATCCCAATGGTGACAACTTGGGACACCAAAGCGGATGGGCTATAGTTTGAGGATTCCATGTATCCTTTGATTGTTAATGCTTTGTTCCGGTGCTCTTTGACAGGAGCACCTTAATATACATAAGTTCCTTTTGGTCCCGTTGGTAGCGGGATGGTAGGACAAAAGATGTTGTGCAAGTTCTTATTGCAAGCACGCACAACTACCTCGGGATACATGCCTAATGTTTGATATATGCCTAGATGATCATTACTTTTCTATGTGCCTTGCCCCAAGTTAAATACATGATATCTCTCATCCATGACCAACCATCCATCTCCTTGGCCTACAGTGTTTTAATCCTACTGGTCACAAGTAGCTTTACTTTCATTGTTTTACTTTCATTGCTTTGCCACCATTATTTCCGTTTCCACCATCACCTCCATATAACCGTTGCTACTAATATTTTGTTGCCAAGTAAATATCTTTCAGGTGCGGTTGAATTGACAACTCAACTGTTAAAGCTCATAAATGTTCTTTGGCTCCCCTTGTGTCGAATCAATAAACTGGGTTAACTTACGCGCGAAGACTGTTACGATCCCCTACACTTGTGGGTTATTGATACGTCTCCAACGTATCTATAATTTTTGATGGTTCCATGCTATTATGTTGTCAAATTTTGGATGTTTTGTATGCCTTTTATATATTTTTTCGGACTAACTTATTAACTCAGTGCCAAGTGCCAGTTCCTGTTTTTTTTCGTGTTTTTGACCCTTTTGAGAGGAGAATTTTAAATGGTGTCCAAACGGAATAAAACTTCCGAAAAGAATTTTTCCGGAACAAAAGATACGCAGGGGACGTGAGAACCAAGTCAGAGGCCACCAGGGGAGGCCACAAGCCCCCTAGGCGGGGCCAGGGGGGCCCCGCGCCTAGTAGGCTTGTGGCCCCGTGTGGCTCGTCTGCCCTACCTCTTCCGCCTATAAATTCTCGAAAAATCCAAAACTGCGAGAGAGAACCACAAAAATACTTTTCCGCCGCCGCAAGCTTCTGTCTCCGCAAGATCCATGGGGCACGTTCTGGTGCCCTGCCGGAGGCGGGATTCGGATATGGAGGGCTTCTTCATCAACACCATGGCCTCTCCGATGATGCGTGAGTAATTCACCATAGACCTTCGGGTCCATAGCTAGTAGCTAGATGGCTTCTTCTCTCTCTTGGATCTTCAATACAAAGTTCTCCATGATCTTCATGGATATCTATCCGATGTAATCTTCTTTTGCGGTGTGTTTGTCGAGATCCGATGAATTGTGGATTTATGATCAGATTATCTATGAATCTTATTTGAGTTTCTTCTGATCTCTCATATGCATGATTTCATATCCTTGTAATTCCCTTCGAGTTGTGGGTTTTGTTTGGCCAACTTGATCTATGATTCTTGCAATGGGAGAAGTGCTTGGTTTTGGGTTCATACCGTGCGGTGACCTCACCCAGTGACATAAGGGGTAGCGAGGCACGCATCGTGTTGTTGCCATCAAGGGTAAAATGATGGGGGTTTACACCATTGGTTTGAGTTTATCCCTCTACATCATGTCATCTTGCTTAAAGCGTTACTCTGTTCGTCATGAACTCAATACACTAGATGCATGCTGGATAGCGGTCGATGTGTGGAGTAATAGTAGTAGATGCAGACAGTATCGGTCTACTTGTCTCGGACGTGATACCTATATGTATGATCATTGCCTTAGATATCGTCATGACTTTGCGCGGTTCTATCAATTGCTCGACAGTAATTTGTTCACCCACCGTAATATTTTCTATTTTGAGAGAAGCCTCTAGTGAACACTATGGCCCCCGGGTCTACTTCACACCATATTTTCAGCCTTACACTTTTACTTCGTTGCACTTTCCGCCTTCAGATCTCACTTTGCAATCAATCTTGAAGGGATTGACAACCCCTTTATAGCGTTGGGTGCAAGCTTGTTTGTGTTTGCGCGGGTACTCTAGACACTTGGCTTGATTCTCCTACTGGATTGATACCTTGGTTCTCAAAACTGAGGGAAATACTTACTGCTACTGTGCTACATTACCCTTTCCTCTTCAAGGTAAAAACCAACGCAAGCTCAAGAGGTAGCAGTTATCACCAAGCTACTTGCCGGATATGGGGCACACACTGGTCCGACGCACTCCGAGAGGCCACCGCCACCAACTACCACGGATCCATCTTCCGAGTTATACTCACGCATCGACCTTGCCCGCCGTGGCTGCCGTCGACGCTACCATGACACCAGACAACGCCACCATCCGACGCTCATCCATCATCGCACGCCCAGCAGCGAGACCCCGCTGCTCCACGCCGCTGAGACCCGCCGTTGTCGATGTGAAAGACGCCACAACGCTCCTCCTTCGCGAACACCTCCTACTTCCACTAGTTTTGTCCCCTCTGTGTGAAGTTTCTCTCCACCCCAACCGAGCCCCAAGCCCCCTGGCGATACCTCCAGGAAGATCACGATGTGAGCAGTGCTGCTACCGCAAAATCCAAAGAGGATTGAAGGTTTTCACCCTGATAAGGGAGTGGGGTGGGTGGTTTGGGACCTCAACTACGCCTCCATGAAGGAAAGTGGAGCCCTTGGGCGTCGCCACTATCTGTCCGTCTAGACTGGCCAAGGTTTCCCCCAGACCCCAAGTACACCAACATGGCTCACCACTGGGATGTCGAGGGAGGCAACTGGACTGAGAGGAACCTCCAGATCTGATACAGTAGAGCACCGTGTCGCAGCCAGACTTCACCAGCGACCCGCCGCCCACGCGGACAAGCACACTGGCCAGCGTCTCCTGCAGACATCGCTAGCCGTCGGATAACGCCGCCTTGCGAGCAGGGCCATTGTCCCAGGAATCACAGGCCTCCGATGTGAGCCTCTGGTCCACGAGCCACTGAGATCGGTCGAAGCGTTGATATCCCCGCCGCCACCTTCCCCGACGCCCGTGCGGGCTTTCCAAGTGACCGTCTTCGGTGATGACAAGGAAAGAATGGGGGATGAAGTGGTGGCGGCGCGGTGGAGATCCAATCGACCCCTAGCCCTACGGTCTTTTTCCCTCTGTGTGTGAGACCGGATCTTATCATCAAGAACATACTCGAAGAAAAACCCTGGGTTTATTTTCTTCCTCTTCCTCAGGTTGTCAATGAAAATTTGTGCATCCAAATCCTTGAAAGTACTTCTCATGTCACGATGGTAATTCTGCATGTCTCTCTTTGTGAAACCTACGAACTCAAATCCACCGTCACCAACACGCAACCATTGAAACACCTTAGATGTGCCAATGCTAGCTGCATGACATGTGAATAGTGTGCCCTTGGCCTTCTCACTGACTTTTCTATTAGACTTGATTAAATGAAAAAATGATACTGAGTATTTGCCATCCTTCATGCGTTTCATAGTTATCATGGCCTCATAACCACATCTAGTGATCTTTCTTGCATGTGTTATTTTCTTCTCTCAATTCAAATCCATCTTGGGTTCATCCTCCTTATTTGTTCGGAATCCTAATTTTGCACAAATGAAACGTCTCCAGACTATCACATTATCTTTAGTCTTGTTTTGTCCAATTCGAACCAAAAAAATAATAGTGTGTGCATAAGCATTGTAAAACTCCTCGACTGCTTCCATACTGTCAAATGGCATTCCTACAGTTGGCTTTAAGTTCTAATCATATATGGGTGTACATGATGAAATCTAAACATTAAAAAAACATTAGTCATACAAGTTACTATTTGTTATTGGAATTTGAACCAATTTGTGGTGATAATGACACTCACACAAACAAGGACGTCGATAGCTCTTTTTTTGGCGAACCGAAGCTATCCAAATTGATCAGGGAGGATGTATTTCCATATCATGGGGGCCGACCTCATTGCAATTATGGGTTTGCAAAAGAAAATCACCACCAAACTAAGAGAAACAACCATGGCATTGACGTCAACAGTTTGTATCAATGGAGGAAGAAATACAATCATAAAAAAATATATTTCTTATTTGTGTAGTACTACCAGGAGGCAGGTGCATCGTAGGGGGCAGAGGATCGGTGACACCATTGCTTATAACGAGCGGTAGTGATGCATGCTCTGGAAGGTGAGGCACAACCGACATAGAGTAATGGTTCACGACCATGGCCGACACAGGTCATGGGATCACGGACAAGGCCGATTGAGGGCAGGGGGTCACGGTTGACACTGGCGGAGGGCCAGTGTTGTTGGACGAGGCGGTCGTGGGAGAGCTAGGGCACCTAGCGATCGTCGGCGGCGCAGGACTAAACACCATGGTGGCATAGGTTGGCCATGATTTATTTTCCCCTTTTTTGCTGAATCATTACCAAACTAGGACGTAAGTGCAGGGGTTAGCTAGGACGTAAGTACAGGGGTTAGCTGGAAAACTATGATTAAGTGGTAGTTAGATTCCCACCTTTGTTGTGCACTGTACGTCCATGATGAGATGGCCTACGATGATAGTTTTTAGTTTTTACTAAATAGGCATTTTCACTTGATACTTCACCTTCTTAATTTCTATACACAGCTATTTTTTGTTTAATAGATTTGTAGAAAAATTATGTATAATTATTAGGAAGTGCTACATGTTAGTTGGATGATAATCATAGAAGATTCACCATCCAAACTACTGTTCGATGGATCCACGGACAGCCATCTGATCCCTTCCAGTGAGTTGCTACGTCTTTGCAACAGACCTCGTGCTGTGCTTAGCGCTTTACAACACGAGCCTCGCCGCAATCCCCCAATAGTTCTTTTTGCATGACACTCATCCGATTTTCTTCCTGACCCTTTGCTATAAGGCTCGTGTCGTGCTCTCGCTTTCCAACATAAGCCTTGTTGCAATATCATGATCATTTTTTCTCGGCACGACATCCGTATGATATGCTCGTTGATCATGTGCAACAAGAACCATGTTGCACTCAACACTTTGCAACATGAGACTTTTTGCAATTCTTCTACATTTTATTCCCGGGTTTTCATGTTTGATATACCCGTTGAACCTTTGAAATAAGCCTCATATTGCATTTAATACTTTGCAACATGAGTATTTTCATATAAATTGAAGCATGTGCGCTTGTGAGCTAGGTATGAACCTAATACATAGAAAATATTAAAATATGAATAATCAATATAAATATATTTTTTATAAAAGGAAAGCATAATTTGGAATGATGACAATATTTTTACTATTGAATAAATCATCAAAAGCATAGAGAAAAGATTGATTCATGTGCTCCCTCTCGGATCGTTACTCTTACTTCGAAATAGCTATAACTAAATTATATGCCCTTGCAGGTCATCAGAACCCAAGTTCATATTCCTAGTGCTCAATCTGTTACGACTTGAGAGGGTAATGTACGAGTTTATATTCGTAGTGCTCAATCTGTTACGACTTGAGAGGGTAATGTACGCATGAGAATATTTTGAAAAATAACAACTTCTCCCTCTATTTCGCACACCTCACAAAGAAAGGATGGTAAGCTCTAACTTATCACACCTTTATTATTTACTGAACAACCAATAGATCCAATTTATGTGGATTGTAGTTCATATGAAAGAGTATAAGGTATCACAAGCATAGATTTCACCATGAAGTTTAGTATGAAGAGTATAAGGTATCACATAATAGAGGACCCCATATCAGAAAGCCCAAAATAATAAGTACTACCAAAGGAGCAAGATACCACTGTTTACTGGTGTCGGACGCCTTGAAGGAGCCCTTCAAAAAATATGTTACCTCGTTCTCCATTGTTTCAAAGGCTTTTCCTTTTTTCCTTTTCCAAGGCTCTACCCTGATACTGCATATACTTTTTTCTTCCTTCTGGTTATGTTCTTTGCTCATGTACTCCATTTGTGACTTTCTAACCGGAAATGGCAATTCTTGTAGTGGATCATAATCATCTGCAGTGGGAGTTACTGATTTTTCCACCTCCAAGGCCGCCACAATGATATCTTCTTTGGGGTCCGCATCGGTGTAAGACTCCCATTTTTCTTTGGAAGCTCCATATGCTTTGCGTAGCTCTTAGCAAATCTTAAAACAGTATTAGGGTCAAGATAAAGTTCATCACTTACTTGGTTAGCTCCCCCTGAATTAAGGTAAGCTTTTATGCAATCAAAATCTCTCTCAACTTTACCCTCTTCTTCATCATCACTTCCCCAAATTTTGTGATTCGCAAACTTACCATCCAATAATTCCTGGGCCTTAGGCACCAAGCTGGTAATGAAGGAACCCGCAAAATATATGTCTAATTCTTACTTGGAATCATCATGAAGTCCTCCATAGAAGAGATTTAATACAAGGCAATCAGGGAGCTTATGACGAGGGAGGTCATTTAGCAAAGTTCAATACCTTTGATATGCATTTACCACACATTATCCTGGTCTCTCTCGAAAGTTTAAGATCATTCGACTGGCTTCATAAGATTTCATCTCAGGACAGTATTATGATAAAAAGGGTTCCGCGAGCTTATTCCATGTATCATATGTACGTGAAGTGTGAGACACTAACCATTCTTTTGCTGCATTAGCCACTGTGTGAGACAATAATTTCAGCTTCATATCATCTGGACTAAAAGCATTTAACTTGAATGTCCCACATACATCATTTAAAAATTGCAATTGTTGATAAGGACCCTCACTTCCTTACCTTTAAATTGATTACTATGCAATAATTTGAGGACACTTAGATTCACCTCATAAGCCACACCAGTGGGGTTGGGACCCAACGACATGAATATTTCCCGCATAGGTTGTCTAGATAGTTGTGTCTGATACGTCTCCAACGTATCTATAATTTTTGATTGTTTCATGCTATTCTATTATCATTCTTGGATGTTTTATAATCATTTTATAGCAACTTTATACCATTTTTTGGTACTAACCTATTAACATGGTGCCCACTGCCGGTTGTTGTATTTTGCTTGTTTTTTCCTTCGTAGAAAATCAATATCAGATGAAGTCCAAATGCCACGAAACTTTTTGGAGACTTGAGAACCAAGGATGCTAACCAGGGGAGGTCCAGGCATCCCACTAGGCACCAGGGCTGCCCTGGGGCCCTCGCGTGCTCTTGTGGGTAGTGGGGGTCCTCGGACACCTCCTCCACTGCCTCTGAGCTCTATAAATACCCTAATTTTCCAAAAACCCTAAGAGAGAAGAAGAAAAATTGTTTCAACTGCCGCAAGTTCCAGAAGCCACGAGTTCCAATCTAGAGTCCGTTTCAGAGGGGAACACGATCATGGAGGGTTCATCATTCTCATTGGTGCTCCTCCGATGATGTGTGAGTAGTTCATATCAGACCTACGGGTCCGTAGGCAGTAGCTAGATGGCTTTCTCTCTTGTTTTGCTTCTCAATATAATGGTCTCTTGGAGATCTATTTGATGTAACTCTATCTTTTGCGGTGTATTTGTTGGGATTCTATGAACTGTGAGTTTATGAATAGATATATGAAATTATATCCATGCTTGATTATTTTAGCCTCGTATTTCTTCTCTGATATTTGGGTTTTGTTTGGCCAACTTGATATTTTTATCTTGTAATGGGAAGAGGTGCTTTGTGATGGGTTCGATCTTGCGGTGCTCAACCTCAGTGATAAAAAGATACATAACACGCATGTATCGTTGCTATTAAGGATAACACAATGGGGTCTACTCCTACATGAATAGATCTTTTCTACATCATGTCATCGTTCTTAAAGCATTACCCCGTTTCTCCATGTACTTAATACACTAGATACATGCTGGATAGTGGTCGATGTGTGGAGTAATAGTAGTAGATGCAGGCAGGAGTCGGTCTACTTGTCTTGGAAATGATGCCTATATACATGACCATTGTCTTGGATATCGTCATAATTATTCACTCTTATATCAATTTCCCAACAGTAATTTGTTTACCCACTATTTGCTATTTTCTCGAGAGAAGTCACTAGTGAAACCTACGCCCCCCGGGTCTATTTTACATCATCTATTTGCAAGAACCATTTTGCTATTCTTGTTTCCAATTTATTTGCTCTTTTATTTTTAGATCTATATTATCATAAACCCAAAAATACGTTGTTGCGTTTCATTTACCATTACTTTATTTGCATCTATCAATCTACCCTTTTACCATTTTATTCTACCCACGAGGGATTGACAACCCCTACACGCGTTGGGTTGCGAGGATTTGTTATATGTGTGCAGGTACCGCTTACATAGTCTTGAGGGTCTTCCTACTTGATTGATACCTTGGTTTCGTAACTGAGGGAAATACTTGCCATCGTTGTGCTACATCACCCTTTAAGCTTGGAGGGAAACCAACGCAATCAAAGAGGAGTCAAGATTTCTCGCGCTGTTGCCGCAGAAGATCAAGTCAAGATCTATCAGGTTCCCACACATAACCTCTCAGCTCCTTGCAATTACATTATTTGCCATTTTCCTCTTGTTGTCCTCTCTCCCACTTCACAAAAAATGCCTTTTTATTTGCCTTCTTTCCGTTTGCCATCTTCTTGCCGTATCTATTGTTTGCTTGTGTTCTTGTTTAAGTAGTCACGATGACTCAAGAAAACACTAAGTTGTGTGATTTTTCCAATACCAATAATAATGATTTTATTAGCACTCCGATTGCTCCTCCCACCACTAGTGCGGAGTCTTATGATATTAAAGCCGCTTTGTTGAATCTTGTTATGAAGAAGCAATTTTCCAGCACTCCCAATGAGGATGTCGTGTCCCATCTAAACACTTTCGTAAAATTGTGTGATATGCAAAAGAAGAAATATGTGGACACTGATATTGTTAAGTTGAAATTACTTCTGTTCTCTTTGCGCGATCGTGCTAAAATTTGGTTTTCTTCTTTGCCATGAAATAGTATCGATTCTTGGAACAAGTGCAAAGATGCTTTTATCATGAAGTATTTTACTCCCGCGAAAATTATTTGTCTTAGAAATAAATTATGAATTTTAAACAACTTGAGCATGAGCATGAGCATGTTGCCCAATCTTGGGAAAGGATAAAATTGATGATAAGAAATTTCCCTACTAATGGTTTGAAATTGTGGATGATCATACTAATTTTTATGCAGGATTGAATTTTGTTTTTAGAAATCTTCGAGATTCCGCCACGGGTGGTACTTTTATGGAAATTACTTTGGGTGATGCTACTAAATTGCTTGATAATATTATGGCTAATTATTCACAATGGCATACTAAAAGAGATCCTACTAGTAAACAAGTTAATTCTATTGAAGAAATTGATGCTTTGGGTGATAAAGTTGATGCTCTTATGAAATTGGTTGCTAGTAAACATGCTGAAAGGATCGATATGGTTGACTAGAGGGGGGTAAATAGGCAACTAACAAATTTTAAAACTTTCTTTAAACAAATTAGGTTTAGCAACAAATAGGTTGTCTAGATATGCAACTAGGTGAGCAACCTATATGATGCTAACAACAACAATAATAAGCAAGAAGTAAATACAAGTAAAGGTAATAAATAATCACAAGTGGAACCGATGAAGACAAGAATGTGTTTCAGGAGTTACTTCCCTTTGAGGGGAAGTACGTATCCGTTGGAGCGGTGTGGAGGCACAGTGCTCCCCACGATGCCACTAAGGCCACCGTATTCTCCTCACGCCCTCGCACAATGCGAGGTGTCGTGATTCCACTAAGTGGTGCCCTTGAAGGTGGCAAACGAACCTTTACAAACAAGGTTGGGTCTCTCTCCACAACTTAATTGGAGTCTCCCAACGAAACCACGAAGCTTCACCACAATGGAATGTGGCTCCGAGGTGACCTCTTCTGTCTAGGGTGCTCAAACACCCAAGAGTAACAAAATCCACACAAGAAAATTTGGGGAATCAATTTTCCTTTGGTGGAAGTGTAGATCTAGATCTCCTCCTTCAATCCCTAGCAAGACAACAAGTTTGGGTGGCTAGGGAGTGATATCGGGCGAGAAAGCTTGGAGTGCATCAATGGTGAAGAGAGAGAGGTAAGAGATAAGAGGGATGAGGAAGAAACCCCCCTTTATATAGGCCCCCTCACTTTCTAACTGTTACAGCCGTTTTTACATGGAAGCGGTTCAACCGGTTGCTAGGGCGGTACAACCGGGCCGCCTATTTTAGCGGTACAACTGCCCAGCCACCGCCCAACAACCGGACCACAATAGAAGGTTGGCCAGTGGTTTCACCCGCCATGGCTGCTGGGCACGGCTAAGTCCCTAGGGGTACAACCATTAAGAACACTGGTAGTACCGGATATACTAATATAGCGGTACAACCGGGCCACCACCGCCCAACCACCGCATCACAACAAAATCGTGTCCGGTTGTGGAACGGTGCTGGGCCGGTTCAACCCCCCCCCCCCCCGGGGGGGGGGGTGAACGGTACAACCTCCCTAGGCAGCGGTACAACCGATCAGTCAGGAAGGAGGGGCCTCTCTCTCAATGATGTGATGGAACGAGATTGGTGCGAGAATTTATTCACCCATAGACTTGCAATGTGGATTCCCTCTTAATAGTACGGGATCCCTACGACAAAAGAGAATAAACACATAGGGAACACATCTTCTATCTTTTCCATTTGGAGGGAATACCTAACTGTCTTGTGTTCTACATATGATACCTACACACTTGACACCTGGTTAGATAACATAGTGAGTTGTCATCATCACCAAAACACTTAAGGTAGGATAATGCCCTTACAATCTCCCACTTTTTGGTGGATGAGGACAATAACACGATTTGCATAGATGGTCTCTAAAGTAAAAAGTGGAGACCCCCCTCGTTGTGTGCCCCAGATGAGACAGGAACATGAATTGGAGCTCCCCCTTGGTTTTAGAGACCAACCATTGGGTACATAGAGGAAGTAACATTAAGGAGCGTATGTACGAGATAAAAAGTAGATATTTAATGACAAGGGTAATAATAAACTTAGTCTCTAATGAAACTCAAATAGTCTCCACATAAGATAGGTTCATGACCGACTAACAATCAAATAAGAGTTCAACTCGGAAGCAAAGCGAAAGAAACGACGATACGACAACCAAAGCCCCCCATGCAAATCCCGTCATGATATAGCTCTCTCTCCCTTTGGAATTAGGACACCAAAAAGGAAAAGAGCGATGCTATCGCACTGGTTCTGAGTAGAGCTCGTCAGATCTGTCAGACTCCTCGGAATCACCACTAGGAAACTCATCATCACCATCACCATCAACACTATCATTCTCATCATGAGCAGCAGCAGTAGAGGAGGTAGCAGGCTGACCCCATACCTCATCATCAGTCCAAGTGTTATGTTTATAGATCCACTGCTCCTCAGTTGTGATGGTCTTCTCAGAACCACTGGTTGTCTCAAGCTAGAGAGCCCGCATAATCTAAGTCTGTCTGCGCCTGGCAAGTTTCTCGTTGACATGGGCTTCATATAGTTTGTTCTGAACATGAGTTTGGAGGCAGAAGGTCTTCTTTAACTTATCTGAGAGCTTGGAGACCCAAGATGGCTTGGCTCCTGCAGGAAGCTCAAAATCACTGTCATCGGAAGTAGCAAAAACATCCTCAGGTTTTCCATCGGGGAAGAGAGGTGCAAGATGCTTCTTCTTTCGGAGTTGCTTGACCTCATGCTCAGTGAGGTTTCGGAGTTGCTTGACCTCATGCTCAGTTGAGGAAGCACATGATGAATGAATAATACTTGGGTACCATTCTGTAGAAGACCGTGGAGTACACCTCCTCCCACAACCATTTGGAAGTATCAAACGTAGCCCACAGCTAGCTTGAGTCCACATGGCAAAAAGCAGATCAACAAAGTATCCATGAATCTCATCTTGATTTCCCACCTTGGGTAGGAGAACATTCCAGAAAACACGATGCAGAATATCATATACCGACAGTAGGTCCTTAGAGGCTCCAGGAATCCCACGCCCGGGATTCCCATCGAGGCCAGTATTCCGGAAAACACGATGCAGAATATCATATACTGGCAGATGGTGTACAAGGGGGATAACTTCACCTTATCCATAGAAGTAGCCCGATCACGAGGACGGATGCCGCAATTCCCATCAAGGCCAGTATCATCATACCCAAGTGCATTGCAGAAGGCATGCCACGGGACCTTGAAAAGCTTATCACGACACATGAACGTAAGGGTACGAGCGTCATCACTGCCAAAGTGAACAGTGGCATAGAACTGGTGAATGAGATGCACATCAAAGAGATAGTTGAGAGTCATGAGCTTGAGCAAGTCAAAGTCTTCACATAGTGCAAATGCCTCTTCAAAGTAATCCATGTTGTTCTTGCAGTGCTCAATGTCAATTGTCCATTGCTTGGCAAACTTGTTCTTGTGATGGTCATAGAGCTCATGCATGATCTGCAACTGAAGCTCATTCCGGAACAAAGGGGTGGTCCAGTTGGGAACAATGGGGACCACATAAGGACTTTGAAACTGAACCTGCTCCCAATTAGCTTGCTTCCAGGAGTGCACTGGGTTGGCAGATTTTTGCTTGGCGGCCAAGGACTTTGCATGTCGAGTGGGATTGGCAGGGATCACAACTTCATATTGCTTAGGGTTATAGATGAGCCTACACCTGCGAGCACGTTTCTTGGAGTTCTTCCGAGGAGCAGTACGAGAGCCAGAACCACCTATAGACACACACAAGAGAAGCACACAAAATAAACCCAGAAAATTGGAGGATTGTATGCAAAAGTAGGAATAAATTAGGTATGCATAGGAGAACTAAGAATCTGTGGCGTAGGAACCAGGCAGGTCGGTTGAATCAGTCATCCGAGCGGTTGTACCACATCAACAGCTGTACCGGTGCTTTGGGGGAGATCGGTGCATCCGGATCCGAGACATACACCATTGATTCTAGTTGCTACTCAACACATCTAATATGAAGCAGATATAGGACCTCCTCCTACCAATAGTTTTGACCAAAAACGCGGGATCCTAGCAATGCCCTACCAAAATAGGGTTCAAAGGAGAGAATCCAAGAACAAGAGAAGAAGAGGGCATTACCAGCATCCATAGGAGGAGGTCAGGGGAGGAAGGGCCTCCACGGAGCGAATCCGAAGGGAGGCCGCAGATCTCGGGCACCGGAGGCACTCCGGCGTGGTGGTGACGGCGGCTGGCGGCTAGGGCACCAAGGGGGGAGTTGGGCACGAAAGGGGAAACTGAGTACCCCTTCGGCCTAGCACTCCCTTTAGGTGCCGGTTGACGCGGCCGGTTGTACCGCTCCGAAGAGCGGTTGTACCGGTCTTGGAACAGACTGGGAATTAGTGGTTTAACTATGTAATCGGACTGGTTGTTCCGCTGGGGCGAGACAACAGATGATTAGCGGTTGTACCACGTTAACCACCGGTTGTACCGCCCATCCACAGCCACCACCGCGAAGGTTTCAATGCGTACAATTTTAGATGAGAGGGGTTTTGAGGTGAGGAGAGCTTGGGACAGAGATCGGACATAGGAGTATGGTGGGGTAAGCTCCAACGTGAACGAGAAGAAATGCGAAACGAAGAACCATGAAGGATACCCACACCTAAGTCTTAAGCAAACAAGAAGCGCAAATAAGGACAAAAAATACGCAACTTTAAGAAACACCAAAGATAAATACCTCACTAGGAGGGGGCGGTGGCCGAGGCCACCTATGTTTGAGTCATTTGGTATGGCACCGCGAAGATTTTAACCTTGGGCCCATGACCAAAACTCGTCTTTGAGACACAAATACCATCAAAAATGGTGAATGTGAAAGATTTGATCATTTTCTGCATAATAGGAGGAGGGATAGTTCATTGAGAGAACTACACTCCCCCTAGATTCATGCCTACATCTAAAAAGAATAGAATGATGAGAGTGGTGGAACGTGCCTAAGTTCAATGCGCATTGCTCAAATCAGTGATATTTAGCTCATGCCTTAACTCGCGAAATCTTGCTTCATTCAAAGGCTTTGTGAATATATCTGCAAGTTCATCATTAGTGTTCAGGTAAATGAGATCCATTTCCCCATGTTTGATATGCTCCAGGATGAAATGGTGGCGAATACTGATATGCTCCGTCTTGCAATGTCGAACATGGTTGTTGGAGATCGAGATAGCACTAATGTTATCAAAATAAAGAGGCACTTTGTCACAAGTGACGATGCAATCCCTTAAATTTTGCCTCATCCAGAGCAACTAAGCACAACAACTGGAGCAGCTACATATTAGGTCTGGGTGGACGAGAGAGAAACAGAATTTTGTTTCTTTGAAGGCCAACTTACCAGAGAGCGACCAAGGAATTGGCAACCTCCGGAAGTTGACTTCCTATCCACACGGTCTCCCTCCCAATCCGAGTCTGAATGTCCTATGAGATCAAATGAAGCACCTTTGGGATACTATAAGCTAAAGTTTGGGGTATGAGCCAAATATCGAAAGATTCGCTTGACTGCCACATAGTGGCTTTCCTTAGGCGCGGATTGAAATCATGCACAAATTCCCACACTCAACATACTATCCGGTCTAGATGCACAATGGTAAAGCAGAGAACCAATCATAGAGCGATATACATTTTGATCCACAACTTTACCATTGGGATCAAGGTCAAGATGGCAGTTGAGAGGCATGGGAGTGTTGGCCTTGGTCGGTTTTAGATCATCCATCTTGAACCTTTTGAGCATGTCTTTAGTATATTTTGCTTGATTGATGAAGTTTCCTTGACTTCGAATCCAAGGAAAAACTTCAACTCTCCCATCATAGACATCTCAAACTCTTTAGTCATTAGTGTAGCAAATTTTTCATTAAAAGCTTTGTTAGGAGAACCAAAGATAATATCATCAACATATAGTTGGCATATGAACAAGATCCCGTTGACCTTCTTAGTAAAAAGAGTGGGTTCAATTTTCCCAACTTCAAAACTACGGCCATGTAACAGCTCGATAAGGTGCTCATACCACGCACATAGAGTGCCTTATCGAGAACATACACATGATTAGGGAACTTGGGATCCTCGAAACCCCGGGGTTGCTTGACATAAACCAACTCCTTAGGGGGACCATTAAGAAATGCACGCTTCACATCCATTCGGTATAATTTGAAGTTATGATGAGAAACAAATGCAAGCAACATGCGAATAGATTCAAGGCGAGCGACAAGAGCAAAGGTTTCACCGTAGTCGATGCCCTCGACTTGGGAGTAGCCTTGTGCTACCAATATTGCCTTGTTACGAGTGATGACACCGTTCACATCTTTCTTGTTCTTAAATATCCACTTTTTCCCAATGACATTGTGGTTCTCCTTTGGTCTTGGCACGAGTCGCCACACTTTGTTGTACTCGAAGTTGTTGAGTTCTTCATGGATGGCTTCAACCCAATCCATGTCTTTGAGAGCCTCTTGTACCTTTAGTGGTTCAATGCAAGAAACAAACGCATGATGGGCACTAAAGTTTGATAATTGACGATGAGTGGTTACCCCTCTCTGTAAGCTGCTGTATACATTCTCCAGTACATGAGAATTATTTTTGAGCATTTTGGCAGTCTTGGCTGCACGTGTTTCTTGAATCTCCGCTGGGGTAAGCCGAGGAGCCTATTTGAGACTATTACTGCCTTTGTGAGATTGCCCTTGATCTTGAGCTTGCTCTTGACCTTGAGCAACCTTAGAGGGGAGAGCTTGATCAAGGACATCACTTGGTGCAGGACCATCTCGAGGTTGATCTTCTCCTTGATCAATATCACAGGGTTGAGGGCCTTCAGAGTGTTCTTCGGATGCTTGTGGGTCTTGCGTCGATGACTGTTCCACATGAGTGGAACATTGTCCTTCTCCTTCAGCCACAAGGGGTTTCTCAACGGGTAGGAAGTGTCCCACACCCATTCTTCTTATGGATTGGGGAGGAATTTCATCACCTACATCGTAAAAACCACTTTGCTCCACTTGGGAGCCATTATTCTCATCAAACTCCATGTTACACATCTCTCAATGAGCCCTCAGGACTTGTTGAGGACACGATAAGCACGAGAGTTTGTAGCATAACTGTCGTGGTTTTGTCACGGCAGATGTCCTAGTGAAATGACTTAATGATGGAGCCATCACACCTTGGTGGTGACTCAAAGGGGTTAAACGGGAGCGAGACTCGGATTTACCTAGGTTCGGCCCCTCGTGAGGAGGTAAAAGCCTACGTCCTGCTCCGTGTTGTATTGATGGTGTTTCGATTACAAGGAGGGCGTAACTCGCCTGACCTAGCTTTCGATGATTTCTAACCTGCCCTCTCCTTCCCAGAGACTCGCCTTTATATACAGGTCGAGCCCTTAGGGTTCACAAGAGTCCTTGCCATCACGCAAGTTATGATTCTTTCTATCTCTAAGTCGCCGTGCTTTCCAAGACTGGAGAACTCCCCGATAATTGGTTCTCCACGAGGCTCTTGAACCGCCATCCAGCTCCTGGGCCTACTGGGCCAAAGCTTGAATCGCCAAAGGATGAGTCGCCCACTTGGTGACCCAACCCAACTAGGGCGGGTCACACCGCAAATAATATCCCCAACATTAGGCCCCAGATTGACTTGAACCTGTTCACGCCAATACTCTTACCTAGTTAGGGGCGACTCATTCTGCTCCTTTTATGCATCATACGCTTAGACCGCCATCCTTTGTGGAAATGTCCAAGTCGCCAAACCGTTTCTTTATGACATCATCTTATCCCTTTAATCTTGGAAGAAATGACGACGCAATCCCCAACGGATCTCTCGGCACAGATATCCCGAAAATCTTGGAGCTATTATTGCAAATCTTTATCTTGTCTTTTCAGTTCTCGTGCAAGGCGCCTTGATTCCAGCGCCTGACCCATTAAATAGGCTTGGGAAAGGGGGCAAAAAACATCTCCACCTACACATTCCGTCGGCCTCTTCTTCCTCGCGACCACACCGAGAACCCCATCGCCGCCCGAGGAGCTCCGTCACCGGCCACCGCGTCTGACGCGTCTCCTAGCCAACCAAGAATGCAACACTCACCGTGGATCTCCCACGGTCGCTTCCGGACGCCATCATCAGGTCAGTCCTTTGCCATTAGAAACAAATCTTAGCTCCTCGATGTTCATCGTCTGCCGGTTTCTTAGAACACCTCGAATGCCTCCATATATGCTGATTGATTCACAGTAGTAGTAGGCACGGTAGCATCGACCATATCCTCAATCGATTAGCTTCTGTTTGAGGAACTAAAAAGGCTTCTGTCAAATCATCCTTACTGTTTTAACCCTAGCCATAGACTGTTTTACCTTATCCAGGCCTTTTTCCATTCATTTAACTTTGTCCGTAGATCTATATTTTACTGCCTGCCATGTAGAAACCTGTTTATAGATCTGCACTTCACCATTTTACCGAACATCTCTGATGTTCTGAAATGTCTTCCCTAAACAATAGGAAATTCCTAAGTAGCCCTTGTGCCCAGATCTGGTCCCTTATCGGCGAGTTGACAGATTCCCTTAGCCACTCGACAAATGTCCGACGGGTTAATAGATCCTCTTAACCACTTCAACAAGTGTTCGTCGAGTTAACTTACTCGTGACCTTTTCCTCTGTAGCTATGGGTACTGTTTTCAAGGCCGATTGGCTCCCGACCAAAGTTGACAACGCCTTCCTCAACGACTGCGTGAAAACGGGGAATCTTGACCCAAAAGAAGTTATCGGATGGTGATCCGGATTAGGCAAAGAAATCCCCAACCCGAAGGAAGGGGAGATAGTTGTTTTTGCTGAGCACCTCGAACGGGGGTTTAAGCCGCCAGGATCAAAGTTCCTCAGAGATGCTATGGCCTTCATGAACGTCCGCCTCCAAGACCTGGGCCCCAACTCGATCAACAACATATGCCAGTTTCAAGTATTCTGTGAAGCTTACTTGCGGATGGAACCATCAGTTCCTTTGTTTTGGTACTTCTTCCACTTGAATCGCTAGACCGAGTTCGCCAACGGCCTTAGCTTAGAACTTGGAGGGGTCAACGTCCAACGACGTAGGGACAGCTCATTCCCATCACTCGCCATGCCCAGCCATCCCAAAGGTTAGGGAGAGTCTTGGTTTTATTGCCAGGACACTTCCCCTCCGGGTGAGAACAAACTCCTCGGCTATAGGAAAGAACGTCTGCCCACAAATTTCAAACTTCCAGAGAAGCTCACCGAAGAAGAGGAGTCGGATTTCATTCCAGTGCTATCCGAGTTACGATCTTTAACAAACAACGGTCTTACTGGAGTTGATCTGATCTGCTGCTGGGTGGAATGTCACATCCTTCCCTTGAGTCGCCGAGATGGCTTGATGTGTGAATTTGATTGTACTTTGGACCACCCCCAATGCTATTTCCGCACAGCACTCACATAAGAAGATATTGTGACCATCATCAAGAAGCTAACCGGCGAACCCTTGGCCAAGTGTAGCCAGATAGGGCTTAAGCCATTCTGCAATATTAACCCGGCTCCTAAGGTAAATAATTTAACCCGTCCTTGGTTCATTCTTCCCAACTTACTCAGATTCTGATTTGCACAATGAAAATTCCACTTCAGAAAGGTGACCAATTCTGGTCAAAAAGGCCGAAGAAGATGGCCCTGAAGCAAGCCAGACCGCCTCCAAAGAGGAAAACCAAGGGTAACAACAAAGCCGCCATCACCGAATCGTCCGATGTGGACGAATCCCAAGTCGGCGATGCGTCTTCAGAGGTAAAATTCTATCTTCTTCATCTTGACATCCGTTGCTGTAATTTGTGCTTATATCTCTGCATTTCTTATGTATAGAACGATGATAACGAAAGCCAAGATGATGCCATAGAGGTAATTTCTATTTCTTCCGACTCATCTTGTCCTCCGCCTAAGCCGGCCAGGCGGGTTTGTGGGAAAGTTCCCATGTCTCACCCGAATGCTTGTATGGATCCTAATTTCCTCTTGAAGAAGGGGCAACACGCTTCCTATCGGAAGACTCGGAGCCACACAAGAGATTTGGTGTCCGGGTTACCAGTGAAAACTTCTACCAAGAAACGGCAAAATGAGGTATCCTTTATCACTGTCCACCTTCGTTTTCTTTTGGATCATACTTGTAACCCGCTCATATTTTGAGATATTACTTTTGCGGACTTCTCCCCCTTCGTCAGGCGACTCAGTGATGTCGGCCCTTCCGCCAATGGTTCACGTACAAGGGTAAGTCCTTATAATACTTATGTTTTTCCTGATGATGATGATGCCTACTTTAAGCATGACCCTCTTTTCTTTAGAGCGCAAGCAAAGAAGAGAAAAACTGGCGGCTCAACTTCCACCCCGGATCTAGAACTTAAAGAAATCCCAGCGCCGGCTTGTGCTGACCCAGCAAAAGATATATCTCATGACCGAGTTGACCTTCCAAGTTCTCCCAAGGAAGGCATGGAGGCGCCCAACCCGCCGAATCTGTTGAAGGAGACTGAAGATCCTGACGCTGTAATCATTACTGGTACTAGCTTTTCTAAGCCGGCTTCGGCAGTCTTATCGAAGCATGTATCAACATCGTCGCATCCTTATACTGGACATGAAATTTCCAAGGCCAAACTCTCCCAATATGAAAATCTTGAGTTTCAAGAGCTCTGCTCCGGCTTCGCAAGTCGCCTGGAAACAAGTTATGAAATGGAGAAGAATCTGCTCCATATGAGGAAGAATACACATGAGGTAAGCCTTAATGCATACCCTACTCATTAGCCCCCAAGGACCAGGTCATCTTTTTGAAAGATGAGCCGGGTCTTGATTGTAGAAAAAACTTTTGACCTGTAACCCCCAAGGGCCGGGTCATCTTTTGAAAGATGAGCCGGGTCTTGATTGTAGAAAATAAACTTTCGACCTGTAACCCCCAAGGGCCGGGTCATCTTTTGAAAGATGAGCCGGGTCTTGATTGTAGAAAAAACTTTCGACCTGTAACCCCCAAGGGCCGGGTCATCTTTTGAAAGATGAGCCGGGTCTTGATTGTAGAAAAACTTTCAACCTGTAACCCCCAAGGGCCGGGTCATCTTTTGAAAGATGAGCTGGGTCTTGATTGTAGAAAAAATTTCGACCTGTAACCCCCAAGGGCCGGGTCATCTTTTGAAAGATGAGCCGGGTCTTGATGTGGTATAATTTTATCTAAAAAATTATACATTAGCCCCCAAGTGTCAGGGGTGTTGCTTGCAATAATTCTGAGACTTGTCCCTTGATAATATGTTGACAGGAATCTCTGGCCCAAGCTAAGTGGATGTTGGGCGACTTAAAGAAAAGTTTAGCCGACCAACAAGACGCGCGGGCTAAAGCAGAAGAAAAATACCAGCTGACCTTAGCTAATATGGAAAAGTTGAAAGTCGCCAACAAGAAATCTCAAGCTGACCAGGCCACCGCGCGAAAGCGAGCGGAAATAGCTGAAACAAAACTGGAAGCCGTGCAACAAGAGCTTGCCGGCTTAAAGAAACATATCTCCAACATGACACAGGCCATCTTTGGTAAGAAGGAATCCTTGATTTTGTACTTTATAAAAGAAAAAAATGGTGTGAAAAAAACACTGACCATTATTGTCCTTTATGCAGGCCCGTGAGCCGCCAACCTTCAGGACGACTGCATCTTGAGGTTAAAGGCGATTTACACATTGACTGAGCAGCTGTATACTGGGAGCGTGCTGACCGTGAAGGCAGTGATGGGCGCCAAGGAACCAATCACATCAATCAAAAAGATGCTTGGTTGCTTATCAACCCTTCCGCCTCAGATAGGTGAGCTAACCCGATCAGCCGTCCGGAAAGGGGCACTGACTATGTTGAGTCGGTGTTTGGTGTATGCTCCATAACTGAAACCCGAAGAAGTAGCAGCAGGCTTCCCACAGCTCAAGGATGACGAGTCAAAATTTACTCAAGATGATTATCAGCGTGTCGTCAGGGAATCACGTTCGTCGGCACTCAGCTAGCAGCAAGCTTGGATTTGTCAAAGTACCAAGCGGCTTATGACGACAAGAACAAGAAAGTAAACCCGCCAACCTTTGTGACAACCAGCTTGACTCCTCGTCGGCCCAAAAACCCTTTGATTTGGAGGCGGATCTCTCGGCATTTTTGAATGATGAAGACAAATTTGCAGCTCTATCCAAGTGCAATTGGGTACTGGGCGATTTACAACTTGAAGTCGGCCAGAGCTCAGGGCAAGTTGACCCGGAGGCACCAGCAGAATAGATCTTACTGATTTGGCCATCCGAGCCATGTAATAGGTTTTTGTAGAAAACAATCCCTTGCTTATGCCTGTTGCGGAACTCTTCTGTGATCCTTAAAAAACCTTGTGTCGCCCTTGAGGCGCCTTATGATGCTTGACCCGCCATGTCAGTAAAGATTTTGATCACCAACCTGTTGGGCTAAAAACATACATCAAACCATCTCAATGAGTAATGGATGATAATAAATAATAACCGACTCAAGTGTTCTGGCAAATTATATGCAGAAAAACCCGGTTCACAAAGATCCGACGAGTCATATAAATCTGTGAAACCTTGTGGCAGTGCCAGGAAGGCGAGAGTAAGAATTTCGTCGGCTCGTTCAAGTCGCGATAGGATAGGGCGAGTTAGACAAACTCAAGTGCTACCCAAGGGAGATTTTTTGTGTAAAAAAGCTCAAGTATTTAGACCGGATGATCAGGCGCGAGTCAAGCTTCAGTGAAGAAGGTTCAATGAACCAATGGTTTGTATATTTTCCATGTGGGGCGCTAGCTGGTACCATGCATGTTTTAACCAAGGTGAGTTCAGGGTCCATAGAGCGGATTGACTCGCCAAGAGTTCATGGGTCCATATGGCGATTCGGCCAACACACAGTCCAGTATAACCATTTGTAGTGCGGTAATTTTTCGCTAGCCAAATGGGTAGTAAGGCTGATCTCAGTGAGAGGAAGCCCCCAAGTGACCTATGATTAGGGGAAAGACCGGTCATAGGATTGTAGAAGCGTATACACTCTTACCACAAAACGACTTGGGAGCTGATAGCCCCCAAGTAAGCCGGCCTAATCCTCAGAATCATATAAGGCGCCCATGTTTGAATCGTGCGCTTGTAGCGACTTGATCCTCTTTGGCTTATCGATACCCAGTGTTGTAATAAGTGCAACATGGCGACTTATGCTCTCTGGTATTGATAGCGTCCATGATTGGGCGACTTGTCGAAGAGCAATAAAGATCCATGCTTTCAAGAAGATGAAGTGACAAGAAAGACCCAGAATTCGTGGGTATCAACTTTATTGCTTTATATAAATGAAAGACTTACAAGCTTCAAAGATGAGAGAAGAAAAAACAGAGCCAATAGCTCAAGTGTAATAAGGCCGCAGGTGGGCTATGTTCCAGGGGCGAGTTGACTCAGCCTCCGTGGTTGGCCGATCAGGCCGAAGATCCACCAAATAGTATGACCGGTTGCGAAGGTTTTTGCTGACGACGAACGGTCCTTCCCATGGTGGTGACAACTTATGCATGCCAGTGCGGTCTTGGATCAAACGGAGCACTAAGTCGCCCTCCTGAAAAGCTCGGCTCTTGACCCAGCGGCTATGATAACGCCACAAGTCTTGCTGATAGATAGACGATCGGGAGGCAACCAAATCGCACACTTCCTCCAAAGCATCCAAAGAATCCTGACGTGCCAACTCATTATCCTGTTCCACATAAGCAGCAACTCTGGGCGAGTCATGCCTAATGTCACTGGGAGGAACAGCTTCTGCTCCGTACACCAGGAAAAAAAAGGAGTAAAACCCGTAGAACGATTCGGGGTGGTTCGGATGCTCCATAATACCGAAGGCAAATCCTCAACCCAACACCCTGGGGTGCGCTCCAGGGGAACCATAAGTCGGGGCTTGATTCCTCGTAGTACTTCCTGATTCGCCCATTCTGCCTGCCCATTAGATTGTGGATGAGCGACTGCAGACACGTCAAGCCGGATGTGCTCCCGGTGGCAAAACTCCTACATCGCCCCTTGTGATAAATTGGTACCATTATCGGTGATAATGCTTTGTCGGTATCCAAACCGGAAGATCAACTTTTTCAAGAATTTGACGGCCGTTTCTGCATCACAGTTGCCAACAGGTTCTGCTTCGACCCACTTGGTGAATTTATCAACCGCCACCAGTAAATGAGTTTTTTATTGGATGACATCTTAAAGGGGCCAACCATATCTAATCCCCAGACCGCGAAAGGCCAAGTGATCGGGATCATCCTTAGTTCTTGAGCCGGCACACGAGCCTGTCGTCCATAACGTTGTCAGCCATCACATCGACAAACTATCTCTTCCGCATCCGCATGGGCCGTCAGCCAAAAGAACCCATGCCGGAACGCCTTTGAAACCAGGGAACGTGACCCGGTGTGGTGCCCACAATCTCCGGCATGGATGTCATTCAGAATTACGCACCCTTCATGAGGAGAAACACATCTTTGAAATACCCAGAAGTACTTCGCTTATATAACTCGCCGTTGATGATGACCATGGATTTGCTCCGATGAACGATTTGACGAGCCAACACCAAATCCGAAGGTAACTCGCCTCGTGTGAGGTACGCCAAATAAGGAAGAACCCAATCCAGCGTAACACGGAGAGCCGCCACAAACTAGGACTCAGGATCTGGTACCGCCAACTCCTCTTCTGAGGGCAACCTCACGGAAGGATTATACAAAATATCCAGAGAAACATTAGGAGGAACCAGCTTACGTTGCGAGCCGAGACGTGAGAAGGCATCAACTGCTTCGTTAAGTCGCCGGTCGATATGATCAACTTGATAGCCATGGAAATGACCCGCCACATCAGACACGGCCCTTCTGTAAGCCGCCATCCAGGGGTCCCGGGAGTCCCATGTACCTGAAACTTGTTGAGCCACCAGATCGGAATCGCCAAGACATCTGACGCATGTGAGGTTCATCTCCTTGGCGAGTCGCAAACCATGAAGCAAGGCCTCATACTCCGCAACATTATTGGTACACGGGAACATGAGTCGGAGGACATAGCAGAACTTGTCTCCCTAGGGTGAAATCAACACCACGTCAGCCCCCGAGCCTTCCAATTGCCTAGACCCATCAAAATAAATAGTCCAGTACGTGAGATCAGGCCTATCCTCCGGAATCTCCAACTCGGTCCAATCATTAATGAAGTTGACCAATGCCTGGGACTTGATGGCCGTGCGGGGCGTATACTGCACGTGGTGCGACCCAAGTTCAATCGCCCATTTGGCGATTCACCCTGTTGCTTCCCGGTTCTGGATGATGTCCCCAAGGGGGGCGGAGCTAACCACCGTGATAGGATGTTCTTGGAAATAATGCTTTAGCTTCCGACTCGCCATAAAGACCCCATAAACCAACTTCTGCCAATGCGGGTAGCGTTGCTTGGAGAGGGTTAGCACCTCGCTGATAAAATATACCGGGCCTTGTACCAGATATTCTTTCCTTCTTCCTTTCATTCGACAGCTACTGCCATGCTCACCGCCTTGGAATTCGCTGCGATGTATAGAAGCATAGGCTCCTTTTCAGTCGGGGAGGCCAGGACTGGCGGGTTGACCAGCTGCTGCTTCAGGGCTTCAAAAGCTTCATTGGCCTCGTCCGTCCAAACAAAACGGTCAGCTTTCTTAAGCAACTTATAGAGGGGAATGGCTTTCTCCCCCAGGCGGCTTATAAAGCGACTCAAAGCTGCAATACGGCCCGCCATGCGTTGAACTTGATTGATATTCGCTGGTTTCCCAAGCGAAGTAATTGCTTCAATTTTGTCCGGGTTGGCCTAAATGCCGCGTTCGGACACCAGGAAACCCAACAGCTTTCCTGCGGGAACGCCAAAGACACATTTGGTGGGATTAAGCTTCATCTGATACACC
This sequence comes from Hordeum vulgare subsp. vulgare, assembly GCF_904849725.1. Classification (NCBI taxonomy): domain Eukaryota; kingdom Viridiplantae; phylum Streptophyta; class Magnoliopsida; order Poales; family Poaceae; genus Hordeum; species Hordeum vulgare. Next base: position 409,626,283 of record NC_058519.1, on the reverse strand, counting down.
CACAGTTTGTCAAAGGTTTCCTTGAGATCCTCCAAGAACGTCTCTTTCTTATGAGATTTAACCACAATGTCATCAACATAAGCGTGAACGTTGTGTCCGATTTGGCCGCGGAGACTGTTTTGGATACAACGCTGGTAAGTCGCCCCAGCGCTCTTGAGCCCAAATGGCATGGATACATAGCAAAAAGCTCCAGACGGGGTTATGAAAGTTGTCTTCTCCTCATCTTCCACAGCCATCTTGATTTGATGATATCTGGAGTAGGCGTCCAAGGAACACAAACGCTCGCAACCCGCCACCGAGTCAATGATTTGATCAATGCGAGGAAGGGCGAAAGGATCCTTTGGGCAAGCTCTGTTGAGGTCGGTGTAGTCGATGCACATGCGGAAAGTGCCGTTCTTTTTTATCACCAGGACCGGGTTAGCGAATCATTTAGGGTGGAAGACCTCAACGATAAACCCGACGGCCAAAAGACGTGCGACTTCCTCTCCGATCGCCTTGCATCGCTCCTCATTAAACCTGCGAAGATACTGCTGAATCGGCTTTGCGTTAGGGTCAACATTAAGATGGTGCTCAGCAAATTCTCTCAGTACACCAGGCATGTCAGAAGGTTTCCATGCGAAGATGTCCCGATTCTCACGGATGAATTCGATGAGCGCGCTTTCCTATTTGGGGTCCAAACCCGCCCCGATGGTGAACTGCTTGGATGAATCGCCAGGAGTGAAGTCCACCATCTTAGTGTCATCCGTTGGCTTGAACTTGAGGAGCGGCTCGGCATCAGTCGTTGGCTTCTTAAGGGGTGACATATCCACCGGGTCAACATTGGCTTGGTGATACTTGAGTTCCTCTGCATCACAGGCGATTTCTGCGTAGGCCGCATCTCCTTCCTCACACTCCTTTGCTATCCTCCTGTCACCATCAACCGTGATGGGTCCCTTGGGGCCAGGCATCTTTAGTTTCAAGTAGACATAGCAGGGGCGAGCCATGAACCGGGCGTAAGCCGGCCGCCCGAACAACGCATGATAAGGGCTCTTTAACTTGACCACCTCAAATACAAGCGACTCACTCCTGTGATTGGATGTTGTACCAAAAGCCACATTAAGTTTGACCCGCTCAATTGGATATGCCGAGTTACCTGGGACGATACCATGGAATACTGTGGTGACGGCATTAGGTCTTTCTCTGAGAGGTTCATCCTTCGAAAGGTGTCGAAATATAATATGTTGATGCTGCTGCCACCATCCATAAGAACCTTTGAAAGGGTGTATCCCCCGACTTGGGGGGCCACGACCAATGCCAAGTCGTCGGGGTTGTCGATTCTGGGCGGGTGATCCTCCCTACTCCACGAGATGATCTGCTCAGACCAGTGGAGGTACCTGGGGAGTGCCGACTGAGACACGCTATATGTCCGGTGCTTCACCTTCTTGTCTCACTTACAGGCACTGGTGGTAAACACGTGGTATTGTACGCTGCTTAATTGTTTGGGATTGCTGCTAAAACACTCCGGGCGGGTTATACCGCTGCTGGTTATGCACAGAGTACTGGCCACTGCTTGGTTGCGAGCCGCCCTGAGCCCCTGGTTCGGAAAAACCGCCGAACGGGTTCTGGCATTGATTAGGCACACCGAATTGTTCCTGCCATTGGCTTTGGTCGCCGGTTTGGCCCTTCTAGATTGCCTCCGCCCGAAATTCCTGCATTACGTAATAGTCTTCCCAAGAGTGAGTCGCCGGTCCATCCTCCATGGCGTGGTGCGGGCAGGGGCCCTTGAGTATCTCATTATAGTTGCGCGGCTTCTTGCCACTGTAACCCCTTTTCGTCTGGCGCTGATTGCCATTGTTAGTATTGGTGTTGGCGACGAAGTCCGTGGATCCTTCTTGCTGCCTTCTCTTGCCATTTCCACCATGATTATGGTGGGCACATCCCTGAAAACGGGAGTGACTCTTGGATGACTTGGCTTTCCTCGGCGAGTTGGCTTTGCCGCCGTCCTCTCCTGGGTCTTTAGTATCGTACACTTCGGCATATCGAGTGAGGGTGTCCATCAATTCGCCCATATCCTGGACCTTGCGCTTGAGTCGCCCCAGCTTCTGTACCAAGGGCTCATAGTGGCAGTTTTGCTCCAGGATTAGCAAGGCTTGAGCCGCCGTGATGCCATTTGACGAGTGGATGATTTCTGCAAACCGCCGCGTCCAGTGGTGGGCCGACTCATCGGGGCGCTGAACGCAGTGCTGTAAGTCGACGATCGTCATCGGGCGTTTGCAAGTTCCCCGAAAGTTTTTGACAAAACCTTCCTTCAGCTCAGGCCAAGTCTGGATGGAGTTGGGTGGCAGGTTTTTCAACCAAGTGCGCGCCGTCCCCTCGAGCATCATTGTAAAGTACTTGGCACAGACCGCTTCACTTACATCGAGCATGTCCATTGCGATTTCATAACTCTCAACCCATGATGCCTGCTCAAGGTCCGGGGTGTAGTTGGGCACCTTCCTTGGTCCTTTAAAGTCATTCGGCATCCGCTCGTTGCGTAGGACAGGGGCCAAGCATGGCACCGCTACTTGCCTGCCGCCTCCACTAAGCGGAGCTGGGCCGGTTTGGATGTCCTGGTGATCCTGGCCTGTCGCCCCAAAGGTGTTGCGGATGGGAGGGTACCGATGGTCAGGCGGGTTACCCTGCGATAGGTGTCGCGGTCCGCTGGTTATGGCGGGTTGGTCCTCCGGCTGACTTCTGGTGTGGCTCACCTGGGGGGTGGAGTGTAGCCAATCGAGGCTGTGTGAGAATTGCGCATTCTGGACCACCGCCGTTTTTAACATCTCAATGGTGTTTCTTGCTTCTATTTCAGCCGGGGTGTTGCCATAAATCGGAAGAGATTCTAAGTGGCGAGTTGCGGCGAGCACGTTGTCCACGGGGTTGGAAAAGTGGCCCTCAGGCATGTGGAAACGGGGAACGCGATCCACCGCTGGCTGAAGTGGCGGGTTTGGTGGCTGAGCCGGCCCTCCTCCTGGAACGGTTCCTGCCTCGGGGGTGCGTGGAGTGTCGAAAAGGTGGGTAGGGTTCAGATCAGGGGGTAAACGCCCCTGGTGCCTCCTCTGGTGGATAACATCGGACGCGCGCTCATGCCTTTCAAGGTGCCAGTTCTCGGTGTTCAAGCGGGCTGTCTCAGCGGTGATCTGAGCTCGCCGGGTCTCAATCCAGGCAGCTTCTGCCTCTGCATCTCGCTGGACCTTCACCATCTCATCTCGCAGCTTTGCCAACTCGGCATTTATCATGCCTTGATTTTCCGCCGTTATGAGGGTTGCCATGATCCTTGTTATCTTCACCGGCAGGTCCACCAGGATCGCAGCTGGGCTCTTGGATGTTTCGCCAGCCTCGTTGTTGCCTGCAGGGCTTTGCTGGGACTATGTCGCCCCCGCCATGTATACGGCGATCTGACGACGGGTCCGGTCGAGGACTTCGGGATCCATCGCCAGCGATAGATATCCGAGGCGACCTTCGTGTAGAGACTGGATTTAGTCTGTGTCGCCCATGGATGACTCGTCATCGGTGTTGACCGGTGTAGTATCCTGAGTCGCCGATCGCTCTGGCTCATCAGATCCCTGTGTGAACCCAACAAAAACTGGGAGCTTCGGGCTTGGCAGCGTGACGGGACGGACATACCTGGCCGACTCGATGGTGTCCACGAAGATGTCCGGCTCAGGCATGGGTGAACCGACCATGCCGATGAAGATGTTGACCTTGCCGAAGGGGACTCTGTAGCCGGATTCGATTAAGTCAGCCTCGGGTCCCCACAGCGAGTTGTCGATGTAGTACTTTCCGCGGCGGCTCCGGGTCATGAGCCCGGCCGCATAGCTCCCTGACCCTGGTAGGTCTCCCTTCGAGAACTCAACTCCACCTTGCGTAGGCCCCATGGTGGGCGCCAACTATCGTGGTTTTGTCACGGCAGATGTCCTAGTGAAAGGACTTAATGATGGAGCCATCGCACCTTCGTGTCGACTCAAAGGGGTTAAACTGGAGCGAGACTCGGATTTACCCATGATCGGCCCCTCGTGAGGAGCTAAAAGCCTACGTCCTTCTCTGTGTTGTATTGATGGTGTTTCGATTACAAGGAGGGCGTAACTCACCTGACCTAGCTTTCGATGATTTCTAACATGCCCTCTCCTTCCCAGAGATTCACCTTTATATACAGGTCGAGCCCTTAGGGTTTACAAGAGTCCTTGCCATCATGCAAGTTATGATTCTTTCTATCTCTAAGTCGCCGTGCTTTCCAAGACTGGAGAACTCCCTGATAATTGGTTCTCCACGAGGCTCTTGAACCGCCATCCAGCTTGTGGGCCTACTGGGCCAAAGCTTGAATCGCCAAAGGATGAGTCGCCCACTTGGTGACCCGGCCCAACTAGGGCGGGTCACCCGCAGATAATATCCCCAACAATAACCAATAAATATGCCCTCTTGAGCTCTAGGTTCAAATTTAGACAATCGAGCACCTTTCTTAAGAATGAAACACTTACAGCCAAACACCCGGAAGTACTTGAGGTTGGGGTTGTTGCCGATAAGAAGTTCATACGGAGTCTTGTTCAAGCCTTTGCGAAGGTAGAGCCGATTGGATGCATGGCATGTGGTGTTGATGGCTTCGGCCCAAAAAGTTATATGGAGATTTAAACTCCGCCATCATGGTTCTTGCCGCATCCAGCAACGTCCGGTTCTTCCTTCCCGCCACACCATTCTGTTGGGGAGTGTAAGGTGCAGAGTATTGATGCTTGATTCCTTCATCACTCAGAAATTCATTTAGGGTGTAATTATTGAACTTGGTGCCATTGTCACTTCTAATCATCAATATCTTTGCATTGTGTTGGCATTGAGCTTCATTAGCAAAGTCAATGACAGTTTGTTGAGTCTCACTCTTTCTCTTGAAAAAGTATACCCAGGTATATCTTGAGTAATCATCCACTATCACCAAGCAATACTTTATTCCCCCAAGACTATCATAGGATGGAGGACCAAAGAGATCCATGTGGAGGAGCTCCAAGGTACTTTTTTAGTAGATGATAGTCGTGGGGCGGTGAGCTATCTCATGAATCTTTCCTTCAATACACGCACTACAAGCATGATCTCCTGCGAAACTCACATTTATTAGTCCAAGAACGTGATCCCCTTTGAGAGACTTTACAAAGATCTCATATTGACATGGGCTAGATGGCGATGCCAAAGCCATATCACATCAACTTTAGCCATTAGGCAAGTCGCGGTCTTAGTGGGTCGCTCCGAAAAGTTAAATACATAGAGACCATTCTCGACATGCCCAACAAAGGCTACTTTAAGAGCCCTGATCCACAAAAGGGCCACAAAGTCAATGCCAAAGAAGGTACTAAATCCCATAAGTGCAAGTTGATGAACGGAAAGTAAATTGTATGCGAGGGTCTCAACAATCCTAACCTTTTCAATGGTAAGTTTCAGAGAAATTACCACCTTGCCGAGGCCCAATACCTTTGAAATCGCATCATTACCAAAGGAGATTTGGGTGGAAATGGATGGGTCGCGATGAACGTCCACCACCAAGTCCTCGCTTTTGGTCATATGATTTGTTGCTCCACTATCAAGCAACCAGGACACCCCACCGGAAGCGAACTTCTGCATAAGATCAATGCTTGGATTTAGATACCCATTCTTTAATGGGTCCTCTTAGGTTAGTAACAAGGGTCTTAGGAACCCAAATAGACCATTCAATGTACTCATCATAAGAACCAACAAACTTAGCAAAAACATTCCCATCACTCGCACGACACAAAACATAAGAGGGGTTAAAGTCGCGTGCTTTGTTGGGTAGAGGGGTTTTGCCCTTCATGGAATTACCACTCTTAGCTTGGTCCTTTTTCTTCTCATGAGTACCCTCCCCAGATTTAACAAAGGTTTCCATAAGCTGGGGAGGTTGCTTGGTTTTCTTCTTCCTGTTCTTCTTGGACTTGGGTGCAAACCCAACTCCTTCCTTTACAACCACTTCCTTTTGACTGATCAAAAGGTCATTAAGATTATTTTCACCTTGCATGCATGTCACAAGGCCTTTCTCAAGCTTCTCTTTTCATTTGGTGTTCTCCTCCACAAGATGTGCATGCTCACAACAGGAGTTGGTAGCATGGACATTATCAATTAAAACAAATGGAGAGCACGTGGCTATTTCCTTAATGAGTTTTACTTAGAGTTGAGCATGAGACTCTTTTAAATAGACATGAGCACTCTTCAAGGCCTTGTGAGCCTTTTCAAGTGTTGCAAGCTCTTCCTTGAGTCTAACATGTTCAAGCCCAAGTGCACCCTTTTCGGATTGAAGCACACACGTAAGAACAAGAGCATGATCAAGATCTTTATTTAACTTAGCAAGGTCATCATTATGTGTCTCTTAAAGAGTCAAACAAAGTCCTTGCTCTTCTTCAAGAGCAATAGAAAGATCCATAATCTCATCGGCATAGTCACGACTATGACTTTGTAATGTAGAGATAGTTTCTTCATGAGATTCAATGAGGTCATTAGCCTCTCCAAGTTGTTCCAAGAGAGCAACATAATGCTTCTTGGATTTACCCTTGAGTTTTCTCATGAATTTATCAAAGGAGTTTTTGGTGAGGACATCAACACCATTGTTACACCCACAGTCCCAACTGCTATACATACTGGACCCGTTACTAGAGCTCGCGCACGCCAATTGAATTATCAGGTACTTTCGATTCTTGGGAATACTTCTAATGTTCATGAACATACGATGCTGCCTAAGTTAGATAATTTTGTTGTATTTATGAATTAAGGACCTAGCATGGACAAGAAGGATATCCGTTGGGGCGGGATCAAGCATGGGGAAGAAGGTGCACGCACGGGAAAGAACAATGGAGCTTCCACTGGTGATTTTCGCACTTTAAAGCCACCATAAGGAGAGAATGAAGGCTAGAATGAAATATTCAAGACGTCACTTTATAAATTTCGTCCATAGGCTATTATAGGTATTGTGCCACCTTATTTTTGGGTCAGGCCCATATAATTTCCAAATACCATAGTATAGGCTGTTTTTAGAGTCTGTATGCGTGGGGAAACCGAGTTTCGGGCTGTTTTCGGACCTCTCCTCCAAGGGTCACGAAATTGCCTCTCTATTCCCTCATATATATAGCCCTTAGGGCACCATTTAGACTTGGGTTTGTTTAGATTACAAGTTCGCCATAGCTGCAACTTCGCGTTCTTCATTTGTTTTCCAAGACCAGACAAAGGCGTCACAGAACCCCACCTTCATCAATAAAGCTTTCCTCTTATATTCGCAATATCTTGATTGCAATCTTAGTTTCTTGCTTGTTCTTCATTTGCGTGCAGAAACATACCTTCATGGTCAGGTTGATCAAGCTCCGGCGTGGTAAATAACCTCTCGGAGTTGGTTTAGCGATTGCTAAGGCGCGACGTTCTCACACGTCCGTAGTCAGATTGTCAAAGACGACTCCACCAAAACAAAACCTCCATCTCATCGAAATACAGGGACAACTTCACCTCTATCAAGTGGTATCAGATTTCCAGGTTACCCGGTGAGATTTTACCAGTTTTTCATAGTTAGATCGCATCTGTTCTTCATACCTATAGTCCACGGAAAAGCCAAAAAAAATTAGGCTTAGATAATCATACCCGAACCAATATGAGCCTTTGCATAGTCTTTTCAGTAGTTTGCTTTGTTGAATTTGCAGTTACATCATCGTGTCGAGTTGCTGGCCTTAGTGTCTAGTCCTTTAGAGTTTTGAGTTCTGTTTACAGGTTGTCCCGCCACTACCACACCATTGTGGCACCCCGATTCAACGAATCCGATTACCAGTGTTTCCAACCCACAGATCATGTCTTCTGGAAATACTAAACAACTTGGCACAGAACAGAACTGACTTTATTGATAGCATAATGTTACAAGACCATATCTTACAATGATAGCGAGGCCAAAGGCACCCTTGGTGCAGCACGATATCTACATTATTTATGATACATAGTGGGCCCTCGAAACTACTAAGTACTTCTATGACGTAGCGGAATATAGCGACAACTCCATACACAGGGACACTGTTGTGGACACTTCCTAGTACGCATCATCAGGACCTCCGTCCTCGGCTTCTCCTGCATCACTTGACTTTATAACAACCACCTACTCATGTCCGGGGTTGTCTCCCAACACCGGAATGCTCATCAAGCATCTCCACTCAACTGGAGAGTTCTTCCATCATTACTAACATCCACACGGGTGACCATCTACTGTGGTATGATCGGGCTGTCCATTACCGTGGACATGGCTATTCGAATAGTTTTTACACTCTCGAGAGGTTGCATACTTTACCCACACTCTGGAGCACTGACCTCGTGATCCCATTCGGGTGGACCAGCATTGCTCCAACGCAACTTGTCTGGCCCGTGGCTCTCTCATCATATGCCCGGCAACCACTCCCTTCCGGAGTCCTGCCCTGGGTGGCCCTGTGTCCTCATGACACCTGCCACCGTCGTGGCCAAACAAACTGTCCCAAACGAGGACGGGCCCAACTCAACTTAACTGGGCTCACAGAGTTATCACCGCCCACCGGGCCAAGGTGGCACGTGTGCATAACCCTCCCTCTTTGGGGCATATCGGTGAGAGATCACGCGGACAACCCAAGTCACGGCCTTCCCATACCGGCAAGAGGTGGTTGTACGATTATGCCCGGTCAGGTGACTCATGATCACCCACCATATCATAGCAACCATAGAAACTCATAATCATAAGCATATATCTCTATATGATCATTTATGAAATAATTATTTTCCTAGCAAGTTAAGCAAGTTTAATGCATGAGGATGTGAGCTATGCTATGCAAAACTACATCACATGGATATGATGGCTTGCCTTGATTAGTGGGGTTGTTCAAACACTCCTGGTCTTCAAAGTTTCCCTCTGAAAATGTATTTGAAATAGCAAAAGAAAAGTGAAAAGCATTAAATACCTTTTTATTAACCAGAAATTCTATGAGTGTGGGAAAAATACCAAAATTTACCAGATTGTAAAGAATTTCAATACAAACCCAATGCAAAAAGAATCAAGTGATTTGGACTTGTAGATAAAAAGATTTAAATGATCAAAGTTTCTGTTAAAAACTGAAATAAATAAAAGAAAAGAAAACCTAGGGGGCCACGTCGAAGGCGTAAAGGGGAGGGGCGCCCCTACTTAACGCTTCGGCCGCAGGCCACAACCCCTGGCAGGTGGGGCCTGCCTTTTTTAAAAACACACACACAGAGAGAGGGAGGAGGGGAACAGAGGAGGGCGGCTCATCGGCGACGCTCACCGGCGATAGGGACGGCGGCGAGGCTGGGAGATGACGGGAATGGAACGGGCGCTCGACGTCGATCCTCCCTGTACCCGTAGCTCCTACGGAGGTGGACAGACGATGTCGCCCCTCTTTCTCCGGCAGGTGGAGGCTACAGTGGTCGTCGACGGCGACAGTTCCGGCAGGGATTCAACTCTCCGACGGCTCGAGGAGCACCAGAGGGACCCAAGGAACACATTGGTGGCCTTGGATTGGACTGGGAGGGGCGGAGGAGGCTGGCGACACAGGGGATTTGGCGGCGGAGCAACTCACCGGAGCTGAGGGAGATGAGCTCCTGGCTCTTGCTGGGGGGCTCTAGGGCTAATCCAGAGGTGGAGGAGAGGGGTGGGAGCTAGGTGGGGTTCGGGTAGTGCCTTAAATAGGCCAGCGACGAGCGCTGCCGAGCTCTCCCGAAGCGGCGAGGCTCGGGCTTGCCACTGGAGCAAGGACGGCGAGCTGGCTGTCGCGGCGTGGTGGTGAGGTGATGGAGGAGGTCAGGGGAGCGACGGGACGGGTCTGGAGCCATTAATGGCATGCAGACGACCACAGTGGCCGAAACCCACTGTGTTGCCCGTGGCGGAGCTTGGCCGGGAGCGCCGGCGGCCTTCCCCGGCGAACCACATGGTTCGGGAGGTGCCACGCGGCTACCAGGGACCTCGTCGGCGCTTCAGACAAGGGGGGCACCGATTGACGGCTCTGGGCATCTCGACTGTCACTGGAGCTACGCAGAGCGCGCTCTGTGGCATGCTAGCACCATGATCACCATGGTTGCGGCCACCCTGATGTCACGCAAGCCTTGAAACCTTGTCCATAGCGTCGGCCAGCCTTCCATCAGTCACCATCCACTGCTAGCCTGAGCATACAAGCTCTACTACGACTAGGAAAATCATCAACGGGTTCTGCCAGCAGACTTTGGGAGGTTCTGGAGCTCAACAGGGTTGGGATTAGAGAAAACTAAGATGTCTAATGGAATCAGCATAGAAAAGACTCTAAACTCGCAAACTTTGGCAAGGTTTGAAGATCAAATGAATATAGTTCCTTTGTAAACCACCTTTCTGGTCAAGAACACAAATGAGCTCCTAGCACACAACTGCAAGCTTTGCTACCAGTGTCGTTTGGTGTGGAAGTGTCATTTGGTGGTGCACACATGCCCAAAAATTTGCAACTCCATTGTGCACTCCTAGCTGGCACTTACTTCACAGAGGTCATGTTTTAGCAGAAACTTAGCAGAGTTTTTTTGCTCAAAATTTGTACTGGTCCATGGGATGATTTTACATATTGGAACCATATATGATCCCTAGTAACTACAAGAATTTATTGGGAATTTTTCAAAACAGGAATCATCGGGTTGCTTCACAAAGGGATAATTCTGGTCAGATAATAAATAATTATTCTGGCCATAATTATCCATTGGACAAAAAAATATTTTTGCATATTTTGAAATCATATAGCATTGAGAAAATGTTGCAAAAGTTTTGGGTCTTAAAGCTCATCCAAGCTATAGGTTGCTTCACAACCCATAGTGATGGCATAATTCCCAAAATAGAAAAAGAGAATTATTTAATGAAAGAAAATATTGCAAATAAATCTCAGAAGGGTTTTAGTATGAAGCAAATGGTTTTGGGTTGTTTGAGATAAGAATTCAAAGATTTCATAATCCAACTTGCTTTGAGAACTTGAAAATCCACCAAATTGCAAGTGCTTTTCAAAATATTTTGAAAAGAAAAGGTTTGAAAAATCAGGGTGTTACAAACCTACCCCCTTAGGATGAATCTCTTCCTCAAGATTCGGTTGCTCACGGAACAAGTATGGATATGCGGATCTCAAGAAATCTTCTCTCTCCCATGTAGCTTCTTCCTCAGTATGGTGTTCTCATAGTACTTTATAAAACTTAAGTACCTTTCTCCTGGTAGTTCATTCCATCTCATCCAAGATTCTGACGGGTTTCTCCTCATAGGTCAGATCCTTAGCCAATTCTAGCTCACTCATATCTGCCTGCTTAATTGGAGGTGCAATACACTCTTAGCTGTGAGATTTGAAAGACATCGTGCACATCAGACAATTCGGGTGGTAGCTCTAACTGATAGGCGACTCTGCCTCTTCTTGCCATCACTAGAAAGGGACCGATATATCTTGGTGCGAGCTTTCCCCGTTTGCAAAACCTTCTCACTCCTTTCATGGGGGTTACTCGGAGATAGGCATATTGTCCTGGTTCAAAGGTCACTTCTCGGTGCTTTGGATCATAGTAGCTTTTCTGGCGGGACTTGGCTGCTTGAAGGCGTTCCTGAATATCTTTGACCTGTTTCTTGGCTCCAGCATCAAGTCGGTTCCAAATATGCGACTGTCTCCTGTCTGTGACCAATTCAACGGAGTTCGACACTTCCTACCATACAATGCTTCAAAGGGTGACATCTTCAGGCTTGTCTGATAGCTGTTGTTGTAGGAAAATTCTGCATAGGGTAGGCTATCTTCCCATTTGGGACCATGGGTGAGGGCACATGACCGAAGCATGTCCTCTAGTATTTGATTCACTCTTTCTGTCTGTTCATCCGTCTGAGGGTGGTATGCGGTACTGTATTTTAGCATGGTGCCCAAGGCCTGGTGAAGTCGTAGCCAGAATGCCGAGGTGAATAGAGAGCCTCTATCCGATGTGATTGACTTGGGTACCCCATGTAGGCTTACTATCCGGGACATGTATAGCTGTGCCAGTTGGTTGGCGTTGAAAGTAGTCTTTACCGGGATAAAGTGAGCTACTTTCGTGAGCATATCCACAATGACCCAGATAGCATCATTGCCTCTTATTGACTTGGGTAGCCCGATAATGAAATCCATGCATATGTCGTCCCACTTCCATTGGGGAACCGGTAAAGGTTGTAGTAACCCCGCGGGCTTTTGGTATTCCGCCTTAACCTTGTTGCATATATCACAGCAGGCGACATAATATGCTATATCCTTTCGCATCCTTGACCACCAAAATGTCTTCCTCAGGTCTTGGTACATCTTCGTACCTCCTGGGTGAATAGAATATGTGGAATCATGCGCTTCTGTGAGTATTTGCTGCCTCAGGCTGTTTTGGTCGGGGACACATATCCGTTTTTCGAACCATAGGATGCCTTGGTGATCTACTCGGAAAGATTTGTCCTTCCCTTTTGGAAGTGACTCTTTGATCTTCTTGATTCCCTCGTCTAATTCTTGAGCTTTCTTGATTTCATCTATGAGGGTGGGGATAATTTCCAGGGTCTCTGGGGAAATTGGACTGCATAATATCATGTTGAGACTAATGAACTCTTCTTGTAGTCTTGGATGCATATTTTCTAGTAATGCATTTACCATGATTGGCTTTCGACTTAGAGCATCTGCAACCACATTGGCTTTCCCCGGATGATAGTTGATCCCAAGGTCATAGTCCTTGACGAGTTCAAGCCATCGTCGTTGCCTAAGGTTCATCTCGGGTTGGTTGAAAATATACTTAAGACTTTTGTGGTCCGTATATATCTGACACCGTTTCCCAATGAGGTAATGCCTCCAAATTTTTAAGGCATGAACCACGGCCGCTAGCTCCAAGTCATGAGTGGGGTAGTTCTCTTCATGCGGTCGTAGCTGTCGGGATGCGTATGCTACAACCTTCCCTTCTTGCATCAGCACACAACCAATTCCTCGTCGGGAAGCGTCACAATAAATGTCAAAACTCTTGTGAATATCTGGGAGGATTAAAACAGGTGCGGTCGTTAGCCTTGTTTTTAGCTCCAGGAAACTGCTTTCGCATGCTGTCGTCCAAACGAATCTCTGGTTTTTCTTGAGCAATTCCGTCAATGGTTTGGCTATCTTGGAAAAGCCTTCTATGAATCGTTGGTAATAGCCTGCCAATCCCAGGAAGCTGCGAACTTCGGTCACCGAGACTGTTGTCTTCCAATTTAGCACTGATATTACCTTACTGGGGTCGACAGCCACACCTTGTTCTGGCAGGATGTGTCCCAAAAATCCCACTTCCTTCAGCCAGAACTCGCATTTACCGAATTTAGCATAAAGTTGATGGGATCTCAGTCTTTCCAAGACAGCATGGAGGTGACGCTTGTGATCCTTTTCGTATTTAGAATATATCAGTATATCATCAATGAACACTACCACGAACTTGTCTAGGAAATCCATGAAGACCTTGTTCATCGTACTCATGAAATAGGATGGAGCATTTGTCAGACCAAATGACTTGACCGTGAACTCATACAGGCCATATCGGGTAGTGAATGCTGTCTTGGGTATATTCTCCTTTCTGATTTTGAGTTGATGATACCTAGTCCTGAGGTCAATCTTGGAGAACACTCGTGCTCCACTCAACTGGTCGAATAGGTCATCGATGCGTGGTAGAGGGTACTTGTTCTTAATAGTGACCTCATTTAGCTGACGATAGTCTATTCACATTCGCAAACTTCCATCCTTCTTTTTGACGAATAGCACTGGTGATCCCCATGGTGAGATGCTTGGGCGAATGTATCCTTTATGCAGTAATTCGTCCAACTGTTTCTTCAGCTCTGCCAATTCTGGTCCTGGCATACAGTAGTATTTCTTGTAAATAGGGCCGGTACCAGGAACTAATTCGATTGCGAACTCCAACTCCCGGTCCGGTGGAATTCCTCGCAATTCCTCGGGGAACACATATGGAAATTCACATACCATTGGAATCAAGTTCATATCCATGACATCTGCTTGGTATGCCATTCCGTTCCTTGTCTTCATGTTGTTGGCGATAAACTGGACGGTTTTACCGGCCGGATTAACCAGGGTCACAGTTCTGGTGGCACAATTGATGCACACTTGATGGGGTGTCAACCAATCCATCCCTAGTATTACATCTAATCCTGAGGATTCGATGGCAATTAGTGCAGCTGGAAAGACAACTCCTTGTATCCGTATTTCCAGATCCCGGTATACGAAATTTGTTCTGAGCATGGAGCCAGGGGATTGTATCACCATGATTCTATGCAACAATGAAGGGGAAAATTGGTGTATGGCGACAAAACTCCTTGAAATAAATGAGTGGGAAGCCCTAGAATCAAATAAAACTATTGCTGGTATGTTGTTAACAGAGAACATACCGATGACGACTTCTGGAGCTTCACATGCTTCTTTGGCAGAGATATGGTAGACGCGTCCTTGAGTAACCTTCGAGTTAGGGCGACATCCAATAGTGTTTGATCTGCGGTTTGAAGTCGGAGGATGGCTTTCCGAAATTGGTGGGGCACTGCTTTGCATAGTGTCCACCTTGGGCGCAAGTGAAACAGCTGTTGTTGCGGCGACAATCCTCTAGCACCGGCTGCTTGCCGAAGGCCTTGTTATGGCTCACTGTCTTGGTAGTGTTGTTACTGTTGTTCCAAGTGGGCTTGTAGACAGTGGTGTTTGGCTGCCAGGTACGCAGCTTTTGTGCAATCTACTCCTTGTTGTCCTTCTTGGATTCAAACTTCCTCTTGCGGTCATCGTATCCAGTCTTAAGCTCTCGCTTAGCTATGAAAGCTTTGTTTACCAGCGTCTGGAAGTCTGGAAAGTCCAGCATACAAAGCTGACAACGGAGGGCATGGTTAAAACTACCTAGGAAGCGATCAACCTTCCTTTCCTCAGTGGATACATCATGGGTCGAGTATCGTGCGAGATTATTAAACCTGTTCAGATACTCGGCTACCGTCATGTTTCCTTGTGTAAGGGCAAGGAATTATCTTTGCTTCACCTTCGTAATACCCGTGGGAATATGATATTTGCGGAATGCTTCCTTGAATCTTTCCCATGTAATCTCTTCTCCACAGGGCCACGTTATCTTAGTATTATCCCACCATATAGCTGCTGGCCCTTCCAGGTAGTGAGTGGCAAAGGGTACCTTGTCTGCTTCCTCACAACGGGCTATGTCTAGCTTCTTCTCCATAGTCCTTATCCAGTCGTCGGCTTCAATCAGATCCGTAGCTTGACCAAAATTGGGAGGCTTAGTACGCTGAAAATCCGACAACCTGGATCGTGCCCCGTTGTGGTTGTTCTGGCCTACCATAGCTTGCATGCTTCTCAGGAATTCCATGAGATCCTGATTCCTCTTTTCCTCAAACATTCTCATAATCTGCTCAGTACTTGGTGCCTGGGGTGGTGGAGGCAGTAGGTCTTCTGGTGGTTGACCTGCCTGCCTGGTAGACTGACGGATGGGGGTTCCATCATTGCCTTGGCTACAACTTCCTTTCATCCTAAATTATTATTCCCATTGCAAAGTACCGAATCGATGAGCAACACCCATAAGGGAAAAGCATGGTCATAACACACCAAAGGAATCCTCATGAAAGGCAAATAAGAAAAGAACATAATTATACAATGCACATTAACATCACAATTGGCAAGCTAGTAGGGGAACATATCATGACTAGACTTCTCAGACGGCAGTTGACATATGCAAAGATGCATGCTCAACAACTCCAACCTCGACTCTAGTGGCGCGGATGGCACGAACACTGGAAGACCTCCGAGTCCTCGTTGTCTGATCCTGAGTCAGAGTCTGAACTGATGATGTTGACCTCAATCTCCGGAGCAAAGGCTATGCGGCAACGCTGACGAGACGGTCCTGCTTTCGAGGGAGCACGACGCCTCAACATCGGGGCAGCAGGAGTAGCAACGAGTGAGGCCCACTTAGAATGAGTCTCACGGCGACTGCCAGACGAAGTGCCTGGCGGTGCTGAAGAACTGGCTGGGATCTCAAATCCAGGTGGTGGTGGAACTGGTGGTGCATCTGGGGGTGGAACAGAAGACTGGGGTGGGGGTGGCACTGCAGTTGCAATGACAGCTGCCGCCCGAAGACGGGATAGCTCCTCTGCCAGGGACACGATCGTACGATAGCTGGCGCTCACATAGCGAGATAGCACAGCAGTCGCATGGTCACATGCCGGGTCTACGGGAGCAAAAATGACTCGCCGTGTCGAAGGCGACAAGGTGGGGTAATGGGAGAAACCTGGATGAGTCTGCATCTCCACCTCGTGGTAGCGCAAGTCAGTGAGAGCCTGCACCGCAACAAACTAGATTGACATCTCTGGAGTAGAAGCCTTTCCGCCCTTAGTAGAGCGAGAATAGCTGCCAATATCCGAGCTGACAACCAGGTAAGCCTGAGCATGGAAATCGTACACGGACTCGGCAAGCTGCTCCCGAAACACCTGGTACACTGGTTCCTCGCCATGCGGGTACAGTCGAAACCAGACGTTCTGCAATAGTGCTGGGAAGGAGGATGGTGCAGGCTCATACTGGGAATGATACGGAACTGGTGCCATCTACACTCACAAAGCCAAAGGTTAGTAACACAATGAATCACGATACATGCCATGCAACAATCAAATGCATCATCCAAATGCAATAAGCAAAAGCATACTCACAACCCTGTACTACTCGTTGTGCTAACGCGGGTATTAGGGTGTCCTACAGTCAGCGTGGCTCTGATACCAAGCGTTGTGGCACCCCGATTCAATGAATCGGATTACCAGTGTTTCCAACCCAGAGATCATGTCTTCTGGAAACATTCAACAACTTGGCACAGAACAGAACTGACTTAATTGATAGCATAATGTTACAAGAGCATATCTTACAATGAAAACAAGGCCAAAGGCACCCTTGGTGCAGCACAATATCTACATTATTTATGAGACATAGTGGGGCATCGAAACTACTAAGTACTTCTACAACGTAGCGGGATATAGTGGAAACTCCATACACAGGGACACTGCTGTGGACACTTCCTAGTACGCATCATCAGGACCTCCGTCCTCGGCTTCTCCTGCATCACTTGACTTTATAACAGCCACTTAATCATGTCCGGGGTTGTCTCCCAACCACCGGAATGCTCATCAAGCGTCTCCACTCAACTCGAGAGTTCTTCCATCATTACTAACATCCACACGGGTGACCATCTACTGAGGTCTGGTCGGGCTGTCCATTACCGTGGACACGACTATTCAAATAGTTTTTACACTCTCGAGAGGTTGCACACTTTACCCACACTTTGGAGCAGTGACCTCGTGATCCCATTCGGGTGGACCAGCATTGCTCCAATGCAACTTGTCTGGCCCGTGACTCTCTCATCATATCCCCGGCAACCACTCCCTTCCGGAGTCCTGCCCTGGGTGGCCCTGTGTCCTCATGACACCTGCCACCGTCGTGGCCAAACAAACTGTCCCAAACGGGGACTTGCCCAACTCAACTTAACTGGGCTAACAGAGTTATCACTGCCCACCGGGCCAAGGTGGCACGCGTGCATAACCCTCCCTCTTTGGGGCATATCGGTGAGAGATCACGCGGACAGCCCAAGTCACGGCCTTCCCATACCGGCAAGAGGTGGTTGTACGATTATGCCCGGTGAGGTGACTCATGATCACCCACCATATTATAGCAACCATAGAAACTCATAATCATAAGCATATATCTCTATATGATCATTTATTAAATCATTATTTTCTTAGCAAGTTAAGCAAGTTTAATGCATGAGGATGTGAGCTATGCTATGCAAAACTACATCACATGGATATGATGACTTGCCTTGATCAGTGGGGTTGTTCAAACACTCCTGGTCTTCAAAGTTTCCCTCTGAAAATGTATTTGAAATAGCAAAAGAACAGGGAAAAGCATTAAATACCTTTTTATTAAGCAGAAATTCTATGAGTGTGAGGAAAATACCAAAATTTACCAGATTGTAAAGAATTTCAATACGAACCCAATGCAAAAAGAATCAAGTGATTTGGACTTGTAGATAAAAAGATTTAAATGATCAAAGTTACTGTTAAAAACTGAAATAAATAAAAGAAAAGAAAACCTGGGGGGGGGGGGGCACATCGAAGGCGTAAAGTGGAGGGGCGCCTCCACTTAACGCTTCGGCCGCAGGCCACAGCCCCTGGCAGGTGGGGCCTGCCTTTTTTTAAAACAGAGAGAGAGAGGAGGGGAACAGAGGAGGGCGGCTCACCAGCAACGCTCACCGACGATAGGGACGGTGGCGAGGCTGCGAGATGACGGGAATGGAACGGGCGCTCGACGACGATCCTCCCTGTACCCGTAGCTCCTCCGGAGGTGGACGGACGGCGTCCCCCCTCTTTCTCCGGCGGGTGGAGGCTACTGTGGTCGTGGACGGCGACAGTTCCGGCAAGGATTCAAATCTCCGACGACTCGAGGAGCACCAGAGGGACCCAAGGAACACACTGCTGGCCTTGGATTGGACTGGGGAGGGGCGGAAGAGGCTGGGCACAGAGGGGATTTGGCGGCTCAGCAACTCACCGGAGCTGAGGGAGACGAGCTCCCGACTCTTGCTGGGGGGATCTAGGGCTAATCCAGAGGTGGGGGACAGGGGTGGGAGCTAGGAGGGGTTCGGGCAGCGCTTTAAATAGGCCAGCGACAAGCGCTGCCGAGCTCTCCTGAAGCGGCGAGGCTCGGGCTTGCCACTGGAGCAAGGACGGCGAGCTGGCTGTCGTGGCGCGGTGGTGAGGTGATGGAGGAGGTCAGGGGAGCGACGGGACGGGTCCGGAGCCATTAATGGCATGCAGACGACCATAGTGGCCGAAGCCCACTGTGTTTCCCGTGGCGGAGCTTGGCCGGGAGCGCCGGCGGCCTTCCTCGGTGAACCAGAGGGTTCGGGAGGTGCCACGCGGCTACTAGGGACCTCGTCGGTGCTTTAGACAAGGGGGGGGGGGCAGCGATTGACGGCTCGGGGCAGCTCGGCTGTCACTGGAGCTGCGTAGAGCGCGCTCTGTGGCATGCCAGCACCGTGATCACCATGGTTGCGGCCACCCTAATGCCACGCAAGCCTTGAGACCTTCTCCATAGCGTCGGCCAGCCTTCCATCAGTCACCATCCACTTCTAGCCTGAGCATACAAGCTCTGCTGAGACTAGGAAAATCATCAACAGGTTCTGCCAGCAGACTTTGGGAGGTTCTGGAGCTCAACAGGGTTGGGATTAGAGCAAACTAAGATGTATAATGGAATCAGCATAGAAAAGACTCTAAACTGGCAAACTTTGGCAAGGTTTGAAGATCAAATGAATATAGTTCCTTTGTAAACCACCTTTCTGGTCCAGAACACAAATGAGCTCCTAGCACTCAATTGCAAGCTTTGCTACCAATGTCCTTTGGTGGGGATGTGTCATTCGGTGGTGCACACATGCCCAAAAATTTGCAGCTCCATTGTGCACTCCTAGCTGGCACTTCCTTCACAAAGGTCCTGTTTTAGCAGAAACTTAGCAGAGTGTTTTTGCTTAAAATTTGTACTGGGCCATGGGATGCTTTTACATATTGGAACCATATATGATCCCTAGTAACTACAGGAATTTATTAGGATTTTTTCAAAACAGGAATCATAGGGTTGCTTCACAAAGGGATAATTCTGGTCAAATAATAAATAATTATTCTGGCCATAATTATCCATTGGACAAAGAAATATTTTTGCATATTTTGAAATCATATAGCATTGAGAAAATGTTGGAAAAGTTTTGGGTCTTAAAGCTCATCCAAGCTATATGTTGCTTCATAACCCATAGTGATGGCATAATTCCCAAAATAGAAAAAGAGAATTATTTAATGAAAGAAAATATTGCAAACAAATATCAGAAGAGTTTTAGTATGAAGCAAATGGTTTTGGGTTGTTTGAGATAAGAATTCAAAAATTTCATAATCTAACTTGCTTTGAGAACTTGAAAATCCACCAAATTGCAAGTGCTTTTCAAAATATTTTGAAAAGAAAAGGTTTGAAAAATCAGGGTGTTACAACCATCTTTCACCGCTTCCACATACCACTTCCACGCTACCATCATCGGTGTTGCCATATACCGCCACCGCGCCACCATTATCTTTGCTGCCATATACCACCACCTTATATCCACCACAATCCTAGTCTACATCTTTTCCGCCTTAGGTTAATTTCGAGATCCTTTTGCTTTCGGTTTCGCGTTTCCTTACCAGAGTAGGTTTTGGAAAAACAAAAAAAAAGAGTCTGGCACGCTTTTCAGAGCACTCTTTAGGTGAAAATTTCGGATGGTGAATTTTTCCCCATATCGTTTTGTTAGGCTTTTTAGAGAGTTTTGATACACTCGCCATCATAGTGATTTTTGTCGCAATTTTTGGTCGTCGCATCCCCGAATTGCTCCTGAAAAAGAAATTTTTTCGTGCCTATCTTGTTTTCGGTCCTTAGGAAGAGTTTTGAGACACTCGCCATTATAGTGATTTTCTGAAAAAGCGCAAAAAGAGCAAAAAAAGGAAAAAAGGAAAATAAAGAAAATCAGAGTGGCTCTTCCCTTGATTACTGTCGTCGTGACTTGTGTTCTAGACTCGCGTCTCTAGTACGGTCTAGCTTAGGACCATTACAGTACCGTCGTTGAGCGTCTTTTTAACTTTGCATCTCTGATCTGATTATGGTTGACCCTTCTTGCTACCATATTATAAGCCTTCCCAGCTCCACATACATCTACATCGTGTGTTTGACACCACCTCGCAATCACTCTATCCAAGCTTTGAGAGTTTTGACTACACCGGTTGTCGATCACCACCTGCTGCTAGGTAAGAATTAGTAAGAAATTGAGATTTGCTTGAAGGATTTGTGACACACCACCACCACCACCACCACTTCCTAGTAGTTTGTAGGTTCATATTCTTGTGTGTTCCTATTGCTGCTAAGCATGGCAGGATCACACGATGACGAGATCAACTAGGAAAACCTGACCAACTGGGAGCTCCATGATAAAATTTAGCAAATGATGTATGACCAGGTACATGATTTCGTGACCACCTTTGGAGGGGCCATGGACAAGCTAGAAGGTATGGAGAAGATATTCGACACCAAGATGAATGCCAAGTTCAATGAGGTGCTTGCCCGTTTACCACCACCAGCTATAGCTTCTCTCCCTCTTCAACCACAACAATAACGCCTACGAGTGCGATGTGTGCATGTCGGCCAAGTTCAGAATTTTGGTGTTGTTGCTCCTACTGCTGTTCCTGCTGCTGCTACTATCGAGGTCTCTGTGGCTAAGCAGAACGGGGATTATGCTGGTGATTACGATGATGAGGGAGAGGTTGCTCTAGTTCAACACCAGGAACAATAACCACCACTACAGGCCGTTGGTCATCCACATGGATACAATTGAAATGGTAGGGATGCACCACACTCTCAGGTACGGGATCATGACCATCTCCCTAAACTTAAATTGAATATTCCTACTTTTGATGGTCGATATGTTCCTCATATATATCTTACTTGGGAGTTAGAAACAGCTCAACGTTGTACATGCTTGCAATTTCCTAACGATAGACGTGTTGCTGTTGTTGTTTGTTCATTCACTAGTTTTGCTTGTGTTTGGTGGTCTGAATATTTTCGAATCCATCATGCTAATATTCCAAGTACTTGGGCTGCTTTGAAAACTGCTATGCGTACTCGTTGGGTTCCACCATATTATCAACGCGAATTACTTCAAAAATTGCAGCGTTTAAGACAAGGAATTTTTTTTGTAGAAGAATATTATCAAGAATTACAAACTGGCATGATTAGATGTGGTATTGTTGAGGACAATCTAGTTATGCTTGCACGTTTTATGGGTGGATTAAATAGAGATATTCAGACTATTCTAGAATATAAGGATTATCACACTATCACTCGTTTATTCCATTTTGCTTACAAAGCTGAACGTGAAGTGCATGATCGACAAACATTGGTGAGAATTAATTTTTCTGTAGGTCGCACTTCCTCATGGACGCCGATGACGAGGTGATGTATATGCTTCTCGCCCCTCGTTGGACCCCAAGTGGAAGGTGGAGATGTCGTCAGCAGCAAATTTCCCTCACACAGAGACTGTAAGGTTTATCGAACCAGGAGGACTCCTAGGCTCAACAAGTAGGTGTATTCCACCCCGGCGCTAGCAGAAGACGTGGACCTGCACACACGTGTATCCCTCTCCAGCCTTGTAGTTTGCAAAGGATCAAAACACAAGCGAGAAGGTAATAGTGATTGCAACGGAAAAGTAAAGAAAGCGGTAAATGGTGGAGGTGTAAACAATGATGGTGATATGGATCGGAGTCACATGACATTCACTAGTGATGTCTCTCTCCCAAAAGATGATAAACAACTATGCTAGGGTAAACAAATCACAGTTGGGCAATTGACAGAATTATGATCGCACCGCAATGCTAATTATGCTCCTTGATAGTTAGAGGTTCAATAGTAATGGGAATACGCTAAGACAAGTAGACCATTTATTCATCAGCATCTACTTACTAATCATCCACCTTGAGATATCTATCTAGAACATCTCTCTGGTATTAATTTGTGAGCCCCGCCCAAAGTGTAAACTCAAAGCAACACACAACTGCATTAACGAACTATCCGTAAGATAAACAATCCTTGCAACCATGGTCACAAGCACCGTTGTTTTCTCCCTGGTGGCAACAAGCACATCCCCTAGTCTCATGTTTCTGTCACTTAAGCTAGACATCGAGGGGCCTGAATGCACAATCATGCATAACGCTCCCTCGTGGAATTACGATCTACTACTTGGCCAAAGCACTAAAAAGCAACGGAGAACATGCATGAATCACTAAGGAACATAATATAAAAGGATAATGAGATAAGTAAATCATAACAATCTGAACATAATCTCATAATCCATCGGATCCCAACAACCCGAGCATAGCAATAGCAAGAGAATTACATAGATGCCTTGATCATGTAGGACAACTGACAAGGACTAACCATTGAAGCACAAGACTGGAGAGAAGACATCACATAGCTATTGGTCATGGACTCATGGTCCAAGGGAAACTACTCATGGCACATCCGAGAAGCGTCCATGGCGGTGGAGAAGCTCCCGAAGGTCAATCCTCCCTCCGGCAGGGTGCCGGGAAGAGGTCTCCTAACGCTCCCGATCTCGGAAGCGCTGGGGCGGTGGAACGATGGATAAATTCGCGATTCCAGAAAGCCTGCGAGAGTTTCCTCTCGGGACTCTAAATATAGGCCAAAGGAGGGCATCGAAGGAGGTGGGACCCACCCAGGCGACCTCCTGGCGCGACCTAGGGCCTGGCCGTGCCAGCAGGCTACCTCCGAGGCCCCTCGCCCCCCTCTGCCCCCTTCGATGATTCAGAAGCTTCTGTTTCGCTGATTTTTTATATATATTTTCTGGATTTTTTCGGGATTCAGAAAATTGGGTAAAAGCCCCTACAAAATAGACATCAACACACATAAACTGACACTGGGTGCATTGGGTTAGTAGGTTAGTTCAAATATGTGTAAAATGATATAAAAGTGTAGCAAAACATATAACAATGTCAACCAAAAGATCATGGAACAAGCAGAAATTATAGATACGTTTGGGACGTATCAGATGCCATGGACCTCATCTACTTCCACACGTCCTCCTGCATCAGCACCGCCTACTTCCGCCACCAATTCCACCAGAGATACCAGGAAACAGGCCCCTGCCCCACCCTTCGCCAAGAGCACAACTTTCGGGCCCGCACATAGCTCTTCTTCATCCATGTCATCCATAGGGCAAACACATGAGGTTATCTGTCGTCGTTGCAAGGGTGGAGGTCATTATGCGAGAGAGTGCCCATCCAAGCGCATGATGATTATTACTGAGGATGGTGGATATGACTCTGCTAGTGATTATGATAAGGAGAATCTGGCTCTTATTGCAAGTGAAGAACATGGTGTAGATGATACTGAACAAGAGACACAATACATGGCTGCTGACTACGCTGACAGGTATGAAAGCTTAGTGGCTCAACATGTTTTAAGTGTGCAGGTAACAAAGGCTGAGAAAAATCAGAGGCACAACTTGTTCCATAACAAGGGAGTGGCAAAGGAACGCTCTACTTGCGTAATCATCGATGGAGGGAGTTGCAACAACTTAGCTAGGATGAAGATGGTGGAGAAGCTGTCTCTCACCACTAGACCACATCCTCATCCTTATTATATCCAGTGGTTCAACAATAGTGGCAAGGTTAAGGTAACATGTACTGTTCGTGTACATTTTAGCATTGCTACATATTCTGATTTTGTTGATTGTGATGTGGTACCCATGCAAGCATGCCCGGTTTTACTTGGCAGACCATGTCAATTTGATAAAAATTCTGTACACCATGGTAGAACAAATCAGTATACTCTTATTCGTAAGGATCAAAATATAACTTTGGTTCCGATGTCTCCTGAACATATTATGAAAGATGACATTGCTAGAGCTAGTAAAGCAAAACAGGACCTACATAAGAGTGAAAATCAGATTGTAGCAAAGGAATTTGAGCAACACAATAATCCTAATAAATCAACATCTAGTGTTGCATCTGAAATAAAACTGAAGAGTGGTTATTTACTTGCCACTAAATCTGATATTATTGATTTGGATATTACTACATCTGTTTGCTATGATTTCGTATGTAAAGAGGTATTATTTTCATTCGAGGACATGCCACCCTCTTTGCCTCCTGCCGTCATTAACATTTTACAGGAGTTTGCTGACGTCTTTCCACAAGACGTGCCACCGGGATTACCACCTATTAGAGGGATTGAGCATCAGATTGACTTAATTCCCAGTGCATTGCTACCCAACCGTGCATCATACCGTACGAATCCAGAGGAGACGAAGGAGATTATGCGTCAAGTACAGGAGCTGCTCGACAAAGGTTATATACACGGATCTCTTAGTCCTTGTGCTATTCCTATTATTCTAGTGCCGAAAAAGGATGGTACATCGCGTATGTGTGTTGATTGTAGAGGCATTACTAATATTATTATTTGTTATCGTCCTCCTATTCCTAGGCTAGATTATATGCTTGATGAATTAAGTGGCTCTACACTTTTCTCCAAATTTGATTTGCGTAGTGGATACCATCAAACTCGCATGAAATTGGGAGATGAATGGAAAACAACATTTAAAACTAAGTTTGGATTATATGAGTGGTTAGTTATGCCTTTTGGATTAACTAATGCACCTAGCACTTTCATGAGATTAATGAATGAGGTTTTACGTGCTTTCATTGGACGATTTGTGGTAGTCTACTTTGATGATATACTGATTTATAGTAGATCTTTGGAGGAGCACTTGGATCATTTGCGTGCTGTTTTTATTGCTCTACGTGATGCACGTTTGTTTGGTAACCTTGGGAAGTGCACGTTTTGCACATACCGAGTATCTTTTCTTGGCTATGTTGTTACTCCATAGGGAATTGAAGTTGATAAAGCCAAGATTAAAGCTATTGAGAGTTGGCCGCACCCAAAACGGTCACACAAGTGAAGAGTTTCCTTGGACTCGTCGGGTTTTCTAGGCGTTTTGTGAGAGATTTCTGCACCATTGCTACACCTCTCAATGAACTTACAAAGAAGGATGTGCCTTATGCTTGGGGTACCGCATAGGAAGAAGCCTTCATGGTTTTGAAAGATAAGTTAACACATGCTCCTTTACTACAACTTCCTGATTTTAATAAGACTTTCGAACTTGAATGTGATGCTAGTGGAATTGGGTTAGGAGGTGTGTTATTACTAGATGGTAAACGTGTTGCATACTTTTTTGAAAAATTAAGTGGCCCTAGTCTGAATTATTCTACTTATGATAAGGAATTATATGCTCTTGTTCAGACTTTAGAAATATGGCAACATTATTTATGGCACAATGAATTTTTCATACTTTCTGATCATGAATCTTTGAAACATATTAAAAGTCAAGCAAAACTGAACCGTAGACATGCTAAATGGGTTGAATTCATTGAGACTTTCCTGTACGTCATTAAACACAAGAAGGGTAAAGAAAATGTTATTGCTGATGCTTTGTCTCGTTGTTATACTATGCTTTCACAACTTGACTTTAAAATATTTGGTTTGGAGACCATCAAAGATCAATATGTGCATGATGTTGATTTGAAATATGTGTTGGTGAATTGTAAAGAAAGGAGAGCATGGAACAAGTTCATTGTTAATGATGGATTTGTGTTCCGTGCTAACAAGCTATGCCTTCCAGCTAGCTCCATTCATCTTTTGTTGTTATAGGAGGCGCATGGAGGAGGGTTGATGGGACACTTTGGCGTAAAGAAGACGGAGGACGTACTTGCTACACATTTCTTTTGGCCAAAGATGCGATGGGATGTTGAGCATTTTGTCGCTCGCTGCACGACATGTCAAAAAGCTAAGTCATGCTCAATCCTCATGGTTTATATATGCCTTTGCCTGTACCTAGTGTTCCTTGGGAGGATATATCTATGGACTTTGTTTTAGGTTTACCTCGAACAAAGAAGGGGATGGATTGCATATTTGTTGTCGTGCACAGGTTTTCAAAAATGGCACACTTTATACCGTGTCATAAAAGTGATGCTGCTGCTAATGTGGCTGATTTGTTATTTCATGAAATTATTCGCTTGCATGGTGTGCCAAATACGATTGTTTCAGATTGTGATGCTAAATTTCTTAGCCACTTTTGGCGATGTTTATGGGCTTAGTTGGGGACAAAATTGCTTTTTAGTACTACATGTCACCCCCAAACTGATGGAAAACTGAAGTAGTCAATACATCTTTGTCTACTATGCTTAGGGATGTTTTGAAGAACAATCTAAAAATGTGGGAAGAATGCTTGACTCATATTGAATTTGCTTATAATCGTTCGCTGCATTCTACAACTAAGATGTGTCCTTTTGAAGTTGTCTATGGTTTCTTACCTCGTGCACCTATTGATTTGTTACCTCTTCCATCTTCACAGAAGGTTAATTTTGATGCTAAAGAACATGCTGATTTGATATTAAAGATGCATGAGCTAACTAAGGAAAACATTGAGCACATGAATGCTAAATATAAACTTGCTGGAGATAAGGGTAGAAAACATGTTTTCTTTGCACCCGGAGATCTTGTTTGGTTGCATTTGCGTAAGGATCGGTTTCCTGATTTCTGCAAGTCAAAGCTAATGCCGCGTGCTGATGGTCCTTTCGAAGTGTTAGAGAAAATAAATGATAATGCATATAGACTTGAGCTGCCTGCAGATTTTGGGGTTAGTCCCACTTTTAACATTGCAGATTTGAAGCCATATTTGGGTGAGGAAGATGAGCTTCCGTCCAGGACGACTTCAGTTCAAGAAGGGGAGGATGATGAGGACATGAACATCATTGTTACACCAATAGTCCCAGCTGCTATACATACTGGACCCGGTACTAGAGCTCGCGCATGCCAATTGAATTATCAGGTACTTCCGTTTCTTGTAAATACTTCTAATGTTCCTGAACATATGATGCTGCCTAAGTTAGATACTTTTGTTGTACTTATGAATGAAGGACATAACATGGACAAGAAGGATATCCGTTGGAGCGGGATCAAGCATGGAGAAGAAGGTGCACGCGCGGGAAAGAACAATGGAGCTTCCACTGGTGATTTTTGCACTTTAAAGCCACCATAAGGAGAGCATGAAGGCTTGGACGAAATATTCAAGACGTCACTTTATAAATTTTGTCTATAGGCTAATATAGGTGTTGTGCCACCTTATTTTTGGGCCAGGCCAATGTAATTTCAAAATACCATAGTATAGGCTGTTTTTAGAGTCCGTATGTGTGGGGAAACTGATTTTAGGGCTGTTTTCGGACCCCTCCTCCAAGGGTCACGAAATTGCCTCTCCATTCCCTCATATATACAGCCCTTAGGGCACCGTTTAGACTTGGGTTTTGTTTAGATTACAAGTTCGCCATAGCTGCAACTTTGCATTCTTTGTTTGTGTTCCACGACCACATAAAGGCGTCACAGAACCCCACCTTCATCAATAAAGCTTTCCTCTTATATTCGCAATATCTTGATTGCAATCTTAGTTTCTTTCTTGTTCTTCGTTTGCGTGCAGGAAACAGACCTTCGTGGTCAGGTTGATCATGCTCTGGCATGGTCAATAACCTCTCGGAGTTGGTTTAGCGATTGCTAAGGCGCGACGTTCTCACACGTTCATAGTCGGATCGTCAAAGTCGAATCCACCAAAACAAAACCTCCATCTCATCGAAAGATAGGGATAACTTTGCCTCTATCAAGTGCCAACTGACTATAAAAAAAATCTAAGACCCCTGTCGTCGTCTTCACCATTCGACAACGATCTCGGGGACTACACCCAATGGGTGCACTCAGCGTGCCCCCATTTGACTAAGACATGATTTTACTTGAGGAGAAAACAAGTGTTGGAGCATATATCTCCATATGTGGTTTTGGTACTTGATGACAATTCCTATGGACTAATGGTTGCCTTAAGTTACATTTATAGGATTTGTCCATAGGCACTTCTTGAAGTCCATCTGTTGGGTTCAAGGAGTTTATATGATGACCAAGATGGTATTCAAGGTATTATCCAAAGAATGGTCATAGAGACACATGGTTGATCAAGATCTCAGACAAAGAGTAAATCAAGATGATCAACACACAAAGCGTACAAGATGTACCGAGAGGGATCAAGTGATCCCATGGTATGGATTTGTCCATAGGCACTTCTTGAAGTCCATCAGTTCGGTTCAAGGAGTTTATATGATGACCAAGATGGTATTCAAGGTATTATCCAAAGAATGGTCATAGAGACACATGGTTGATCAAGATCTCAGACAAAGAGTAAATCAAGATGATCAACACACAAAGCGTACAAGATGTACCGAGAGGGATCAAGTGATCCCATGGTATGGTAAGCATTGTCCATTACGTGTTTGTGTACTAACCCATGGTCTTCGTGAGAGTTCTATGTGGGGGTTAGGTGTGTTTACATGGGCTTGCGTCAAAGGGAAGATCTCATACAACCCATGGAGTATGACGTCAAGTTGTGATCATCATCAATGGTTGATCAAGATCTCAGACAAAGAGTAAATCAATATGATCAACACACAAAGCGTACAAGATGTATCGAGAGGGATCAAGTGATCCCATGGTATGGTAAGCATTGTCCATTACGTGTTTGTGTACTAACCCATGGTCTTCGTGAGAGTTCTATGTGGGGGTTAGGTGTGTTTCCATGGGCTTGCGTCAAAGGGAAGATCTCATACAACCCATGGAGTATGACGTCAAGTTGTGATCGTCATCAAGATTGCGATGTGCAAGTTCAAGTGGATCAGTACGAAGATAGCATGCTTGAATCTTGCCGTCCATTGTGGTGGCAATGGACTTGTGAATATATGCTGAAGAGTGGCTCACCCATAGTGAGTATGGGGGAGAAATGAACTAGTCTTCATCAAGCCAACACAATCAAGAAAGGTGGTCCATCTTGAGGAAGCCAAGATCATCATCATCTAGCTCAAGAGGACGAGGTGCAAGGTATAGGTTTGCCCTTGATAGGTTTTCTGGTTAGGATAGATTGCTGTTCTATCAAGGGGGGGCTCTCAAGTCAATAGCTTGATCGTATCGTTCGTTGAGAGCTCAAACCATTTGCATCCTTTCATCATACTTCTTGGTTCTTGTTTGGTGTTTCTCTTTTTGAGTTTTAGAGCTTATGGTCATCTTCGTGACAAGCTCGAGTTCATCGAAAACGGAGTCCATATGCATCTACTATGATGTTTCCGATGTTGGAGTTTTTGCTGGTTCTTCATTCATAGAGATCTCACATCTCTATATCTTTGGCATATTCATAACCGCATGGTCTTAAGATTTCCAACAAGCTTGGGTTTGCTCGATTCGGAGCTCGTATGCGAAAGTTATGGCTGTTTCAGTGGCGAGCGGTAGTACCGCTGGACCTAGTGGTAGTACCGCTAGAGTTGGCGGTAGTACCGCTGGCCCTAGCGGTAGTACCTCTGGCTCGCGGTAGTACCGCCCCTGGTCAGCGGTAGTACCGCTCCAGGAGCTTAGTACCGCCTGCCTAGCGGTTGTTCGTGGACGGACCTTTTTGCGAAGACTTTCTTGGCGGTGGTAGTGCCTTTGCACTACCAGGGGCCCAGCGGTAGTACCGCTGGAGTGCCAGCGCTAGTACCGTTGTAGCTGGCGGTAGTACCGCTAGCTGGCGGTAGTACCGCTGGAGTGCCAGCGGTAGTACCGCTGCAGCCAGCGGTAGTACCGCTGGAGCTCGGGCAGAGAGTGGGGGTAACGGTCTGATTCTTTCCCCCACTATATAAAGGGGGTCTTCTTCCCCCTTGGCCTTATCCATCCGTTGAGCTCTTGTTCTATCTCCGTTGTTGACATTCTTAGAGCTTGATTACTCTCTATCCCTCCAATGATTCTTGCTTGTTCTTGAGGGAAAAGAGAGAGGAGATCTAGATCCACATCTCCACCAATCACTTTCTCCTCTATGTGAGGGGAACCCCTTGGATCTTGATCTTGGAGTTCTTTGTGAGCTCCTTGTTCTTCCTCTCATATTTCTCCATAGCTTTTGTTGTTGTGGAGGGATTTGAGTGTGAGGGACTTGACCACTTCGTGTGTTCTTGCCATTGCATTAGTTGCATCGGTTTGAGTTCTCCACGGTGATACGTGGAAGTGAGAAGTTGAGAAGCTTACTACCTTTGGTACTTAGTACCCTTGATATTGTTCTTCGTGGATGCTTTGGCGTCCTAGAAGCTTGGTGGTGTCTCGGAGCTCAATCAGTGTGGTGTGAAGCTCCGGGAAGCGTCGGGGTCTCCAATTAGGTTGTGGAGATTACCCCGAGCAATTTGTACGGGTACCGGTAACCGCCCCCAAGGGTTGCCACGTGTACGGGTTCGGTGACCGCCCCCAAGGGTTGCCATTTGTACGGGTTCGGTGACCGCCCTCAAGGGTCCCTTAGTGGAATCACGGCATCTTGCATTGTGCGAGGGCGTGAGGAGATTACGGTGGCCTTAGTGGCATCTTGGGGAGCATTGTGCCTCCACACCGCTCTAACGGAGATTAGCATCTGCAAGGGTGTGAACTTAGGGATACATCATCGTCTCCCCGTGCCTCGGTTATCTCTTACCCGAACCCTTTACTTATGCACTTTACTTTGTGATAGACATATTCTTTATTGTAATATATCTTGCTATCACTTAGTTGTTCATCTTGCTTAGCATAAGTTGTTGGTGCACATAGGTGAGCCTAGTTGTTTGTAGGTTTTGTGCTTGACATATTAAACGATTAGTTTTATTCCGCATTTGTTCAAGCCTAAACCTTAACTATTTTAAAGCGGCTATTCACCCCCCTCTAGGCGACATCCACGTCCTTTTCAACAAGGAAGTATACACCAAAAGAAAACACCTAGTGGGTGTAGAGTCAAGTTGGACAGGAATTCAATCAGAAATGAACTTACAATTGCACTTACTCGGATATTGGCACGAAGCGCTAAGCTGGCATCATAGGCGAACTTGCTGGCCTCATAGGCCTCCTTCACTCGCAGCATCATGTGCTCAGCATGGATCATGGCTTCTTTACCAGCTCCAGTCTGGTCCTGTGGGATGCGGTGCAGAGAGAACGCGGGCGTCAGGTGAGTTGGTGCTGAAGCTGAGGTCAGAAGAGTGGCGTGCAGTTGTCCAATTGGCGCCGAAACCACAAGAGTTGAAGGTGCTGGCGGGGCACTAGATAGAGGAACCTCAAGTCCAGCTTTAGCTCTTGAAGAGTCGCCAAGCTCTTGAGATAGCGCAACAGTCAACCTGCGAGGCATCTCGTCGTTGTCCACGTGGATGAAGTCCGCAGCTGCCAATCAACAACGTTAACTTACTCAATCGACGAATCATTTCCAAAAAACAGAGCAAAGTGAATATTTGTTATACCTCGTTGAGAAGTGACCACGTCAGCAGTTTCCAATTCCATGTGCTCATCTTCGTCTCATGGAGGTGATGTCACCGAGGTAGCAGCTGTGACAAGCAAATTTCACTCGTTCAGAAAAAACATGAAGTTCCACAACAACAGAAGAAGGAAAATGAACACTCACGTTGAGGCGACGGGCACGACAATCTTCATATGGGGCAGAGCCTTCCAAGGTTTTAGCGGAGCAGACTTAAGCTGCTTTGCAGCCTTTTCAGTCGACTGAGAGGTCGCGACCCGGTCACGCTTCGGATTCGTGGTGCTTAATGCCAGGGTTCTACTTGGGACAGCTGCTGGGTCTTGACGCTGCTTGGATCGTTGTTCGATGCACGGAGGGGACTTAGCATCTTCCTTGCTCTCCTCTAAGTCGTCATCACCACCTTTGCTGTCATCAACATAATCAGCGTCTACACTGCCGTCTATGCTCTCTTCTCTGTCATCAAGTCATCCTCCGTTTGGTATGGGCGAGTACATGTTCGTTAACTCGTGCAAGATACAAACAGTAAAATCAGTCGGCTGAAGATCCGATCACTCAACGAAATATGAAAGCACTCGACAAAGATATAACTCACCAGGTTCGACGACGGGTTCTTGGGAGAGAAAGGTAGGATTTGCTTGGCTCCGAGAGAGTTGTCACAGGCTCCAGTGATGCTTCTGAGCCACTGTGCAACAATCTCCTCAAGGACTTCCTCCGGATGGGTCCGAGTGGTGTCTTCAGCACCCGAATAATGTGACATAGTGTGGTCCCTCGCTTGAAGGGGCTGGATTCGCCGATTGAGAAATACCTTTAAAAGGTCCATACCAGTCACTCCGCCACGAACCAAGTTCACTACATCATTCACTAAAATTCCTACCTGGACTTTGTCTTCCTGTGTCACGTTCAACATTTTGGGAGTAGTGGGATGCTCTAATGTGAAGGGAGGAAGGCCAGTCGACATATTAGGAGATGCACCATCCTTACAATAAGACCAAGTCATCTACCAACCCCGAACAGATTCAGGAAGGGTCATTGCCGGAAATGCGCTCTTCCTCCTCTTCTAGAGCCCTAGGCCACCACATAGCTGGGTGACATGGGTCTTACTGTGGCTAGATTTGGCCTTTTTAATCGATTGAGACTGAATGGTGAAGTTGTGTTTGAACAGACCCAAGTGAGGTGAACAACCCAGGAAGCATTCACACAATGTTACGAACGCAGAGAGGTACACAATGGCATTCAGAGGAAAATGATGAAGTTGTGCGCCGAAGAAATTCAAGAACTCA
The DNA here is from genome assembly GCF_904849725.1 of Hordeum vulgare subsp. vulgare. Classification (NCBI taxonomy): domain Eukaryota; kingdom Viridiplantae; phylum Streptophyta; class Magnoliopsida; order Poales; family Poaceae; genus Hordeum; species Hordeum vulgare. The sequence goes on along the minus strand of NC_058519.1, from coordinate 409,593,002 downwards.
TGGTAGAATGGATGGGGAGGCAGAGAAAAACCTCGTTCGACGTGGGAGAGGAGGAGGACTCACTCACCTTCGCGTGGCTCCGGCTCGATCTCTCCCTCCGGTAATCTCCACGACCTGTCGGCTATCAACCCGTCAACGACGAGATTCTTGACATCCTCCGCAGTGATGGTCGACCGAAGGAAATCTCCTTGAATCCACCCCGACGGCGCCGAAGACCGGGTGCTCGACGGATTCTTCACCTTGGCTCCCATCTTCGTGTGCTCAAGCTTCTTTTTCTTCCCCTTCTGTTAGGGCATATTTATCCCTAAGTGATTTTGGTGATTGATGACAGTACCTCAACAGACTAATCGTGTGCATTGAGCATTTCAGATAATACATGACAAAGGCACAAGACGTTCGGATCCCCTCCGTGGATCAGAAGCACGGTGGCTTCTACGGTTCTCTTTAGTGATTTTGAGTCATAGGAACGCCGTACTATTAAGAGGGGATCCGTGTCAGAAAGGTTGGGTGGAATCAAACTCTCACGCACACATTTTTATCTCAACCGCTTTTCCCTTGCTGCTATGGAGCTTCCCCCCTTGTTCTTTCTCTCTCTCTCTTGGCAAAAAGGCTCTAGTGGTAGTACCGCTAGAGGTGAGAGGTAGTACTGCTAGCATAGCGGTAGTACCGCTAGCAAGCGGTAGTACCGCCCCTGGCTAGCGGTAGTACCGCTCCAGGTGTGTAGTACCGCTCTCGTAGCGGTTGTGCTATGACGGACTTTTTGCGAAGAAGGCTCGGTAGTAGCTCGTGCACGACCTTGGGTAAAGCGGTAGTACCGCTCTAGTCCTAGCGGTAGTACCGCTCGGGCTTGCGGTAGTACCGCTAGAGGCAGCGGTAGTACCGCTGCCCCTGAGCGGTAGTACCGCTCTGCTCGTGCAGTAAGTGGGGGTAACGGTTGGTTTTGTTCCCCCACTATATAAAGGGTTCTTCCACTCCGTGAACCGTACCTTTGACCCTCCAAGACTCCATTGTTGCTCCCTTATCTCATATGTGCCCGATCTCTCTCCCTAGCTAATCAAACTTGTTGATTTTCTAGGGATTGGTTGAGAAGTCCTAGATCTACACTTCCACCAAGAGAAAATTGATTCCCCCCACTAATCCCTTGTGGATCTTGTTACTCTTGGGTGTTTGAGCACCCTAGACGGTTGAGGTCACCTTGGAGCCACATTCCATTGTGGTGAAGCTCCGTGGTCTTGTTGGGAGCCTCCAAGCTTTGTGTGGAGATAGCCCCAACCTTGTTTGTAAAGGTTTGGTCGCCGCCTTCAAGGGCACCTATAGTGGAATCACGGCACCTTGCATAGTGAGGGCATGAGGAGAATATGGTGGCCTTAGTGGCTTATTGGGGAGCATTGTTCCTCCACACCGCTCCAACGGAGACGTACTTCCTGTCAAAGGGAAGGAACTTCGGTAACACACCCTTGTCTTCATCGGTTCCACTTGTGGTTATCCCTAACCTTTACATTGTTTATGTTATTGTTGTAGAGTATTTCTTACTTGCCTTATCGATTATAGTTGGTAGCATCATATAGGTTGCTCACCTAGTTGTCATTTTAGATAACCTTTATGTTGCTAACCCTAACTTGTTAAGAATAGCTAAAAATTGGCAGTTGCCTATTCACCCCCCCTCTAGTCAACCATATCGATCCTTTAAATTGGTATCAGAGCAATGTCTCTTTATTAAGGGTTTCACCACCCGAAGAGTATGGATGATCATGATGAGGGAGGAGCCCATGGACAACCCGAGGCCATGGCCTTGACTTCGGTCACAAGGGACGACTTGAATGCGGCTATGGCCAACCTCAGGACGACCTTGACGAACGAAGTCAAGACCATGCTTAAAGAGTTAACTGAGGAATTAAAAGTTCTCCCGAACCGGCGTTGGTGGCTAAACCCGCCAACACGGATTCAGAGGCCAATTCCTCCAAGGAAGCGACTAAAGGTATGCGACCTTCTTCCCCTCTCGACAATAATGGGACTGGAACCTATGCCTCAGTTCCACCTCCCATGGTCTATGGAGGACCGGTTCCTCCACCGCGTATTAATCCTGTTGGTCCTCCGCCTAAGCTTGTTAAGGGTGATTTTGCTAACTGGGTGTTTTCCATTAAGTCTCATTTGAATCACAGCTCAACAAATTTATGGAGAATCATTGAGCAAGGCTACTATCCGCATGACCCAAGCAACCTCACTCCAAGAGAAGAAGCGGACAATCAATATAATCACTCCACATTATTTATTCTCCAGTCCGCAGTGCCTCCTGAAGATCTTCCTCACTTGCGCCCCTTCACTCTCGCTAAGGACTGTTGGGATCACATTATGGTGCTGTACAAGGGAAGCTCAAGCATTCAACAGTCCAACTATGAAGTGGTTCTTGATGAGGCCGATGAGTTTGTGATGAAGGAAGATGAGGACCCTCGTATCTCTATCGAAGGGTGACTGCTATTGTTTTTGCCCTCAAGGATCATGGGAGCAAGGATGTGGATGACACATGGATCAAGCACAAGTTTCTCAAGGCCATCATGCCATTCAACAAAGCCATGTCATCCGTCATTCGCCAATGGCCAGATTTCCACTCCTTGTCCTCCAGTGAGGTGTTGGATGAATTCATTGCAATGTCAATCATGAACAAGACCGCTGATAATGCTCTCGCTCACGTTCGGTCAAAGACAGCTTCACCCAACCTTGCCTTAAAAGCAAAGGCTGCTTCTGAAGAATAAGAAGAGGAGGAAGAGGAAGGCTTCCCCGAAGACACTAAGTATGCTTATCACGAGCACATGGTTCTTGCGTCAAGGCAATTCTGGGGCAACAAGAGAAACTCAAGGCCCAATTTCTCCAAGAATAACTCAAGTGGGTTCAAGACCAAGCAACGTGTGAGGACAAGCTATAACTGCGGCAATGTGAGTCACTTGTGGCAGAATGTCCCTATGAGAAGAGGGAAGACAACGGGGGCAAGCTCATTCGGAAAGACAAAGCCAAGTCTTTCCCAAACAAGAACAACTTTGTCAAGAAACCCCATCCAAAGGGTATGGTGGCACTTGAAGAGTACCCCTCCAATGATGATGACGATGATGATATGGTGGCAACGGCGACTGTAGCCATTGCCACCCATCTCCCAAGATGTCTCTCTTCAACGCCCTCAACGATAACTGCATCGCCAAGTGCCTTATGGCCAAAGGTATCGATGAGGTAACACCCAACATTAAGACCACCATCACTACTGCTCCTTCATTGTTAAACTGTGTTGATAATAGTGATGTTGTGGAACTTAATGAGCATGATTTTGACAAATTTCTGTGTAAAATCAAAGGAGAATCCAAGAAGCACTTTGTTGCTCTTTTGGAACAACTGGGTGAGGCTAATGACCTCATCAAGACTCATGAGGAGACTATCTCCGAGCTGCAAGGACATAGTCGTGACTATGCATATGAGATTGCTGCATTATCTATTGCTCTAGAAAAAGAGCACATTCTTCGTTTGGCTCTTGAGGAGTCACACAACGATGATTGTGCCAAATTACAAAAGGAGCTAGATCATGCTATCGTCCTTACACGTGTGCTTAAGTCTGAAAAGGCTGCACTTGGGGTTGGCCATGACAGACTCAAGGAGGAGTTTGATACACTTGACAAGGCTCACAAGGTCTTGAAAGGTGCTCATTTCTCCCTGAAAGAGTCTCATGATAACCTCCTAGCAAAGCTTACCAAGGAAATCTCTACTTGTCCTCCTTTTGTTATAATTGATAATGCTTGTACAACTAACCCTTGTTGTGAGCATGTACATCTTGTGGAGGAAAATGCTAAGTTGAAGGATCAACTTGAGAAGGGCCTTGTGTCATGCATCCAAGGAGAGAAGAACCTAAATAACAATTTGAGTAATCAAAAGGGAGTTGTAGGAAAGGAGGGACTTGGACTTACATCCAAGTCGAAAAGGAAAAGGAAGAATAGGAACAAGCGATCCCCTACCCTCATGGACATCTTTGTCAAAGAGGGCGAATGGACTCAGAAGTAGAACATGAACAAGGTGGAGGATGGTAGCGTCAAGAAGGGTAAAACCGTTCCTACCAACACAACCGGCAAACTCAATCCATCTTATGTTTTATGTCGTGCTGGTGATGGGCATGTTTATGCCAGATTTGTTGGTTCTTATTGTGAGCCCATTGAATGGGCTATTTGGGTTCCTAAGACCCTTCTTTCTAACATTAAAGGAGCCATTCAAAAATGGGTACCTAAAACCAAGCCGTGATCTATTGCAGGAGTTTGCTTCTGGTGGGGTGTCATGGTTGCTCGATAGTGGAGCAACAAATCATATGGAAGCAAGGACTTAGTGGTGGACGTGCATCCTTCCCCATCTATGCCCACCCATGTCCAATTCGCTGATGCATCAACGTCCAAGGTATTGGGATTTGGTAAGGTGGTCATCTCTCAAGAGTTATCTGTTGAGAAGGTCATGCTTGTTGAGTCCCTTGCTTACAATTTACTTTTGGTTCGTCAACTTGCAATTATGGGCTTTGCCACATTCTTTAATCTTGATACCGTGGTCCTTTTGTGGAGAAAGACTCTTAAAGTAGCCTATGTTGGATATGTCGAAAATGGTCTCTATGTGGTGAACTTTTCACAGCGACCCACTAAGACTGCGACTTGTCTAATGGCTAAAGTTGATGTGGGCTGGCTTTAGCATCGCCGACTAGCTCATGTCAATATGAGATCTTTGCAAAGTCTCCTCAAAGGGGACCATGTTCGTGGACTAACAAACGTGAGTTTTGCCAGAGATCGTGCTTGAAGTGCCTGTATTGAAGGGAAGATTCACGAAACTGCTCATCGTCCAATGACTCTCATTTACACCAAGAGGCCTTTGGAGCTCCTTAATATGGATCTCTTCGGTCCTCCATCGTTTGATAGTCTTGGGGGCAGAAAGTACTGCTTGGTGATTGTTGGTGATTACTCAAGATACACCTGGGTATATTTCTTCAAGAGGAAGAGTGAGACTCAACAAACCGTCACCAACTTTGCTAATGAAGCTCAACGGCAACATGAAGCAAAGATTTTGATGATTAGAAGTGACAACGGCACCGAGTTCAAGAACTACACCCTGGATGAGTTTCTTAGTGATGAGGGAATCAAGCATCAATATTCAGCACCATACACCCCTCAACAAAATGGTGTAGCGGAGAGAAAGAACCGGACATTGATGGACGCAACAAGAACAATGATGACGGAATTCAAATCTCCATATAACTTTTGTGCCGAAGCCATCAACACAACATGTCATGCATCCAATCGGCTCTATATCCGCAAAAGCCTGAACAAGACCCCATATGATATTCTCACCAGAAACAAACCCAATCACAAGTAATTCCGGGTATTCGGGTGTAAGTGTTTCATTCTCAAGAAAGCTGCACGTTTAGCTAAATTTGATTCTAGAGCTCAAGAGGGCATTTTTGTTGGTTATGCCACAAACTCTCATGCTTACCGTGTCCTCAACAAGTCCATCGGGCTCACTGAGGAAACATGTAACGTGGAGTTTGATGAAAAATAATGGCTCCCAAGTGGAGCAAAGTGGTCTTTGTGATGTAGGTGATGAAATTCCTCCCCATGCCATAAGAAGAATGGGGATTGGTCAAATACTCCCCATTGAGGAACCCCTTGTGGCCGAAGGAGAAGGACAATGCTCTACTGAAGTGGAGCCATCATTCTCGCAAGCCCCACATGCTTCCGATGAACAAAGAGAAAACCCTCAACCAGCTGAACAAGATCAAGGACAAGATCAACCACTTGAAGATGGTGATGCACCACATGATGTCCAAGTGCTTACACAAGGTTACAAATCTACTCAAGATCAAGATCTAGTGCAGCTACAAGATCAAGATCAAATGCAGGCACAAGATCAAGATCAAGATCAAGAACATCTACAAGATCAAGAAGAAACAAGTGAGCCTGCTCAAGACGAAAATCAAGTTGATCAGGATGCTGCTTCTCAATTTCTTTCTGCAGCACCTAAGAGGGGTCGTGGTGCCAAGGAAGGATAAAAACTCAAGGCCAAGCAACGTGATCAAGTTCATGCTCCCTAGTTATCAAGCGCATAACTCTTGGAGCGTCGCGCAGCCAAGATTGCATCCAAGCTGAGAGTCAAGTCACATATTATGAAGAATGTGCTTGGAAGTTTAAAAAGGGGAGTGTCCACTCGTGAAAAAAATTCAAATTATTGTGAGCATCACACGTTTGTTTCGTATAGTGAAGCTCAACAGGTACATGAAGCGCTCGATGATGAGGATTGGCTTATGGCCATGCATGATGAACTCAACAACTTCAAGCGTAATCAAGTCTGGAAATTAGTGCCAAGACCAAATGAGGAACATAATGTCATCGGGACCAAATAGATCTTCAAAAACAAGCAAGATGGCAATGGGATTGTGGTTCGAAACAAGGCAAGATTGGTGGCTCAAGGCTACTCCCAAGTCGAGGGTATCGACTATGGTGAAACCTTTGCCCCTCTTGCTCGTCTAGAATCTATTCTCATGCTGCTTGCATTTGCATCTAATCAAGATTTCAAATTACAACAAATGGATGCGATGAGTGATTTTCTTAATTGTCCTTTAAATGAGTTGGTTTATGTCAAACAACCCCCGGGGTTTGAACATCCCAAGCTCCCCAATCATGTATACCAACTTAATAAGGCACTCTATGGCCTTAAACAAGCCCCACGTGCGTGGTATGAGTACCTTACCGAGTTGTTACAAGATCGTGGGTTTGAAATTGGGAAGATTGATCCCACTCTTTTTACCAAGAATGTCAAAGGGGATTTGTTCATATGCTAGCTATATGTTGATGATATCATTTTTGGTTCCCCTAACGAATCTTCCAATGAAGAATTTGTTGCACTAATGATCGAGAAATTTGAGATGTCAATGATAGGTGAGTTGAATTTCTTCCTCAGGTTTGAGATTAAACAAGGTTTAGAAGGGACTTTCATCGAACAAGCCAAGTACACCCAAGACATGCTCAAGAGGTTAGAGCTAGAGGACATCAAACCGGTCAAGTTTCCCATGCCAACCAGATGCAAAATTGACAGTGATCCCAATGGTAAAGCTGTGGATCAAAAGGTATACCGCTCCATGATTGGATCCCTACTTTACCTTTGTGCATCTAGACCGGATATCATGTTGAGTGTAGGGATTTGTGCACGGTTTCAATCTGCACCAAAGGAAAGCCATTATATGGCTATCAAACGAATCTTTCGATATTTGGCTCATACCCGAAACTTTGGCCTATGGTATCCCAAAGGAGCAAACTTCAACCTAGTGGGCTATTCTGACTCAGATTGGCGGGAGACTGTGTGGAGAGGAAATCAACTTCTGGAGGATGTCAATTTCTTGGTCGTTCACTGGTAAGTTGGTCTTCAAAGAAGCATAACTGTGTCTCATTGTCTTCCACCGAAGCTGAGTATGTTGCAGCTGCGAGTTGTTGTGCACAGTTGCTATGGATGAGGCAAACTTTAAAGGATTACGGTGTCCCTTGTGAAAAAGTGCCTCTTCTATGTGACAATCAAAGTGCTATCAAGATTTCCCTCAATCCGGTGCAACATAGCAAGATCAAGCACATTGATATTCGTCATCATTTGATTCGTGATCATATCAAGCGTGGTGATATTGAGGTTCACTTCATCAACACTGAAGAGCAACTTGCAGATATTTTCACTAAGCCCCTAGATGAAGCAAGGTTTCGGGAGTTAAGGCATGAGCTAAATATCATTGCTTGAAGTAATGTGGATTGAAACTAGGCACTGTGCACCTCATTTCGCATTATATCTAGTTCTAGGTGCAGGCATGGACATAGGGGGAGTGTTGTTCTCTCAATGAACTTTCCCTCCCCCCATTATGCATAAAGCGATCAAGTTTTTCACATCGGCCATTATTGATGGCACTTGTGCTTCAAAGATGAGCATTGGTTATGAACCCAAGGATAATTCTTCGCGGTGACATACCTTTTGTCTCAAACATAGGTGGCTCCGGCCACCGCCCCCTTTTTCCTCTCCAGATAAAGGAAGGTCATAATATGGCTAGTCAGTATATCTTGCTTGTGATTTTATTTCTCTCATACTGACTAGTCGGTGCCCATGATGATTCCGCGCTGTTATGGCAAGTTCTGAAGCTCTTTGTGTTTTTTGGAGCGGTACTACCGTTCAGAGGAAGCGGTACTACCGCCCGGGTAGCGGTACTACCGCTATGACCCGAGCGGTACTACCGCGATGACCAACTCGGTACTACCGCTGGCTAGGGCTAGGTCGGTCTGATTCTGTATTTTTTCAGGGGGAGCGGTACTACCGCTCCTGACACAAGCGGTACTACCGCCAGCGCAGCGGTACTACCGCTTTGGCCCGAGTGGTACTACCGCCTTGCCCGTGACCTAGGGGTTATATAAAGGGAGGGAGCCATTTTTCTGCCCCATTTGCTTCTTCTTCCTGGAGCTCTCTCTGTACCCCAAAATCCTCAGGTCTGGTTCTCCTGCGCGGAGCTTCTCCTCCCTTTGCAGTTGGAGGGATTTCTCCCCCTCCTTCTTCCTCCTTCGGGTGCTATGGATTCCGGTATAGCTCCTCTCCTTCCTCTCTTGGTTGGTGTTCTTGCTTCTAGGCTTAGGAGCTTGATGTACTAGATTCATTGTTTTGATGTATGCTTAGTCTTTGGTTGGAATGGAGCAGAAATCTTAGGAGATTTTAGGTACAATGTTCTCTCTTGTATCAATCCGACATGCCCTGGAGCTCTTCATGTGTTAATAATCTGTTGGTTCTTGTCAATTTTTTATGGATGTGGTTTAGATTCGGATCCTATCTAGACATCCAGCACCGCGTGGTACTACGGCTCCACCCGGGTGGTACTACTGCTGGGGGCTAGCGGTACTACCGCTATACCATCTATGTCTGTTTTTCTTCGGAGTCTTGTGCTTATTCTTTTGTGTTCTGGACCTTGCCTTGACTCTTTTCGTCGCCTTTTCTGTGTGTTTGTGTTGTGTGTCATAGGTGGTGGTTCCCGTCGTTCTAACTTGGTCCGTGACACCCAGTCGAAGAGGCACCGCAATCTTGACATCCCAGAAGGTTCAGTAAGCTCCAATCTCAATCCTCCAAAGCGCCACTTCAAGAAGACTGCCTCTAAGGAAATGGAGGCCAACATTGACTACAACACTATGCCTCCTAAAGAGTTTATGCGGCACCGTTAGAGCAATCCTTATATCATTGAGAGAGTTTAGCTCAGAGGCCGTGAGTTGTTCTGGACAAAACAGCAAGCCCTGATATATCAAGATGTGATCCTATCATTCAAGAAGATCTATGTTCCTGTGCAGTGGATTCATTTGCATCATCTCCAGAGGCTCTCTCTTTGATTAAGCAACTTGGTATTGAGAACGTCATCACCTTCCATCATGACTTCAATCCATAGATTGTGGCCCAATTCTATGTCACTGTCCACTTTCATAGTGATGGGGATCGTACCATGACTTGGCTGACCAATGGAGAGAGGATGCCTGGAACTTGGGGAGAGTTCATGAAGCTTGTGAATGTGCCTGATGAGGGGCCACAGACTGCTGTTGGCTTGCGCCCTCATGCCCAACCTGGTGCCACCTCCAAGGACAAGCTGCAACAATTCTATGTGAGGAAGAATGCGCTTACCCCGCTCTTGGATATCATTCACCGGATCTTCCGCAACACGTTGTTTCCTCGTGTTGGCAACAATAACGAGGTTCATTCCTATTTTGTGGACATGCTTATGATGTGTGATGAGGGAAGGACAAAGAACACCGGGCCACTCGACATATTTTATGTGATGTTCAATGAGCTTAAGAGTTCGATCTCTCACCGTAAGGTCCCCATCTATGGGCCTTACTTGTTCTTTTTCATCAAGAAAAAGTGGGCAAAGTCCTTTTCGCAAGTGCCCTTTCCTACTGGCTCTGGGTGTGTCAGCCATGACCCTATCAACCTGCGCCATAAGGAGAAGTGGGCAAACACCTCAACTTCGAGTTCTGCTCAACGTGACAGGGAGACTGCTGCTGCTGAAGGAGGCCCTGCCTCGCATACCCGCTCCTCTACTGTGCCATCTTGGGCCGTGAAGATGATGGACCAGATAAAGACCCTCTTCCGCGTGCAGGCCAAGGGACAGCATCAGACTCATGTGGTCAAAAAGGAGAACCGTCAGAGGCACAAGCGTGTCTTGAGGACGCTTGATGTGCACATTTCGAGCGGCTCTGAGGAAATCATCACTCCAGAGGCTGACAGGATGCAGGCATGAGACTACCAGTGGGCTGGGTCCGACGTTGAGGAGGAGGCGTATGACGAGGATGCTGAGGATGAGGATGATGATGATGCTATGGAAGAGTCTGATGCAGATGCCTGAGCTACCACCTGTGTCCTAGGTGTCCTCTCTTCCCTTTTTGGTGTCTTGATGCCAAAGGGGGAGAGAGTGTAGGGATTTGCTTTGCTTTATCGTTGCTTTGTTTTCTGAGTCTTTCCGTGCTGAACTTGGCTGGTTTTATCGTGTTGGATTACTTATCATGGTTGTGAGGCTGTTTTAATCATATGGTGTGAGACATATGCTAGCCCTAAATTATCTTTATTATTATCTTCTTTATCTCCCTATATGATAGCCTGTGAGTTAATTATCTTGTGCCCCTATCTTCATGCTTACATGCTATACCTAGCTTCCTCAGTTAAATATTGTATGAGGTCATTGCAAGGAGTATTAGCATATGATTTCTAGGTGAAGCCTTCTCCTGGGACTGAGTGCATTCCTGTTCATAGCACTAATCTTAATCATGCACTCATCCAGGGGGAGCCAGTCCCTAGACCATAGACTCTAGGTTTGTAGTTATATTCAGTATACTTTCCTTTTGTGCAAATCCAGTATTGTCATCAATTCACCAAAAAGGGGGAGATTGTTAGGGCATATTTATCCCTAAGTGATTTTGCTCATTGATGACAGTACCTCAACGGACTAATTGTGTGCATTGAGCATTTCAGATAATACATGACAAAGGCACAAGACGTTTCGACTCCCCTCCGTGGATCAGAAGCACGGTGGCTTCTACGGTTCTCTTTAGTGATTTTGAGTCGTAGGAACGCCGTACTATTAAGAGGGGATCCGTGTCGGAATGGTTGGGTGGAATCAAACTCTCACACACACATTTTTATCTCCACCGCTTTTCCCTTGCTGCTATGGAGCTTCCCCCCTTGTTCTTTCTCTCTCTCTTGGCAAAACGCCTCTAGCGGTAGTACTGCTAGAGGTGAGCAGTAGTACCGCTAGCAAGCGGTAGTACCGCCCCTGGCTAGCGGTAGTACCGCTCCAGGTCTGTAGTACCGCTCTCATAGCGATTGTGCTACAACGAACTTTTTGCGAAGACTTTCTCAGCGGTGGTAGGCCCAGTAGTATCTCGTGCACTACCTTGGGTAAAGCGGTAGTACCGCTCTAGTCCTAGCGGTAGTACTGCTGGAGGCAATGGTGGTACCGCTGCCCCTGAGTGGTAGTACCGCTCTGCTCGTGCAGTAAGTGGGGGTAACGGTTGGTTTTGTTCACCCACTATATAAAGGGTTCTTCCACTCCGTGAACCCTACCTTTGACCCTCCAAGACTCCATTATTGCTCCCTAATCTCATATGTGCCCGATCTCTCACCCTAGCCAATCAAACTTGTTGATTTTCTAGGGATTGGTTGAGAAGGCCTAGATCTACACTTCCATCATGAGAAAATTGATTCCCCCCACTAATCCCTTGCGGATGTTGTTACTCTTGGGTGTTTGAGCACCCTAGATGGTTGAGGTCACCTTGGAGCCACATTCCATTGTGGTGAAGCTCCATGGTCTTGTTGGGAGCCTCCAAGCTTTGTGTGGAGTTAGCCCCAACCTTGTTTGTAAAGGTTCGGTCGCCGCCTTCAAGGGCACCTATAGTGGAATCACGGCACCTTGCATTGTGTGAGGGCGTGAGGAGAATACGGTGGCCTTAGTGGCTTATTGGGGAGCATTGTGCCTCCACACCGCTCCAACGGAGACATACTTCCTGTTAAAGGGAAGGCACTTCAGAACACATCCTCGTCTTCATTGGTTCCACTTGTGGTTTTCTCTAACCTTTACATTGTGTATGTTATTGTTGTAGAGTATTTATTACTTGCCTTAGCGATTATAGTTGGTAGCGTCATATAGGTTGCTCACCTAGTTGTCATTTTAGAGAACTTGTATGTTGCTAACCCTAACTTGTTAAGAACAGCTAAAAATTGGTAGTTGCCTATTCACCCCCCTCTAGTCAACCATATCGATCCTTTCACCTTCGTCATCGCGTCGGTAGTCGTCGGGGCGGAGCTGAGCGACGCACGTGGAACAGAGATGGGCGAAGGAAAAGAGGGGAATGGCGGAGGAGTACTGTTCCAGCCCTAGCACCAACCTTTTTATAACCGCCCGAGTGAGTTGTTGACCTGTGGGGCCGCCGAATCCTTATGTATCCCAATTTTAGAGGAAGCGCGATACATGGCACTAAAGCTGGTGCAAATATCGAGGCGTCATGCCCGCACTTGCTACGGTTGTTGCGTCATCATTGAGCGACGCGCGCTAACCAAATTTTCGAATCTTGTGTAGTCCGGACCTGACGAAGCGACCTGTCGCGTCAAGGGACCCTGCTAAGCGCTCAAACTAGATTCCGTACTCAAGTTCACTTGGATGTATTTCAAGACAGAATCAATCTGAGTGAATGACAAAGACTCCGATCGATACATATTCGTGTGAAGCCCTAAAATGCATTTTGGATCCGTGGGTCCTGTCAGTATATGCATCGGCCCTTTTTCACTCGAACCCCGATCCATTCGGGGGCTAATGATGGGGATATGTACCGAGGGTAGGGTCTTAGGTCTGACCTACATGCCCTACCCAAGGAAACTACAATGGAATACTTAAAGACTACAAAGAAGATTCCGACTGGAATCACCGTGGCGCATGAGTCACTCGACATTACATCCACTCAGAGGTTTCTCCCTCCATTCGACAGATGCCCTTCACTCGGAAGAACCAGAAGCCAGTCGACCGCAAAAGATCAGAAGCCACTCCAGGGAGGCCAATAGGCCGACATTCGACTGGTCGCCATAAGTACCATTTATTGCATACGTTATTAGTAACATTCACCTTTATTACCATGATCGAACCCTTGGTTGCCGGGGGTCAATGAGGGGCAGTGCACTCTATATAAGCCACCCCTCCCCTTTGGCACAAGGGTTCGCACCCCCTGTAACTCACACTTTCCACACGACAGAAGCTCCCGAGCACTGAGACGTAGGGCTGTTACCTCCACAAGAGGGGCCTGAACTCATACATTCGTGTGTACAAACTCGCCGTAGCTAGGACTTTGACCTCTCCTTACGTACCCCTAACCTCTACTATCAGGCTCGTTCCCACGAAAGTGTGGAAAGACTGAAAGTAATACAAACTATTCACGATAATAAGTTGTGCGTGATGTGGGCAATCATAGGTTGGTCTAGTTGAGAGAGGCATACAATCGAATAAACCAAACTGATTGCACCTCAAGACTGCAATTACATTGCATTATCAGTTTGTTACATATACTCTCACCAACATGTAGTTCAACCGATAAACATATATACTCAATAATAGATATATTACACACAAACTAGATATATTTAGCCCAACATCTCATCTTCATACTTGATCATTAAGATTCTCCAGGAACTCGGCGTATGCGGCATGCACCATGATACTTGTGATCTGCATTGGGTTTTTGTCGTGGTTTGGTCATGGCAGATGTCCTCCTGGATGGACTTAGTGATGGGGCCATCGCAACCATGTGGCGACTCAAAGGGGTTAATGGGGAGCGAGAGACGATTTTACCCAGGTTCGGCCCCTCTGATCGAGGTAAAAGCCTACGTCCTGCTCTATGTATATTGATGTGGAAATCGATTACATGGCTGCGGATTTGCTTGACCTAGCTATCGATTGGTGATAACTTAAGTCTGTTAGACCTAGAGACTCGCGTTTATATACAGGTCGAGGCCCCTAGGGTTACAAGAGTTCGGGTCACGTATGATTTGTGACCTGACATGTGTTTAACTCGCCTTACTTCTATTGCAAGGAAATCTCTCAAGACCCTTCTTCTATATGGGCCATAAGTCGCCATCTTCGTGTCTTGGGTTGCAGCCGACTCTTCTGGCTCCGCCTTGCGTCTTTTGCTTCTTTAAGTCATGGCCCATCTTGAATATGATTGTCGAGCCGCCATCATCTTAACCCGACCTCTTGGGGCGGGTCTCATGGTGGGATAATATCCCCAACAATAGGCCCCAGATTGACTTGAACCTATTCACGTCAATAAACCTTTCTCGTACTCTTTGGCGTCTCACCCACAATCCAAGCTTGTCCTCCAATGGAAGAAATGTCGGCTTGCAGTGTTCTTTTAAACTTCCGCTTCATTTCTTGATGATGTCAGCCATCCCGAGATTTTTGGGATCTGTATGACGTCATTCCACTGGCTCCTTCAACTTATCCATTCGGCCCGACAATCGAGGCGCCATCAACTCCGAAATTTATTGCGTCTCCTAGATTCCTGCGCCTGCCGTTTCCATTTTCGCTCTGGACTTTAAATATAAACATGGATACCTCCTTTACTTTTACCCTGCTCCTCTTCTTCGTCTTCCACCACGAGCCCGAGCCTGCATCGCGTGGCCGCTGCTCGTCCCATCATCAAGCGCTCTGGTACGAGGGCCCTGCAGCCGTGCGCCTTCTACTTCGAATCACGAAACTTCTCTGACTCCAGCAACGCCATCACGTAAGATTTATGTTTTTGTCCTAGATCTTCTTTAGGTCATGTGCTGTAGTTCAACAGAGTTCATAGGGTTTGTCTCATGTCCATAGCCATTATAGATCTGTTTGATTCCTCGATGAAAACCTTCTCCAGTGATAGGTTGCGGGAAAAGTAGAGATCTGAATCTCACATAACCTCCCAGGATGTAATGTGAAAACCTTATGAATACTAGCTGCTGCCGCCCCATATTTTACTGTCGTCTAGGACTATTAAATTCCCTTTTTGCATACCATTGGTAGATCTGTCTTTCCGTACATTTTAGTAGAAAACTGTTTGTCCAGTACTTAGTGGAACCTGATACCATGGTTCCTTCGTAAGTCATTTTTTCCCTCTCACCGGCTCGTTTGACTTTTTTTAATTTACCATCCCTGTGAACCACCTTTTCATTAAGGCAACTCAAATATTGCGAACTTCCTCATTGTTTGTTTCTTGAACTCCTTGCTTCCTCCAACAATTTTTGTTTGTTGAAATAACCCGCCAATCATACTTATGCAACCTGTTTTCTTCCTAGATCTGTCGGTATGTCGAAACCATCAAAATGCGACTGGTTGCCCTCAGAAATTGGTGATGCCGCCCTCCAACGATGGGTGTCCGTAGGAACTTTGTCTTCTAAGGAGATGATCGGATGGAGAGCCACCGCTGGAGAGGTACGACCTGAACCCACCGAAGGAGAGGTTGTGGTTTTCACTGATCATCTAGAATGAGGCTTCTCTCCCCCCGATTCAAAATTCGTTTAAGGCGCTCTCAACTTCTACAACATTCACCCTCAAGATCTAGGTCCCAACTCAATCAGTAATTTATGTTAGTTTCAAGTCTTGTGCGAGGCGTACCTGGGGATAGAACCCACTATTCCCTTATTGAGGGAGTTCTTCTATTTGAACCGCCAGACGGAATGAGCTTGGCGGAGTCACAATCCATAGGCGGCGTGAGTGTCATTTTCTCGCTGTCACCTTGCCCATTCACCCCAAGGACTAGGGGGAACTTGGTTTTATTGCAAGAATATCGCACATACTCAAGAAAATCCTCTGCCGGGTTTCAGAGAAGAGCGTCTTCCAATGGACTTCCAGCTTCCCGGTGCATTGAACCCGGAAGAACAAGCCGTCCACACTTTTGTCTGGTCAAAACTTAGAGCTTTGAATGCCAATGGCTTGACCGGAGTTGACTTGATCCGATGCTAGGTGGAATGGCGCATCATGCCCTTAAGCCCCTGAGATGGACTGATGTGCCATTACAACGGCGACTTAAACAATGCTCAACGCTTCCCGAATGTAATGCTTGACTCTGAAGAATTTAATAGCATTACGAAGAAGCTATGCGGTGAACCCAAAGAAGTATGTTCAAAGATTGGTTTGAAACCATTCTGCATCTAGAATCCGGCTCCTGAGGTAAATATATTTAACCATCACCTGCCTTACTTGGTATTTCCTTTATTCCTTGGAGGACTAACTTCCCTCTTTTTTGTACTACTGTAGAAAAACGCGCCCTTCTGGAAACGTAGAACAGTGAAGCTTCACATTAAAAAGGTCAAAACCTCCATGAAAAATAAGAAGAAAACCAAAGCAGCTATGGGCGGGTCATCCATTGTGGGCGAGTCATAGAGCATTGAAAAACTATCTGAGGTAAATGTCTAGTCTATCCCTTTAGTGTGTCACGTGGTGTTCTAACCATTCAATTTAATCTCACGGGGATGACGTTGAAAGTGATGCTGAAGATGCTGAGGTAATTTCAATATCTTTTGACTCAAATATTTCATTGGAAAGACTCACAAGATTTCCAATATCTTTCTTTACCAACTGTACCCTGTTTGTTAATTTCTCAAACTCACAAGATTTTCCTTCTTAATTTATGTCTCCTCCTTCATTTGGCGATTCAGCATCTTCAAAATTGCCGCCTCTTGTTCGTCTCCCAGGGTACATCATTATTCGTCTATCCAACACTTGCTTCAGTATTTTATATTTCATTATATATGACTCAACCTTTCATTCTTTAGGGCTCAAGCAAACAAAAGGACAACCGACGGGCCAGTCCCAAATAGTGAAGCATTTGAAGTGGGGGAAGAAGATGCTTCTAACCCTGATACTCTAGCTGAACCAGCTAAAACTCATGCTGAAACTCCTCAGAGTAGTGCTATGGATGATATCCCTAATGTTCCAATTGACCCACCAGAAACTGACAATACGGCCATGGAGGTGGGTCAGAGAAAAAAAATCTAAACCCGCCAAGTCCTATGAAGACAACCAAAGATGCCATGCTTGAAGAAGAAGTTGTTGTCATTACTGGGACGGGTCACTCAATGCCCGCCATTAATGTGCTGGCTAAACATACTGCCAAGGATGTCTCAACTGAAATAGAAAAAGGGAAAGCTAAACTTGAGCTTCCCAATATTGAGAAACTAAACTTTGAAGAACTGCATGCGGGATATCTGAACCATCTCTTCATGAGCCGGGGCATGGAAGCCGACCTGTTAAATATGATGAAGAGAAGATACAAGGTATGGCGTTGTGTAATAAATTACCCCTTATATCCCGCTGTAGCCCCTAAGGGCCGGGTCATCTTCTTGAAGATGAGCCGGGTCTTGTAAATAATCTTGAAAACTTCAACTTGTAGCCCCCAAGGGTCGGGTTATCTTCTTGAAGATGAGAAGGGTCTTGTTAATAATCTTGAAAACTTCAACCTGTAGCCCCCAAGGGCCGGGTCATCTTCTTGAAGATGAGACGGGTCCTATAAATAATAATGAAAACTTCAACTTGTAGCCCCCAAGGGCCGGGTCATCTTCTTAAAGAGGAGCCAGGTCTTGTAAATAATCTTGAAAATTTCAACCTGTAGCCCCAAGGGTCGGGTCTTCTTCTTGAAGATGATTCAGGTCTTGTTAAATAACTTTGAAAACTTCAACCCGTAGCCCCGAAGGGCCGGGTCATCTTCTTGAAGATGAGCCAAGTCTTGTTTAATAACTTTGAAACTAGTGCATTAGCCCCCAAGTGTCAAGGATATTGCTTGCAATCTGCTTGAGACTTGATACGAAATGATCGATCCGTTCAGGTAGCTTCGAGCTGAACTCATCCGTCTTGTTTGATTATGTAGGAAACTATAAGCCAGGATGACTCATCCTTAAGTGGCATGAAGAAAAGCTTGACACGTTAATAAGACGACAGTACTACTGCGGAGGAAAAATTTCGAGTCTCTGTGGCAGAACTTGAAAAAGCCAAGGCTGAGCTCATATTACACAGAGAGTCGGCTGAAGCTGACAAAGCCGCTCTGTTGAAACTTGCTGAAAACGCTGAGGGTCAACTGAAACTGATTACGGAAGAATTGACTGGTCTAAGGCGACACAACTCCAAGATGACCAATGTTGTCTTTGGTAAGTATTTTGCGTATTGTCCATTGCAACCATTGGAAAGGACACAAAGTGGCAAGCGACTCATGTTTCATTTGTTCTCTGTAGGCCCTCGATCCGCCAATATTCAAGATGACTGTGTGTTGAAGCTGAAAGCGCTATATACCCTGACAGAGCAACTCTATGTTGGCGGCTTATTCAACATCAAGGCTGTGTGGGGTGACAAAGAGCTGGTAAAATTCATCAGTGATATGCTGAGACAGCTCTCAACCATACCCAAGCATATAGAAGAAATAAAGAAATAACCTGCACAGAAAGGGCTAATCACGGCTACACCCACCTTTAGCGTATGCTCCAGAACTCAAGCCAGACGAAATAGCAGGCAGGTATCCTGAGTATAAAGATGATGGCTCAGAATTTACTCAAGAAGACTACGCCCAGTGCCTAAGGGATGTTCGTCTTGCAGCAAGCCGGCTTGCCGAGAGTCTTGACGTGTCCAAGTATCAGGCGGCTTATGATGACAATCATAAGCATGTGGCAATGATACGTCTCCATCGTATCTACTTTTCCAAACTCTTTTGCCCTTGTTTTGGACTCTAATTTGCAAGATTTGAATAGAACTAACCTGGACTAACACTGTTTTCAGTAGAATTGCCATGGTGTTGTTTTTGCGTAGAAATAAAAGTTCTCGGAATGACCTGAAAATTTACGGAGAATTTTTGTGGAATATATAAAAAATACTGGCCCAAGAATCAGCGGAGGAAGTGGAGCATGGAGCCCGCAAGCCCACCAGGCGTGGGCCCCCTGGCCGCGCCTGGTGCTACTGCAACAAAAGACTTTCCAACGGTGTCAGAAACACGGGCTGACGGGAGCCTGTTCTTGTCTTGATTCTCCTCAGCAACGTCACCATAAATCCTTCTGCTATGGCTACGCCTTTAGGGACTTCCTAGGCAAATATGAAAAGGATTTCCCCGTGGCCTTGGAGCCTTGCTTTGGTGTTCCCTCGACGCGGAAAGGGTGATGTAGCGCAGCGGTGGTAAGTATTTCCCTCAGTTTTGAGAACCAAGGTATCGATCCAGTGAAGGAGTATCACAAGTGCCTGCACAAACACAAAGAACCTGCTCCCAACGCTATAAAGGGGTCGTCAATCCCTTATAGATTGTTCGCAAAGTGAGATCTGAAAGCAACAAAGTAACAAAGCAAAGTAAAAGCGGAGGTGTAAACGATAGATGTGAATAGACTCGGGGGCCGTAGTGTTTACTAGTGGCTTCTCTCATGAAAGCAAGTAGACATTGGGTGAACAAATTACTGTCGAGCAATTGATAGAACCGCGCAAAGTCGTGACGTCATCTATGGCAATGATTATATCTATAGGCATCACGTCCAAAACAAGTAGACCGATACTTTCTGGATCTACTACTATTACTCCACACGTCGATCGCTATCCAACATGCATCTAGTGTATTAAGTCCAAAAGAACATAGTAACGCCTTAAGCAAGATGACATGATGTAGATGGACAATCTCATATCAACGACAGAGCCCACCTTGTTACCCTTGATGGCAACCACTCAATGTGTGCCTTGCTGCCCCTACTGTCACTGGGAAAGGTCACCACATGGTAAGAACCCAAAACCAAGCACTTCTCCCATTGCAAGAATCATAGATCTAGTTGGCCAAACAAAACCCAAGACTCGGAGAGACTTACAAGGATATCAAATCATGCATATAAGAAATCAGCAAAGACTCAAATATATATCATAGATAATCTGATCACAAATCCACAATTCATTGGATCTCGACAAACACACCGCCAAAGAAGATTACATCGGATAGATCTACATGAAGATCATGGAGAACTTTGTATTGAAGATCCAAGAGAGAGAAGAAGCCATCTAGCTACTAACTACGGACCCGTAGGTCTGAAGTGAACTACTCACGAGTCATTGGAGGGGCGATGATGATGATGATGAAGCCCTCCAACTCCAAAGTCCCCTCCGGCAGGGTGCCGGGAAGGGTCTCCAGATGAGGTCTCGTGGAAACGGAAGCTTGCGGCGGTGGAAAAGTATTTTCGAGGCCCCCTTGATTTTTTGCTGTATTTTAGGGAATATATAGGCCAAAGATCTAGGTTACGGGGGCGCCAGAGAGGCCACAAGCCCTGCCATCGCCGCCTCCCCTGGTGGCGGAGTGGGGGCTTGTGGGCTCCCTGCAGCCCTCCTGGCTTGGCCCACAGGCCCCCTGATCTTCTTCCATTCGGGAAAAAATCATTTCGGGGATTTTATTCCGTTCGGACTCCGTTCCAAAATCAGATCTAAAAAGAGCCAAAAACACAGAAAAAATAGGAACTGGCACTGAATCGATAAGTTAGTCCCAAAAAAGATATAAAAGGTACATAAAACATCCAAAGATGACAAGATAACAGCGTGAAACCATCAAAAATTATAGATACGTTTGAGACGTATCACCCGGCAGGCTTGTGGGCCGCACAAAACTCCACCACCTCCAAATCCAGCTCTATTTAGTCCGTTTCGCCCGGAAAAAAACTCAAGGAGAAGAGTTCATCGCGTTTTACGATACGGAGGCGCCGCCACCTCTTGTTCTTCCTCTGGAGGGCAGATCTGGAGTCTGTTTTGGGCTCCGGAGAGGGGAAATCGTCGCCATCGTCATCATCAACCTTCCTTCATCGCCAATTCCATGATGCTCTTCACCGTTCGTGAGTAATCTCATCGTAGGCTTGCTGGACGGTGATGGGTTGGATGAGATCTATCATGTAATCGAGTTAGTTTTGACGGGGATTGATCCCTAGTATCCACTATGTTCTGAGATTGATGTTGCTACTACTTTGCCATGCTTAATTCTTGTCACTAGGGCCCGAGTGCCATGATTTCAGATCTGAACCTATTATGTTGTCGCCAATATATGTGTGTTCTTGATCCTATCTTGCAAGTTGTAGTCACCTACTATGTGTTATGACCCGGCAACCCCGGAGTGACAATACCCGGAACCACTCCCGGAGATGACCATAGTACGAGGAGTTCATGTATTCACCAAGTGTTAATGCGTTGGTCTGATTCTTTATTAAAAGGAGAACCTTAATATCCCGTAGTTTCCATTAGGACCCCGCTGCCACGGGAGGGATGGACAATAGATGTCATGCAAATTCTTTTCCCTAAGCACGTATGACTACATACAGAATACATGCCTACATTAGATTGATGAACTGGAGCTAGTTACATATCTCTCCGTGTTATAACTGTTGCATGATGAATAACATCCGACATAATCATCCATCACCGATCCAATGCCTACGAGTCTTTTACTACTGGTCCTTGCTACGTTACTTTGCTGCTACTACTGTCATTGCTGCTACTGTTATTTTGCTGCTACTGCTGTTACTTTGCTGCCACTGGTTACTGTTGCTACTACTGCTATCATACTACTCTGCTACTGATACTTTGCTGCAGATACTAAATCTTTCAGGTGTGGTTGAATTGACAACTCAACTGCTAATACTTGAGAATATTCTTTGACTTCCCCTTGAGTCGAATCAATAAATTTGGGTTGAATACTCTACCCTCGAAAACTATTGCGATCCCCTATACTTGTTGGTTATCAAGACTATTTTCTGGCGCTGTTGCCGGGGAAGCACAACTATATTCTCTGAGTCACTAGGGATTTACGTCTGCTGGTCACTATGAGGAATCCTATAGATCCAAGAACTAAAGTCTTGCCCTCAACTACGAGGACACGTAAGGAATTGCCATCTAGCTCTGCACTTGATTCACCTTTAGTTATGAGTAAGCTTGCGACACCACCTCCCGCTAGAAATCTTGATATGTCGCCTGTGCTTGATGATGCTACTTCTGCTGCCCATGATGCTTATGATGATGCTATGCTTGATACTGCTTTGCGACTAGGTGGATTCCTTGATGCACAAATTGCTAGAGTTGCTGCTAGATGTGATGCTACTTCTAAAACTGCTGATACTATTGAAGTAGAACCTGGCATTTTTCCTGCTAGAACTAGCTCTCCTAGACATGAATTGCCTGATATGCCTGAGTGTTATGTTATGGAGGGAGAGATAGCTGAGGACTTTCTTGGATGTAAGGATAGCTATGATGTTGAGAAATTACTGCTCAAGTGGAAAAAAATCTCTCAATGCTAGGATGAAATACGACCCGAAGTTTGCTACTTCGCCTATCTTTGTGACTGATAAGGATTATGAATTCTCTGTCGACCCTGAGTTAATCACTCTGGTCGAATCTGATCCTTTTCACGGTTATGAGTCTGAAACGGTTGTAGCCCATCTTACCAAACAACACGATATAGACACCCTATTCACTAGTGAGGAAAAGATCCGCGACTACTATATCCTCAAGCTGTTTTCTTTCTCGCTAAAGGATGATGCTAAGACCTGGTTCACTTCTCTTGCTCCTGGTTGTGTGCATAGCCCCCAGGATATGGTCTACTACTTCTCTGAAAAATATTTCCCTGCCCATAAGAAGCAAGCTGCCTTGCAGGAAATATACAACTTTACGCAAGTTGAAGAAGAGAGTCTCCCACAAGCTTGGGGGAGGCTCGTCCAGCTACTGAATGCTTTGCCTGATCACCCTCTTGAGAAGAATGAAATACTTGATATCTTCTATAATGGACTTACCCATGCTTCTAGAGACCACCTAGATAGTTGTGCTGGTTGTGTTTTTAGGGAACGAACTGTAGAACAAGCTGAGATCCTATTTAATAATATCTTGTGCAATGAGAATTCTTAGACTATTCCCGAACCACCTCCGAAGCCAACTCCGAAGAAAAGAGGTATTCTATTCCTCAGTCCTGAAGATATGCAAGAAGCTAAGAAATCTATGAAAGAGAAAGGCATTAAATCTGAAGATGTCCAAAATCTACCACCTATCGAAGAGATCCATGGTCTTGATAACCTGATACTGGTAGTAGAAGTAAATTCTTTGAGTAGATTCGATGAGAGTGATATTCCTTTTGATAAGCCTGCTAGCTTATGCCTGGATGAATTTGATAACTTCGTTGCCAAACAAAAAAGTTTCAATGATTATGTTAGCAGACAATTGGAACAGAATGCTCGTATGCTTAGTCATTTAAGTGCTTGTGTGGACAGAAATGTCAATGATCTGAAGCTTATGAGTAAACATGCCTCTATGGTTACTACTCAAGTAGAACAAGTACTCAAGGCTCAAAATGACTTGCTCAATGAGTTGAATGACAATTATGTTGGAGTCGTCACTAGAGGCGGTAGAATGACTCAGGAACCTTTGTATCCTGAGGGTCATCCTAAGAGAATTGAACAAAATTCTCAAGGAGTTAGCACTGATGCACCTAGTCATCCTAGGAAGAAGAAGAGGGATGATAGGAACCTGCACGCTAGCAACCCTGATGCTGTTACACATGAGAGTCTAAACGATGTCTCTGTCTCTGATGCTGAAACGCAATCTGGTGATGAACATGAGCCTAATGATAATATCGATAGTGATGTTCATGTTGATGCTCAACCTAGCAATGATAAGGATCTGCAGATTGAACGTGTTGATCTTGATAACCCACAGCCTAAGAATTGGAGATACGATAAGAACGACTTCACTACTAGGAAGCATGGTAAAGAAAGGGAACCATGGGTTCAGAAACCTATGCTCTTTCCTCCAAAACCATCCAAGAAAAAGGATGATGAGGATTTTGAGCGATTTGTTGAAATGATCAGACCTGTCTTTCTGCAAATGTGTTTGACAGATATGCTCAAAATGTCTCCGTATGCTAAGTACATGAAGGATATTGTTACTAATAAGAGGAGGATACCCGAGGTTGAGATTTCCACCATGCTTGCTAACTATACCTTCAAGGGTCGAACTCCTAAGAAACTAGGTGATCCCGGGGTGCCCACTATACCTTGCTCCATTAAAGGCAACTACGTCAGAAGTGCTTTATGCGATCTTGGAGCCGGTGTTAGTGTTATGCCTCTCTCTTTATCGTAGGCTTGAACTTGATAAGTTGACACCCACTAAAATCTCTCTGCAAATGGCCAACAAATCAACTGCTTTCCCTATCGACATTTGCGAGGATGTGCCTGTTGTGGTTGCTAACGTTACTATCTTAACGGACTTTGTTATTCTGGATATTCCTGAGGACGATGCCATGGCGGTCATCCTTGCAAGACCCTTTTTAAACACTGCAGGGGCTGTTATAGATTGCAACAAAGGCCATGTCACTTTCCATGTCAATGGTAATGAGCGTACGGTGCACTTTCCGAAGAAACAATATCGAGTACATTGCATCAATGCTATCGAAAAAACTTCATCGATTCTTATTGGGAGCTTTGAATGCCCTATACCAACTATCAAGATGAAGTATGATTTGATTGTCGGGGATATGCACATCCCCATTGAGGTGACCTAGTGACTATTTGAAAATTCTCCGTCTTCTTTTGCGATTCGAAAAAGTTTGTCAAGGAGACTTGATCAACCTCATCGACGGATTTCTTTCGATGACCATGAGATGGATGAATCGAGGAGTCACAAACCTCTGTTCCAAGCTTTCACCTTCGGTATCTTAGAACAAAAATGATAGATTTAGTTTAGTTTTCCATGTTTTCTGTTTTAGCGTCCCATGGAAAAGTACCCCGAAAATAAAAGTTCTCCGAATGCCGTGAAAATCAAGTATGATTTTTTTTGGATTTTTTGAAAAATACTGAGACGAAGAGCTAGCCTGGGGGCTGCACCAGTGGGCCACAAGCCCTGGAGGCACGGGCACCCCCTAGCCGTGCCTATCAGGCTTGTGGGGCCCACATGCACCCCCTCCACTCATTCTAGCTCCCATCTGCTTCTCCTACCTCCAGAAAAAATCGTTTCGCAGCTCAAACCCGTGTTCTTGCTCTTCTTGTTGGGATTTTCGATCTCCTTGTGCAAAGCACCATTCACCAAACTGTTTTGGGGAAATTGCTCCTTGGTAAGTGAATCCTCCATTGGTCCAATTAGTTTTTGCTCTAGTGCCTTATACTTCGCGTATTTTTGCTGCCTTGGTGATCCTGTTCTTGAGCTTTGCATGCTAATTTTAGCTGGTCCCAAGTAGTTTTGATGCGTAACATGGCCTCTAGGCTCTTGAGGGAGTAGTTGCTACGAGTTTAGTTGAGCCTTGTTCACTTTTCCTTTGGGCCACTGAAAATTTCAGAAAAGGAAGATGTTGAGGAGAAACTACCATGGTGGTTCCTCAAGCAAGAGAGGACCCCGTCTTGCGATTCGGGAACCCGATCCTTACCAACCTAGGAACGCACAGGTACAACCATGTGAATGGCCTTCTGATGAATTCATGATTGAGGCTGGTTTCAAAGACGAGTTTGATACACTTGTTCACAATGTCGCACTCGAAGAATTCATCTCCAATAAATGTGAACAGTATGTTGCTCTCACTGCCTCTTTTGTTCGTAGATTCAAATTTTCAGTTGGCCGTGATACATCTGTACTTTTTGATCTCTATGACAAATCTTATACCATGGATTTATAGGATTTCAATAGAATTTGCAAGATACCTATTTGGGGTAGTCTCAAGGATCCTCCTAAATCCTCGGTTTGAGATTTTTTCTCTAGTATAACTATTGGAGAAACTAGAGATATTACACATGCTACCATGGGGAGCATTCATTTTCCTGCCTTGCATTATTTTGCCCTCTTCATAGGCAGATGCATTAATGGCAAGATTGAGCATTGTCACCTCTGCGCACCCGACCTTAGTATTCTTAAGAGCGCAGTAACGGGTGATAAAAGATTCAACTTGGGAGCTATAATAGCAAGGAGGTTGAATAATAATGCTAATGAAGGGGATTTCTTTCGTGGGATCTATGCCACCCGCATAGCAAATTTTCTTGGAGTACCTATCCGCGAAGGAGATCCCCCGCTCCATACAACTTTCCTTGATCGCACCGCTTTGACACACTATTAGTTCCTTCAGAGGGATGATGAATCCCTCCTATACCGTTTAATATTTAACCGGCAACGTGTTTTCCATATTACCCTTCCTGCTCCTGCCTTCTTTGACTTTCAGGTAAAACGGAGATATTACATAACCAGAGGAGAGGTAGAAGAGTATGAGAGGGAGGCAAAGGCTTGTCGTCTCCGAGAGGCAGCTATTCAGGCAGTGGCTGCAGTGCTCGCATACAACCCCCATTATGATTTTGGGTATCGCCCGGACCATCCATGGGAGTAGACCAACTTAGGCCAAAATCCTAAGCTTGGGGGAGTACGTGTTTCTCACCGACTTTACATTCTTGCTTATGCTTTCACTTTGTTAGTCGGTGTTCACACTTTGCCACTGTATCATCCATGCTAGTTTATTTTCTTTTTCTCATTTTCTTTTCGTGTGTCTGTCTAGTTTGAGGAAACCCAAAAATATTTTCTTGTTCTTCTTTTGCTTGTTGGGAGCTTTCCCGTGTAAATAGTTTTCTTTTTCTTTGGGTCAAGATAGAAGACCATGCTTACAATGTTTAGTGGCTCTCGCCATATCTGTTTATCTATCAAAGAGACATATTACTTTGTCTTCTCCTTTGTGTTTGCCTGCAGATTCCAACTGAGTCCAATGCACGAGCACGCTTATTATTGTTCACATCGTTCGGTCGTGCAAGTGAAAAGCAATAATGACGATATATGATGAAGTGACTCAGCCTGGAAAAGCTGGTATGAACTCGATCTATTTTGTTTTTGTAAATATGACTAGCTCATTGTTCCTGATTCAGCTTTGTTGTGAGAGAAACATGTTTGCAATGACAACTTAGAGATCATAGTTTCTGATGCCATGCTTAATTAGCTAGGAGCTTATAATGGTTTGCCTTGGATGCCAACATGAATTTTGAGATGACTATGATGTAGTATGATAGGATGGTATCCTCCTTTGAATGTTTCAAGTGGCTTGACTTGGCGCATGTTCACGCATGTAGTTGAAACAAAATCAACATAGCCTCTATGATATTCATGTTCATGGTGATTTATGTCCTACTCATGCTTGCACTCAATGTTGGTTAATCTCAATGCATATTGATGACTGTTGTCGCTCTCTAGTTGGTCGCTTCCCAGTCTTTTGCTAGCCTTCACTTGTACTAAGAGGGAATACTGCTTGTGCATCCACTTCCATAAACCCAAAGTTGTTCCATATGAGTCCACCATACCTACCTATATGCGGTATCTACCTGCCCTTCCAAGTAAATTTGCATGTGACACTCTCTAAACCTTCAAGAAATAATCTGTTTTGCATGCCCGGACCGCTCATGTGGTGACAAGGGGCTATCAGTATCTTCCATGCTAGGCATGTTATCCTCGAGATGTGTTTATTCACTATCATTCACGAGAAAGGGGCCGGTAATTGGAATGCCCAGTTCCATGCTCAAATCGAAAAGATATTGCAAACAAAACTCCCCCTGGATTGATGTTGGTATGGACGGCACCCGAGGATTCGGCTAGTCGTGGAGTGTGATTGATCGGTGGTGGGGGAGTCAAAACTTTACTTTTCTGTTTGGGAACCTCCTATAATATGTGTAGCGTGGAAGATGGTGAAAACTCTTAGTCATTGCGTTGACAATGAAAGCATGCCACCCCAAGTTATTTGTCTCTGTTTTAAAAGCTTGAGCTCTGGCACCTCTGCAAATCAATGCTTCCCTCTGCGAAGGGCCTGTCTATTTATGTTTCTGTTGAGTCATCCTCTTCTTATAAAAGCACCAATTAGAGAGCACCTCTGTCATTTTTATGCTTTGCTTTTAACTATGATTGAGTATGATTGTGACTGGATCTTCTTTGCCATGAATTACAATGTTTAGTCAACCCTTGGTCCTTGAAGGTGCTCTGCATTTATGTTTTGCGGTCTCAGAAAGAGCTAGCGAGATACCATATGTTTGTACTACTTCATGATTGTTTTGATTGCAGTGTTGACGTTTGAGACTTATTGTTATTTGCTCGCTAGTTGATTATGCCATTGATATGAGTTTACCGTGAGACCTAGATGTCATTTATTTATGTGGTTAGCTTGTGATCTTGCTGAAATTCTGGTTATGAGTTAGACATAGTTGCAACAACAAGATCAAACAGAGTTCGTAAAAGTTTTTCTTTTGTCTCTTTCAGTTTGTCAACTGAATCACTTGAGGACAAGCAAGGTTTTAAGCTTGGGGGAGTTGATACGTCTCCATCGTATCTACTTTTCCAAACTCTTTTGCCCTTGTATTGGACTCTAATTTGCATGATTTGAATAGAACTAACCCGGACTAACGCTGTTTTCAGCAGAATTGCCATGGTGTTGTTTTTGCGAAGAAATAAAAGTTCTTGGAATGACTTGATAATTTACGGAGAATTTTTGTGGAATATATTAAAAATACTGGCGCAAGAATCAGCGGAGGAAGTGGAGCGTGGAGCCCAGAAGCCCACTAGGCGCGGGCCCCTCTGGCCACGCGTGGCAGGCTTGTGGGGCCCACAAAACTCCACCGCCTCCAAATCCATCTCTATTTAGTCCGTTTCGCCTGAAAAAAAAATCAAGGAGAAGAGTTCATCGCGTTTTACGATACAGAGGCGCCGTCACGTCCTATTCTTCCTCTAGAGGGCAGATCTGGAGTCCGTTCTGGGCTCCGGAGAGGGGAAATCGTCGCCATCATCAACATCGACCTTCCTTCATCGCCAATTCCATGATTCTCTTCACCGTTCGTGAGTAATCTCATTGTAGGCTTGCTGGACGGTGCTGGGTTGGATGAGATCTATCATGTAATCGAGTTAGTTTTGACGGCGATTGATCCCTAGTATCCACTATGTTCTGAGATTGATGTTGCTACTACTTTGCCATGCTTAATGCTTGTCACTAGGGCCCGAGTGCCATGATTTCAGATCTGAACCTATTATGTTGTCGCCAATATATGTGTGTTCTTGATCCTATATTGCAAGTTGTAGTCACCTACTATGTGTTATGACCCAGCAACCCCGGAGTGACAATAGCCGGAACCACTCCCGGAGATGACCATAGTATGAGGAGTTCATGTATTCACCAACTGTTAATGCGTTGGTCCGGTTCTTTATTAAAAGGAGAACCTTAATATCCCGTAGTTTCCATTAGGACCCCGCTGCCACGGGAGGGATGGACAATAGATGTCATGCAAGTTCTTTTCCCTAAGCACGTATGACTACATACAGAATACATGCCTACATTAGATTGACGAACTGGAACTAGTTACGTATCTCTTCGTGTTATAACTGTTGCACGATGAATAACATCCGGCATAATCATCCATCACCGATCCAATGCCTACAAGTCTTTTACTACTGGTCCTTGCTACGTTACTTTGCTGCTACTGCTGCCACTGCTGCTACTGTTACTTTGCTGCTACTGCTGTTACTTTGCTGCCACTGGTTACTGTTGCTACTGCTGCTATCATACTACTCTGCTACTAATACTTTGCTGCAGATACTAAATCTTTCAGGTGTGGATGAATTGACGACTCAACTGCTAATACTTGAGAATATTCTTTGACTTCCCCTTGAGTCGAATCAATAAATTTGGGTTGAATACTCTACCCTCGAAAACTGTTGCAATCCCGTATACTTGTGGGTTATCAGGCACCTTGTAGCTTTGCACCAATGGACCTTGCTCCTCAGCGCCGTAAGCATCCTTTTGCCCATGAAGCTGATCCGTCAACCATCTTGATAGAGGAAGCTGAATTTCATGCTTTAATCAATTGCACGTGGGATATGGAAAACTTCCAGATCCATGACCCCGAAAGCTCGGCACAAGGTAACCCGGAGGCAGCTTAAACGAGGTGACTCCCGAAGCTTCAACCTGGAGAAAAAACTAAACTCGGAGGAAACTTGCCACCGGGTTAATTTGGAAAAAACTTTGGCCTATATGAGCAATGTAACTTTTTTAAGTATACTTAAACTGCTATATTGTTGCATGAGTATGGATGCCAAAACTTTCTGGTATTACCTTTTAATACAAGTCGCCTGTTTGAACTGTCATTGTCTATGAAATGTGTTTTCCTCCCCTCTTTGAGAAAAAAGACTTTAGAATCACCAAACTTTGGATGCGTCGGTAAAGCTACTGGATCTGTTCCTGAAAAAGATAACACCGTATACGGTGACAAATAGGCCGTCTGAGTGAGTCGCGACGGGTAGACGGGCTTGCAAGGCTCTAGTCGTACCCTAAGGGTTTTTTGCAAAAACCTTTATGTTTTTTAGATTGGCGGATCAGGCTCAAGTCAAGCTTCACTAAAGCAGGTTCTGTGAACCCATGGTTTGTATATTTTCCATATGTTGGCTCTCGCAAGCACCTCAATGTTTTAACTTTGGGAAGTTCAGGGTCCAAGAATGGATTGACTCGCCAAGAGTACACGGGGCTTATAAGGCAAGTCGCAAAACATACAGTCCAGTATAACCACTGTAATGCGTTAATTTTTCGCTAGCCAAGAGGGTATGAAGGTGGAACTCGATGAGTTAGAAGCCCACAAGTGACCTATGATCAAGGAAAAATGGGCATAGGATCGCAGAAGACAATGCTATTACTGCTAAACAACCTGGGGACCGGTAGCCCCCAAGCAAGCCAGTTTTTACTGTTCATGATTATAAATTGGCGCCTATGTTTGAACCGTGCGTCATGGCACTTGGTCCTTTTTGGATTATTAGTATCTATGTTTGAACAATCACAACAGGGCGACTCGTCCTCTTTGATACTAATAGCGTCCATGTTTGGATGGCCTCCTTGGCGATGACTCATCCTCTTGGGCGGCTTATGTAAACAATAAAGACTCATGCTCAATATATAGGCTGAAATGGTAGAGACCCCGAATTTCGTGGGCACCGGCTTTATTGTTGTGATATAAGTAGTACAAAGATACTAAACTATGTACATGAGTAAGGAGCTGATGGCTCTAAGTGTAATAAGGCCGCAGATGAGCAATGTTCCACGGGCGAGTCGTCTCTTCCTCTGAGGTTGGCCTATAAGGGCGAAAATCGATCAAGTAGTAAGAGCCATTGTGAAGGCTTTTGCTGATGACAAAAGGTCCTTCCCATGGAGGTGATAGCTTGTGCATGCCTGTGTGATCTTGAATCAGTCGGAGCACTAAGTCGCCCTCCTGGAAGACCCGGCTCTTGACTCGTTGACTGTGATAAGGACGCATGTCTTATTGGTAGATAGCCGATCACGCTGCGGCTAAATCACGCTCTTCCTCCAGAGCATCTAAGGAATCCTGACGAGCTTGTTCATTATCTGCTTCTGTATACGGGCCATTTTGGGAGAATCTTGCCTTATATCGCTTGGAAGAACCGCCTTGGCCCCATAGACGAGGAAAAATGCAGTATAACCAGTGGATCCATTTGGTGTTGTTCTAATGCTCCAAAGTACCGAGGGGAGTTCTTCGACCCAACAACCCGAAGTGCTTTGTAAAGGAACCATGAGCCTGGGCTTGATCCCATGTAAGATCTCCTTGTTAGCCCGCTCAACCTGACCATTGGACTGTGGATGGGCCACCGTAGATACGTCAAGTCGGATGTGCTCCCGCTGACAAAACTCCTTCATTGCCCCCTTAGACAAATTAGTACCATTATCAGTAATGATACTGTGGGGATAACCAAAACAAAAAATCAGCTTCTTGAGGAACTTGACTGCCGCCTCTGCCTCACAATTGCCGACCGGCTCTGCTTCAACCCACTTGGTAAATTTGTCAACCGCCACCAAGAGATGAGTCTTTTTATCGGAAGACATCTTGAACGGGCCAACCATATCAAGCCCCTAGACTGCAAAAGGACATGTGATTGGGATCATGCGCAATTCCTGAGCCGACACTTGCACTTGGCGACCAAACTTCTGACACCCACCACATCGGCGCACTATATCCTCTGCATTGGCATGAGCCGTCAACCAGTAGAAACCATGGAGAAAAGCCTTTGACACCAAAGATCATGACCCGGCGTGATGTCCACTATCACCAACATGTATCTCATTGAGAATATCTCACCCTTCCTCTGGGGAAACACAACACTGAAAGACCCCACATGTGCTCCGTTTGTGTAACTCGCCTTTATGGATAACCATGGACTTGCACCACCGCACGATCTGTCGAGCAAAAATTTCATCAGTTGGCAACTCGTCGTGGGCCAGATAAGCCATGTAAGGAATTGTCTAGTCAGGAATCGCTCGGAGAGCTGCCACCAATTGTGATTCCGAGTCAGGAACTGCTATGTCCTATTCACAAGGCAACCTCACAAAAGGGTTATGCAAGACATCCAAGAACACATTGGGGGGAACACACTTGCATTGTGATCCAAGTCGTGATAAAGCATCAGCCGCCTCGTTCCGTCGACGATCAATATGATCAACCTGGTAACCATGAAAATGACCCGCCACATCGGTTACCGCACGCCTATAAGCCGCCATCAATGGGTCTTTAGAATCCCAAGTTCCTGATACTTGTTGAGCCACCAAATCTAAATCTCCCAAGCACCTAACCTGGCCGAGGTTCATCTCCTTGGCTATCCTGAGCCCATGGAGCAGTGCCTCATACTCAGCCGCATTTTTGGTGCAAGGAAACATGAGTCGCCAAACATACCAAAATTTGTCGCCTCGTGGGGAAGATAACACCACTCCAGCTGCCGAGCCCTCCAACTGTCTAGAACCATCAAAATGAATAGTCCAGTATGTGTTGTCCGACCTATCTTCCAGAATTTGCAACTCGGTCCAATCATTGATGAAATCCACCAGAGCTTGAGACGTGATGGCTGTGCGAGGCATATACTTCACATGGTGAGGACCAAGTTCGATCGCCTATTTAGCAATCCACCCAGTGGCTTCATGGTTCTGTATAATGTCCCCAATTGGCAAAGAACTGACCATGGTGATTGGATGTTCGAGGAAGTAATGCTTCAACTTCCGGCTTGCCATAGAAATCCCAAAAACCAGCTTCTGCCAATGTGGATATCGTTGTTTGGATAGAGTCAATACCTCACTGACAAAATATACTGGCCGCTAAACCGGATACTCCTTGCCTTGTTCCTTGTGTTCAACAACTACTGCTACACTTAATGCTTTAGAGTTAGCAACAATGTACATGGGCATTGGTTCCTTATCAATTGGGGCCGCTAACATGGGTGACTCAGCAAATTGCTTCTTAAGGGCTTAAAAAGCCACGTTAGCCGCATCGGTCCAAACAAAGTGATCCATTTTTTTGAGCAACTGATAAAGAGGGATGGCCTTCTCACAAGGCGACTTATGAAACGACTCAGTGCTGCAATACGACCCGCCATGCGCTGGACCTGATTGATGTTAGTCGGCTTACCAAGCGAGGTTATCGCCTTGATTTCGTCCGGGTTAGCTTCAATACCACGTTCTGACACTAGGAACCCCAAACACGCACTTGGTCAGGTTAAGATGCATGTGATACACCGAAGGTTGTCGAACGTGTCCTTCAGATTGCCTAAAAGTGTCTCCTTCTTCTGTGATTTTACCACGATGTCATCAACATAAGCATGAACGTTACGTCCAATCTGACTGTTCAAACAGTTCTGAATGCAACGTTGATAAGTCGCCCCTGCACTCTTAAGTCCAAAGGGTATTGAAACATAGCAAAAATCACCAAAGAAAGTTATAAAGGCCGTCTTTTCCTGATCCTCCTTGGCCATCTTGATCTTGTGATAACCAGAGTATGCATCCAGAAAGCACAAATTCTCACAACCCGCCGTAGAGTCAATGATTTGGTCGATATAGGGAAGGGCAAAGGGATCATCCGGGAAAGATTTGTTGAGGTCTGTATAGTCGATGCACATGCCAAAGGTGCCGTTCTTCTTGAGAACTAAGACCGGGTTAGCCAACCACTCAGGATGAAACACCTCGACGATGAACCCGGTGGCCAAAAGCCGTGCGACTTCTTCCACAATTGCTTTACGCCTCTCCTCATTGAAACGATGGAGGTATTTCGAACCGGCTTCATCTTGGGATCTACATTGAGATGGTGCTCAGCGAATTCTCTCAGTACTCCTCGCATGTCAGAAGGTTTCCAAGTGAAGATGTCCCGATTCTCACGGATGAATTTGATGAGCGCGCTTTCCTATTTGGGATCCAACCCGGCTCCAATAGTAAACTGCTTAGAAGAGTCGCCTGGGGTGAAATCAACTTGTTTGGTATTATCTGCTGGCTTGAACTTAAGGGGCGGTGAAGAATCAACAGTTGGTTTTTTGAGCAGGCTCATGTTAGCCGGGTCCACATTGGCCTTATGGAACTTCAATTCTTCAGCAGCGCATGCCGACTGAGCATATGCGGCGTCTCCTTCTTCGCATTCTTGTGCTATCTTTCGGTTCCCATTGACTATGATGGTGCCTCCAAGACCAGGCATCTTAAGCTTAAGGTATACATAGCAAGGCCTGGCCATGAAGCGGGCATAAGCCGGCTTTCCGAATAGAGCATGATAACGACTCTTGATTTTGACCACCTCAAACATCAATGCCCCACTCCTGTAACTGGATTCATAGCCAAATGCCACATTCAACTTGATCCGCCCGATTGGATATGCCGACTTACCCGGTACAATCCCATGAAAAATCGTGGTTGAAGGCATCAAGTCCTTCTCAGTGAAGTTCATCCACCCGAAGGTGTCAAAGTACAGGATGTTGATACTGCTACCTCCATCCATGAGGATGTTAGAGAGTGTGTATCCCCCAACCCGAGGCGCCACCACCAATGCTAAGTCACCAGGGTTATAAATATGGGGCGGGTGATCAGCTCTACTCTAGGTGACAGGCTGTTCAGACCAATTGAGGTACCTAGGAACTGCCACCTAAGCCATGTTGACCGCCCTCTGTTTTATTTTCTTATCCCTTTTACAGGTACTAGTGGTGAAAACATGCTATTGATCGCCATTCAACTGCTTAGGATTGCTCTGAAAGCCGCCCTGGTTGTTTGGCTACTGAAAACTGCCTTGGTAGTTATACTGCTGATTACCTTGGCCAGACGACTGTCCATCGTTGTTATGTGAGCCACCTCGCCCCTGAGGACCCGACTTAGGAAAATCACTAAACGATCCACCTCATGACACGCCCGGGCCAAACTGACCCAGATGGGCACCTTCGTTACCCCCTTGGTGATCTTTGGATGCTTGAAGACGGAATTCCTGCATTACAAAACAGTTGTCCCAAGTGTGAGCTAATGGGGCACACGGGGTACTATGCTTAGGGCAAGGTCCCTTAAGCAGCTCTTTGTAATTGCGTGGTTTTCTCCGACTAAAGCCCCGATCCTGACCAGTGTTTTGGCGCTGGTTTCTAGGATCGGCGCTGGCGTTAGCGACAAAAATCAGATGTGCCATCTTGCTTCCTCCTCTTTCCTTGACCTTCCTGGTTACTGTTGCGCCCATGAGCTTGGAAGTGACTCTTAGCTCCGTCTCCCCTTTTAACTTCACTAGCATTATCATCTTTGGAGCCTGCATTCTTCGTGCCGTCTGACTTGAAGTACCTAGTGAGGGTGTCCATCAACTCGCCCATATCCTGCACCTTTTGCTTAAGACGGCCGAGCTTCAACACCAGAGGCTGAAAATGGCAGTTCTTCTCCAAGATCAGCACTCCGTGAGCCGCCGTGATGTCATCCGAAGAATGTATAATCTCCTCGACCCGCCTTGTACAGTGGTGGGCTGATTCATCCGCACGGTGAACACAATGTTGAAGATCTACAATCGTCATTGGACGCTTGCAAGTCCCTTGGAAGTTTTTGACGAAACGCTCCATGCGTTCTGCCCAAGTGTTGATGGAATTGGGTGGTAAATTCTTTAACCACGTGCGAGACGACCCCTATGACATCATGGTGAAATACTTGGCACAGACTGCATCACTCGCATCAAGCATGTCCATAGCCAGCTTGTAGCTCTCAACCCATGCCCGTGGCTCAAGATCAGGTGTATAGTTGGGCACCTTACGAGGGCCCTTGAAGTCTGTGGGCATGTGCTCGTTGCGCAAAGCAAACAATAGGCAGGGGACACCTACGTTCCTTCCTCCCGATCCACCGTACGCGGGACCCGGCTGGGCATAAGGTGGAACTACCTCACCCACTAGCACCGCCGCCGCCTCTGCTTCTGCCTGTCGGGCGGCTCGTGCAGCATTGACAAGCGCCTGAGCATTTAATGTTGGCGGCTCAGGCGGGTTGTCTTGAGGCTGGTGTCGGCGTCCACTGCTGGAAAGCGTTAGGGGATCATCTGGGCGACTCTTCGTGTGGCTGGCCTGTGGTGTGGAGTGCAGCCAATCAGGACTATATGAAAACTGAGCCTACTGGACCACAGTCGTCTTAAGCATATCAATGGAGTTTCTTGCTTCCACCTCAAACACGGTGTTTCTACGAATAGGAATAGATTCCAAGTGTCGGGTCGCAGCGAGCACGTTATCCACCGGGTTGGGGAAGTGACCTTGGGGTAATTATAGCACAATAAGGGTAAGTATTTCCCTTAGTAATGAGACCAAGGTTTATTATCGAACCAATAGGAATATCAATCCTCAACCGTCTTTAGTGGCTGCACACAAAAGAGCTAACAACTTGCACCCAACGCGGCAAGATGGTTGTTAATCTCCTTGATGTCGTGATTTGCAAGCGAGTGAGGCGTGTAGATAGTTTTAACTTGCAAAATAAAATAAAAGAGAAATAATAACATTGGTAAAATTATATTTTTTCTCAATATATAAGTGAATAGACCCGGGGGCCATAGTGTTCTCTAGTGGCATCTCTCATGGAAGCAACATATGGCCGGTAAACAAATTTGTGTTGGGCAATTGACACAACAACAGATATTTATCTGATTTTCATGACAATGATCATGTGTATAGAGGCATGACCTCCATAAGAAAGTAGGCCGACTCATGCCTACACCTACTACTATTACTCCACTTCAAGAGCGCATCTATGCTTGCCTCTCTACGTATTAAGTTCATGACACACATAATAATGCTTTGAGAACGATGACATGATGTAGACAAAGTAAACTAGAGCAATATGAATAAACACCACCGTTTTATCCTTAGTGGAAACAACAAAAATACGCAACTTGTCCCCTTACGTCATTGGGATATAGAAACTCGCCACGTTGAACCAACTACAACGCACCCCTCTCACTGAATAAATACCAAACTACTTGGCCAAAGCAATTCAATATATCGGAGAGAATTATGGAGCTATGATGATCTTGGAAATAATAATCATAAAATTTAGAGAAGAATAAAATACTTTTCATGATTAATCTGAACATAAACCCACAATTCATCGGATCCCAACAAACACACCATACAAAAGAATTACATTGGATAGATCAAAGAAAAGATGCAATGATCATTGTATTGAAGATCGAGAGAGGGAGAAAGAGAGATCCATCTAGATACTAACTAGGGACTCGTAGGTCTGTGGTGAACTACTCTCACATTATCACGAGGGCAACAAGTTTCATGAAAAGGCCCTCCGTGATCGATCCCCCCTCCGACAGAGTACCAGAACAGAACTCCATATGGGATCATCGTGGAACAAAGACTTGCAGCGGCGGAAAATGTGTTTCTCTCTGGTATTTAGGATTTTTGGAATATATGTGAATAGGCCACAGATTGGAGGAAGTGGGACCACCACAGAGGGACAAGCCATTAGGGCGCGCCCACCCCCCTGGTCGTGCCCTGTTGGCTTGTGCCTGCCTCGTGAGGCTTCCGACCTCCTCCCAAAGCTTCCAGGTCTTCTTTTGGTCCATAAAAAATCATAAAACTGTTTCGCGACAATTGGACTTCGTTTGGTACAGTAAACCTGAAAAGAATAAAACACGCAAAAAACAACAACTGGCACTGGGCACTGGGTCAGTAGGTTAGTGCTCAAAAACAATATAATTTGGTGAATTATGACCCAAAAAGTATCCTAGGATGATAATATATAAGCATGTAACAATAAAAAATTATAGATATGTTGGAGACGTATCAAACATCCCCAAGCTTAATTCCTACTCGTCCTCGAGTAGGTAAATGGAAAAACAGAATTTTTGATATGACATGCTACCCAATATGTAACCTTTTGCATGTATGCTCATTGAGAAAGGATGAATCCAGAAACATCAATATAGTAATATTTACAAGCATAAGCAACAAAATCATCAATATTTCAAAGTATATGATCCTAAAACAATGTTTACCCCCGTTCAACTTGCATATTAGCAAGGCATAGCTCCGTCTTCACCACATTAGTACAAATGTCAAGCACCATGTTGTCCAAGTCAGGAAATTGGATCACACTCTTTCAATGTGAATCAACTTTTTATTCTTCATGCAATACATGAGCGTGATCCATGGATATAGCATAAGGTGGAATAGAATATGATGGTAGGTATCAAAGTGGTAAAAGGCGGAGAAGATAGTCTCACATCCACTAGGCGGACCTACGGGCTATGGAGATTCCCATTGGTAGATGTCAATGCAAGGAGTAGGGATTGCCATGCAAATGATGCACTACAACTATAAGTTTATGAAAGCTCAGCTAAATCTAAGTGGCGTTTGCATCTAACTTGCTTGATCATGAAGACCTCGGGCATTTGAGGAAGCCCATCGTCAGAATATGCAAGCCAAGTTTATAATAATGAAAATATGATTCCCACTAGCATATGAAAATGACATATCATGAGACTCTCTCTATGAGGAACAAGGTGCCACTTTTATGCACAAGTGTGGTAAAGGATAGTAGGAAAGTCCCTTCTCTATTCTCTCATTCATTTTTTTCATTTTTTTCATTCATTTTTTATATGGTGGGCTCATTTG
The DNA here is from genome assembly GCF_904849725.1 of Hordeum vulgare subsp. vulgare. Classification (NCBI taxonomy): domain Eukaryota; kingdom Viridiplantae; phylum Streptophyta; class Magnoliopsida; order Poales; family Poaceae; genus Hordeum; species Hordeum vulgare. The sequence continues at coordinate 409,554,025 of NC_058519.1, read as the reverse complement.
GCCTCCCCCATTTTTATTTTTCATCTGGAGTCTCTTCCTGACTTGTGGGGAATCATAGTCTTCATCATCCTTTCCTCAGTGGTACAACGCTCTAATAATGATGCTCATCACACTTTTATTTACTTACAACTCATGAAAGCTTAATATGAAGAACTATGACTCAATATGATTGCCTTTGGCAGTGTACCTGGATGTGCAATGATTTAGCATGACATGTTATAGCAATATGATGAATGGTGTCTTTGCCACAAATGATATGTGAGCTTTATATGATCATGCAAAGGAATATGATAATGAATAAACTAGTCATATGATGAAACAATGGAATTTGCATGGCAATATATCTCGGAATGGCTATGAAAATGCCATGATAGGTAGGTATGATGGCTGTTTTGAGGAAGATATAGGAAGGTTTATGGGTGATTGAGCATATCATGCCACGGGGTTTGGATGTACCGGTGAAGGTTGCACCGATCCTCGAGGTGAGAATGGGCAATGCATGGTACCGAAGAGGCTGCCAAAATATAAGGAGGTGAGATTGCGTATGTCCATGGTTTCACATTAGTCATGAAGAACTCATATACTTATTGGAAACTTTTATTAGTTTATTCATAAATCAAAGCAATACTCGCATGCCCTGAGGGAGAGGGTTGGACGGAGTTAACCATCGCGCGACTCTAACTCGGAACAACACTAGGATTTTAATGAGGAATAGAAATGCTCACACATACCCACCATGCCTTTATAATATTTAGAAAAACAAGAAATTAACACCTCTTATTACCAGAACTTCTACAAATCAACAAATAGAAATGCACTCACTCCCTTTTCATATTACCATATTGATACGTCCCAAACGTATCTATAATTCCTGTTTGTTCCATGCTCTTTTGGGTGACATTGTTATATGTTTTGCTACACTTTCATACCTTTTCATACATATTTGGACTAACCTACTAACTCAGTGCAACCAATGCCAGTTTCTGTCTGCTGATGTCTTTTTTGCACGGACTTTTACCCCAATTTATAGAGCCCCAAAAATCCCGAGAAAAATATATAAAAATCAGCGTGACGGAAGCTTCATGAAGCATCAAGTGGGGCCAGAGGGGAGCCAGGGCCACCAGGCCGCCTGGGTGGGACCCACCCCCTCTGGTGCCCTCCTTCGACCTATATTTACCTCTTCGACAGAAAACCCTACCAACAGATCCAGAATCGTGAATTTCTCCCTCGTTCCACCGCTGCAGCGCTTCCGAGATTGGGAGCGCCAGAAGACCTCTTCCCGGCACCCTGCCGGAGGGAGGATTGACCTCCGGGAGCTTCTTCACGACCATGGACGCTTCCTGTACGTGCCGTCAGTAGTCCTCCTTGGACCATGAGTCCATGACCATTAGCTATGTGATGTCTTCTCTCCAATCTTGTGCTTCAATGTTTAGCCCTTGTGAGCTGCCCTACATGATCAAGGCATCTATGTAATTTACCTGTTGTTGCTATGCTTGGTTTGCTGGGATCCGATGGATTATGAGATTATGTTCAGATTGTGATGAGTTATATATTTGGTTCTCCTTTGATATTATGTTCTTGAGTAATTCATGCATGTTCTTCGTTGCTTTTTATTGCTTTGGCCGAGTAGTAGATTGTAACTCCAAGAGGGAGCGTTATGCATGATTGTGAGTTCATGCCCCCTGATGTCTAGCTTGAGTGACAGAAACATGAGACTAGGGGATGTGCTGTTGCCACCAGGGAGAAAACAACGGTGCTTGTGACCATGGTTGCAAGGATTGTTTACCTTACGCAAAGTTCGTTAATGCAGTTGTCCGTTGCTTTGAGTTTACACTTTGGGTGGGGCTCACAACTTAATACCAGCGAGATGTTCTGGATAGATATCTCAAGGTGGATGATTAGAGAGTAGATGCTGATGGATAAACGGTCTACTTGTCTTGGCGTACTTCCCGTTACTTTTGTGCCTCTAACTTTCTAGTTGCATCATTAGCATTGTGGTGCGTTTATAATTCTATCAATTGCCCAACTGTAATTTGTTTACCCAACATAGTTGTTTATCGTCTTTTGGGAGAGAGACATCACTAGTGAACATCGTTTGACTCTGGTACATATGAATACCATTGTTTACACCTCCACCATTTACTGTTTTTATTTACTTTTCCGTTGCAATAACTACCACTATTCCCGCTTGTGTTTTGATCCTTTGCAAACTACAAGGCCGGAGAGATTGACAACCTCACAGAACTCGTTGGGAGCAAAGTTATTTGCTATGTGTGCAGGTCCACGTCTTCTGCTAGCGCCAGAGCAGCGGACACCTACTTGTTAATCCTTGGAGTCCTCCTGGTTTGATAAACCGTACAGTCCCCGTGTAAGGGAAATCTGCTGCTGAGTACATCTCCACCTTCCACTTGGGGTAACCAACGAGGGGCGAGAAGTATATCCATCAACTCATCATCAAGAAAATTTCTGGCGCCGCGTTGTCAGAGACTCTAGTCTTCAAGATAGGAGAGTTGCACACTGTCTTTTACCTTTGTTTTTAGTCTTGTTAGTTTGCATTTGTAGTTTTTTCTTTAGAGTCTTATACCAAAAACCACAAAAAATTTAGTTGCTTTGTTCTTGCTTGTTGCTACTGCTATGGGTTCCACTGAGAACACTAAGTTTGGTGACCTCACTAGTCACAACAACAATGACTTTATGTGCACTCCTATTGCTGCTCCCACCACTCAGGCGACCTCCTATGAGATTAAACGTGCTTTACTGAACCTTGTTATGAAAGATCAATTCTCCGGTGCTCGAGATGATGCTGCTTTGCACTTGAATAATTTTTTTGAGCTTTGTGGTATACAAAAGTACAAAGAAGTAGATGGTGATATTGTTAAACTTAAGCTTTTTTCCTTTCTCCTTGAGAGGATATAGCGACCCGACTCAAAACGAGTCAAGCCTCTATGTAACCGTGCCATCCCTGGATCAGTATGCTGGCACACACAGTACATCAATGTATATATCAAAGTGCAATCACATGTAAATAGAGTAAAACTGATATATACCTCAAAATATCTCAGCGGAAGCAGTCAAGGGAGTGGAGTCCCAATAAACACCAACGGCAAGTTGAGTGTAGACCGTAACCCTGAATCGTACTCTTACTCGTCGAAGAAAAATATCTGCAACATAGGACGTTGCAGCCGTGTAGGTCAGCATATTGAATATGCCGGCAAGTCACATGAGAGAGGGGTGAAAAGTAATCATCTATACTATATGCATATATGGCAGGTGGGGCTATAAGTTTTTAGCGAAAATCAAGTTTTCTCCTACATCAAGAGAGGGCTAAAAGAAAAATGTTACTACATTATTGGTTGTTAACGAGATGGTTCCACCAACCAATTCTCGTACCCATGTTGTCAATAATACCCACATCAATATTATTATTTGTGTTGAGAATTTCAGATAACTTCAGTTCCTTTGGCTCAAGTTGTCCATGACCGTGGACACGGCTAATCGATTAGGTTTGAGTACTCTGCAGAGTTTTGCACACGTTCCCCACAAGATTTGATCGCCTCCGTGTATGTCCTCGCACTTCAGGGTGTTTGAAGACCGGATGATCAAAACATGGTCTTTCAACGGGTCCCTCTGAATCCGTGTCGGTGACCATCCATTCCTACCGTTCTTCTACATCTGCTAGCACCGCCTGTCCAGAGTCACTGCGTTGTCCAACCAAGCCAGAGCCCATAATGACTTGTGGCTGTGCAGGTAAGCCTTGGGTCTTGAAAATATCCGTCCGTCTCTTTGAGCCTGGGTGAAGCTTTCCGCAAGATGTCATGGCCGTCTCCAGCATCCCGGGTCATCCACTGGTTTCTCCAGGGAGCCGATCAACCGTCCTTCACCCAGAGTTGCATTGCATCATGAGGTCTTGAAAAGCCTTGACTTAACCGGTCTTGGTTATTAAATTACTCTCGCATCACTCGTGATAAACTCTCAACCAGAATCCCGTCTACTCAAGCATATCAATATGAAATTTGTCGTCCTGGTCCAAGTAACGGGGTTGTTGGGTGCCTACCACATGATACTACAATATGTAACCATAATTTCCAAGTACCTACTCAGCATGCAATTGGGCATAGGATGGTAGAACTACGATGCATAAAACATAGGTGATACATGATCAAATGACTTGCCTAGCGATGTTGACGAAGAAGAATTTCTCGAGAAATAACTTGATAGACTACTCGTCACTCTCCGATGAAATCTATATAACAAACATATCATTCACATAAGCACTCATACTAGCAATCATTCTAGCAATCAAAACAAAAGAGAGAGCGAATAGGAACCCGAAGGAAACATCAAATAAGACTAGGGAGTCTTCTACTACGTCAAACACTAAATAGTTTTTGTCTAACAGAAAATAAAATACTTAAATAACAGGGAACTAAGATATAAATTTAACTAAGAATAAATAAAGTATTTTTCACAAAACTATTTGAAAGTATTTCCAAACGGGATTTGAAACAGTGGAGAAACCAATTGCAAGTTATTAGAGAACTAGAATTGATTTCATGATAACATATAAAAATAAAAAATAAAAACTTATTGCAAACCTACTGTTAACTAACAGAAACAAAACATAATCTTTCTGAAATATAAAAGAAAATAATTTAAAAAGCAATTATAGAAAAGGAAATAGCCATAATCCTAAAAGAGGTGAAACAGAAATTGTTTCACAAGAAACAATGAGCTAAAATACTCAAAAAAGTTCCGAAATTTTTACCACTGATAACTAAGATCACTAGTGATCAGTAGCAAAAATAATCAAATTAAAAGCTATTTTTAAACTCCTGGAATAAGCAAAACAAGGTTTAAACTAAATCTGATCTAATTCAAATTTGAAAATTTCAAACGTAGACAAATTATATGTTTTTGAGAACTAAAGAAAAATTGTGATCTACTGGAACAAGTTTCAACTCCATTGGAATTTGGGATCAAAATCTATGGTTAAAACAAGATTGGAACTTTCTCTGTTTTCTAATCTAAAACAGAAAAAGAAGAAAAACTACTAGTGGACAGGGGGTTAGGTGGCAGCTTCTGATTGGCCTAGATGGTGTGTGCTGCGGGGCTATCTAGCAAACGACCGGTATGTAAGCAAAAGCACCGGCTAACTAATAAGTGACGAAAAACCGTTCGGTTTTATCTAGAAGACCGAAGGGGTACGCGGGTTATATTTTCGGGCGTTGATCTTTGATCTAACGGCTACAGGAAAGTTGGGGGAAGCTCACCGTGAGTTGCTTCTTCTCTGGCGAGACAGGAAGGTGGAGGTGGTCGTGGCTGGTTCTCCGGTGATCCTCCGGCGAGGGCGAGAGCACCAGGGGGATGCGACGAAGCTCCTCCGTCCGTTTGCTGTGTCAGGGAGTCGAGGGAGCGTCGGGGGCGAGCAGCACGAGCTCCTCAAGCTTCTGCGGCGGTCGAACTCCGGCAAGGGGAGGTGCGGTGGCGTGAGGCGGCGAAGGGGCGGTCTAGGGGGGAAAATGGAGTGCGGTGGAGGCGAGGGTGCTTGTGGTGGCGTCGGTTAGGGCGGGGAGGCGAGGGGTGGCGCGGGGTGGCGAGGCGATATTTCTACTGGAGGCTCCAGCGAGGTACATGGGGGCGAGGGGTGTGGTGTGGGGAGGAGGGGGCCGAGGGGGGCTCGGGGGAGGCGGCTTATATAGGGGCAGGGGTGGGGCCGAGGGAAGAAAGGGGAGGCCGAATCGGGGAGGATCCCGGCGAGGCAGGGGCGACGCCATGGGTGCGCTGGGAAAGGAAAGAGGCACGGGGGAAAGGAAGGAAAGAGGAAGAATAAGGAAGGAAAGAAAGAAAGGGAAAAAAAGAAAAGGAAGAAAAGGGGGGTGCGCTGGGGGGGGGGGCTGGATCGGCCAGGGGATCTGGCCCAGAGAAAAAAAAACGCCCTAGGGCGGTTTCCTATTAAAAGTTTTTTTTAAAACAGCAAGAGAAGGAAATAAAAGGAAACAAAATAATTTATATGGGGTATTATATACCAAATCGATCAGAAAAATATTTCCTAATAGATTATCATTTTTCCAAAACCAAAATAAAAACTCTTTTTAAAAAAAATGTTTTTTCAGAAAAAACCCCTAAGGCTTTACTTTCTTTTTGAAATTATTTTCTCCACAACGTTTGTGTTTTCCTTGGCTCAAAATATATCAAAAGTGCCCCTGGTCATTTTGGAGGGTCATATTCCTCCTCTCTTTCTTGCTTGCAAGAAATTATTTCCCCGCACTTCTTGCATGAAGAAAACAAATAGAAATGCAGAAGAAAAATTTGAAAGAATTCAAATGCAAACTCCATTCAAATTCTTTATAGTTGAAGAAGTCATGTCATCTTCTCTCATTGCTTTTAACTCGCTGAGTTTGAATTTACCGGAGAAGAGGAAAGTCATTTTATTCCCTCTCATTCAAAAGTTTTTGAAAAGTTTCAAATTTCACACAAGTTTCAATCACTCAAGCAAGCAATCAAACAATATAATAATTATATTAACATTCCAAAATTTGGGATGTTACAGAGGAGGAGCTAAAATGTGGCTTCGATCTTTGCCTAGGAATAGCATAGATTCTTGGGATAAGTGCAAATATGCTTTTATTGGGAAGTATTGCCCGCCTCCTAAGATTATCCAGTTAAGAAGTAACATTATGAATTTGAGGCAACTAGATAATGAACACGTTGCCCAAGCTTGGGAACGTATGAAATCTGTAGTTAAGAATTTCCCTACACATGGTTTGACTACTTGGATGGTTATCCAAACTTTCTATGCAGGATTGAACTTTACCTCGCGGAATCTGTTGGACTCGGCCGCGGGAGGAACCTTTATGTCAACTACACTTGGTGCTTCCACGAAGCTATTGGACGAGATGATGACAAATTATTCTCAATGGCACACCGAGAGAGCTCCAACGGGTAGGAAGGTAAACTCTGTTCAGGAGATCTCCTCCCTTAATGATAAGGTTGACATGGTCATGTCTTTACATACTAAGCAAGCTCCTATAGATCCTCCTGATGTTCCTTTAAATTCTTCGGTTGCTCAAGAAAGAGAGCAAGTTGATGTTAATTTTATCTCTAGGAACAACTTTAATAATAATGCTTATAGGAGTAATTTTGGTAGCAATCCTAGACTGTTCCCATCCAACAACTATGGGAACAACAACACTTATCCTAACACCAAAAACTCCACTTCTGAATTAGAGAGCATGCTTAAAGACTTTATCACTTCTCAACAAGCCTTCAACAAGAGTGTAGAATAGAAATTAGAAAAAATTAGATAGTCTCTCTTTGAAGGTAGACAACATAGATCATGATGTAGATATGCTTAAAATTAGAACTTTCCCCCTTGAGGAAAGGAAAACCACACCCATGAATGCTATACAAGTCCAAATTAATGAGAACATAAGAATGCTATCCAAACTTAAGGATAGATGGGCTAGAGAAAAATAAGAGGAAGATAGGATTAAGAGCCTTCCTACACACACTACCCTTGCTACTATACAAGTTGTTGAGGATCTCAAAACTATTAGCACCCATCACATCCCTAGTCCCAATGGTGATGCTAACACCTCAACTTTAGGACAAGAAGGTCCTTTGAACTTAGAGACTACCAAAAGAATGAGCTTAGATGACATCACCACCACTTTAATTAATGGTACTAATCTTGATTTTTATAATTGTAGTCTTTCCGAAGTTATCACTTTTTTGCAAAGAATGGCTAAAGACCCCCACACTAGTACACTCAATATTGCCTTCACCGAGCATATTACCAATTCCCTTATCAAAGCTAGGGAGGAGAAGCTCAAGCTAGAGACTTCTATTCCTAGAAAACTAGAATATGGTTGGGATCCTATGGTCAAGATTAAATTGAATAATCTCTCTTGCTTTGCTTTATGTGATATTGGAGCTAGTCCCACCCTTATGCCCAAAAGAATGTATGATATGCTTGATTTGAAACCTTTTGATCAATGTTCTTTTGGTGTTCGTCTTGTTGATTCTTCCATAAAGAAACCTTTAGGGAGAATTGATGATGTTCTTATTGTTGTCAATGATAATTATGTTCCCGTTGATTTTCTTATTATGGACATTGAGTGTGATCCCTCATGTCCAATTATTTTGGGACGCCCGTTTCCCCGCACCGTTGGTGCTATCATTGACATGAAAGAAGGGACCATTAGATTCCAGTTTACCCTTAAAAAGGGAATGGAACACTTCCCTCGAAAGAAGATTAAGTTACCTTATGAGTCCGTTATTCGGGCAAGTTATTCTTTTGGAGTTTATAATACTTGATCCTTCTTTTTGCATCATGCCTAGCTCAAAGGCATAAAAGAAAGCGCTTGTTGGGAGGCCACCCAATTTGTTTTTCATTTCAGTTTTAGTGGTCTTGATGCTTGTCAATACTATAGCAACATCATTGTATCTTTATTTTCAAGCTTTGTGCCAAGTTTTAGCCTCCGATTGCAAGAAAGTTAGAAAGTTGTGACATGCTGTCCAGAAACAGATTTTGTCTCCTCGACGGAAAAATTCGCCAAAAATCACTAGATGATATTTTTGATCTGATTTTTTTATAGTACGCTCTATATAATTCTATTTCTGGCATTTTTTCTGAGTTTTTTGATTTGAGTTGCGGAAGTGCGCCGAAAAAATTATTTACTACCTGTTGGTATGTTTTTCCCAGATTCTGCCCTCTTTTGCGTTTTTATTGATTTTGCAAATCTTAAGCTTCATTTTTATTTGCAAAAACCTTTTGGCAATATTGAGAAACAGTACCTCTTCCTGAAAATATTTTTTTCCAGTAGAGAATAAAATATTTTATTATGGTCACTAACCACTCTAATCAGCTTATGATGAGTTTCGTATGAAGGGAGTTTTCAAGTATGCGATGGAAGATGATGAAAAAAGATCCTGGAGTATCAAGCGCTAAATATTGGGGATGCCCCCATGCACCACCAAGAAATATTCTAGGAGAATCAAGCGTCTAAGCTTGGGAATGCCCCCATGCATTCCCTTCTCCATCAACAATCATCAGTTCATCCTTCTCCATGCTATATTTTTACCACTTCATATGTTATGTGCTATGCTTGGAGCGTCCCGCTCTTTACTTTTTAGTTTGTTTTAGTTTTGTTTGCTGTTCATAACAAGTTGGAACCTAGCCTTCTTTGTTTGGGAGAGAAACACGCTCCACTCTACCCTAGAACACAACATAGGTTTTCATTCTTATCTTTTTTGTGTGTTCTTTATCTTTTCATAGTTGTTGTCATGCTTAGCTCTTAGTTTTCATGCTTTATATTTTTAAGGGATTTTATTTAGGTTGCTTTTGGAACTCTCTTGAGTTATCATGCTTATCTTTTTTAGAGAGTTGGCTTGTTGCACTGAGTTGTGTGTCTTGCATGAGTAGGTAATTGAGGTTGCTATTTAAGTATAGTAGTAACTTGCAATAGTTTTGAGGTATTGATTTGAGTAATGTTTGGACTATTGGTGTCAAGAGATTGAGCCTATTAGTGATAGGTGTCGTATTTTGGGAAATCCGTGTATATTTTCAAAAACTAAAGAATTAGTTAGGAACTCTAGCTACTAGACGGATCACTAACCTCTGGTGGTGTTGGAATATATAGAGTACCCTCACGTTATCATGGGTCAAGGATGCGCAAGGATAACCAAACCCCCAAACACTCCTCCTCAGGGTACTTGTCTCTTTGTGAATCTCCTGACTAGATAGAGAGTTACCGATAATAAGTGCATGAGTTATTCGGACTAATGCGAGTATTCGATTGTTGGCACTTCCACTATCCATATTTTGTTAGCCTCTTCGGTACCGTGCATTTCCCTTTATGATCTTGAGAGTTGGTGCAAAATTTGCTGGTGCATCCAAACCCTTGGCATGATACGCTCTGTCATCATAAGCCTCATTATATCCTTCCTCAAAACAGCTACCATACCTACCTATTAAGGCATTTCCATAGCCTTTCCGAGATACATTGCCATGCAACATCCACCATCTCATGACTTGATCTTCATGTCATACATGCTTCTGCTTGATCTAGGAGCCGCATGCTAGTTGGGCCTTGCCCTTATTATTGCTACATGACGTGCTAGTTTCATTGCATATCCTCCTACACTGGCAGAGGCATACATTTGCATACATCATGATAGTTTTCATTTGTCTTTATGTTGAGTACTTCTTATAAAGTTTGAAGATCTTTTTTTTATTCTTGTAAAACATAGAGTGTTGCCCTTAAATTAGGAAGAGATCCCAAAGAGGACAAATTAAAAGATCCCAAAGAGGACAAATTAAAAGATCCCAAAGAGGACAAATGAAAAGATTCCAAAGAGGATAGATGAGAGATAAATAGAAAGAGCCAAAGAGGCCGCAAAAATAAAAAAAATAAAGAAAAAAGAAATAAAAAGAGAGAAGGGGGCAACACTACTATTCCTTTTGAAAGACCCACACTCGCACTCCATTGTTATATTTGTACTCCATAGAGATTATCATTCATACATAACTATGTGGGGACCTTTACACTATAGAACTTGGCTTGTATATTCCAGTGACGAGCCTCCTCAAATGAGCTCTAGGTCTTCATGAGCAAGCAAGTTGGATGCACCCTCACTAGTTCCGTTGGAGAGCTTACCTTATCTCATATGTGCATCCGTTGCATGGCAATCCCTACTCATCACATCATATCTATCATTTGGCTTTCTCTCGCCTATGGTTGTCCTCATTGATGTGAGCCTTTCACACCTTTTTTTGTCTTCCTTCCCCATCATTATTCTCTTTGCCATCCTAAGTGCTAACATATCTTTATTGCGCTCATCCATTGCATGAGTGCTCAAAGTCGAAAGGGATAGGATCATTTTGACTTGTGCCAGACTAGTGGTGTGGGGATGAGTCAAACTAAGATTCCGAAGGAGACCAATTGTGAAGTTTTAGTAGATTGAGTTCTCAGTTAAACTATATAATATTTTTATGCTCTGAACCCATCTCCCACTTCTTGCACGCAAACACCAATTGGAGACATTCGAGTCACGGACATCGAGAGCTCTTGCACATTTATGTTCTTACTTTGCTAATTTCAATACTAAATATAGACTCTTGCTTGTTATTGTCTTGACTTGAATTGCATATCTTACTTGCTTTACTTTGAAGTTCTTATATGTGTGTTAACATGTCACCACTTAAATTATTTGTGTTATCATTTACCTATTTGAGGATGAGCAGGAATTAAGCTTGGGGATGTTGATACGTCCCAAACATATCTATAATTTCTGTTTGTTCCATGCTCTTTTGGGTGACATTGGTATATGTTTTGCTACACTTTCATACCTTTTTACACATATTTGGACTAACCTACTAACTCAGTGCACCCAGTGCCAGTTTCTGTCTACTGATGTCTTTTTTGAAGGGACTTTTCCCCAATTTACAGAGCATAAAAAATCCTGAGAAAAATATATAAAATTCAGCGTGACGGAAGCTTCACGAAGCATCAAGTGGGGCCAGAGGGGAGCCAGGGCTCGCCCAGGTAGCCACCCTGCGCGGGCCACCTCTTGGCCGCGCCACTAGGCCGCCTGGGTGGGGCCCACCCCCTCTGGTGCCCTCCTTGGTCCTATATTTACCTCTTCGACTGAAAACCCTATCAACAGATCTAGAGTCGCGAATTTCCTTACCGTTCCGCCACCGCAGCGCTTCCGAGATTGGGAGCGCCAGAAGACCTCTTCCCGGCACCTTGCCGGAGGGAGGATTGACCTCCGAGAGCTTCTCCACCACCATGGACTCTTCCGGGACGTGCCGTGAGTAGTCCTCCTTGGAGCATGAGTCCATCACCACGGTTGCAATGATTGTTTACCTTACGAAAAGTTCGTTAATGCAGTTGTCCGTTGCTTTGAGTTTACACTTTGCGTCGGGCTCGCAACTTAATACCAGCGAGATGTCCTGAACAGATATCTCAAGGTGGATGATTAGATAGTAGATGCTAATGGATAAATGGTCTATTTGTCTTGGCGTACTGCCCATTACTTTTGAGCCTCTAACTTTCTAGTAGCATGATTAACATTGCGGTGTGTTTATAACTCTATCAATTGCCCAGCTGTAATTTGTTTACCCAGCATAGTTGTTTATCGTGTTTTGTGAGAGAGACATCACTAGTGAACATCATGTCTCTGGTCCATAGTACCACCATTGTTTACACCTCCACCATTTACTGTTTTTATTTACTTTTCCGTTGCAATCACTATCACTATTCCCTCTTGTGTTTTGATCCTTTGCAAACTACAAGGCCGGAGAGATTGACAACCTCTTTGAAATCGTTGGGAGCAAAGTTATTTGCTGTGTGTGCAGGTCCACGTCTTCTGCTAGCGCTAGAGCAGCGGACACCTACTTGTTGATCCTCGGAGTCCTCCTGGTTTGATAAACCTTACAGTCCCCGTGTAAGGGAAATCTCCTGCTGACTACATTTCCACCTTCCACTTGGGGTAACCAACGAGGGGCGAGAAGTATATCCATGAACTCGTCATCAGATATCAATACCATTAACCCACAATTTCTCTTTATGTTCTACATGTTGGTTTTGATTATCATTCATTGAATACCTATTATTTTTGGACAAGCTTTATGACCAATGAAAATTAACAATAATTTTTATTAACTCTCAAACAAATGGAAGTGAAAAACGAGACTGCTAAAATTTCTAGAAAATCTACACGCCACCATGCTCAAAAAGATATAAGTGTAGTACGAGAGCAACTCTTAGCTCAATAGATATAAGTGAAACACATAGAGTATTCTAACAAATCATGATAAATCTGTGTCTCTCTCCAGTTGTTGTGTCCAGCAAATGATGATTGTGGCAAACTAAAAAGAAAAATCAAACTAAAGCAAACAACACTCCAAACAAAACTCATATTGTGTGACGAATAAAAATGTAGCTCCAAGTGACATACCGATGGATTGAGAAGAAAGCGGGGGTGCCTTCCGGGGCATCCCCAAGCTTAGATGCTTGATTCTTCCAATAATATTACCTTGGGGTCTCTTGGGCATCCCCAAGGTTAGGCTCTCGCCACTCCTTATACCATTAATCATCGTGATAATACCCAAAACTTTAAAACATCAATCACGCAAAACTCAACAAAACTTTGTGAGATCCGTTAGTATAAGCAACATAACCAATACTTAGGTACTGTTGTAAATTGATTAATATTTCATTATTGCATATTAGGTACTGTATTATAACTTCTCCATGGCTTATACCCCCTGATACAATCCATAGAATCATCAACACACGCAAACTATGCAAGCAAAAAACAGAATCTGTCTAAAACAGAGCAGTTTGTAGTGATATGTAATGAACCTATGCTTACGTAAATCCAAAAACTCTGAAAAATTAAGAAGACTTGAGTAATTTGCATAAAAATAATATATAAATTATTCAGCTTAAAAATACGTTCCAGTAAAATCAGAGAAATTCTTCACTGGATGTCGAAGTTTCTGTTTTTGCATCGTATCAATTATACTTATCATACAAGTCATCCCAAAGGCTTTACTTGGCGCAAACACTAATTTAAACATAAAAACACAATCATTACATAGGCAATAATCATGTCATCACACCAAGGCATAAAGTAAAAAATCATTTCTTTTCATAACTATTGGGTTGCCTCCCAACAAGCGATATTGTTTTATGCACCTAACTAGGCATAATGCATATGATCAAGTGTTGCCATCTTTGTCATCCAGCTCCTAAATAGAAATAGGAGACCTAAAAATAGGATTCTTTTATCAATTTTATATATTTGGGATGCACACTAATCATTTTGAGGTCTTTATTCCTTTGAGTAGGAGGGGTGCTAATGCTCTTATGAATATATATGAATTTGGGACTTTTACTTCGAGATGTACTAGCATTAGTTTTGGAGGGTGTGAAAGCGGAACCTACTTTATCAATAACTCCCTCCATTTTGTCAATCCTATTCATACTTTTTTCTATCCTATCATCAATAATAGTATCCTTCTCCTTCAAAGTTTTCAAAGTCATTCCTACCCGTGACCCGAATTGAGTTATATGATTATGAAGCTTTTTGTCAAATTCCACAATTTGTTCATGAGTAGTAATTTTCTTTTAAATAGCATCAAGCCTACGCATGCCATCTTCCAAAGTTAAAATGGTTCCATTAACCATGGTGGGAGGTGATCCCACAAGATTTTCAATAGCATTATAGGCATCCAAAGTGTGACACATTAAAAAATTACCACCGATGATGGTGTCAAGAACAAATCTATACCAAGTTATCACACCTGCATAAAAATTGCGAAGCAAGGTAGTAGTTGATTGCTTATCAGTTGATGTAGTTTGAGCATTGCCAATCCTAGACCAAGCATCTTTCAAACTCTTTCATCCTCTTTGTTTAAAATTGTATACTTCATTCTCTGAAGTGAGCAAGAGAGGAGAAACTAGCCATAGTAACAAGCAAAGGTAAATATTTTTGTATTTTTGATTTTTTTGAAGAAGCAAAATATAGCAGAAAATAAAAATAATAACAAGTGAATGATAATTTGTGTGAAGTTACTTGATAATTCATGATGATATTCCCCGACAACGGCACCATAAATCCTTCCTGATACTTGTGATTTGCGTTGTGTTTTCCGTGAAGAGGAACGGGTAATTGTAGCACAATACAAGTAAGTGTTCTCCTGAGTAGTGAAACCAAGGTTTATCTAACCAATAGGAATATCAATCTTCAACCGTCTTCAGCAGCTGCATACAAAAGAGCAAAGAACTTGCACCCAACGCAGGCAAGAGGGTTGCCAATCCCCTTGATGTCGTTATTTGCAAGCGAGTGAGGTGTGTAGATAATTGTAACTTGCAAAATAAGATAAAAGACAAATAATAACAGAAGGAAAATTATAAGTTTTCTCTCTCTCGTTCTCTCTCTCTATACACACACACACACATACACACACACACACACACACACCCCAGGCCATAGTGTTCTCTAGTGGCATCTCTCATGAAAGCAACATGTGATGGGCAAAAAAATTACTCTTGGGCAATTGACAGAACAACGAATATTTATGCGATTTCCATGACAATGATCATTTGTATATAGGCATCACGTCCATAAGCAAATAGGTCGACTCCTTCCTGCACCTACTACTATTACTCCACTTCAAGAGCGCTTCTATGCTTGCCTCTCTTGTATTAAGTTCATGATAAACAGAGTAATGCTTGGAGAAGGATGACATGATGTAGACAAAGTAAACTCAACCAATATGAATAAACACCATCATTTTATCCTTAGTGGAAGAAACACAAAGACGCAACTTGTCCCCTTCTATCACTGGGATATAGAAACTCGCCAGGTTGAACCCACTACAATGCACCCCTCTCACAGAAGAAATATAGAACTACTTGGCCAAAGAAATTCAATAGATCAGAGAGAAATACGACGCTACAATGATCTTGAAAATAAGAATCATAAAACTCAGAGAAGACTCAAATACTTTTCATGAATAATATGAATATAAATCCACAATTCATCGGATCCCAACAAACACACCTTACAAAAGAATTACATCAGATAAATCAAATCGAAGATGCGATGAACATTGTATTGAAGATCAAGATAGATAAGTAGATAGATAGATAGAGAGGGAGCCATCTAGATACTAACTACGGACCCGTAGGTCTTTGGTGAACTACTCACACATCATCATGAGGGCGGCAAGGTTGATGAAGAGGCCCTCTGTGTTCGATCTCCCATCCGACAGAGTGCCGGAACGGAGCTCCAGATGGGGTCACCGTGGAATAGAGACTTGCGGCGGCAGAAAAAGTGTTTCTCTAAGATATTTAGGGTTTTTTGAATATATGTGAATTTATAGGCCAGAGATTGGAGGAAGTGGGGCCACCATGGAGGGACAAGCCATCTGGGCGCACCCAGGCCCTGGCTGCCCATGTTGCTTGTGCCTCCCTCATGAGGCTTTTGGCCTCCTCCCCAAGTTTCCATGTATTTTTTTTGTCCGGAAAAATCATAAGAAAGTTTCGGGGCAATTGGACTTCGTTTGGTATAATAAACCAAAAAGCAATAAACACATAGAAAACAACAAGTGGCATTGGGCACTGGGTTAATATGTTAGTCCTAAAAAATGATATAAATTGGTGAATTTTGACCCAAAAGGTATCCTAGCATGATAATATATGAGCATGGAACAATAAAAAAATTATAGATACGTTGGAGACATATCACATCATCCTGTGAGAATACTTCTACTTGAAGGAGCCAATGGCTCATCCTCAAGCATGCGCTAGAACACTAGAATAAGAGTTGTTAATCTTATGGTTGCAGAACGGGCATCCATAGCCTCCATTCTTCAAGACATGCCTCTTATGATTTTCAGCCTTAAGTTCCCTGAGCGTTTGCCTCTTGAACCTCTCTTGGGCGTCTTCATCCTCGCCGTCAACATCGTTAGATAGCACCGATAGGACATTCAAATGGATTGTAAGGTCACACTATGAATTATTAGCATAGTCACTTCATTTAGTTGGATTATTAGTAAAATCATTTGTACAGATAGTCTGTAACCAGAGAAAACCTAGCAACGATGTATTTACCAAAAATGGGTATAGATGACCAACCTATTCTCCCTCGGAGTCATCGTCAACGCCGGAGTGGTCGTCAGAGTCGATGTGGACCATTGCCTCCGACTGGTTAAGCACGACGGCACTGACGTTGCCAAGGACACATTGTTGCACCTGCGACACATCATATGCAACGACGACAATCAATGTGCCCAGCTTCGTGATGTGCTCGAGTGCTTCGCTGGCCCCGACGTGGTCACTCCCTCCCATGGTCCACTTAGGGTAGGCTACTGATGGTGACTAAGGACAACAGTGAGGATGCACGGGGAGATGTTGTGTGTGTACTGACAATGGGGAGTGCGGGCGCGTGTTAAAATCAACGACTTAGGCGTCGTTAATAGAGAAGTTGGGAGGGAGGCGGGCGACAGTTCAAAGGGGCAGCTCACCTCCTAGTGAGCATGCGCACTGGACTGCTGGCATGCTTACCATCAATTCATACGCCTGATGGCACGTCTCCCTGTGAGACTATGAAGCGAACACGCCGCCCATCAATTCACACACCTGTTCGCACGCCTCACTGTCAGCCTGAGCGACGGCGTGCTAGCATGCGTCCCATCAAATCAGATCTATAAGCACGGATCATGGGGTGCGTATTGTTTTTCCTTTTTAAGGATTAATTATACCGCTTTATTTTTACTTAAGCGAAGCTACAACACATACAATCTTGTTGTAACGACAATGGGTTGGATTAGTAAATCGTTTGCGACGCTACCGCGGTATTTCTGTGTTGCATCTATTAAACTTAGATGAAAACTTCTATCAAATTATACTATTTGTTTACCATGACCTATTTGTTCCATATCATGAAATCATGACAATGTTTTATGAATTCTAGCTTAGCTGGTGATTTTCTCGAATTTGAAAACCATGACTCACAATCTTTGCGGACGAGCCACGATGCTGAGATGTTTGAAAATTATTGCCTTTCCTTACATGGGGACTAAACATGCGCCTAAGACGTAAATTTTGATTTTGTAATCCATTCTGGTGCACAATCGTGTGTGCTTATAGTTAAAATTTTAAATTTATAGATTAGATTCCTAAGGAATCAATTTAATGTATTAAATGTATTAATGTTCTCTAAAAAAATCAAATTTTACCACGACACTCTTATTGTCACATGTTAGGTCAATGAGTTTCCTCATTTAATGTAATATATATATATATATATATATATATATATTAGATCAAGGAGTATCCTGATTAATTATCAAAGTCCGAGCGCACGGTTAGGTACGCGTGAATCATTCCCATCGGCGCTCGAAAGACTAGCTATACGTGCCATGAACCCTCACTCTTGTGTGGGTGCTTTTCGGTTCCAAAGCATGTGCCATCAAAGTTGCATATACTATATATATATATTAATTAAGTTAAACGCAATACAAAACTTCCATACATATGTGTCCCACATGCATGTGATGGCTGTCTTCAGACACTCCACCGCGTGGTTTTCGGCATCACGCCCCATTTGTGGGCCTTGGTGGACGTCCTTCACTTCGACCGACAACGAGAGAGGTTTGATCAAAGTTGATTCTTTGGTCCGTGTTACAGGAATCTTGGTGAGATTCCCTCTGATACGTCTCCATCGTATCTACTTTTCCAAACTCTTTTGCTCGTGTTTTGGACTCCAATTTGCATGATTTGAATGGAACTAACCTGGACTGACGCTGTTTTCAGCAGAATTGCCTTGGTGTTATTTTTGTGGAGAAATCAAAGTTCTCAGAACGTCCTAAAAATTTACGGGGAATATTTTTGGAAAATATGAAAAATACCTGCGCAAAGATCCATCGGAGGAGGTGGGCCAGTGGGCCACAAGCCCTGCCACCGCCACCCCCTGGTGGCGCATGGCAAGCTTGTGGGGCCCACGTGGTTCTGCCGCCCCCAATCTTAGCTCTATAAGTTCACTTTCGTCCCAGAAAAAAATCAAGAGAGAAGATTTCGTCGCGTTTGCGATACGGAGGCGCCGCCACATCCTGTTCTTCATCTGGAGGGCAGATCTGGAGTCCGTTTTGGGCTCCGGAGAGGGGAAATCGTCATCATCAACCTTCTTCCCTCTCTGATTCCATGAAGCTCTTCGTCGTTCGTGAGTAATCTATTCGTAGGCTCGCTGGGCGGTGATGAGTAGGATGAGATCTATCATGTAATCGAGTTAGTTTTGACGGGGATTGATCCCTAGTATCCACTATGTTCTGAGATTGATGTTGCTACTACTTTGCCATGCTTAATGCTTGTCACTAGGGCCCGAGTGCCATGATTTCAGATATGAAATTATTATGTTGTCACCAATATATGTGTGTTTTAGATCCGATCTTGCAAGTTGTAGTTACCTACTATGTGTTATGATCCGGCAACCCCGGAGTGACAATAACCGGAACCACTCCCGGTGATGACCATAGTTTGAGGAGTTCATGTGTTCACCAAGTGCTAATGCGTTGGTACGGTTCTTTATTAAAAGGAGAACCTTAATATCTCGTAGTTTCCTTTTGGACCTCGCTGCCACAGGAGGGATGGACAATAGATGTCATGCAAGTTCTTTTCCCTAAGCACGTACGACGACACAGGGAATGCATGCCTACATCACATTGACGAACGGGAGCTAGCCACATATCTCTCCGTGTTATAACTGTTGCATGATGAATATCATCCAAACAAATCACCGACCCATTGCCTACGAGTTTGTCCTACTGCTGCTGTTACTTGTCTTGCTCTTCTGCTGTTACTTGTCTTGCTCTGTTGCTACTACTGTCGCTTGCTACTGTTGCTACTTGCTACTGCTATCACTACTGTTGTTCCTTGCCGCCGCTATTACTCGTTACACTGCTGCTACCTGCTACAATTTTGATTCGCTGGTCGTTGACGGGAACTGACAATTTCCATCAACGTGGCAACTTGGTGCCATTGATACAATCATTAGGAATAGTGTGCCGTCAACAAATCGTTTCTGACACCGTTGTTATCATACTACTTTGTTGTTACTACTTTGCTTGCAGATACTAATCTTTCAGGTGTGGTTGAATCTAACACATTCAGCTGCTAATACTTGAGAGTATCCTCTCACCTCCTATTGGCGATCAACAAATTTGGGTCGAATACTCTACCGTCGAAAACTGCTGTGATCCCACGCGCTGGTGGGCCGTCAACAACATTCTTCTAGTTTCATTGCCGGAGAGTGCTAGCAGCATTCTTCTGGTGCCGTTGCAGGGGAAGGTCTGCTGTCACAGAATCATTATTTTTCTGGTGCCGTTGCCGGGGAAGGCCTCTTGTCATGGAATCACCCTCCAACCGACTCAAAGTATCTCTCTTTCTCTCTCTGTGTGTGTGGGGGGGGGGGCTAACTATAATGCTTACGTACGTCATGAACCTCGGTGGGGTCAGGGATGTTCGTGTTGCGAGGCGCATGTGACACCGTCCACCTTCGACCAGAACCGAGATGGGGGTGGTTTGACCATGCTGGATTCATGTATATTTCATTTTCCAGGTACGGCAGGGTGAGGTGCGAGAGTAGTTGGGGGGCATGTATTAGTAGCTACGATTCCCTCTCGCCTACACAAAGTGGCGGCACACGATACAAGTGCCACATCAAAGTTGCGCATTGGGTATTTGAACATTCATGTAGTTTTCATTTTCGTGTTACGACACGGTGAGACGCGAGACCTAGTTGGGGCACGTATTCATAGCTAGGATTCCCTCTCACTAACACGAAGTGGCGGCACGAGAGACATGTTCCACAACAAAGTTGTGCATTGGGTATTTGAACATATCAAACCACCCTTTGCATACATATTTCTGTTCCACATGTAGGTGCGTTTGTGTTCTGACCCATTTCCTGCATTTTTTTGGCGAAGTGCTCATTTATATTATTATTATAGGAGTAAATAGCAGATGATTCGAACAAAACAACCGTTTGCGATTGTACACTCATCAGAGACCATTCCTCCTTACTACTCGTGTGCCACAATCGTGCCATGTCACATCAGCACAGTCACACGATTGGGATCCACGAGACCTCCCTCACAATCTCAAAAATATCTACCACCTTGAGTGATTTAAAAAATGGCGGTTCCGCGGGTTTTTTCTATTTGATAGCACACACTTATTATGTTTGGGCAGTGTGCAATGTTTGTTGCTCCTGCGAGGGCCACGTCACTTCAATCCTCTAATCTAAAATTTCAGTAGCCCCGCCATCCCGCATGACAGTCCCGCCTAGTAAAATTTGTAGTAGCCATGACATTACCTCAAACACCACCTCCCCCTGCCCCCACCACCACCGTCACAAAAACTTTGCTCAGATTACGTCAAAAAGAAGAGTAAAACGTTCTCTCACACACACCAGTCCTCCCTCACTCGAACCCTAGCTAGCTCGCCGCCGCCAGGCCCGACTGTCCTCATGAAGATCCATCACAAGGGGTTGGACTAGCCGTGTGTGCATTTGACAATAGTGCTCATCCATCTCGAATTCATGCTCCACTCTAGTCCAACTCCTTGTGCCAGCCTGCAAAACACCCCCTTTCCCACAGATCCCCATCCCCATACCCACACCACTCTAGAGCGTTGCACCCTAAGCCCGGCTATGCTTCCCAGGGAGCTCAAGGAGAGAATGGAAAACATAAAGAGGTATATCGAGGCCTGTCCGCTCGACGATGGAGAGGTGGCCGACGAGGCCCCCGGGGAAGCTCACTACAATGACTGGTTGGGAGCTTTAAATAAGCGGGCTCACGCATGTCTATTTGTCGTAGCAGCCGGCTACGACAGCAAGCTCGTCGACAGCGATGGCTTGCCGCGGGCTATCCCACAGGTTAAGTGGCGCACCCCAACCCATCTGTTCAACCCACGTGGATCTCCTCCATGGCCATGCCGCTGATCTACCCGACTTTGTTGTGAGGAATTTTCCTTTATTTTTGAAGGTCGCGTTCCATGGTGGTGTCTCGGCATCATCAACCGCCAAGTCATGCCTCACTAACGGTGACAACAACGACAAGGGCACCCTATTCATCTCTTCCAAGGGGAAATAGCCCATCCATGACATTAGGGATGGCACCCTGCAGCCTTGCTCTTCCATAGAGAAGGAGCCAAGCTGCTACAACACGGAGTGCATGCTGCGCACCCATCATCCGGGCTCTTCCAAGGGGAATGAGCCAGATACGTCTCAAACGTATCTATAATTTTTGATGGTTTCATGTTGTTATCTTGTCAACTTTGGCTGTTTTGTTTACCTTTTATATCTTTTTTGGGACTAAGTTACTAATCCAGTGCCAAGTGCCAGTTCCTATTTTTCTGTGTTTTTGACTCTTTTCAGATCTGATTTTGGAATGGAATCCAAACGGAATAAAATCCCCGAAATAAATTTTTCTAGAACGGAAGAAGATCGGGAGGCTTGAGGGCCATGGCAGTGGGCCCATAGGGAGCCCACAAGCCCTGTTGCCGCGGCCAGGGGGGAAGGCCGCGGCAACCAAGCTTGTGCCCCCCTGGCGCTCCCCTGCCCTAGGTATTTGGCCTATAAATTCCCTAAAAATTCGGAAAAAACCAGGGCGTCCACGAAAACACTTTTCCGCTGCCGCAAGCTTCCGTTTCCATGAGATCTCATCTGGAGACCCTTCCCGGTGCCCTGCCGGAGGGGACTTTGGAGTTGGAGGGCTTCTACATCAACATCATCGCCTCTCCAATGACTCGTGAGTAGTCTACTTCAGACCTACGGGTCCGTAGTTAGTAGCTAGATGGCTTCTTCTCTCTCTTGGATCTTCAATACAAAGTTCTCCATGATCTTCATGGACATCTATCCGATGTAATCCTCTTTGGCGGTGTGTTTGTCGAGATCCGATGAATTGTGGATTTGTGATCAGATTATCTATGAATTATATCGGAGTCTTTGCTGATTTCTTATATGCATGATTTGATATCCTTGTAAGTCTCTCCGAGTCTTGGGTTTTGTTTGGCCAACTAGATCTATGATTCTTGCAATGGGAGAAGTGCCTGGTTTTGGGTTCATACCGTTTGGTGACCTTTCCCAGTGACAGAAGGGGCAGCAAGGCACGCATCGTGTTGTTGCCATCAAGGGTAACAAGATGGGCTTTTATCGTAGATATGAGATTGTCCATCTACATCATGTCATCTTGCTTAAGGCGTTACTCTGTTCTTTTGGACTTAATACACTAGATGCATGCTGGATAGCGGTCGACGTGTGGAGTAATAGTAGTAGATGCAGAAAGTATCGATCTACTTGTTTTGGACGTGATGCCTATAGATATAATCATTGCCTTAGATAACGTCATGACTTTGCGCGGTTCTATCAATTGCTCGACAGTAATTCGTTCACCCACCATGTACTTGCTTTCATGAGAGAAGCCACTAGTGAACACTACGGCCCCCGGGACTATTCACAACTATCATTTCCACTTTCACTTTTACTTTGCTTTGTTTACTTTTTGCTTTCAGTTCTCACTTTGCAAACAATCTATAAGGGATTGTCAACCCCTTCACAGCGTTGGGTGCAAGCTCTTTGTGTTTGTGCACGTACTTGTGACTTGACGAGATCTTCCACTGGTTCGATACCTTGGTTCTCAAAACTGAGGGAAATACTTACCGCCGCTGTGCTACATCACCCTTTCCTCTTCAAGGGAACACCAACGCAAGGCTCCAAGGCCGCGGGGAAATCCTTTGCATATTTTCCAAGGAAGTCCCTAAAGGTGTAGCCGTAGCAGCAGGATTCCTGGCGCCGTACCAGGGAAGGTCTGTTGTCGCAGTAGCAGAAGGATTTCTGGCGCCGTTGTTGGGGAGGATCAAGTCAAGAATAGTCTCTCGTCAACGTGCTGATTTCTGGCGCGGGTAGGAGATCTACCCAAGTAGGTGTCACAAACTCATCTCTTGCATTTACCTTTTTTGTCAGTTGCCTCTCGTTTTCCTCTCCCCCACTTCACATTTGCCATTTTCATTTGCCTTTCTCCTTTGTCGTTTTTGTTTGCCTTTTCCCGTTCGCCTTTTTGTTCGCCCTTTTTCTCGCTTGCTTTCTGTTCGCTTGTGTGCCATGTGCCTTCAATATGCTTGCATCTTCGCTTGCTGAAAATCTAGTGATATGGATCCTCATTCACTTGCTAATCTCTTTAAGAGATCCAATTATGTTGATCCAATTGCTAGTGAGTTGAGTGCACTTGACTTTCTCTATGGAGTTTTGCTTGAGATGCGTGAATCTGAAAATTGTGAGAAAGAAATTTAAGAAGTGATTCACGAGGGCTCCTTGGATGAGAAGCATGATTGCAATGGTTTCACTATAAATCCTATTAGTGACAATCATGCTAAAAATATGCAAAACCCTAAGCTTGGGGATGCTAGTTTTGCTATGTCCACTACTTGTTGCAATGATCACGAGTGGGGCAATGATTTTTCTTATGATCTTGAAAATTTGTTTAAGCCTCATGATGAATATGATGTTTGCAATAAGATTGAATGTGGGTTCGGAGAAGTCATGACTTTCATTGATGATAATCCCACTATTTTTTATGAGAGTCAACTTTGCATGCATGTGGATGATGAAAAGAATATTCTCTGTGATAGCTATATTGTTGAATTTGATTATGATCCACATGTAATTGCTATGAGAGAGGAAAATATTGTGGTAGAAACTTTCATGCTACCAAATTACCTCTCGTTATGTGGAGATTGCTATTGTCGCTTCCTTCTTCCTTGCATATGGAAACTATTGGTTGTCTTGACAATCTGTTTTCCTATAAAATGCCTATACATAGGAAGTATGTTAGACTTAGATGTGATTTTCACATGCTTTATGATTCTCTCGTTGTGCTTCGATTCTTGTCTTTTGTGTGAGCATCATTGAACTATCAAACCCTAGCTAAGGGCGTTAAACAATAGCGCTTGTTGGGAGGCAAACCAACGAATCTATCCTTTTTCTTTCTGTTTTGTGTTTTCCACACTTTCATAATTCTGTTATGATTTTTTTCTGTGTTTCTTTTTGCGTTTGTGCCAAGCAAAACCATTATGATTAGTCTTGGGGATGATCGTTTGGTCATGCTGGAAAAGACAGAAACTTTCTGCTCACGAAAAGAATTTTCATTATTTTTCTGTAAGAGATTTTGAGTTGATTCTTTTTCTGCTGATTTCTACGCAAATTCTTCAGACCGTCGTAATGTTTCAGAATTTTTGAAGTACCAGAAGTACACGAAGTATACAGATTGCTACAGACTGGTCTGCTGTTAACAGATTCTGTTTTTGTTGAGTTGGTTGCTTATTTTGATGAAACTATGGATAGTATCGGGGGGTATTAGCCATGGAAGATTGAAAATACAGTAACCCAACATCAACATAAGTAGAATCTAAGTTTGCTATAGTACCTAAGGAAGTGGTGGTTTGCTTTCTTATACTAATGTTATCACGAGTTTTTGTTTAAGTTTCGTGTTGTGAAGTTTTCAAGTTCTGGGTGAAGTTCTTATGGACAAAAAGATAAAGAGTGGCAAGAGCTCAAGCTTGGGGATGCCCAAGGCACCCCAAGTTGATTCAAGGATGCCGTAAAAGCCTAAGCTTGGGGATGCCCCGGGAAGGCATCCCCTCTTTCGTCTTCAATCCATCGGTAACGTTACTTGGGGCTATATTTTTATTCACCACATGTTATGTGTTTTTCTTGGAGTGTCTTCTATCGTAGGAGTCTTTTATTTTTGTTGTGTCACAATCATCCTTGCTGCACACCTAGAGAGAGAGACATGCACTCACCGTGATTTTGTTGAGCTTCACTTATATACTTTGGTTAGACAATTCAGCTCATATATGCTTCACTTATATCTTTTGAGCTAGTTGCTTTTGCTCTTTGTGCTTCACTTATATCTTTTAGAGCACGGCGGTGCGTGACTTGGTAGTTTATCTATGCTTTGAAAGTAGTCTCAAAAGGGATAGTTATCCAAAGGGATATGAAAACTTCCACCTTCATGTGCATTGAATAGCTAGAGAAGTTTGATTCATCTCAATTAGTTTTGAGTTGTGGTTGTGGTAATATTGAAGTTATATTAGTAAGGTGTTGTGGATCTAGAAATACTTGTGTTGAAGTTAGTGATTCCCGTAGCATGCACGTATGGTGAACTTCTATGTGATGAAGTCCGAGCATGATTAGTCTATTGATTGTCATCCTTTGTGTGGCGGTCGGGATCGCGCGATGGTTTATACCTACCAACCCTTCCCCTAGGAGTATGCTTTGAATGCTTTGTTTCGATTACTACTAAAACTTTTGCAACAAGTATATGAGTTCTTCATGACTAATGTCGAGTCCATGGTTTAGATGCACTTTCACCTTCCACCATCACTATCTTCTTTAGTGCCGTGCAACTTTCGCCGGTGCACAAAACCACCCATATAGCGTCCCTCAAAACAGCCACCATACCTACCTACTATGGCTTTTTCAAAGCTATTCTGAGATATATTATCATACGATTACCACGATGACATGTGCCACCACTTCTACATTGCCATTGCATGATCGTAAGATAGCTAGTATGATGTTTCCATTGATGTCTATGCCATGCTAGATCATTGTCACGGTACACTACCGAAGGCATTCCGTATAGAGTCATCGTTGCTCTAAGTTTTGAGTTGTAAGTGTGATGCTCATCATTGATGGAGCATTGTCCCATGTGAGGAAATAAAAGAGGCCAGCGAAGCCTATGTACAAAAAGAGGCCAAAGATGCCCACCAAAATATTAAAAAAAATATATAAAAAAGAGGCCAAAGAGCCCACCAAAAAATGAGAGAAAAAGAGAGAAGGGACAATGCTACCACCTTTCCACACTTGTGCATATTAAGCACCATGATCTTCATGATTGAGAGTCTCTCGTTTTTTCATCACCATATAGCTAGTGGGAAATTTTCATTATATAACTTGGCTTGTATATTCCAATGATAGGCTTCCTCAAAATTGCCTTAGGTCTTCGTGAGCAAGCAAGTTGGATGCACCCCACTAGTTTTCTTTAAGAGCTTTCACATACTCTTAGCTCTAGTGCATCATTTTTATGGCAATCCCTACTCATTCACGTTGATATCTATTGATGAGCATCTCCATAGCTCATTGATATGCCTAGTCAATGTGACCATCTTTTCCTTTTTTGCCTTGCAACCTCCACCACACTCCACACCACTTATAGTGCTAAAACCATGGCTCACGCTCATGTATTGCGTGAGAGTCAAAAAAGTTTGAGAAAGTAAAGGTGTGAAAACAATTACTTGGCCAATACCGGCGTTGTGCATGATTTAAATTCGTTGTGCAATGATGATAGAGCATAGCCAGACTATATGATTTTGTAGGGATAACTTTCTTTTGGCCTTGTTATTTTGAAAGTTCATGATTACCTTGCTAGTTTGCTTGAATTATTATTGTATCCATATCAATAGCAAACTATTATTTTGAATCTAATGGATCTGAACATTCACGTCACATAAGAGGAGTTACAAAGGACATCTATGCTAGGTAGCATGAAAGCATCAAAAATTCATTCTTTATCACTTCCCTACTCGAGGACGAGCAGGAGTTAAGCTTGGGGATGCTAGATACGTCTCAAACGTATCTATCATTTTTGATGGTTTCATGTTGTTATCTTGTCAACTTTGGATGTTTTGTTTACCTTTATATCTTTTTTGGGACTAACTTATTAATCCAGTGCCAAGTGCCAGTTCCTCTTTTTCTGTGTATTTGACTCTTTTCAGATCTGATTTTGGAACGGAGTCCAAACGGAATAAATCCCCGAAATAAATTTTTCCAGAACGGAAGAAGATCGGGAGGCTTGAGGGCCAAGGCAGTGGGCCCACACGGAGCCCACAAGCCCTATTGCCGCGGTCAGGGGGCAGGCCGCGACAACCAAGCTTGTGGCCCCCCTGGCGCTCCCCTGCCCTAGGTCTTTGGCCTATAAATTCCCTAAAAATCCAGAAAAAACCAGGGCATCCACGACAACACTTTTCCGCCGCCGCAAGCTTCCGTTTCCGCGAGATCTCATCTGGAGACCCTTCCCGGTGCCCTGCCGAAGGGGACTTTGGAGTTGGAGGGCTTCTACATCAACATCATCGCCTCTCCAATGACTCGTGAGTAGTCTACTTCAGACCTACGGGTCCGTAGTTAGTAGCTAGATGACTTCTCTCTCTTGGATCTTCAATACAAAGTTCTCCATGATCTTCATGGAGATCTATTCGATGTAATCCTCTTTGGTGGTGTGTTTGTCGAGATCCGATGAATTGTGGATTTGTGACCAGATTATCTATGAATTATATCTGAGTCTTTGCTGATTTCTTATATGCATGATTTGATATCGTTTTAAGTCTCTCCGAGTCTTGGGTATTGTTTGGCCAACTAGATCTATGATTCTTGCAATGGGAGAAGTGCTTGGTTTTGGGTTCATACCGTGTGGTGACCTTTCCCAGTGACAGAAGGGGAAGCAAGGCACCCATCGTGTTGTTGCCATCAAGGGTAACTAGATGGGCTTTTATCGTAGATATGAGATTGTCCATCTACATCATGTCATCTTTCTTAAGGCGTTACTCTGTTCTTTTGGACTTAATACACTAGATGCATGTTGGATAGCGGTCGACGTGTGGAGTAATAGTAGTAGATGCAGAAAGTATCTGTCTACTTGTTTTGGACGTGATGCCTATAGATATAATCATTGCCTTAGATAACGTCACGACTTTGCGCGGTTCTATCAATTTCTCGATAGTAATTCGTTCACCCACCGTCTACTTGCTTTCATATGAGAAGCCACTAGTGAACACTATGGCCCCCGGGTCTATTCACAAATATCGTTTCCACTTTCACTTTTACTTTGCTTTGTTTACTTTTTGCTTTCAGTTCTCACTTTGCAAACAATCTATAAGGGCTTGACAACCCCTTCATAGTGTTGGGTGCAAGCTCTTTGTGTTTGTGCAAGTACTTGTGACTTGACGAGATCTTCCACTGGTTCGATACCTTGGTTCTCAAAACTGAGGGAAATACTCATTGCCGCTGTGCTACATCACCCTTTCCTCTTCAAGGGAACACCAACGCAAGGCTCCAAGGCCGCGGGGAAATCCTTTGCATATTTGCAAAGGAATTCCCTAAAGGCGTAGCTGTAGCAGCAGGATTCCTAGCACCGTACCAGGGAAGGTCTGTTGTCGCAGTAGCAGAGCCCATATGTGAAAATTGAGGAAACCCATGATTTATTTGCCGTGCCTCCTAAAAGGAGGTAAACTTCATATGATTGTGCTTGTAGCTTTTTCCATGCTAGGTTTTAACCATGTCGTGTTAAACTTTTTTAGTCTTGCAAAATGTAATGTTCAAAAGTGTAATTTGATATGTGGAGTATGATTTTTTCAGTTCAATTCCAAGAACAAACCGGAAACAGACATCAACACAAATATCCACCACGGCGAAAGCAAGGCATGGCATGTCAATTCACCTCACACAAACTCTAGACATTAAGTGAAGCTCGATAGGCAACGGGTTACATATCGACGAAACTCCACGATTAATTATTTAATTCACTCCCGATTATTTTCATGATAATATTAAATGTGGTTAACATGGCAAGGGGTGGTGCGACGGTCCTACATGGCATCCTGGACGGTTGACACACGGAACATAGAACGGAGCTACGACACAAGAGGCATGCAACACACGATATATGCCATGAATGCATCATGCATGCAAGTAACAACAACACGGCAAGAAGGGAAAGAAGCATATGTCGCCACGGCGAGCGAGAGGGAACCATGGCGGCAAGTCGGAAACGATGCCACGACAACGTTCCTATCCTGATAACTCGACGAGCAATCGTGCCAACGAATAGGGAGCGCGTGCGGGAACGCTAAATAAAGAATGGGGTGATCCCGTATCTCGGGTTCCCATGTGTCGAGGTACGACGAAAGAAGACAACGTGCAACAGACAACATACGATGCAAACATACATACAACTGAAACATCATATGCGTTCGATACATGACACGTCCCATCGGTATACCTTCGACGCGTGCGAATCGGAGCGTTTCGGATCGGAGCGGACGTCGTGGTCGTCGTGGTCGTCGTGGAAGTAGTCGTACACGGTCTCGTCGACGGTAGTCGTTCGCTCGGCGTCGTGGTTCACGGGTGTTCGACGTCGCTAGTCGAACTCGTTTCCGGGGTCGTCGGGGTCGTCGTGGAAGTAGTTGTCGTCATGGTACTCGGGTCTCGTCGGAACCATGAAGGAGAGAATGGCACGCGGCGGCGAAAAACAGCAGCACAAGCAAGCGACGGAGGCCATGGATACAAGCGGCAACAACTAATAGCAAGCTACGACAACGACGACAGCATCTACACGCAAGCTAGGCAGCAACAACTTCTAGCAGTCTAGCAGCTACAACAACATACAACACCCAGCACGGCGCGAAGGTAGCGACAACAGCAACAAGCAGATGCAGCTATGCAAAGGCAACAACTATAGCCAGCAACAGCACGTCACAGCAAGCAGCAAGCTACAGCATGGCAACGCTAACAATAACATCTGCAAAACAGCATGATGCAGCAGTATAGCAGCAAGCAAGCAAGAGCATGGGCGGCAGCAGCAGGATACAACACATCGGCAACAACAGAAGCAGCAGCTTCTTCAGGCGGCCAACAGCACGGCCACACGGCGCGGCGGTAGGAGCACGGCGGGACACACGGCGGCGGGGAGGGGGCGACGGGGCGAGCAGCACGTGCACGGGCTCCCTAGAGGCGGAGGCCACGCGGCGACGCGGGCAGAGCACGACCACAGCAGGGGCATGTCGCCGGTATCTGGTCGGGGCTGGCCGGCTCCTGGCCGGAGCGTGGGGAGGCGGCGGGCGGCGGCGCGGCAAGGGGAACCTCCCTGGTGGAGGTCGGCCATCGCGGCTTCTGCGGGGCCTGGGGCGAGGCGGCGCGCTGCTGGTCGCGCGGGGCTGGAGGCGAGCATGCGGGCGAGGGGCGAGGGAAGGCGACGAGGCGCGCTGAGGACCTGCAGGCGGGGCGGCTGCATGGGCCGATGGCGAGCACGACATGGACGCATCGGGGAAGGGGGGAACGGCGGCCGGCTTTGCGCAGCAGGTGAACGGGGCGAGCACGGGGGCCAGGGGATTCGGCTGGCGGCGTTGGCGAGGGGCGAGGCGAGCACGGCGGTCGGCGCTGCACGGACGGGAGGCCGGCGAGGCCATGGCTACCGGCGGCGGGGCCGAGGACGGGCAGGGAGGTGGATGGGATCGGCTGGAGGGGAAGAGGGGCTCAGGGGGATGACGAGGACGAGGGGGCTGCAGGCTCGTGGCGCTAGGGCACGGGGAAACTTGGTCCTGGGCCTCGCTCCTCTCATTCCCTCCTATTGTTTTTTTAAAACCTTTTAAATCAAGTAATTTTAAAGAAAGAAAGCTTCTAAGAAAAATAAAATAAAATGAAGGCTTTTAACAAAAAATAATAAAATAAATGCCTTTGACCCCTTTTGAAAAAATATTCCCAACTATAAGAAATAGTTGGGCATTTTAAAAGAAATAATATAAACCCTTTTATTTAAAGAATAAAATAGAAGCACTTTAAAAGAGAAAAGGAAATGATACAGATTTAAAATAAAACAAAAGGGGACAATAAAGAAAACCCAAGGGTTGCCCCCGCATTTAATAAAAGGATCTTTTAGTGAAAAGAAGGAGACGAACCCTTTTTAAATAGGGGTTTAAAACGGGAAACTTTAACAAACCGCAAAAAATGAAATAAGAGGGGAGAGGGGGAGCTACTAACGCACTACGACTCAGTGATCACTCGAAGCACAACACTCAAAACACCACACGTGATAGACGATGCAAGATGCCATGCATGATGCGATGATGCAACAAATAAAAATAAGCACACGACGGAAACGTAAATAAAGGGGAATCTTTTGGAGCGTCGGTCTCGGGCTGTCACAACTCTCCTACACTACAAGAGGATCTCGCCCCGAGATCCAAGAATGAAAAGGGGGAGAGGATGAGAAAGAACATGAGGTAAAACTTAGTCGCTTCTTTGCCAAACGAGTGAACCCAACGATCCTTGAAGGTTGGAGATAGATGAGGAATGATAAGAGAAAGAAGCAAGAATTCACGGAAAATTTCGGGAGCACTTCGGTAGGAAAATGGGACAAAATATTCAATAAGAAGAGAGAATTAGACAATATACATAACAAACAACTAAATAGAGCAAGGGAACACCATGATCTTGATAGAACAAGAAGCTAGACCCAAAAGATCAACATCACAAAGCCTCTGGAACAAGAGAATATGAACTAGCTCAAGCGGAAGAAGAGAATGAAGAAACGAATGACAACTACCATCACAATAGAATTGAAGAGCTTCCGGACAGAGAATTGTCACAGTAGTTGGAAAACCAACAACAAAAAGAACAAGATAGTACTGGGCTTATGAAAATCATCTCAACAAATATGAGGTGACAAACAACCACTAAAAGAAACAAGGATAGATTGGGAGCAATAAGAAATGAACACTTCTTACACCAAAAGGATACCTTGAGAACTAGGATTAATGAGAAGCACCATGATAGCACAATCCATAGGAAAATCTTTGGTGAAGTCCAAACCAAGATAGGTCAATGAAGAAATCATGGGTTGGAAAATGTCTCATGATCATAGAATTGGTGGGTTTAATTATCTCATTCTTGAGAGGAAAACTCTTCGAGGCTCCTACACTAACAAGAATGCTATAAATACCACCTCAAAGGATAAAGGAGAACAAACGCATTGGAAATGCAAGAGAAAGAAAACTTGAGGTTCTCAAATAAGAATCTTGAAGAACACTTGAGAATGGATTGAAACCTTGATGAACCACCATGAAGGACCTCCGTATACAAATGAATGATGCAAAGATATGAAGGAAGAAAGAATAAGATTGAAGCCTTGCAAAGCCTTCGATGAAGCTTCACGAAGAGATACTTGAGAAAACTTGGAACTCCGGAAAAGAAAAGATAAGAACACTTGAGAAAAGAATTGATATCGTGAGCCACTCCGGAAGAAGAATTCAGATTACTATGAACAAGAATAAGAATTATGTTATGCTTATCCTTCATCAAATTAAATTGATGACAAGCAACGGATTTAGCATACAACTTATTCCTCTTGAATGAATCTTGAAGAGACAGGGAGATAAGCAACACTTGAAGCATAATTAAAGGAAGCACTGGTAAGAATTCACAATTGAATGGGGATACCAAGAATTAATGGAGATACATGAGAATGAAGAGATCATGATCCACCTGAGAGAAAACTTGAATAAGGCACCGGAATAATTGAGAGACGAACGAAGAGGCAACAATTTAGAAGAATTGAGGATGAAAGCTGAAAGCTGAGAACGAAGAATCTTCTGAAATGATGGCCTTTGGAGGATCGAGAAATAAAAACAACTCATAGAAGCACCGGATAGCAAGAAGGGGTCACTCATGATTGGAGCAAATAAGATGACGACACGAAGCTCAAATGATGAATCTTGTAGATAAAGAACCAAGAATGAGAGAACACTCCTTCGGATAGCAAGCTGAGAATGAGGAGGAGAACACCACCAAGAATTAATGAGACACTCCGGAATAAAGAAGAATGCAAGGTTGAGCCAATATGAGAATTAATTAAAATAGATATTGAAGAAGGAATATGACTGATGAAATTCATACTTACGTCATAGTTGAAAAGATTTAGAGATCTCCGGAAAAAAATTAAAAGAGTCCGGAAAGATCCTGGGAAAACGTGTGGGTTATGGGCCCACTCAAAGAACCACCGTTAGCAAGGATTGCTTAGAAGAGAGATATTGCACCGGTACAAGAAAACTAGATGAGGTTAGCACCTCAAAATAAATAAAAGAATTGAAAACGAGAAACTACTAAAATATCTTTAACACTCCGGATAGAAAAGAGAGGAATGAATAACAAGAAGACTCATAAGAATTTCCAACATGGGAAAGAATTACAAGGACGAAAAGGATATGATGTACACGGACAATTGCATTGAATTCACCGGAAAAGATAACAAGACTGAATAAAGATGAACACGAAGCTCTTGAGAATCTTCACAAGAATCACCAGATAAGAGAGAAAAGAACAGACATCGGAAGCACAATGAAAAGAAAACTCTTGGATGAAAACTGAATCTCCGAAGAAAAGGGTGGGAGGGCGGGGAAAAACAAAGACAGCTTGGGACAGATGAGACAAACTCCGGAAAGAATTGAGAGAATGATCTGCAACAATTGGAGAGGATGGAATTCACTGAAGAGAAGCACACCGGTTGGAAAAGAATTGATATTACAACTCCGGTAGACAAGAATTGTAAAGAGAATTGATTGAGCAAAGAATTAATACTCTCATAGAAAATATGAGCACACCACTTAGAAAAGATCTAAAATCACCACTTGACATCGAAGCAACTTGAATTACCATATTCAGCAAAAACAAGGGATGAGGCTTATGAAACAAGCCAGAAGAAACTCATGAGAAAGATTTCGTCCGATATTTTCGTGGATAGGAATCCACTAGATGTCGAACCCCAACCTAACATCATGCATTTGTTGGAAGATTGTCCTATAAGAAACTACCTGAATTCCCACCTATTAATTCCTGAAATAACTGGTCATGCAATCTGGTACACGGATACAAGGAGTAATATCACACAACTCCTATACTAACCCGTCACCTGTATCACATCCGTCAACACACGACCAGAATCTCGGACCTTCATCTTCTACAGACCCTCGTGATCACAATGATACAGAGTATGGTAGTACTCCCGAACAATCTGCACCAATACTGGGGACATCGGGGTTATCTCGCCACTACTAGTATTGAAGCAATTGCGAACATCTTTCGTTCTGAGATACTAAGAAATCTGAATGATAACGATGTGCTCAAGAATCCCCTGGAGCTCAACTCCCCTGAAACTCAAAGCAGATAGGAGGCACCAAGACAGAACTCCGTCACATCGGCATCATATAGATTCCAAAAATATCCGCGTGATCCTAAAAAAATTTGAGTGAGAAGAGGAGTAGAATAAATTATTACGTCAAGATTCCTCACAAGAGCATAGAAGAGGAGAAAAAGAATCATACTCTCCGATATATAACTAAGACTCAAATAGTTTTTCACTAGACTCGACTCGGCCAAGTTCGATCAATAAAGGGGGCTCCTAGGTCGGTACTGCTCTGATACCAACTTGTCACGTCCAAGATGCGACCATATCCTCAATTTGGCACGAAGGCCTCGTCAGGGCTAGAAGCGCATCTCGTCGTGTCGCAAGAATGGATATCTTTAAAACTACATGTACTGAAAAGAAGAGATATTTATAGAATTGGCTTACACTCGCCACAAGCTACATCAGAGTCACATCAGTACATTACATAATCATCAAGAGTAAGAGCAGGGTCCGACAACGGACGAAAACAAACGAGAAAAGAAGAACGACGTCCATCCTTGCTATCCCAGGCTGCCGGCCTAGAACCCATCCTAGATCGATGATGAAGAAGAAGAAGAAGAAGAAGCAACTCCAATGAACAATCAACGCACTCTCATCGAGTAACCTTTACCTGTACCTGCAACTGGTGTTGTAGTAATCTGTGAGCCACAGGGGACTCAGCAATCTCATTTCCAAAGGTATCAAGACTAGCAAAGCTTAATGGGTGAGGCATGGTTAAGTGGTGAGGTTGCAGCAGCGGCTAAGCATATATTTGGTGGCTAACTTACGAGTACAAGAATAAGAGAGGGAAGATCTACGCATAACGGACGTGAACTACTGATGATCAAATGAATGATCCTGAACATCTACCTACGTCAGACATAACCCCACCGTGTCCTCAATCGGAGAAGGAACTCACGATAGAGACAGTCACGGTTACGCACACAGTTGGCATATTTTAATTAAGTTAACTTCAAGTTATCTAGAACCAGTGTTAAACAAAGCT
The DNA here is from genome assembly GCF_904849725.1 of Hordeum vulgare subsp. vulgare. NCBI lineage: Eukaryota > Viridiplantae > Streptophyta > Magnoliopsida > Poales > Poaceae > Hordeum > Hordeum vulgare. Next base: position 409,518,452 of record NC_058519.1, on the reverse strand, counting down.
TCCACATTGCCACATAACTGCGGGCACGGCTTTCCGAAAAGATTTAACCCTGCAGGGGTGCTCCAATTAGTCCATCACAAATTACCACAAGCCGCATAGAAATCCTCAATCACTAAGCTCGCGATCTCGTCGGATTCCCTAGTGGAAAACCTCAACTGTGAGATTACCCAAAGCATCACCGGAATCCCGATGCACAAGATAACTCGTCAAAGGTAAGACTAATCTAGCAAGGCCGCGCGACGTGTCGACAAACCCGATAGGAGTCGCGTACCTCGTTCTCAGGACACGGCGGATGGAAAAGCCTATAGGTAGCAAACCTCGAGTTGCCCCGTGGTGGCCCTGCAGTCTGTCCATTTTGGACCAACACTCATGAGGAGCACTGGCCCGAGGGTTGATTTAATTATCCTCGGGTTAATTACTCCCTATGCAGTTCATTAGTTATTAGGCAAATGTAGTACCAAAGTTGGGCCCTGCCAGACCAGCTTTAATCTAAAACGAATTATCAAGGGGGTCCCCATAACAACCCCGATCGTGTTAGGAGCGCTCATTTTTGGAACATAACACCGGTAGCCAAAACTAAGGGGGCAAAGATGGAACAAAACACCAGGCTAGAAAGGCCGAGCCTTCCACCTTTTACCAAGTATATAGGTGCATTAAATTAAATAGCATTTAATATGGTGATAAGACAAGGAACCCATGTTATCACATGGAAGCAACTACACCTGCAACTAGCAACGCTAACAACATGGTTAAGCAAGCAGTCACATAGCCAATCAGTGGTTTGCTAGGTCGAACAGGTTGAAGGTAATCATGGCATTGTTGAGAGGCTGATATTTAACATGTGGTAAGCATCGGGACATAAACGATAGAAGCGATAAAACTAGCATGGCAATGATAGTAATGGTATCTGGGGAAATGGTCATCTTGCCTGAGATCCTGCTTGGAAGAAGAATGACTCCGAGAAGTCGGCGAACCAACGTAGTCGAACGGGTCCTCACATTCCGACACGCTTGCGGAACTCTATCGGAACGGAGCAAACCGGAAACAAACATCAGCACAAATATCCACCACGGCGAAAGAAAGACATGATGCATACCCTAATATGATGCATGATCAGTTCAATGATGCAAGGCATGGCATGGCAATTCACCTCACACAAACTCTACACATTAAGTGAAGCTCGATAGGCAACGGGTTACATATCGACGAAACTCCACGATTAATTATTTAATTCACTCCCGATTATTTTCACGACAATATTATATGTGGTTAACATGGCAAGGGGTGGTCCGACGGTCCTACATGGCATCCTAGACGGTTAACACGTGGAACATAGAACGGAGCTACGGCACAAGAGGCATGCAACACACGATATATGCCATGAATGCGTCATGCATGCAAGTTACAACAACACGGCAAGAAGGGAAAGAAGCATATGTCGCCACGGCGAGCGAGAGGGAATCATGGCGGCAAGTCGGAAATGATGCCACGACAGCGTTCCTATCCCGATAACTCGACGAGAAATCGTGCCAACGAATAGGGAGAGCGTGCGGGAACGCTAAATAAAGAATGGGGTGATCCCGTATCTCGGGTTCCCATGTGTCGAGGAACGACGAAAGAAGACAACGTGCAACGGAGAACATCCGGTGCAAACATACATACAACTCATACATCATATGCGTTCGATACACGATACGTCCCATCGGTATACCCACGACGCGTGCGAATCAGAGCGGTTCAGATCGGAGCGAACGTCGTGGTCGTCGTGGAAGTAGTCGTACACGGTCTCGTCGACGGTAGTCGTTCGCTCGGCGTCGTGGTTCACGGGTCTTCGACGTCGCTAGTCGAACTCGTTTCCGGGGTCATCGGGGTCGTCGTGGAAGTAGTTGTCATCGTGGTACTCGGGTGTCGTCGGAACCTTGAAGGAGGGAATGGCGCACGCGGCAACGGCAAACAGCAGCACAAGCAAGCGATGGAGGCCACGGCTACAAGCGGCGGCAACTAATAGCAAGCTACGGCAGCATCTACAGGCAAGCTAGGCAGCAACAGCTTCTAGCAGTCTAGCACCTACAGCAACATACAACACCCAGCACGGCGCGAAGGCAGCGACAATAGCAACAAGCAGATGCAGCTATGCAAAGGCAGCAACTATAGGCAGCAACAACACGACACAGCAAGCAGCAATCTACAGCATGGCAACGCTAACAACAACATCTGCAAAATAGTATAGCAGCAAGCAAGCTAGAGCATGGGCAGCAGCAGCAGGATACAACGCATCGGCAACAACGGCAGCAACAGCTTCTTCAGGCAGCCAACAGCACGGCCACACGGCGCGGCGGTAGGAGCACGGCGGGACACACCCCGGCGGGGAGGGGGCGACGGGGCGAGTAGCGCGGGCACGGGCTCCCTGGAGGCGGAGGCCATGCGGCGGCGCGGGCAGAGCACGGCCACAGCTGCCGCGCGTCGCCGGTATCTGGTCGGGGCTGGCCGGCTCCTGGCCGGAGCGCGGGGAGGCGGCGAGCGGCGGCGCGGCAAGGGGAACCTCCCTGGTGGAGTTCGGCCATGGCGGCTTCTACGGGGCCTGGGGCGAGGTGGCGCGCTGCTGGTCGCGCGGGGCTGGAGGCGAGCACGCGGGCGAGGGGCGAGGGAAGGCGGCGAGGCGGCTGCATGGGCCGACGGCGAGCACAGCATGGACACAGTAGGGGGGGAACAACGGCCGGCTCTACGCAGCAGGTGAACGGGGCGAGCACGGGGGCCAGGGGATCTGGCTGGCGGTGTTGGCGAGTGGCGAGGCAAGCACGACGGGCGGCGCTGCGCGGACGGGAGGCCGGCGAGGCCATGGCTACCGGCGGCGGGACCGAGGACGGGCAGGGAGGTGGATGGGATCGGCTAGAGGGAAAGAGGGGCTCGGGGGGATGACGAGGACGAGGGGGCTGGAGGCTCGTGGCGCTAGGGCACGGGGAAACTTGGGCCTGGGCCTCGCTCCTCTCATTCCCTCCTATTGTTTTTTTAAAACCTTTTAAATCAAGTAATTTTAAAGAAAGAAACTTCTAACAAAAAATAAAATAAAATGAAGGCTTTTAACAAAAATAGTAATAAAATAAATGCCTTTGACCCCTTTTGAAAAAAATATTCCCAACTATAAGAAATAGTTGGGCATTTTAAAAGAAATAATATAAACCCTTTTATTTAAAGAATAAAATAGAAGCGCTTTAAAAGAGAAAAGGAAATGATACGGATTTAAAATAGAACAAAAGGGGACAATAAAGAAAACCCAAGGGTTGCCCCCGCATTTAATAAAATGATCTTTTAATGAAAAGAAGGAGACAAACCCTTTTTAAATAGGGGTTGAAAACGGGAAACTTTAACAAACCGCAAAAAAATGAAATAAGAGGGGAGAGGGGGAGCTACTAACGCACTACGACTCGGTGATCACTCGAAGCACAACACTCAAAACACCACACGTGACAGACGATGCAAGATGCCATGCATGATGCGATGATGCAAACTACATGATGATGCAACAAATAAAAATAAGCACACGACGGAAACGGAAATAAAGGGGAATCTTCTGGAGCGTCGGTCTCGGGCTGTCACATCCTTCCAGAATGGAACTGGTTCTCGACAAATCAACTTTGGTTGGTTGTCCATCTAACTCCATTCAGCTTACTTGTATTTGATCGGAGCATCTAATTATGATACAACAACTTGGAAATCCTACTTCCTTTGGTAATTAAGTATCGATAATTTTCAGACATTCTATAATCTGATGCTTTGCATTCTACCTCCCTCTGATTGAGTACCGATACTCACATCAGGTCCTTTGTGGACTGCCAGACTCATTGTTGGGTTATTATACGACGGCATCCTTTACATTCAAAAAGATCTTGTGATATTGTTACCCTGATACATAATGCCATTGGTAATTGTGTCTTCTTCCTCTGATAAATTATACCCTATGCTTTTGTTAGCCATGCTATTCAAGCATGTGTTAATTACTCTTGAAGTTTGCGGTATATGTTCCTAAGATGCCCCGACGGGTTGAACCTATGCCTTCCTAAATCGATATGACCCGAATAGTTTTCACGGGTCTTGCTCTTCTCGTGTTTTGCCAGATAATAGTCGACCTTGAACTTTGTGTTCCTGCCCATGGAGACGACGTTGATCCTACCATAGAAAAATTCACGTATCAATTGTCATTAATTCTATGGTTTAATCTTGTATCTGTGATTTGGTACTTTGCAACCTGGTTCCGACCATGATTGTTATCCTTTGATCTCATATGTATACAAGTTAAAGTGCTTGTCTCCCACCGATCAATACATTAGTCTGACCTCTACTCTGTTGTACCTCTAAGTATTACCCCTGTTATCTCGAAAATATCACGGAGTTGTATAACTTCTTATGAGCTCTTCACCAGCTATGATATTTTGTTGATTCCAGTTTTCCCTCGTGTTTTGAGTTGGACACTCAAGGACATCGATGAATGAACCGAGTACGCATTGCGATTCAACAACTCCTAGTAATATTCTTTGCTTAGGAGTTTGTACTTGATCATGTCCTTCCAAGCTGTTGGGGCACATCATCATTATCATGCTGGAGCTTGACCATGCTATCTATGCCCTCCATGTATGGAACACATTTCCAACTGTGCCTTAAGCCCGCATCGAGCTTTCCACATCATATTTATTGTTTTGAAGGGCAACTTTGATTCTGAGCTAGCAGTCTTATCTGTGGTTCTGACAACCTGTCGCTTCATTTTTCCTTTACTTGATGATGTCGTTGAATGATTACATCCTCATGAAACTTCTTGAAAATCGTGTTGTGATCATCATCACCATTCTGAGCTCTTCCAGGGTATCAATCGAATGCATGTTGAGAAACACCATCCCTTCCCCTCGATGAAATTAGTTATCATCGACATCCTTGTTGCCTTCCCTCCAACACCGAAGTGTTCATGTTTTGTGTTGTCCTTTGAGTTCCTTGCTAGTACAATTTATGATATCTTCTACCTTGGATTATTACTATCTTTTATGTCAAGAATGTCGTGAGAATAGCACACGTCTTAAAAATTATTGATATAGTAATACTTCTCGCCATCACCATCCATTTCTTGGTCCCGTGTTGTTTCAAACCGGAATACCAACAAGTGAACTTTGATGTGTGATCCCAATACTTCTAGCAACCCTATTGCCTCGAGGATAACAATTAATTGTTTCATTCTTAGTGTGTTGGCTGTTGACTCACTATTTTTAGTATTGTTCATGCTACTCAATTTGTATTTCCGAGTGCACCCTTCGACCAATGTTTAATTGTTGTTGTTCCCTTGAGAATACGACACTATACCATTTGACTTGACAAATGCTATCTCCTTAATATTATAATTTTGGAAATTCACCACTGTCAAAATCTTGAGGGGTTGTTGTTGAGCCCATCAGACACACCATCAACTTTCTCCTTGTTCGATAATCAAACTCTTGAAAACATTATCTTTGTGCCTATCTCATGAAGAATGTGTTTGGTAGCAAAAATGTTTTCCCAAGGTTCACATGCATTCTTGCCGCCGTGAATATGTGAGAGTTTTGTTTTGCTTCCTCTAGGTTCATCCCAAGTCATTCACACATGTGCGAAGTGTTATATGTTTTGAAGATTTGCTATCTTCACTTCATATAACTTCTCTTAGCACCCCAAGCCACTGACTGATTTGATCAAGGAAATTAAGTTCCATTATAAGAATTAATCAAGTCTTGCACAAGGGCCTTGATATCCTCGGTGATGGTTCCCATACCAGAACTCGGTTGCATTGTGTTGTAAGAATTCCACGTGGCCACGAATGTCTTGACATTGGGTTCATGTACGTTACAATCCAGATCATAATCCAATACTTGCTTCCGAAGTTCATATCCCGAGAATCTTGCGTTGTCATCTCGTCTGTTTTCGGTGGTCCCCCTTTCTCCTCAGGCACCGTAAGACTGGGGTATCTTGACACTGATCAAATTTGAATCTCGGGCAGATATGATGGTTGGAACATTTACCAATAATTATAGCTTTGGTCTTATATAACCCGGTACGGTGATGTCTTGGCTGGCACACTTGGCCGAAGGACCTATTGTTATAATTTCTTCCATGTGTAAGGTTGGCCATTCTACCATGAGGAAATTGTAGGAGTAAGTTTTATAAGTTGTTCCTCATGGATCCTTTTGTGTACCCAAAGTCCAACCTTCATCTCATGACCATGTCGATGCTACCTCGAAGCACGAATGTGGTACTTCAATTGTCAACACGAACATTAGAAGCGCAATGCTAGATTGTTCTTGATCAATTATCCAACCCGTATGGTATGGGTAAACATCATGATTCTTCTTGCCTCTTTATCTAAATGGTTATGTAGTTGATGACCTATCACGTATACCAGACCCTTTTTTTCCTCGGGAATGGTATACTTTAATACTTGTGTGTGTGAACACATTTTCCTTCCCCATTGGTCTGTTTGACCTTTCTTGTGGCATAACTTATCTAAGCAGTGTTAATTCCCTGTTTAGGTAAAATTCTTAGTAAACAACTTTGTTAGTAAAATCCTGTTACTATTGCGGATAACATTCCGGTAGCCGCCGGTGGACGAGAGCCTTGCCTAGTGGTCCGCCTCATTTCAAACGAGAAGGAAAATGGTTCTATTCGTCCCCCGCCCTTGGTACCGACGTTGTTGCCAACGTAACTGACAGACTATCCTCGGACATGTATTGCTACCAAGACTGTATAACATGCCACCGCTCTGCCTACTCTCGGCCCACATGGTAGACCCATAACCCAGCGTTCCACAGGATTGAAACCTGACTCTCCTCTATATCTTTGACTCCAAATTATCCTTTGCACTTGGATTCATATGAAATTCCCGAGCCACAGTCCAATGGAATGATCACTCTTCGGTCCAGATGTTATCCAACATGCTGAAGATCAAGTCCGCATTATTCATGAAAATATGAAGGCTGCTCAGACTCGTCAGTAGAGTCAGTATGACCGTCATCATCAAGATATGGTCTATCAACCTGGCGAAAAGGCTTACCTTCGTGTCACATCAATGAGAGGCGCACACCATTTTGGGATCAAGGGCAAGTTAGCTCCTCGCTATATTGGTCCTTTCACTGTTCTCGAAAGGCGTGGAAAAGTGGCTTATCAGTTGAAACTGTCGGCGAACCTTTCTCGGGTTCACGATGTCTTCCATGTGTCTCAGCTTCGCCGCTGCTTCAAGGATCCTATCCGAGCAGTGGATCATCATATGCTTCAACTACAACAAGACCTATCTTATAGAGAACATCCGGTCCGCATTCTCGACCGGGCTGAATGTCCGACTCGTCGCAAAGTCACCAAGTTCCTTAAAATGCAATGGTCAAATCATTCTCAAGATGAAGCCACTTGGGAACGCGAGGATCATCTTCGTGATGAATACCCCGAGCTCTTTCCTTCTACCTCATAATTCTCGTGACGAGAATTCTTGTTAATAGGGAGAGTTGTGACATCCTCAACTATTGCTATAATACTTCAGTAATTAAACCGTAGTAAACCTATGCAAATGATGCCACGTCACTGTGTTTCCTGTCATTAATCTCGTGTTAGTTTGAAACCGAGTCAAATTCCGAATTTAACATTATCTCAAATGAGGAAAGTTTTCGAATGCAAAAATAAAAATGTTGGATGAGTTACAAAAATTCCCTAATAATTTATAAAGTTGAATCGGGCAATTTTGGAATTATTTAAAACCTATAAATGATTGAAATATAAACTTTTAAAAAACAATAATTCATAATAATAAAACAACCTAAAGGCTCCGGCCCAACTGGGCCAAGTGCCCCAGCCAGCCCATTACCCCCGGCCCATCCACCTGGGGGTATTAACCGCCACGGGAACCCTAGCAGCCCTCCCCCTTGCTCCCAGTTCCGACCCCCACCGCCAGGATCGCCACGAGGGAACCACCCTCGTTCCCTCCCCTCGTCGCCCCGTAGACCCACTCCCTTGATCTCCTTCGACCCCCACCGAACCCCACCCCCCATCGCTCGATCCCACCAAACTTCCCCAGCGAGACCACCATCCCGCTCCTCTCCCCTCGCTTCACAACGTCGCTCCCCAGATAAAGGCCCCCGTCGCCCCTGGCTGGCTCCCTCGCTTCCACAACCCCCACACCGAAACCCCTCATACTCCCCTCGTCCGTCCCTCTCCCTCACCGAGCCCCCCTCCTGCTCCCTCCGGCGTCCCGAGCCCCGACCACATGCGGCCCTCCTCCGCCTCACCAGTGCCACCGGCCGCCCCCGCTGGCCTCCACCGGCCTCTCCCCGAGCCCCTCCTCACCGGGACTGCACCACGCCGCCCCGGCGACCCTACACCATGTCGCCGCCGCGAGGAGCTCCTCTAGTGCCTCCTCCTCGCCGGACCGCCCCGCCGCCTCCACACCATCTCCATCCCGTCGGCCGCCACCGCCCATGCAACACCACCGCCACCATCTCGGCCTCCCCATGCCCCTGCCACCTCTATAGGCTCGCAATGAGCCCCTCCTCCTCTCTTTCCCCTCCTTGTCGTGGCCCTGCTCGCCCTTGCAGCTTGCCTCGCCGTGCTAGCCATTCCGGCCACCCCCATTGCCTCGCATGGCTTCCTGGGCCTTCCTGGCTGGTTGGGTTTAGTGGGGGCTTACCCCCCCCCCCCCCACTAACCCTTTTTGATGTTGTGTGTATGACAGACGGGGCCCAGAAAACCCCCCTCTAAGAACAATTAAAGCAAAAAGAAAAAACATATAAATAATTATTTAATAATTAATGTGTTAAATAAGTTAATTAAACTAATTAGGTAAATTAATCTTGCTGTTAAGACAATCTATTGGAGAATGACATGTGCACCCAGGTTATTAGCATTAATGACTATGTTAGTATAAGTTGAAATAATTGGTTTACCCTCATTTGTGAGTGACATGTGGGATCCATACTAGTTATTAGCTCTGGTCAAATTAAATTAACTGTATTAAACATGTGACAATGACACTGGGACCCACTGGTCAAATTGACTAGTCAAACTGAGAACGTTGACCGCTGATGTCAGCATGACATCAGGCTGATGTCATAACTATTATTTGAATAGATTAAATCCGTTTTTAATTTCTAAATATTAATAAAACTTTGAAAATTAATATAAAATAAATCGTATCTCAGATAAAAATATTTTCAACATGAAAGTTGATTAGCAGAACAAGACGAACCCGGATACCTCGTGCATTCGTGTGTCACGCGTCCCTAGCATAGCAAACGTGGAACTTTTCCGCCATTTTTCGTCTGACCCATAGTAGCACACCTGGGAAATATCATCTGATATTTTCCCGACCCGTCTATCACGGATAGCATTGCGTTAGCTCATGCCTAGCGCTGCCTTTAAGCCACGTCTTGCTTTGTGATGCTTTGTTTGTTCTGTTATTTATTGTGTTTCCCTTATGCTACTTCCTTTCCGGTAGGCTCCGAGACCGATGATGACCCGGTGATCGACTACTTCCCGGTCGAGGATCCGTTTTGTCGGCATAGCAACTAGGCAAGCAAACCCCCCTTGATCATCCCTATATCGCCTATGCCTTTCTTCCTCCTGCTTGCATTAGAATTTTGCTACTGTTGTAGTTAGCTCCTATATCTGATGCATAGCCTATTTTTGATGAACTGCGACTTTCAGTACCATACTTTAAATCTGCTTAGTATAGGTGGCTCAGTCATCCCCTCTGACCCCTTAGTCCAGTTGCCCCGCTTTGTCATCAAGTCTCGATCCCTGATCGATGAGCCAGAACCCACACATCACATACACCCCCCTTAGTTCTGCGGCGCTATAGAGCTACTATCAGGTACCGAGGGTGACACCTCATGAAGTACTCAACATGGTATCTTTGTAGTACAGCTAGTCGGTTGATAACCCACAAGTGTAGGGGATCGCAACAGTTTTCGAGGGTAGAGTATTCAACCCAAATTTATTGATTCAACACAAGGGGAAGCGAAAGTATATTCTCAAGTATTAGCAGCTGAGTTTGTCAATTTCAGCCACACCTGAAAGATTAGTGTCTGCAAGCAAAGTATCAGTAGCAAAGTGGTATGATAGCAACGGTGTGAGAAAAGGATCTGTTGACGGTAGACTATTCCTAACTGTTGTATCAATGGCGCCAGTAAATAGCACGTTGAAGGGGGATTATTCTTCCCCAGCAACTGCTCCAGAAAAGTCTTGCAACAAGTAACAACAAAGTAGCAAGTAACAGCAGTAGTGACAGCAGCAGCAAAGTAGCAAGGAATAGCAGTAGTGACAGCAGCAGCAGAGTAACAGCAGTAGTAGCGACAAAGTAACGTAGCAAGGACCAGTAGTAAAAGACTCGTAGGCAGTGGATCGGTAATGGATGAGTATGACGAATGTGATTCATCATGTAACAGCTATAACACGGAGAGATAAGTAACTAGCTCCCGTTCGTCAATCTAATGTACGCATGTATTCCGTATGTAGTCATACGTGCTTAGCGAAAATAACTTGCATGACATCTATTGTCCATCCCTCCCGTGGCAGCGGGGTCCTAATGGAAACTACCGGACATTAAGGTTCTCCTTTTAATAAAGAACCGGAGCAACGCATTAACACTTGGTGAATACATGAACTCCTCATACTATGGTCATCTCCGGGAGTGGTTGCCGGGTCATAACACATAGTAGGTGACTACAACTTGCAAGATAGGATCTAAAACACACATATATTGGCGACAACATAATAGGTTCAGATCTGAAATCATGGCACTCGGGCCCTAGTGAGAAGCATTAAGCATGGCAAAGTAGTAGCAACATCAATCTCAGAACATAGTGGATACTAGGGATCAATCCCCGTCAAAACTAACTCGATTACATGATAGATCTCATCCAATTCATCACCGTCCAACAAGCCTACAATGAGATTACTCACGAACGGTGAAGAACATCATGGAATTGTCGATGGAGGAAGGTTGATGATGACGATGGCGACGATCTCCCCTCTCCGGAGCCCAAAACGGACTCGAGATCTGCCCTCCAGATGAAGAACAGGAGGTGGCGGTGCCTCCGTATCGTAAAACGCGATGAATCCTTCTCTCTGATTTTTTCCTGGCAAGACGGAATAAATAGAGTTGAGTTTGGAGGCGGTGGTGCCACGTGGTCCCCATAAGCCCTCACGGCGCGACCAGGGGGGTGGCTACGGCCCCTGGGCTTGTGGCCCACTAGCACACCCCCTCCGGTGGATCTTTGCGCAGGTATTTTTCATCAATTCCAGAAAAATTATCCGTAAATTTTCAGGACATTCCGAGAACTTTTATTTCCGCACAAAAACAACACCATGGCAATTCTGCTGAAAACAGCGTTAGTCCGGGTTAGTTCCATTCAAATCATGCAAATTAGAGTCCAAAACAAGGGCAAAAGAGTTCAGAAAAGTAGATACGACGAAGACGTATCATCGATCGTGGTTATCGAGGGTGATTCCTCCTTCAGCACTCCTGACAATGTCTCTGTCGTGCAACCCCTCAAGTGTGAGGCCGTCGAGGGTGATTCCTCTAAGCCCACCTTGACGGATACATTATTCAGAATCCAATTATAGTGATACCTCGGATTCCCCCCGATGTTACAACCACATAGTTACTTGACCATGTTACTGGGATCTTGATGAATAGATGTTAGGCGGGTGGATTCCCGCGTGGATGTGTCGATGACATAATTAAAATGATAATGGATTTGGGTATTTGATCTCGGTTGGTCGGAAGGCCTTATTACGCAGTAACCATTTGGGTGGAAAGAATTATGGGTACTCGACGTCGTGGTATCAGCCGAAGCTCTTCAGACGTCAGCAATGGAGCGGCGCGCGCCCGAGTGGTCCCGAGATGCATCGCGCTTGAATTAAGGGGTGTTAGGACTCACGTCGGCCGCCCATGCATCATGCAGTAGCGCAAAGGGCAAGTGGGGCCATGAACCCTTTATGCTTAGGAGTTAGACCGACGGGCTGGCCTCTCTATTGAGCTTAGGTGGGGCTGCGACGTGTCGACATTCCAAGGCCGGCCATGACCCAGAAAAGTGTGTCCGACTAGAGTGTTATCGAGCGTGACGGGGAATATGTTGTGCACCCCTGCAGGGAAGAAATTAACTATTCGAATAGGCGTGTCCATGGTTACAGGACGACTTGGAAGTCGCGCCCCGATCTTATACAACTAGAACTGTTACTTTACTGGATTTAGTTGCCCCGGGATTGCTTCCTTGCAGGGAGTCGAGGGAGGTTCTCTGGGCGTGACCTCATACTAATATTGCTGCAACAATATGCCATTTATTTGTGTTTCCTGTTCTACTCTCGTCTATTGCTGCAAGACCCCCTGAAGATGCTAGTCTTCGATAGGACTAGGCCTTCTCTCTCTTTCTCGCATTGCTGTAGTCAGTCCACCTATAAAACCCCTTCTTTGATACTGATGCATACTTAACATAGTTCTGATATAATTCTTGCGAGTACTTTGGATGATTACTCACCGTTGCTTTGCTCCCCCTTGTCCCCTTGATCCGTTGCTGTGACCAGATGATGGAGCCCAGAAGATGGAGTATCCCGCCGATGACGTCTTGTACCCCCGACGGTGGCTACTCATACGTGGAGGCCGCTTAAGACCAGGAGTAGTTAGGAGGTTCCCGGGCAGGAGGCCTCGCCTCGTTCGATCATGTATGTTTTGTGCTAGGCTTCTCTAAGGCACCCCATGTTTAATGTCTGTACTTAGATATTGTTGCTTTCGCCGACTCGTGTGTTTATCGAGCTTCGTATTCTAGCCCTCGAGTCCCCTGGCTTGTAATATGAAGCTTGTATGTTTTCTTTGTGTCTAGAGTTGTGTTGTGATATCTTCTCGTGAGTCCTTGAGTTTGATCGTATGCATTTGCTTGTATGATTAGCGTACGATTAAATCGAGGGCGTCATAATATGCCTCGTTTAAAGGTTTTTGGCTATTTGTGGTTAGCAGTTGTCCAGTTTCAATTGCCATATTTGGTTGTTTGTAGTATGCCTTGTTTATTTAGTTATTCACAATGTGCAGTACAATTTGATCAATACGAGTCCAATGGCCCCACAAAGCATCCCATCCCATCATTCTGATTTTCTTGCACAGTTTGCTTGTTTTTCTTCACTCTGTGATGTTCAATTATACAATTTCATGTTTAAGTACAAGCTTTGTTCTATGCAATCTCAACAATACCATTATGAGTGACTATATTTTATTGTTGTTAAGCCTCTTGTAGTGAGCATATGCCTATTTTGGTTTTTCGTTCCCATGACTATATTTGTTTGCCATGCTATACTCCCTTCGCCAATAACATAAGATGTTAATACATCCAATATGTTAGTATATTGGACGTAATTAGATCTTATATAGTAGTTTGTAGAGAGTATTGTACTACATCATTGTGCAATTGCAGTTTAGCTTCTAATATTACTTGTTGCTTGTAGTTACATATGTCACTAGTAAATATCTGTGCTTAGATCTTTTTTGCTTATGGGGCAATGAGATATTCATGAACCAACATCGTGTGAGGTAAGTAATAAATATTGTTAGGACAATGGGTCAAAATGTGGCAACTAAACTATTTATTTATAGTTTATCCAAGACAACAGTGATCTGCAGTATACGAACTTGGGACTCTGTGGCCGTTTTACTCCCATAATGTGTTGTCAGCTGCCAATGTGTGTATATTTTTTCCTTTGTAGTGGTTCCCAATGCAGTTTACTCAACATCACCTCTCAAACTACGTGACTATTGGACATGCAAATGTACATGTATTTCTACCAGATTTCAATGATCATCTCAAACTCCTCATGAAGATTTTGAAGGATGGACTAGAGTCGTGTGTGCATTCGACATGGAGAAGCGCACACTATGGGAATTCCGGTTCACCTTTTACAGCAACCCGAATATCTTTTCCCTCTTTATTTACTATCTTTAATACAAGTATTCAACCATCGTGCATCATTTTTTATTTGATGCTTATGTAATTCTTCTCTTGACATAATTCTTGAACTCTACACATGTGAATCGAATAAAGCATTGGTTGTTGAACCTATCTATCTGTGGATATGTTGGAAATGTAAAAATCTATTCCCTACTTTCAAATACAAATTATGTACAATTTTAAATTGTAGTTATTAAAATGGAAAAAGATGTTGTGTGGTTCATTACGCTGCACAAGGTTTTTAAATCTCAATGTTTGTGAAATACCTCATGATCCCACGCGTTTCACAGATAGAAAACGTGTGCGACCACGAATTCAATTATTGTTTGGAAACCGTGTGTGATGAAATGTAATATTGCAAATGGTGCAACTGAATTCAGCTTTGGTGATAGAATCTATATCGCACATAGTTCAAAATTATAAATTGGTTGTGATGTAATACGCATCGTAAACATTGCACCACGGAATTGCACATGCGATATTTATCCTATCCAACACGAGATTGACATTGAGACGTTTCTGAAACTTATCCAACACTCGTACAATGGTTAAACTATATTCTCAGTTACAAATCTCAAACGGGTCAAAAAATGTACGTGTATGTGATATACTCCTTATCCTGCACGATTTACAATCATGAACTGTTTGTGATGTGACGTGCATCATAGACGATGTAACACATAGTAGCGCGTGCGATGGTAATGCGATCTCACACAAGTAGAAAAGATGATCCGTATGGGAAGTATGACATATCTCAAATAGTTGACCGATGTGTGACTCCCTCAATTTGATCGTACGCTAATTATGCATGCAAATGTGTATGACCAAACTCAAGGACTCGCTAATCAATATCACAACACAACTCTAAACATAAATTAAAATCATACAAGATTCATATTACAAGCCACGGGCCTCAAGGGCTCGAATACATAAGCTCTAATACACACGAGTCAGTAGAAGCCAAAATATCTGAGTACACACATAAGTCAACAAGTTTTGCCTTAAGAAGGCTAACACAAACATAACATCGGAGCGAAGAGGAAAGCGTAGGATTTCGGGCTCCGCAAAACCCTAAAGATTTGAACTCAGGGGCGAGTACGAAGATTTCTCGTGGGCTCGCCTCACCTAACTCGCTACTCGTCAGGGATGGCAAAGAACTCACACGATGGTGAGGAAGACACAGAACACGACAGTTTACCCAGGTTCGGGCCACTGAGAAGCGTAATACCCTACTCCTGCTTTGGTGGATTGCCTCTCATGGAGGTTGGTGGATGAACAAGTACAGTGTTCGAGAGCCTCCGGAGGCTGGGTGGCCTTTGCATGGTGCAGGTGGGTGAATGAATGGATCCGGGTCTCGCCTATGAAGTAACATGCCCTCTATATATAGTAGCGTCCCCGGTCCTCTTCCCTCATTGTTTCGGCGGGAAGAGATCCCACAACGGCCAATTTTGAAGGGGGGCGGGGGAACATGCTCCCCTGTCCAAAAGTAGTCTTCGCCTGCAAAGTGATGGCCAGCGCTGCAGGGACGGGTCCAGGGGTGACGTATGTCCTACTAGCGGGCGGGGACGGCCTTGTTGCACCAGAAAGGAAACCTTTGGAAGATGCCTTGGGAACCCAGTACGTCCTTGCCCCCTTTGCACTAAAGGGGAAACTGCTCCGCCCTACTGTCTGCTGCTCGCTTGTCTTTCCCCCATGTCATCCTTGACTCCTGAGGGTGGGCCTTGCCTCAGAATATCTGCCACTCCGAAGGTGTTCTGAGGAGGTACCCTGCGGGTCTTGATGTTGTTCTTCCTCGCCAAGCTTGCCCCTCGGGAGGGCCTTGCCGTGAGTGGTCTCGTGCCCAGTTATGTTTGCTCGATAAAGTTCCCAGTTATATGGGTCGCAGGCAGGTAGGTCTGGGCACCCCCGTTCTCAGAATGTCGACACTAGCCCCATGGCCCAAGGAGTGATTGGGTTGGCTTCTGGGCGAAGTCTCGTGGGGCAGCCTGAAGCGTCGCGGGCCCTAATTTCCCGTGGGCCAGGCCGGTGCACGTCACATGGCTGTTGTCGGGTCTCCCCTGTCTTCTGCTTTTGCCCATTTTATCTTCAGTCTGACTCGTTGTGTTGGTCCATTATTGCTTTCCCTGCTCCCACACTCTCTCTTCCTCCTCGGTCTCCAACTCCAACCGGCGTCTCCCAGATCCAGCGTCGCGCCGCTCCCTTGTCGGTTCAGCGATGGTGCCCGCCGGCAAGCAGAAGCAAGAGACACAAGGTCATGCCCCGGCTCCTCCGCTCCTAGAGTGCGCCCTCTCCAAGGATGCGGATCTTACTCACATGGTCCCATGGATTGCGGTCGAATCCAATGAGCACGGACGAACCCAGATCTGGCCCAATGCCACAGCAAAGCGGCCTGCGTCGAAGGCGGTATATCCCTTCTTCCTCCATAGCATATTTGCCGGGTTGGTGCCGCCCTTCTCCTCGCTCTAAACCGCCATCCTGGACCACTATGGGATCCAGGCTCTTCACCTCCAGCCAACTCCATCTTGCTCCTGTTCGTCTTTGCTTTCTACTGCGAGGCCTTCGTAGGCGTGCGACCTTCAGTAGCCGTCTTTCGCTATTTCTTTAGCCTGCGCCTGCACGACGGCGCCAATTTGTCGGCATGCATCTCCTTCATAGCAGCACAGAGTGGCAATTTGCTCCTGAAGGCCGGGAAGAAGGTGGATCACTTCAGGCACCGCTGGGTTCTCATGAGCCTTAAGGACGCCAACCCTCAGCTGGAGGAGCTGAAGGGGCTGTCGGAGAAGGCTTCTGCGTGGAGCTCAGTGAAGCTCTCCGACATTCCGGCCGTGCCCATCTTGGAGCGCTTCTCCCGTCACATCAGCGTCAAGAGGCTGACCAGTGGGATGATAGTGAAGGAATTCTTGGTGCAGCACCTGGCGCCCCTTCAGGCCCATTCCAGGCCCATGCGGGACTACTGGGCTGGTGACGACGAGCTCACGCTCCGGTCCGAGGACCTTCCCGCTGAGGAGCTGAACAAGGTCGTGGCGATCTTGCTGGGAAGTAACCCTGGTGACCTGCCCGAGGCTCACCACATCGACGACCGGGCCGATCTGATCGCCGCAGTGTGTGTCTTCGATGAGCGGGGGCTCTTTCCGGCCAAGGGCTCTGGTCCGATGGAGGTGTCATCGGGTGACACCTCAAGTGGGGAGGACTCAGAGAAGACCGTTGAAGACTGCCCCGCTAGCGTGCCTCTCCCATCATAGGCCATCCTTCTGCGTGGGCTTGAAGATGATGATGCCACCGGCGAGGTCTCTGCAGTGATCTCCTCGCGTCCGACCAGGACCTCTAGGGGGCCCACGGCGGCCCCGTGCGCCACGCGGTTCGCGTGTGTGCTCGCCCCCTAGAAGTGCGAGGTTGTCTCATCCTTGGCGCATCCCGCCTCCGCCGGCGGAAAGCCAAAGGCACCGAGCTCGCCCCCCTCTATGGGGGGCCTATCGCTCACGCCGTCGCGGGGGCGGAGAAGAAGAAGAGATGGATCAACGTCGAAGAGTAAGCTAGTTGTCTTGGCAGGCCTCGCTCGTCCGCGCTTGGCTGATCCCCCTTTTTGCCTGATGTCCAGGGGCATTGTCTTGCTGGGGGCAAAGAGGAAGAAGATAGGCGTGAAGCCAAAGGCGACTCCTGATGCACCACCGGCCCTCTCCAACACGTCGCCGCCTGCCGATGGAGAAGGGGAGGCTCGCGGGGTGACCTCTCAAGCCTTGGTCGCCGAGCCCCTCGAGCCACCGAAGCGTCTTGAGTCAGTCGTGGTGGCGCTGTTGCCCGAGGGGCAGGCTCTTGAGGGCCCTCAGTCCGCTGATGCGCTAATGCTCGCAACCTCCGGGCAACCTTCGGAGCCCCCTGCCCCTCGTGATGATGCCTCCCTGACGACACCGCCCGGGACAGCTCTAGAAGCTCCTCAGGAGGAGACCCAGAGGACCCCGGTATATGTCCATGGCGTCCTGAACGAGGCCTTCCGCGCTCTGGGCAAGGTCGCGGTCGTGATGAAGAATGGAGAGAAGGAGGCCAAGGCCGCTCGCGCTGGGCACGAGGAGGCGCTGAAGGAAGCCGAATCCGCTCGCGCTGCTTGTGAGGAGGCGATGGAAGGAGCCGCTGCGGCTGCCAAGCACCACGAAGATGTGGAGGCTCGCCTGAAGGCCCTCCAAGAAGAACAAGCCAAGCTTGCCGAGCAGCTTTGCTCGCGGGAGGAAGAGCTCGATGCCCGCAAGACCAAGCTAGCCGCCCGGGAAGAAAAGTTTTCCCAGGAGGAAACTCGCCTGGGCGCGAAGCAGGCGCGCTTGGACGAGTTGGAGAAGGAGATCGCTGCGACCAAGAAGAAGAAGGCCGCGGAGCTGGTCGACTTCCCTGACGTTGAGCTCAGGCTTCGTACGGCGCACGACACCCTCTGCCGGGACGGGTTCGTCGAGCCTTTGGCCACCCCGGAGAGTGGCTTCGCTATGCTCACGACGGGGCTCGCCGCGGCGTTGGAGGAGGCTGTCATCCAGGTGGACAGGATCCTGGACAATGAGTGCCGCGACCTCTTTTTTGAGGCCACGACACGCATCTTCAGTCACCTTCATCTTCATGAGCCGGGGTTCGACTTGAACTCTGTGATCATGCCGGTCCCGGTCAAGGCCTGCGACCGCATTGCGTAGGCGGTGAACGCCCCGTGGAGGCGTTGGTGAAGAGTTTCGCCCGCGTCGCAGTTCCCTCAAACTTCCATCCTTCTTTTTCACAAACAGCATTGGTGATCCCCATGGTGAGATGCTTGGACGGATGTATCCTTTTTGCAGTAATTTGTCCAACTGTTTCTTTAGCTCTGCCAACTCTGGACCTGGTATACGATAGTATTTCCTGTAAATTGGGGCAGTACGGGGGACTAATTCAATCGCGAACTCCAACTCCCGGTCGGGTGGCATTCCTGGTAATTCCTCGGGAAACTCGTCGAGAAATTCGAATACCACCGGAATCAAGTTCATGTCCGTGACATTTGCTTGGTATGCCATTCCTTTCCTTGACTTCATCTTGTTGGCAAGAAATTAGACGGTTTGTCCGGCCGGATTAACCAACATCACAGTTCTGTTGGCACAATTGATACACACTTGATGGGGTGTCAACCAGTCCATTCCCAGTATCACATATAATCCCGAGGATTCGATAGCAATAAGTGCAGCTGGAAATGTAGCTCCTTGTATTAGTATTTCTAGATCTCGGTATATGAGATTTGTTCTCAGCATAGAGCCAGGGGATTGTACCACCATGATTTTATCCAACAACGAAGGGGAAAATGTGTGCACGGTGGCAAAACTCCTCAAAATAAATGAGTGGGAAGCCCGTGAATCAAATAAAACTACTGCGGGTATGTTGTTAACAGGGAACATACCGAGAACGACTTCTGGATCTTCGCACGCTTCCTCGGCGGAGATATGATAGACGCGTCCTTGATTATATTTAGGATTAGGGCGACGTCCAATGGTGTTGACCTGCAGCTTGATGTCAGAGGATGGTTTTCCATTATTGGTGGGGCATTGCTTTGCATAGTGTCCACTTTGGCCGCAAGTGAAACATGTGTTGTTGCGGCGGCAATCCTCTAGTACTGGCTGTTTGCTGAAGGCCTTGTTCTCGCTCACTGTCTTGTTGGTATTGTTACTATTGTTCCAGGTAGGCTTGTAGACGGTGGTGTTTGTTTGCCAGGTACGTGGCTTCTGTGCAATATATTCCTTGTTGTCCTTCTTGGGTTCAAACTTCCTCTTGCGGTCATCGTACCCGGTCTTAAGCTCTCGTTGGGCTATGAAGACCTTGTTCACAAGAGTCTGGAAGTCTGGAAAGTCCAGCATACAGAGCTGACAACGGAGGGTATGATTCAGACCCCCTAGGAAGCGGTCTACCTTCCTTTCCTCAGTGGATACGTCAAGGGTAGAGTATCATGCCAGATTGTTGAACTTGTTCAGATACTCGGCTACTGTGATGCCTCCTTGTGTGAGAGCAAGGAACTCTCTTTGCATCACCTTCATTATGACAGTAGGGATGTGATATTTGCAGAATGCTTCCTTGAATCTTTCCCATGTAATCTCTTCTTCACAGGGCCATGTTGCCTTTGTGTTATCCCACCATATAGCTGATGGACTTTCTAAGTAGTGAGTGGCAAACGGAACCTTGTCTGCTTCATCACAACGGGCTATGTCTAGTTTCTTCTCCATAGTCCTTAGCCAGTCATCGGCTTCAATTGGATCCACGGCTTGGCCAAAATTGGGAGGCTTAGTGCGCTGAAAGTGTGACAACTTGGAACGTGCCCCGTTGTTGTTATTCTGGCCTACCATAGCCTGCATGCTTCTCAGAAATTCCATAAGATCCTGATTCCTCTTTTCCTCAAACATCCTCATGATCTGCTCAGTATTTGGTGCCGGGGGTGGTGGAGGTGGTAGGTCTTCTGGTTGTTGACCTGCCTGTCTGGCGGATCGACGGATAGGGGTCCCATCGCCGCCTTGACTACAACTTCCTTTCATCCTAAATTATTGTTCCCATTGCAAAATACCGAATCGATGAGCAAGATCCATAAGGGAAAAGCATGGTCATAAAACACTAGGAAAGAGTTCACATGGAAAAGAAAATAAGAAAATAACATAATTATACAATACGACTCAACATTATTGATGGCAAGCTAGTAGAGGAAATATCATGACTAGACTGCTCATACGGCAGTTGACATATGCAAAGATGCATGCTCAACAACTCCAACCTCGACTCTAGTGGCGCGGATGGCACAAACACTGGAACACCTCTGACTCCTCCTCGTCTGATCCTAAGTCGGAGTCTGAACTGATGATGTTGACCTGATCCTCCGGAGCAAAGGCCACACGGCGATGCTGACGAGATGGTCCTGCTTCCGAGGAAGAAGGAGCACGACGCTTCAGCATCGGAGCAGCAGGAGTGGCAAGGAGGGAGGCCCACTGAGAAGGAGTCTCACGGCGGCTGCCAGACAAAGTGCCTGGCGGCACTGAAGAGCTAACTGGAATATCGAATCTAGGTGGTGGTGGAACTGGTGGTGCATATGGGGTGGAACAGAAGACTGGGGTGGGGGTGGCACTGCAGTTGCGATAACAAGTGCCGCCCGGAGACGGGATAGCTCCTTAGCGAGGGATACAATCGTACGATAGCTGGCGCTCACGTAACGAGACAACATAGCAGTCGCACGGTCACATGCCGGGTCTACAGGAGCAAAAATGACTCGCCCTATCGAAGGCGACAGGGTGGGGTAGTGGAAGAAACCTGGATGAGTCTGCATCTCAACCTTGTGGTACCGCAAGTCAGTAAGAGCCTCCACTGCAGCAAAATGGATTGCCATCTCTGGAGTAGAAGCCGTTCCGCCCTTAGTAGAGCGAGAATAGCTACCAATATCCGAGCTGGCAAACATGTAAGCCTGAGCATGGAACTCGTACACGGACTCAGCAAGCTGCTCCCAAAACACCTGGTACACTGGTTCTGAAGCAGGGATGGGAAGGAGGATGGTGCAGGCTCATACTGAAAATGATATGGAACTGGTGCCATCTACACTCACAAAGCCAAAGGTTAGTAAAACAATGAATCGTGATGCATGCCATGCAACAATCAAATGCAGCACTCAAAATGCAGCAAGCAAATGCAAACTCACGACCCTATACTACTCGTCGTGCTAACACGGCTACTAGGGTGTCCTACAGTCAGCGTGGCTCTGATACCAAGAGTTGTGGCACCCCGATTCAAAGAGCCGGATTACCAGTGTTTCCAACCCAGAGATCATGTCTTCTGGAAACACTCAACAACTTGGAACATAACTGAGCTGACTTTATTG
Organism: Hordeum vulgare subsp. vulgare; assembly: GCF_904849725.1. Classification (NCBI taxonomy): domain Eukaryota; kingdom Viridiplantae; phylum Streptophyta; class Magnoliopsida; order Poales; family Poaceae; genus Hordeum; species Hordeum vulgare. The sequence goes on along the minus strand of NC_058519.1, from coordinate 409,496,615 downwards.
ATAGCATAAGGTTACAAGCACATATTTTACAATAATAGCGAGGCCAAAGGCACCCTTGGTGCTACAAAAGTAGCTACATTATTTATGAAACAAAGTGGGCCTCGAAACTACTAAGTACTTCTATGGCATAGCGGAACATAGCGGTAACTCCATACACAACGACACTGTTGTGGACACTTGCTAGTATGGATCATCAGGACCTCCGTCCTCGGCTTCTCCTGCATCTGGCATGATATGCCAGGTGAGTACTTGGAATGTACTCACAAGCTCACAATAACCAAGTAATGCAGCAAATAATAGCATGGCAAAAAATTATAAATAATACCACCGGCTATACCGATTATCCACTTACTCATGCCCGGGGTTGTCTCACAACCACCAGGTTACTCATCAAGCATCTCCACTCATTTGAAGAGTTCTTCCATCATTACTAATATTAACATGGTTGCCCATCTACTGACGTCTGGTCGGGTTGCCCATTACCGTGGACTCGGCTATTCGAATAGGTTTGACACTCTCCAAAGGTTGCACACCTTACCCACACTCTAGATCCCTGACCTCATGACCCCATTCGGGTGGACCAGCATTGCTCCAACGAGACTTGCCTGACCCGTGACTCTCTCATTGTACCACCGACAATTATTCTCCCCCGGAGTCTTGCCCTAGGTGGCCATGTGTCCTCATGCCACCTACCACCATCGTGGCCAAACTGAACTGTCCCAACCTGGGACGGGCCCAACACAACTCAATTGGGCTCATAGGGTTATCACCGCCTACCGGGCCAAGGTAGCACGCATGCATAACCCTCCCTCTTTGGAGGTACCGGCGAAAGAGCACGCAACCAGACCAAGTCAAGTCCGTCCCACAACGACAAGATGTGGTTGTACGGTTATGCCCGGACAGGTGACTCCAGATCAACCACTAAGTTATTGCAAACAAAGTGATTTATAACAGTAAGCACATATTTATATTTGATAATTTATTATGCATTTATTTGTAGCAAATATGTGAGAATAATGCATGAAAAGAATATGCTATGCTATGCAATACTACACCACACGGATATACTGGCTGGCCTTGGTAAGTGGGGATGTTCAAACACTCGTGGTCTTCAAAGTTTCCTTCTAAAATATCTTTGAATTAGCAAAAGAAAAGAAAAAGTCATATAACACCTTTTTATTAATTAGAACTTCTTTGAGTGTAATAAAAATACCAAACTTTACCAGAAAATAGAGGGGATCAGTACCAACTCAATGCAAAAAGAATCAAGTGATTTGGACTTAAGAATAAAAAGATATAAATGGTCAAAGTTGCTGGTCAATTCTGAAAATAAATAAAAATAAAAAGAACCTGACAGAGGCAACGTCGAACACGTAAAGTGGAGGGGGCACCTCCACTTACCGCTTCGGCCGCGGGCTTCAGCCACTGGCAGGTGGGGCCTGCCTCTTTTAAACAGAGAGAGGGGAGAAGGAGACAGGAACGCGGCGGCTCTCGAGTGACGGTCGCCGGCGCTAGAGACGAGGCAAGGCCTGGGACTAGGGGGAATGGAACCACTAGTCTACTACGAGCACGCACGTACCCGTAGTGCGACGAGAGATGGACTGACGGCGTCGTCCCCTTCTTCATTGGCGGCGGCAGCTTCGGGTGGTCGTCGGAGACGGTGGTTCTGGCGGAGATTGGCTCGGGCGAGGGGTCGAGGAGCACCAGGCAGAAGCCCTGAGCTCGATGGTGTGGTTGGAAGGGCTCTTGGGAGGGTGGTTGGAGCTCGCGACGGAGGGGCTGCAAGCGACGGAGCTCCAGCGATGACTCGAGGCCAGGGGGCCTCTTGGCCTTGGCTCGCTCTTTGGGACGCCAATTGGAGGCTGCAGGAGGGGATGGAGAGCTCGAAGGGGTCAGGGCGACCCTTAAATAGGCCGGCGACGAGCTCGGCCGATCTCTCCCGAAGCGGCGAGGATTAGCTCGGCCACTGGAGCAGGGGGGTGAGCTGGCCGTCGCGGAGCGACCTGAGGTTATGGAGGAGGGCAGAGCGTCGATGGGACGCCTCCTACAACAGTAAGGACTTGCGGACGACCACAGTTGCCGGAGCCGACTGTTCGGTCCGTGGAGGAGCTTGGCAGGGAGCAGCGGCGACCTTCTCCGGCGACCCTGGTGTTGGAAATATGCCCTAGAGGCAATAATAAAATGGTTATTATCATATTTCCTTGTTCATGATAATCGTCTATTGTTCATGTTATAATTGTATTAACAGGAAACAGTAATACATGTGTGAATAAATAGATCACATTGTGTCCCTAGCAAGCCTCTAGTTGGCTAGCTCGTTAGTCAATAGATGATCATGGTTTCCTGATCATGGGCATTAGATGTCATTGATAACGGGATCACATCATTAGGAGAATGATGTCATGGACAAGACCCAATCCTAAGCATAGCACTAGATCGTATTGTTCGTATGCTAAAGCTTTTCTAATGTCAAGAATCTTTTCCTTCGACCGTGAGATTGTGCAACTCCCGGATACCGTAGGAGTGCTTTGGGTGTATCAAACGTCACAACGTAACTGGGTGACTATAAAGGTGCACTACGGGTACCTCCGAAAGTGTCTGTTGGGTTCGTACGAATCGAGATCGGGATTTGTCACTCCGTGTGACGGAGAGGTATCTCTGGGCCCACTCGGTAGAACATCATCATGAGCTCAATGTGACTAAGGAGTTAGTCACATGATAACGTGCTACGTAACGAGTACAGAGACTTACCGGTAACGAGATTGAGCAAGGTATAGGTATACCGACGATCGAATCTCGGGCAAGTTCTATACCGACGGACAAAGGGAATCGTATACGGGATTGATTGAATCCTTGACATCGTGGTTCATCCGATGAGATCATCGTGGAGCAAGTGGGAGCCAACATGGGTATCCAGACCCTGCTGATGGTTAATGGCCAGAGAGGTGTCTCGGTCATGTCTGCCTGTCTCCCGAACCCGTAGGGTCTACACACTTAAGGTTCGATGACGCTAGGGTTATAGGGAATTGTTATACGAGGTTACCGAATGTTGTTCGGAGTCCCGGATGAGATCCCGGACATCAAGAGGAGCTCCGGAATGGTCCGGAGGTAAAGATTGATATATAGGACGGATGGTTTCGGACACCGGAAGTGTTTCGGGCGTCACCGGTAACGTACCGGGACCACCGGGACCACCGGAGGTGGCCCCGGGGGTCCACCGAAGGGGGGTAACAACCCCGAGAGGCTAGATGGGCTAAATGCGGTAGGGAACCAGCTCCTAGGTGGGCTGGTGCGCCTCCCACACCCAGCTCAATGCGCAAGTGGTGGGGAGAGGGGGCAACCCTAGGCGCAGGTGGGCCTTAGGCCCACCAGGTGGTGCGCCACACCCCCTCCCACCCTAGCCGCCTCCCCTCTCCCATCTGGTGGTCGTCGGCCCCTAGGGAGGGAACCCTAGGGGTGGCGCATCCCTCCCCCCTGCTCCTATAAATAGAGAGGTGTTTTGGCCATTGAGGGACACGGTTTTCCCTCTCTCTCGGCGCAGCCCTGCCCTTCCTCCTCCTCCTCTCTGCCGGTGCTTGGCGAAGCCCTGCCGGGAGACCACGTCTCTCCATCGACACCACGCCGTCGTGCTGCTGGAGTTCTTCCCCAACCTCTCCCTCCTCCTTGCTCGATCAAGGTGCAGGAGACGTCACCGGGCTGCACGTGTGTTGAACGCGGAGGTGTCGTAGTTCGGCACTAGATCGGAGTCGCTGCGAGTACGACTCCATCAACCACGTTCTAGCAACGCTTCCGCTTAGCAATCTTCAAAGGTAGGAAGATGCTCTTACCCCTCTCTCGTTGCTGGTCTCTCCATAGGAAGATCTGAATATGCGTAGGGAAATTTTGAATTTATGCTACGTTACCCAATAGTGGCATCCGAGCTAGGTTTTCTATGTGTAGATTCTATGCACGAGTAGAACACAAAAGTTGTGGGCGATGATTTGTCAATTTGCTTGCCGCTACTAGTCTTATTCTTTTCCGGCGGTATTGTGGGATGAAGTGGCCCGGACCGACTTTACACGTACGCTTACGTGAGACTGGTTCCACCGACAGACATGCACACCGTGCATAAAGGTGGCTAGCGGGTGTCTGTCTCTCCTAATCTAGTCGGATTGGATTTGATGAAAAGGGTCCTTATGAAGGGTAAATAGCTTTGGCATATCATCGTTGTGGCTGTCACGTAGGTAAGAAGGTGTTCTTCCTAGAAACCCAAATCAGCCACGTAAAACTTGCAACAACAATTAGAGGACGTCTAACTTGTTTTTGCAGGGTTTGACATGTGATGTGATATGGCCAAAGTTGTGATGTTGCATGTATGATGTATGAGATGATCATGTTATTGTAATAGGTTTCACGACTTGCATGTCGATGAGTATGACAACCGGTAGGATCCATAGGAGTTGTCTTAATTTATTGTATGAGATGCAATGCCATGTGCTTACTACTTTTACTTCATTGCTAATGGTTAGCTATAGTAGTAGTGATAGTAGTAGTTGGCGTGACGACTTCACGGAGACACGATGATGGAGATCATGATGATGGAGATCATGGTGTCACGCCGGTGATGATGATGATCATGCGATGCCTGAAGATGGAGATCGAAAGAGCAAAGATGATGATGGCCATATCATGTCACTATATGATTGCATTGTGATGTTTATCATGTTTTACATCTTATTGCTTAGAACGGCGGTAGCATAATAAGATGATCCCTCTTAAAATTTCGAGAATGTATTCCCCTAAGTGTGCACCGTTGCGAAGGTTCGTTGTCTCGAAGCACCACATGATGATCGGGTGTGATAGATTCTAACGTTCGCATACAACGGGTGTAAGCCAGATTTACACACGCGAAACACCTAGGTTGACTCGACGAGCTTAGCATGTACAAACATGACCTCGAATACAAGAGACTGAAAGGTCGAACATGAGTCGTATGATTGAATACGATCAGCATGAAGTTGCTCACCATGGTGACTAGTCCGTCTCACGTGATGATCGGAAACGGGTTAGTCAACATGGATCATGTATCACTTAGATGACTAGAGGGATGTCGATTTAAGTGGGAGTTCATACTTAATTTGATTAAATGAACTTAATTGTCATGAACTTAGTCTAAAAGCTATATTTATAAATATTGTAGATGGCCAATATCAACCTCAATTTCAACGCATTACTAGAGAAAAACAAGCTGAAAGATGATGGTAGCAACTATGCGGACTGGGTTCGCAAGTTGAAGCTCATCCTTGAAGCAGCTAAAAAGGCTTATGTCCTTGATGCGCCGCTAGGTGACCCTCCCGCTCCCGCAGCAGCCCAGGACATTCTGAATGTCTGGCAAACGCGGAGTGATGACTACTCTCTGGTTAGGTGTGGCATGTTATACAGTTTAGAAACGGGGCTCCAAAGGCGTTTTGAGCAACACGGGGCATATGAGATGTTCCAGGAGCTGAAGCTAGTTTTTCAAGATCATGCCCGTGTCGAGAGATATGAAGTCTCCGACAAGTTCTTTAGCTGTAAGATGGAGGAGAACAGTTCTGTCAGTGAGCACATACTCAAAAATGTCTGGGTTACACGGTCGTCTGACTTCACTTGGAGTCGAACTTCCGGATGATGCTATAATTGACAGAATCCTCCACTCTCTCCCACCAAGCTACAAAGGCTTTGTGCTTAACTACAACATGCAAGGGATGGAGAAGACCATTCCCGAGTTGTACTCGATGCTCAAGTCTGCAGAAGTAGAAATCAAGAAAGAGCACCAAGTGTTGATGGTCAACAAGACCACTAGTTTCAAGAAAGGCAAGGGTAAGAAGAACTTCAAGAAAGACGGCAAAGTTGTTGCCGCACCCGGTAAGCCAGATGTCGGGAAGAAGAAAAAGAACAAACCCAAGCCTGAGACTGAGTGCTTCTATTGCAAGGGAAAGGGTCACTGGAAGCGGAACTGCCCCAAATACTTAGCGGACAAGAAGGCCGGCAACGTTAAAGGTATATGTGATATACATATTATTGATGTGTACCTTACCAGAGCTCGTAGTAGCTCCTGGGTATTTGATACCGGTGTTGTTGCTCACATTTGCAACTCAAAGCAGGAACTGCGGAATAAGCGGAGACTGGCCAAGGACGAGGTGACGATGCGCGTCGGGAATGGTTCAAAGGTCGATGTGATCGCCGTCGGCACGCTACCTCTACATCAACCATTGGGATTAGTTTTAAACCTTAATAATTGTTATTTAGTACCATCTTTATGAATGAACATTGTATCAGGGTCTTGCTTAATGCGAGACGGCTACTCATTTAAGTCAGAGAATAATGGTTGTTCTATTTATATGAGTGATATGTTTTATGGTCATGCTCCGCTGGTGAATGGTTTATTCTTGATGAATCTTGATCGTCATGCTACACATATTCATAGTGTGAGTACCAAAAGATGTAAAGTTGATAATGATAGTCCCACATACTTGTGGCACTGCCGCCTTGGTCATATCGGCGTTAAGCGCATGAAGAAGCTCCATACTGATGGACTATTAGAGTCTCTTGACTTTGAATCATTTGACACATGCGAACCGTGCCTCATGGGCAAGATGACTAAGACTCCATTCTCAGTAATAATGGAGAGAGCAACCGACTTATTGGAAATAATACATACTGATGTGTGTGGTCCAATGAACGTTGAAACTCACGGTGGTTATCATTATGTTCTCACTCTCACCGATGATTTGAGTACGTATGGGTATATCTACTTGATGAAGCACAAATCTCAGACGTTTGAAAAGTTCAAGGAATTTCAGAGTGAGGTTGAGAATCAACGTGACAGAAAAATTAAATGTCTACGATCTGATCGTGGAGGAGAATATTTGAGTCACGAGTTTGGCACACACCTATGGAAGTGTGGAATCGTTTCACAACTGACGCCGCCTGGCACACCGCAACGCAACAGAGTGTCTGAACATCGTAATCGCACTTTATTAGATATGGTACGATCTATGATGTCTCTTACCGACTTACCGCTATCATTTTGGGGATACGCATTAGAAACTGCAGCATTCACTTTAAATAGGGCACCGTCTAAATCCGTTGAGACGACACCGTATGAACTAAGGTTTGGCAAGAAACCTAAGTTGTCGTTTCTTAAAGTTTGGGGCTGTGATGCTTATGTGAAGAAACTTCAACCAGAAAAGCTCGAACCCAAAGCGGAGAAATGCGTATTCATAGGATACCCTAAGGAAACTATGCCTTCTATCTTAGATTCGAAGGTAAAACCTTTGTTGCCAAGAACGGATCCTTTCTAGAGAAAGAGTTTCTCTCGAAAGAAGTAAGTGGGAGGAAGGTAGAACTTGATGAGGTAATTACACCCCCTCTCGAGCAGGATAGTAGCGCAGCGCGGGAAGTTGTTCCTGTGGCGCCTACACCGACTGAAGAGGAAGTTAATGATGATGATCATGAAGCTTCGGATCAAGTTACTACTGAACCGCGAAGGTCCACAAGGGCACTCTCCTCACCAGAGTGGTATGGCAACCCTGTGATGGAAATCATGTTGTTAGACAACGGTGAACCTTCGAACTATGAAGAAGCGATGTCGGGCCCGGATTCCAACAAATGGCTTGAGGCTATGAAATCCGAGATAGGATCCATGTATGAGAACAAAGTATGGACTTTGGTGGACTTGCCCGATGACCGACGAGCCATAGAAAATAAATGGATCTTCAAGAAGAAGACTGATGCAAACGGTAATGTAACCGTTTACAAAGCTCTACTTGTCGCAAAGGGTTTTCGACAAATTCAAGGAGTTGACTACGAAGAGACTTTCTCTCCCGTAGCGAAGCTGAAATCAGTCCGAATCATGTTAGCAATTGCCGCCTTTTATGATTATGAAATTTGGCAAATGGACGTCAAAACAGCGTTCCTTAACGGGAACCTTAAGGAAGAGTTGTATATGATGCAACCAGAAGGTTTTGTCGACCCTAAGGGTGCTAACAAAGTGTGCAAGCTCCAGCGCTCCATCTATGGGCTGGTGCAAGCATCTCGGAGTTGGAACATTCGCTTTAATGAGGTGATTAAAGCGTTTGGGTTCATACAGGTTTACGGAGAAGCCTGTCTGTACAAGAAAGTGAGTGGGAGCTCTGTAGCTTTCCTCATATTGTATGTGGATGACATATTATTGATGGGGAATAATATAGAGATGTTGGAGAGCATAAAGGCCTATTTGAACAAGAGTTTTTCAAGGAAGGACCTTGGAGAAGCTGCATACATATTAGGCATCAAGATCTATAGAGATAGATCAAGACGCCTCATAGGTCTTTCGCAAAGTACATACCTTGACAAGATATTGAAGAAGTTCAATATGGAAAACTCAAAGAAAGGGTTCTTGCAAGTTTTGCAAGGTATGAGATTGAGTAAGACTCAGTCGCCGACCACGGCAGCAGATAGAGAGAAGATGAGTTATGTCCCCTACGCTTCAGCCGTGGGCTCTCTAATGTATGTCATGCTGTGTACCAGACCTGATATAAACCTTGCCATAAGTTTGGTAGGGAGGTACCAAAGTGATCCAGGTATGGAACACTGGACAGCGGTCAAGAATATCCTTAAGTACCTGAAAAGGACTAAGGGAATGTTTCTCGTTTATGGAGGTGACGAAGAGATCGTCGTAAAGGGTTACGTCGACGCTAGCTTCGACACAGATCCGGATGTCTCTAAGTCACAGACCGGATACGTATATGTGTTGAATGGTGGGGCAGTGAGCTGGTGCAATAGCAAGCAAGAAGTCGTGGCAGCATCTACATGTGAAGCGGAGTACATAGCTGCTTCAGAAGCAACTCATGAAGGAATTTGGATGAAGGAGCTCATCACCGACCTTGGAGTGGTTCCAAGCGCTAATGACACTCTTCTATGATAACACTGGAGCCATTGCCATAGCCAAGGAGCTCAGGTTTCACCGGATGACGAAGCACATCAAACGCCGCTACAACTCCATCCAGGACCATGTCCAGAGTGGAGTGATAGATATTTGTAAAGTACACACAGATCTGAATATTGCAGACCCATTGACTAAACCTCTTCCACGAGCAAAACATGATCAACACCATAATGCTATAGGTGTTCGATACATCACAATGTAACTAGATTCTTGACTCTATTGCAAGTGGGAGACTGTTGGAAATATGCCCAAGAGGCAATAATAAAATGGTTATTATCATATTTCCTTGTTCATGATAATCATCTATTGTTCATGTTATAATTGTATTAACAGGAAACAGTAATACATGTGTGAATAAATAGATCACAATGTGTCCCTATCAAGCCTCTAGTTGGCTAGCTCATTAATCAATAGATGATCATGGTTTCCTGATCATGGGCATTAAATGTCATTGATAACGGGATCACATCATTAGGAGAATGATGTGATGGACAAGACCCAATCCTAAGCATAGCACTAGATCGTATTGTTCGTATGCTAAAGCTTTTCTAATGTCAAGAATCTTTTCCTTCGACCGTGAGATTGTGCAACTCCCGGATACCGTAGGAGTGCTTTGGGTGTATCAAACGTCACAACGTAACTGGGTGACTATAAAGGTGCACTACGGGTACCTCCGAAAGTGTCTGTTGGGTTGGTACGAATCGAGATCGGGATTTGTCACTCCGTCTGACGGAGAGGTATCTCTGGGCCCACTCGGTAGAACATCATCATGAGCTCAATGTGACTAAGGAGTTATTCACACGATAACGTGCTACGGAACGAGTAAAGAGACTTACCGATAACGAGATTGAACAAGGTATAGGTATACCGACGATCGTATCTCGGGCAAGTTCTATACCAACAGACAAAGGGAATCGTATACGGGATTGATTGAATCCTTGACATCGTGGTTCATCCGACGAGATCATCGTGGAGCAAGTGGGAGCCACCATGGGTATCCAGACCCCGCTGATAGTTATTGGCCAGAGAGGTGTCTCAGTCATTTCTGCCTGTCTCCCGAACCCGTAGGGTCTACACACTTAAGGTTCGATGACGCTAGGGTTCTAGGGAATTGTTATACGAGGTTACCGAAAGTTGTTCAGAGTCCCGGATGAGATCCCGGACGTCACGAGGAGCTCCGGAATGGTCTGGAGGTAAAGATTGATATATAGGACGGATGGTTTCGGACACCGGAAGTGTTTCGGGCGTCACCGGTAACGTACCGGGACCACCGGAGGTGGCCCCGGGGGTCCACCGAAGGGGCCAACGACCCCGAGAGGCTAGATGGGCTAAGTGCGGGAGGGAACCAGCTCCTAGTTGGGCTGGTGCGCCTCCCACACCCAGCCCAATGCGCAAGTGGTGGGGAGAGGGGGCAACCCTAGGCGCAGGTGGGCCTTAGGCCCACCAGGTGGTGCGCCACACCCCCTCCCACCCTAGCCGCCGCCCCCTCTCCCATCTGGTGGCCGCCGGCCCCTAGCGAGGGAACCCTAGGGGTGGTGCAGCCCTCCCCCTCCTATAAATAGAGAGGTGTTTTTGCCATTGAGGGACACGGTTTTCCCTCTCTCTCGGCGCATCCCTGCCCTTCTTCCTCCTCCTCTCTGCCGGTGCTTGGCGAAGCCCTGCCGGGAGACCACGTCTCTCCATCGACACCACGCCGTCGTGCTGCTGGAGTTCTTCCCCAACCTCTCCCTCCTCCTTGTTGGATCAAGGTGCGGGAGACGTCACCGGGCTGCACGTGTGTTGAACGCGGAGGTGTCGTAGTTCGGCACTAGATCGGAATCGCTGCGAGTACGACTCCATCAACCGCGTTCTAGCAACGCTTCCGCTTAGCAATCTTCAAAGGTATGAAGATGCTCTTACCCCTCTCTCGTTGCTGGTCTCTCCATAGGAAGATCCGAATATGCGTAGGAATTTTTTTAATTTATGCTACGTTACCCAACACCAGGGCCTTCTGGAGATTCCACGCAGCTGCCAGGAACACCCTCGACACCACCAACAAGGAGGGGCAGCGAATGACGGCACGAGCGGCTCGGCTGCCACAGATGATGCTCAGAGCGTGTGTTGTGGCATGCCAGTACCGTGGTTACCACGGTTACGGCTGTCACAAGGCCACGCAAGCCCGGGACCTTGTCCATTGCATCGACTGTACTCTTATTAGTCACCATCCATCACTAGTTCGACCAAGCCACACACTCGTGCGAAGTGTAGCATCAACTATAGCTTCTGCCTGCATACTTGGGGAGGATCTAGAGCTCAAATGGGTTAGCGTTAAGGCAAGCTAGCATGTCTAGGTTAAACAGCATAGGAAAGACCATAAACTGGCAAAATTTGAAAGGATTTGAAGATCAAATGAATACAGTTCCTTTGTAAATCATCTTTCTGGTCCAGGATGCAAATGAGCTCATGGCACTCACATGCAAGCCCAGCTAATGGTGAAACTTGGTGGAGGAGTGTTATTTAGTAGTGCACACATGTCCAAAAATTTACACATCGTTGGTGCACCCCTAGCTAGCACATCCTTCACAAAGGTTCAGTTTTAACAGAAACTTAGCAGAGTTTTCCTGCTCAAAACTTGTACTGGACCATCAGATGTTTTTACATATTTGAACTAAATATGATCCCTTGGAGCTAAGGGAATTTGTTGGGAATTTTCTAAAGCAGGAAAAATAGGGTTGCTTCACGAAGTGACAATTCTGGCCAGAAAAGAAATAATATTTAAAATTGGGCAATGAAATATTTTTGAAGATTTCGAAATCATATGATACTGAGAACATGTGAAAAAGTTTTGGGGTCAATAGCTTATCTCAACTATAGGTTGCTTCACAACCCAAGGTGATGCCATAATTTCCCCAAAATAGAAAAAGAATTATTTGAAAGATTTAAATATTGCAAATTATTCCAAGGAATGTTTTGGCAAGAGGCAAAAGGTTTTGGGTTGCTTGTGACAAGAAATGAGAGACTCACAATCCAACTTGCTTGAGAGAATTTGAAAATCCACCAATTTGCAAGTGAAACTCCAAACTATTTTGAAAAGAAATAGTTTGAAAAATCAGGGTGTTACAGTTATATACAATAGTAGCAAAATCGAATGCAAGCATGAGGGATAAAGAATGGGGATATTGGGATGATCAAGGGGGATTGCTTGCCTTGTTGCTCTGCTACAAAACGTTGATCGTCGGGGTCGTAGTCATACCCAACAGAAACGTTGGTCTTGGCATCTACCGGCGAGAACAAGGGGAAAATAATAAATAAAAGCAAGCATATGCAACACAATGCATGTCAAGGCAATATGTAGTGCTAGGGATGAGCTAACGTAGTACTACACGTCATGGACGGAGCAGGAAAATATATGACGACATTTCCCACGTCTTTCGCTACTAACGGACAAATGATCCTAATGCCAAAATGTACATGTTCATCATGCTAGGAGCATGTGACACATAAACAAACATCGTATTCGGATTCGTATATGAATTATTCTCATGTGAGTTATAAATTATTTTATATTAATTTTCAAAGTTTTATTAGTATCGTGAATTTAATAGATTTATTTTAAATAAGAAAATCCTTTCATTGCATCAGCATGACATCATGATGACATCAGCAGTGAGCACTTAGTTTGATTAGTCAAACTCACCTATGGGACTGAGCTGTCATAGACAGTGGGGCTATCAGGGCGAAATTTAACTAATTTAACTAATATAACTACCAGGGGCCCACCTGTCAGTGTCTATTAATTCAAATTAAATAATTTAATTAACTTAGAATGTTAATTAGGGCTAAATAAACCTAGGCCCACATGTTGATGGCCCACGGGGGTGGTGGCCCCACATGGCAATGATTGGGCACCAAAAGGCACCGGGTTGGTTGGGATCGGACGCGGGCGCTGAGCCACGTTGATATGGGGGGAAAGCCGAGCCGGGGGCGGTCGAGAACGTCGCTGGTAATGAGTTTTGCGATGGAGACCAACGGAAGCTCGATGCGGGCGGGGCTGTGGCGTGCTAGCGAGCTAACGGAAGAGCTAGGGGGGACGTACGCGGCGCAACAAAGACGATGGGCATGAGCCCATGACCTAAAGGCCTCCAGAGGCTCGCCGACATCGAGTTGAGTTGAGCCGAGCTGCGACCATGGCTGCTAGGGGTCCTACAAGGCTAGAGCGGACTCGGGGAGAGAGGGAAAGGACGCGGGGCTCATCGGGCTCGTGCAGGTGAGCAAAGCATGCTCGAGGGAGGATCAAGGTGGCCAAAACCGATGGCGACGTCAGGTGCATAGGAGGGAGACGGCCGATCCTCGCGCTCCGATGAAGCTTTGGTCGTCCCACTCCTCCCAGTTGACGTATGGGATCCATGTGCTGTTTCTGGAACACCCCTGGGTGGAGGGGAGGCTGGAGATCCCGAGGGCTGGTGCGGTCATGGCAACGGCAACGTGGGTCCGAGTAAGGGGAGGGGGGTAAGGAGGCGAGCATGGGGAGCCGGAGAGGGGAACTAGGGGTCGGCTAGGGTTTTGGGGTGGTGTGTGCGGCCTTGTAGCCAACGGAGAGTCACTAGATGGTGGCCACGGCGACGGGGACAGCCAGTGGTGAGCATCGTCGCGCCCACGTCCTCTCTAGTGAACAGAGGAGGACGATGGGGGTTATGTGGGCTGGGCCGGCCATTTGGGCTGGGAGGCCTAAGTGCCGAGGCACTAAGCCCCTTCCCCTTTTTTAGAATTTTTTTATTTTTGTTCTTTTTATTTACTTCTGTTTTGCATTTAATTTTAGAAGCAAACTTGTTTTATAAAATATAAAACTTGGTCCATAATTAGTGTTGCAATTTTGGACAATGCCACAAATAGTTTGGATCCTTTAAAATTTATCTGAAATTTACATAAATCAAAAGGGCATTTTATAATTGATTTGTCCTCTATTTTAAATATTTTGAGGCACTAAAACACTATACAAAAATCTGGGTTACAATTTTATAATTGCTTAGGGAATATTTGCAACCCATCCATAAATTTAGTGTTCAGGTTTGCAAAACTATTAAATGCACTTTTCAAATGAATTAGGATTGCCAAAGAAATTGAATTAAGAATTGATTCCAAAAGTGATCAAACTTGGATTAGCAAAAGCATTAGCTTGATCTCCTCGGTTATTATAGACTAATTACAATGATCACTATGGCATGAACCCAGAGGTGATACACTCGGACTCCGCCGCAGGCAACTCATTCTGGTAAGAAGTAGTATGTGATGGCTTGACAACACATTCGTTTCTCGCATGATAGTTAAAGGAAGAAGCTGTAGGCAACAAAATAACATCCCAAGTCCTCTCGTCGTGTACCATGCTATAGCGGTAGTGGTGCAGGGCTCAGGTTCATCGATAAATTGATGTTCCATCATAGACTTCTGATCTAAATAAGCCTAGCAAGTAATCAGTAGGGCATATATTTATATTAAAATTTTTTGCTCACCGGGTTCCATAAATACCACCATGGACCTTCCCCTACTCCGGTTACCATGCACATGACGCGCGACGAAAGCTCCTAGGATTTATGTGTTGCCACCAAATAATGCACATCACAAGATAGCAACGGTAGGGGCACTAAGCCTGCCACCCTGCTCCATAGCAATTAAACATTTTCCAATAAATAAAGCAAAATAGTGCACAAAAGGCAAATACAAACTAGTGTGTCTCACATTTGATACACCCTAGTTTGTCCCACTGTTAAGGTGAGGAAGAAGTGAAATGTCTCCAACGTATCTATAATTTTTGATTGTTTCATGCTATAATGTTATCATTTTAGAACACTTTTTATGCTCTTATTTACCAATTTATATTATTTTTGAGCACTAACCTATTGGCCCAGTGCCAAGTGTTGCTATTTTCTGCGTGTTTTCCACTTTTCAGGTTTCAGTACCAAACGAACTCCAATTGAGCAGAAACTTTTTGTAAATTTTCCTAGGACAAAACAAGACCGTGGAGAATCGGAAGGAGGCAAGAGGGAGCACGAGGCTCCCACAAAGACAATAGGGCGCGGCCTGGTGGGGCCGCACCCTGATGGCTTGTGGTCCCCTCGTGGCTCTCCCGACTCCGTTCTCTGGCCTATAAATTCTCATCTACCCTACAAACTTCGGGGGAGATCCGGGAACAATTTTATGCCACCACAAGTCTCTGTTTCAAAAGGAGGCCATCTAGAGCTCCGTTCTGGCACTTTGACGGAGGGTGGTCGATCACGGAGGGCTTCTTCATCAACCTCGTTGCCCTCATGATGATGTGTGAGTGGTTCACCACAAACCTATGGGTCCATAGCTAGTACCTAGATGTCAGACTCTCTCTTTGATCTTCAATACAATGATCATCTCATCTTCACTTTCGTCCATATGATGTAACTCTTGTATACGGTGCATTTGTTGGGATGTGATGAATTGTGTGTTTATGTTCAGATTTTTCATGATAAATATATGAGTCTCCTCTGATATATTATATGATTCTTATGTGCATGATTATGATATGCTCGTAATTCTCTTCGATCTATTGAAATAGTTTGGCCAATTAGATTAATACTTCTTCCATGAGAGAGGTGTGTTGTAGTAGGTTCAACTTGCCAAGTTTCTATATCCCACTGACACAAGGGGACAAGTGGCATCTTTGTGTTGCTGCTACTAAGGGTACAACGATGGTGTTTATTCATATTGGCTGAGTTCACTTTGTCTACATCATGTCATCTTACTCCAAGCATTACTTCCTTCGTCATGAACATAATACGTAGAGAGGCAAGCATAGAAGCGCTCTTGAAGTGAAGTAATAGTAATAGGTGTAGGCAGGAATCGACCTATTTGTTGACGTATAACGTGCTGCATAGTCTCTTCCATGAGATCGGTCTTTTGGTTGCATTAGCTAGAGCATGCACTTCTACATGGTATCAGAGCCAAGAGGTCTCGAGTTCAAGACCCGGCTGGCGCAATTAAATTTCAGCCCACTTTTGGTCCACCTTTAGGCTGAGGGAGCCACATGTGAGGGGGAGTATTGACATATAACGTGCTGCCTAGTCTCTTCCATCGGATCGGTCTTTTGGTTGCATTGGCTAGAGCATGCACTTCTACACTATTAGTTTATGGATGTGATTCCTATATCTACATGATCATTGCCATGAAAGTCGCATAACTATCCGCTCTTCTATCAATTGCACAACATTAATTGTTTACCTACCGTGCACTATTTTCATGAGTGATGCCATTAGGGAAAACTATGGCCCCCGGGTCATTCCGCAACATATTGCTAAAACCTCCAATACCTTTCTGCCATTTATTTGTTTTATTTTATTTTTCATTTTACAATTATCTACACACCTCACCTGCTTGCAAATAACGTGACCAAGGGGATTGACAACCCTCTTGCCTGTGTTGGGTGCAAGCAATTTGTTCTTTTGTGTACAGGCTTGCTATTACTATTGGTTTGATAAACCTTGGTTTCATAACACATGTAAATACTTACCCACATTGTGCTGCAATAACCCATTCCTCTTCACGGAAAACTCAGCGCATGTCACACGTATCAGGAAGGATTTCTGGCGTCGTTGCTAAGGAATAACATCACCAACTATCAAGTAACTCCGAACAAAATTTCATTCACTTGTTCCTCTTTTTTATTTGTGAGCATATTTATCTTGTCTCATAAAAAATAAAAATGCAAAAATATTTACCTTTGCTTGCTTTGCTTGTCACTAATTTGCATCTTTGCTCTCTAGTATACTTGCCTAGCTATGCTATTTTTATCCTTGTCACACCAAAATAGAAAGTAAAATTCAAATATTAAGATAAATGGATCCTCATCCACTAGCTAGTATTTTGAAAAGACCCATTTATGTTGAAATAATCGCTAGTGAGAGTGCACTAGTTTATCTTTATGAGGTCTTGCTTGAAAATCATGAATCCAAAAATTGTGAAGTTTATAAAGTGATTCATGATAGTTCCTTGAATGAAAAGCATGATTGCTATATTGCTGAATTTGAATATGATCCTACATGTACTCATTATGAGAGAGGAAAATATGGTTATAGAAAATTTCATGTTACTCACTTTCCTCTATTGATATTCAAATTGTTAATGCTTCATTCTTCCTACTTGCTTATGCTAGACACTTCTTGTCTAGATAAATCGTTAGCTCATAAAATTCCTATGCATAGGAATTATGTTAGATTTAAATGTTCTTGTCACATGTTTTATGATGCTCTCTTTGTGATTCAATTCTTCTCTTTTATGTGAGAATCATTGAAATTTCAAGCCTATCTTAATGGCTTTAAAGAAAGAGCATGTTGGGAGACAACCCAATAGTTACCATCTATTTTCTGTTAGTGTGTGATAACATGATTATTGTCTCTATAACAATTGTGTTTTATGTTTTAATTAGTGTTTGTGCCATGTAAAGCCTTTGGGATGATTTGCATGATGGAGTAGAATTGGTACGGTGCAAAAACAGAATCTTCGACGCCCAGTGCAAAATTTCTATGATTTTATGAGAACGTATTTGGAGCTGAAGTTTGTACAGAGTATAGATATACAAATTCCTCACATATTCCTAATGTTTCAGAATTGTTGGAGTTACATAAGTATGGCAATTAAATATATTACTATAGACTCTTCTGTTTTAAACATACTCTATTTTTTGCATGCATAGTTTGCTTGTTTTGATTATACTATAGATTATATTGGGGGTATAAGCCATGGATAAATTAGAATACAATACCTTATGATAAAATAAAAGAAGAATCAATTTATAACAGTGCCTAAAAGAGTTTATTATGTTGCCTATACTATCAGATCTCATGAAGTTTTGTTGAGTTTGGTGTGATTGAAGTTTTCAAGTTTTGGGTATTATCTCGATGGACAAAGGAATTAGAAGTGGCAAGATCCTAAGCTTGGGGATGCTCAAGGCACCCCCAGGTAATATTCCAGGAAGACTCAAGCGTCTAAGCTTGGGGATTCCCCGGGAAGGCATCCCCTCTTCAATCACAACCCATCGGTATGTTACTTGGAGGTACATTTTAACTCGTCACATGATATGAGTTTTGCTTGGAGCGTTGTTTGCTTTTGTTTACTTTTACTTTGAGTTTGACACAATCATTTTTTCTAGACACGCATATTTGAGAGAGACACACCATCATCATAATTTGTTAGAATACTCTATGTGCTTCACTTATATCTTTTGAGCTTAGAAGTTGCTCTAGTACCACACTTATATCTTTTTGAGCACGACGGCGTGTAGAATTTATAGAAATAATATTCTATTGTTCCTCACTTTGTTTGAGAGTTAATAAAAAGTGATGGTAATCTTCATCGGTCATAAGACTAGATCAAAAATAATGAGTGTTCAATAAGTGATAATTAAAACCATCCTGTAGCACATATAGAGAAATTGTGGTTAATGATATTAATGTGGGGATATGACAAGGTGTGAGTGCATAATCATTAATTCAGAGAGGTATGATATTAAGAGATGTTAAAACTTCTTGAACATCTGAAAAATTAAAAGGGCATGGTGATGATGTGTCAGCATTTCTATTCCTCGTTAAAAACCAAGTATTGTTTCAAGTCGGAGTCACGCGATGGTTAATTCCTACCGACCCTCTCCCTCGGGGCATGTAAGTAGTACTTTTATTTGTGATAAGACTAATAAAACTTTGCAATAATTATATGAGTTCTTTATGACTAATGTGACAGCATGTACATACGCAATCTCACCTCCTCATATTTTCTAGCCTATTCAGTACCGTGCATAGCCCATTCTTACCTCGAGGATTGGTGCAACTTCCGTCGGTGCATCCAAACCCCGTGACATGATACACTCTGTTGCACATAAGCCTTATTATATCCTCCTCAAAACAGCTACCATACCTACTTATTATGACATTTCCATAGCCATTCCGAGATATATTACCTTGCAAATTCCATCGTCACTTCACATGACTAGTTCGTTCATCATCATATTGCTTTGCATGATCATATAGCGCTGATGTCACACCCTGTTTTCACTACCACTTTGTGTGTAATGCAAAAATCTGAGCTTGTTAAATTTTTTTCAAAACTAGAGTTGTGAGTGCCATGGTTGTCATTGTATGCTTGTGTGTTTGATCATGTGATTATAAAAAATCCCATTTCACAATATTGAATTGCTTCCAAAACCTTTTTCCTTTTTCTGATTAAGGTAAAACCCTACTTTGAGTTGCACTAGATGCCCTTGATGGCAAGGAGTGTTCCTACCCAAAGACGGTGATCTCATTTTAACTTTATTCTAGTGCTCCAAAACCATAAAATAATTTTTTTGTGAATTTTTTTCTTAATTTATTTGCATGTCCATTTCTGGGCCAGAAATGGTATTCCTATATGGAAAAATACTTTTCTGCCTTAAAAAAATCTGATTAAATTTGGAGATGATCAGAAGGACATAAATTTTCCATACATAAGATTTTAAACCCCTATTTATATTATAATTATTTGAGTAAAACCCTGAAAGCCATTTCTATCCATTTTGACCTTTTGAAATATTTCCAAAGGAAATATTCTCAATAAAATCCTAGCAAATTCCAGTGGTATCCCTAAGCCATATTTGGTGTCCACATAAAGTTTCACTTTGACCCAAGGTGATTAAGGACCCCAAATAACTGTAAAACCCCTTCTGTCCACATTGAAGTTAGAGCACCTCTACATAGCCATGTTTGTCCAATGACGTTGAAACTTTGCAGGAGTGCCTAATACCTCAAATGAGGGTTCCACACCAAAAATGGGATTTGTGGGACTTAGTTTGCCCACACTCTCTTTGGAAGGGACAGATCTGGTCAAATGGTGAAGTTTTCAAGTTTACAAAGCTAAACTTGTCCAATGGAGCTCAAACTTGGTGAAACCCCAAGTTTTAGCACCAAACCCAAACCTGTTAAGTTGCACCACCACTGGTGGGGTGCAACCACCCCAAACCGCTATGGAGCACCTTCTGACAGATGGGTAAAAGCCCCTTTAAACCATAGCTAAACTCAACCCCTTTGCTCCAAACTCTCAGATTAGGTGGCGAGTATCAATGCCCAGCCCAGTCAACTGGCCCCTCTCTGGTTCAAAGTAGAAATGCCAAAAACCCCAATATAAGCTTTAGCTCAAAGCTGACATCACCTGTTTTTCTTGTCTCCCTTGACCAGCCGAAGCTCTGACGGGACTTCAACGGCTAGCCTCATCCCAGCCAGTGCCCAAGACATGCTAGACACATCCAAAGCACCTCAGAGCGCACCAACATGTCGTGGCATGCCAAAACTGCGCTCTCGACGCGCTACAGGAAGCCACCGAGGTGGGGGCGATCCTCTCGGCCAGTTCCAGCCTCCCCCAAGGTGTCCAACCTCTTCGCCGACAACCCCTCTGCATCGAGGGACCATCAGGGCCCCTCCTCTCCCATGCTAGAGCTTGTGCGATGCGTGCCTGCGCGCACCAGTATCGGCCAAAGTTGCGCGCTCACTGATGCTCGACTCCCCTCTCTCTCCCTTTGTTGCAGATGGTTCTCGCAGTCCAAAACCACATCCTGAGACCGTGGTTTCGACCCCAGCTCATCTCTACACCCCCATGCGCGCCACGGTGAGTCACCGGCGCTCCTGAATCGGCTCACCGTCGCGAGCCTATTTATAGCCCTCTCCCTCGCTCCAGGACCCCTCAGACAGCTTCGCCACAACCACTAGCATCTCCCTAGCCACCCCAACAAACCAGCAGAGCCCCGGTGCTCGAGATCGACCGAGGCCGCTCCGCCTCGGAGCTCCGGTCGATCTCCGCCTACACGACGGCTCCTGCGCCCTTCAACCCACCAAAACACTCCCCTCGACCTCAGGAAGCTTTCCCCTAGCTTTCCAAGCTTATCCGTGCCCCTAGCTACCCCCTCCACCACCTGCCAAAACTCCTCTGCCGCGGCCTCCTCGTCGTTGGCGAACCGGAGCCTCTCCGTCATTGTTCCGACCACCAGCAGGTAGGCGGCGTCATGCCGGACCCATTTCTATCTTCGTTGGCGCCCGAGGACGTTGGCAGCCTCGCCGGCGTGCTCCTCCTCCTCTCTGGCCAGAGGTAGGAGACGACCCTGACAGGTGTGCCCCACCTGTCGGTGGCCCAACTCCCTCTCCCTCGCTGCCGGCAGCCGCTAACCGCAGGGCCCCTCACGTCAGGTTCAAACCTGACGGCGTGCACGCCTGGCCAGGCTCTCGGCTAGCCTTTGGACCGGCCCAGTTCCAGGCCAAGCCAGGCGAGGGACTTAGCCCATTTTTCTTTTGTTTTAAAATTTGATTTTCAAAGTTTTTTATATAAATATTTAACCAGTGTAAAAATATATTTTTTCCACTAATATTCTTCTAAAAATATGTAGTATTTAATAAGATCATTGGTTGAATTTTTCAGCAACTGTTCTATTTTACAATAATAAAAAGGATTAAATTGGAATAGTTTTGCTTCTGTTTAGTTGATTTTAAAAATGTTCCTTCATTGAGATCAGAGGCAAATATTTTTAAAAATAACAACTTGGATTTATCAGGAATAAAGAACATTTTTAAAATGACTTTGTGATTTGTTTTGAGTGAGCTATTTCTTATTTATTCTTTTGACGACGATAGAAAATCCGTGTGACGAGGGAATCGGAGCGGAAAACCTCGAAGACCCCGGATACCTAGCTGACCAAGGCAAGCATCCCTTTGACCATGACTGAGCATATGTTATATGGCACGCTAGTGTAGCCAATATTTCCGTTGCATATGATCATAAGCACCGGTAAATCATTGATGTGATGTTACCGATGGCTCCTCCGGAGCACATGCATCGAGCTTGATCCTACCACCTATGAGGGTCATGCTAATACAATGTTGACAAGTAAAGTTAGAGTATTATTAGCATGAGCATGTTGCTGGTATAAATCAAAGATTTACGAAAACCCCGTTGGGTGCCACTAATGCCCGAGGGTGATGATGAGTTGGGTGGCCACTTTTGGTGAAGCGGTGCACCGGGTATTTGCGTGAGTATGGTTTTGAAAATGGGAATAGATTTATGATGTGTCGACCGTCCCAACCTTACATGTACGACCACATTACCCCTTATGGGACGGGATAGTGTTGACTACTCTGGTCCGTGCTAGCAAAGAGCCACATTACTATTGACGGGAGTGATTTGTGGTCACTCTCGTGATGGGGTCGTGCCAGGTAGGGCGACTATGCCGTTTTTACGTGTTCCAGGCACACCGTTGGTCCCCGCGTGGTTGGTACTGTCCAGAGTCGGTGCTCGTAAGACGTACAACATGTGGCCTGGGTACCAATCTAGTGGACCTCTTTGGCTAGTGTCGTCAGGGGAAAGGCATTGATCGGGTATTTACCTCGGGTATGTTATATACCGCGAGTCGTGGATGACACAGAAGTTTCCCGGATCTCGTGGGTCCAGCGTACTACCTCTGCAGAGTGTAAAACAATTCGAATAGTTGTGTCCACGGTCAAGGACAGCTGGGTAATCCTTCTTAAACTACGTCCAGTTATTTCCGCATAAACCAAGTGTGTGTGAGTTGTGATAAAATGGAGTTTTTACGAAAGTAAAGATATGACCAAGTTTGGTGACTTGGCATATAGGGTGTACCCGGATGGTTCAGCCCTCGGCAGATATATCGATATTTGTAACGTGTTCTTCAAAAGTAATTCTTTAACTTGATGCATATTCATGATCATTACCACCCAGATGAATTCCATCAAAGATGCATGTTATTGTTATCCTTCACTTTCATTGTTCGTATCATGGGATGTTTGCGAGTACATTCAAAAGTACTCATTGGCTTGCCACTTGTTATATTATTGACGAGACATGGAAGGACCAGAGTTTGGAGATGAGTACGTCTTCGGAGACGCCCCTGCGAACTAGGACGCTTCTGAGTCAGAATGCGTGTTGGTGTAGGCTTGCTGGCATGGGCACCCGCTTAGCCCCTATGATTTCCGCTATTAGTTGTATCAGTATGATTTGGCCTTAGGCCCTACTTTGTGAACTTGACCATTCGGTCACGCGATGTAATATTTCGGTACTTGGATGTAAGACTCCTATTATTCCGTATCTGTGTGTTCGGTGAGCATTGATCTCTGGGATCACTGAGCACGTTCATTCGGCGATCTCGACTTGTAACTCGGGGTCCCCACAGCTGACATAGTATTTGTGGCAAAGCCACCATTCATAATAGCATTTGTGGCAAAGCCACCAATTATCATATTCTGAATACATGTCACACTCGATCATTGCACATCCTGGTACACTGAAAAAGGCATTCATATTTGAGTCATGTTGCTTCATATCGAGTTATCCATGAGTTGTAAGTAAATAAAAGTGTGATGATCATCATTATTAGAGCATTGTACGAGTGAGGACACAAAGATGGGGGAAGCCAAATGAGCCCACCATATATATATATATATACATATATATATATATACACACACATATATATACACACACACATATATATATATATATATATATATATATATTGGAAAAAATTCATCCTACCACCCAAGGGTAGTTACCCCATATATTCCATATACTATCATGCGGTAGTATGTATACTAAATTATCATTTTAATTATATTCATATATTATATATAAGATTTTTTAAAATGAGTTACATAATTTTTTTTACAAATTAACCCATAGTTTTTATTATATTTGTGAAATATGTATATATTTATATGTAAAAAAGTGCATACACAAAATATGATACATACTACCAAAAAAAGTATATATACTACCTAAACATTATTATATACTACATACTACGCGTACATACTCTCCGACTTCATAGATACTACATACAACATACAAAACGCAAGTGGTGGTAACTACCACCGGTGGTAGATAAAATTTGTCATATAGTTTTATATATTCAACACGTAGACCCTATGTAAGTGGATCTGGAAAAACCGTTTCGATTTTGCAAATTAACCCCTCCCCGCGGTCAGCGTCGACCTTCCCTCCCATCTCCACCTTCAGCGCGCCGCCACCACCGGCCCCCGTCCATCCGTTGCACACCTCCACCGCCGCCCCCTCCCATCCACAAGGCACGGCCCCCGGTGGCCCCCGCCCTTCCGTCATGCGCCGCCACCGCACGCCCTCTCCCATCTGCCGGATGCCGCCACCTCCATCCCTCGCCGGTCCCAACCCTTTCGCCGCGTGCTGGCAACACCGTCCAACGTCGCCCACCGCTGTAAGCTCGAAGCCTGCTGCTTCTCCTCCTCGACAATCGCAACGCTCCGACCCCACACACGCACCTTCCTGACCCCGACCCTCCGCATCGCTCCCGCCTGGACCTTTCCTCCATCCGCTTCCACCGCAGCCCCAACTCCACTTCCATCGACGATGTCATGTTCACTACCGCGAGTCCCCTCCTGTCCAGCCTCCTCTCTCCCTCCCCTTCCGCCTCCTTCTCATATCCTCCCCCTCCCAGTCAGCCCTTGTGTCCTGCCCTACCACCTTGGCTATCGAACTGCCGTGCGGGATGTCCGTGGGATCGAGGGTGAGCTTTGATTGCTGAGTCTAAATTTTGCTAGGAATTTCTAGGTTTTACATGGGAACTGAATTTGCTTACTACTGATCCAAATTTTAACACGCTGGTTTCGATCTTTCAGTCGACGGGGAGCTCAAGTGTGAGAAATGGACTCGGGATGATGGCGCCAAGTCAGAGGAATAATCATCAAACATAAATAGATGCTCGACAGCTTGATCGGTAAGCCGGAGATGGCAAGGCGCATGTTTCTGTCAATCTGTTCATTTGGGAAGAAAAGTGTCCTATTCTTGGGTATGACCAACAAAGAGTGTCCTTTTTTTGCTTATTCAGGTGAGCTTTTTGTCTCCTTGTTCTTTTTTGTTTTGTTTACTCTATGTCATATGTTGTGTTGGAAGGACCTGTCTTAAAGCTAGGTGGGTTGGATAGATTTTTGTCATACAAGCAATGTACTGATATTATAAGTGAGGCAATTCTACAATAATTGTTGATGCAATTCCGCAGTCAGTTTTTCCACCGGCTAAAACAAAGCAAACAACTTGGTGTGCCTATGATTTTTTCCCGAGCTGTGAATTTGCTTGATGGAATCTCGGTATGCTTTTCTTCACATTTACCTTGCAACACCAAAAATGATTTTCTTCACCTTTACCCAACAACACCATAAGTTTGTGGATGTGGTAGTTGAACTCGATATCCTTGCAATACAATTCAACATTCATCAAAGCTCCATTTCTAGCTGACCAAACAATAAGTTTGCGCCACTCTCTCACCCAATATATATTTATCCAAAGTACATCAGTGACCAAGAACTTTCCTCATATGCTGGCATTGACATTGTTTTCTGTTCTCTTACACCTGTTGCTTTCATTAAACAAGAATCTTACTAAATCTAAAACACATTGTTCCTTATATGCTCTGTAATTTTAATCGAAGTGATGGCAGTTGTAGGCCTGGATCATACACGTAATGCCATCTTCTGCTATCTTTTTTAGGCTTCACTCACATCAATTGTAGAGATGCAATTGTTTAGTCTGCTGTGCAGTCAAGAACTTGAGCACCGCACATATGAAATGAAGTAATTATATTAGCAGTAAGGTCAAGATTCATCCCTAAGTTGGATACAGTAAAAATAAATTTGTTGTTTCTCAAGCCTAGCAAGCATTTTTTTACACACATGTTATTTATCTCTATTTATGCCAACAGATAGATTAAGGTGAATTTGCTGAAAAGAGGTAAAAGAATTACATGTTCCTTCTATGTCTTCCTGCCATACGAGCCATTGTTCTTTGGATCATATACACAACTCACACAAGTAACGTTGAGTTGATAAAAGCAACCAAAAGTAACTTTGACCGAGCTATTTGTAATTTTTCCTTTTTGTGAATATATTCTGTTAATATTAGCAGAATAGTTATTCTGCACACATTTCCCAAGTATATGCTCAACATTAGTGCACTTAATCCCTATCAAATGAAACACTACGATATCATCAGAAAAAACTGCACACGCTTGTTCGACACCATTTTTGCTTCAGTTTTTAAACCGTTTGTCGGAATGAGACATATAATATACCATTGGATTTCTACGAAAAATCCCCAACTCGGTTATGTTGAACATGTTTCGCGATTCCTCGCGGTACGATAGAAGTTTCGAAAATGGTGGCCGCATGACGGGCTGCAGCGAGCGTATCTTCACGATTTTTTCTGAACCGCTCGTCGGAATGAAGAAAACGGTATAGCATTGGAAAGATATAATCGAGTCATCTTTTTCATGTATATTAGCCTCTCTAATTCCCTACAATTTGAGGGTAATTTCAAATTTACTAAAAACATAATTGTATTTTTTGAATTTTTTCGTATTTTGGGACTTTTTTCGCAGCAGTTTTTAAACTGTTTGTCATAACAAGGCATATGATACGGTGTTGAAAAGTTGTGGAATAGACAAAACTTTCATATGTTGGCCATTTGTTGAGACTCCTCGCTGTTTTAAATGAATTTGAAAACGGTGTGGATGCCAACGAGTTGCAGCAAGCGTATTTTCGTAAATTTTTCCAAACTGTTTGTCGGAATGATGCAAATGATACGGCGTTGGAATGATATCGACGTGGTGCATATTTTTCATGTACAACACTCTTTCTAATTCCTTACGGTTTAAGAGCAATTTTGAAATTACCGAAATGCGGACACTGTGTTTTTTTGCGACCCCCAAAACAACGTGTGAACCGCATCGAATAGAATAGTGCACTGCTTTTTAACGGGAAACCGCACTGCATGTGACGGACAAGTGCACTGCATGATTTTTTCGTTTGTTGGACGAGAATTTTCCACACAGGAAGTGCAGTGCACTTCACATCGGGCATAAGTGAACGACAATATTATCCAAACTGAACCCCATTAATTTTTGTTCATTTTTAGACAAAAAGAACGCACTTCTTTGGACAAAAAGCTGCACTGCATCCTATGCGCAAGCAAATTGCACGTTTTTTTATCAGACGTGACGTTTGGACTTTTTCCAAACAAGTGAACCACATCGCTCCCGCTAGTGAACCATGCACTTATCTAGACTTCATGAGTGCCCTATCTAGTCTCCATGAAGGCCTTATTTATACTTCTTGAACGCCATCGAGCGAACTAACATTTTTATAGCATTTTTGTATGTGTACTGCAATAGTATTTTATATGCTTTCTTACTAGAGGTGAACTAAACACACCCAACATATGCATTACATGCAAGAATTCATCCACACGGCCAAAAAAATATGAAAAAACAAACACACATAGAACTGCATACCCTCAGGCACCCCCCTATCTACCATAACGTAATGTCGTCGACAGAACAAGTAAACCACCTTGTAACAATGACACAAACTTAAAAAAAAATTCAAATACATGAACTATTAATGTCGTCGACAGAACAAGTAAACCACCTTGTAACAATGACACAAACTTTAAAAAAATATCAAATACATGAACTATCAATGGTAAATTGTGGTATTTATACAAGAAAAACCCTGGCACTTTGCTCCGTGGTTACACAGAACCCCTGAATCTCTCCAAACTATCTCTCCCCCATCTCATTCAAACAAATAAGAGGTATACATTCTGGATGAAATCTGTCATATACCAAAAAAAAATGCGCATTAGTGTTCGTGAAAAAACATGCGGATCGCACACAACCAAAATTTGAAGACAAAAATCACAAAAGAAGAACCAAGTGGATTGTACGCTCGCTACTGCTGTTCAATCAATTTGTCATCACCGCCATTTGAATGTGCGTGGATGAGACCACCTCCCCACTTATCCAAACTGCTTAGTGGTGTGCGTTCTCTCGTTGGAGAAGAGGCCAAGAGGAGAGGAGGTTGATATTTGAGATGGGGAGTAGGGAGCCGAGGTCGTGGCAGCCGGATCTGCTGGATTACAGTCACATTCATCACAGAGCTACAGTCTTTCAGAAATTACTTGACACAAGAAACAAAGAGCAATGGAAGGGGAAAACAGTGCAATGAGACACTTACGAGTCGTTTTGCCGCTACCAGTCTCGCCAACAACGATCAGCGTGTCATTCTTCCCCACCTCATCGAAAAGCCTTTTGTCCACTGCAACCACAGTCACCACCACCAAGCCAAGCAACACATTTAATGACAACTATACGATGTTTCTTTAGTAACTGTTGAACAATGCTCATCAACAACAACAGATAGTCTCTCTTAACTAAGCAAAGACAAACAAAAAACTAGGGCACAAGGGAATCAAACATTTGGCATGCAAACTAACCTAACGCAATGGGACGCGACTTCCTCTACTGACAAATCAGCTGCTTCCTCCTGTTTAGCCAAACAAAAGCATATGCTCAGTCCCCCGAGCAGATAGACCAAACAAATCGTAACGAAATTGGAGTGAGGGTAGAAAAGGGTCGGCACAACGCGTTATGCTTCTGCTTTTGTGGAGAAGCGTCGGAGGAGAAGGGGGCATCTCGGGTGCTGGTGCAGACCCCCGGGCCCTTAATCCCATGGTTCACAATTGTGCCTGCACCCGTGGTTGTGGCGGCCGGATCCGCTGGCTTGTGCCTGCACCGGTGAACGTGACGGCCGGATCCGGCGGTGGAGGCCTTGCCATGGCTATGATGGTTGGATCCGGTGGTGGAGGCTCATCGAGGCTCCAGGAAACAGCGGTCGCCGAAGTAGGAGGCGGGGGGTGGCGTTGCGGCGCATGGAAGGAGATGGCGCGGGCGGGCGGCAGCGTGGTGGCTGGTGGAGGGAGGTGGGCGTGGTGGGCAGTCGTGTGGTGCCCCGTGGTGGAGGAAGGAGGTGTTGGGGATGGTGTGGAAGGTGGAGGTCGTGGGGGAACGGGCGGAGAGGGAAAGGTGGGCGGTTTTTACCCCATGCAGTTCGTTACCGTCTTTTAAGATGGTTAGCTTCTAGCTACACGAGTGGGTCGGAGGTGTTTGGAGAATAACCCAAGTTTTATGAGAATAAGGTCTTAGGGGTTGTTTGTAGAAAAGAACCACCCTATATATATACATATATATCTCCCCTAATAATAAAGCGCGGAGCGCTTCGGCCGTCCGTCGAGGCAATTTTGCAGAAAAACCCCTGTATTTTGTCACAATTCAACCCGCAGTCCTCCAATTAGTTGAAAAAAAACGTTTGGCTTTTACAAATTCACCCCTCCGCACGGAGCGTCCAAGGGACGCCGGAGATGGCCGGAGGAGTCGCTGCGCTCGTGGGAGCCCTGGTCATCTTCCTCGGCGGGGCTTCCTCCTACTACCGCCTCCCGAGGCTCGCCGTGCCGGACGTGCTGCGCCCCGCGCCGACGTGCGGCCAGCAGGAGGACCAAGCACAAGGACCCATGACGACCTCTCACTCCACCCCCCGGTTCCCCTACCTCCCCACCCACCCACCTACCTCCGGCAATGCCGTGCCTAGCTAAACACCGGATCCGGGATCATCATCTGCCTTCCTCTCACACGCCTGCCTCGACCTCCCACCGCCGCCCTCACCTCTCTGCCCTACCGTGCCAGCCATTGGAACGATGTCGGTCACATCCCCCACAACCTCCACCCAGTGGCGCCTCCACCCTCAACCCAGCCCTTGCGTCGCGATCTGGAACCGCCGCCGGCCACCCACTACCCACCTTCTCCCAGAACGGCCCATCCTTCTGATCCAAAACTGCCAGAGGCCACCCCAAGCTCTCCTCCCATCCAGAATATCTGCCGGCCACACACCTCCCCATCAGGTTGCCGTCGCCGTAGTTCTCCCAGATCCAAGACCAACCTCGCAATGAAGGGCTTGCAACTGGCCGCGAGAAGGTGCTGGAGGTCGGCTCCTTCTCCACAGTCACGCCCGGTGATGGGGCCCTCCGCGGTGATTACGTGACCGTTCTTCCACTGGACCACTCAATCTCGATCTCCGTCTGGATCTATGATGTGCCCGTCAGTGCCGTTGAAGCAGGATCCCGCATTTCCCAAATGGGTAAGTCTTCTCTTCCTTCCCTTGTTTCTCCAATCACCACCCTCCTCCAACCTTTTGGTAATCCTGGACATGGTGATGATGCATACCTCATGTAATTAAGCTGGTGACGTACTGAAGATGTTTGGTTCACTCCGTGTGAGATATCTGATTGTTTCAGAAGATACGTGTGCACATCAATCTTAGTCGCTTTTTTAATGCAATGTTGTTTATTCAGTTATTAATGCACAAAGTTCGCCTTCTGTTGTTCTGAGTTCAGTGCTAGCAAATCCTGCAGTGTCTCAATTTCATTTATCCTATCATCATTTGGTTCTAGCAAATATATGTTCATTCCTACATCTGTAGTAGCTCGACCAATTACTTCCTTCAGAGCTATAACTTATAATATAGGCTGTTAGTGCTTATATGCTTAGTACTTATGTCTGTCATGCTAATATTGATGTAGTATGTACGCCATGATTGGCGACTCTGTAATTTGCATTCATTAAATGATTATTATTTTTTAGATAATTACATGTTGTGATGATGACTGTAGAAATTGGAGGGATTCTATTTACTTTTTTTGGGAGAAAGGATTATCTCCAAGGTTGCCAAACCTGTTGAGCTATTAATTATTATAGATTAAAAAAACAATGGCTAACGAAGTGTTCTTGGTTAGGATGAGCAGGCAACATGCCTAAATACTTCAGATTATCCTATACATTTCCTTTATTAACAAAGAGCAACCTATAATCTGTTAGGCATTACATCTCTGTTCTGCGCAGAAAATTCAGAAATTAGCCTGCTTTCGGAAAGGACTTCTCAAGATTGGTTTGACATTTTGTTCCGGTGGTCACAAAATACTCATGGGATTTTATTTGAATGATTATTTCTGATATTATGGCGAACTAATTATGAGCAGTTTGGTGTGGTGTTTGGTTTCAATGGAGAATTTGGTGTGCAGGAGTTTCTGAATCTGAAGCAAGGGTGAGCACCAAGGAAGGAAGCGTAGCCACGGGCGACGGTGGCAGGGCTGGTCGCTGGCGGCCGCAATTATTAATCGTTGTTCCTGAAATACACAATCACTTGCTGCACAATCTCAACTAGGAGGAGAAGTCTTCTTATGTGGCACATATTATTAACACTTACCCTGGTGAAGACCCATTCTTGAAGAAGTACTTGCCAATTGACCTGTCCGGCAACCAACTATTTTATCTTATTAGGGATGGTTTCCTGCTCTAGTGAGATGGCTTTCTGGCTAGCTGCAGGGTGCATGCTCATTTAGTATTTGGACATAAATTGTTTGCTAGCCGTAGCTGATGTTAATTCATTGACCAATAGGTTGATCTATGTAGCTTTACATGGAGCCATTGATGAGCGAGAAATAAATAAAAAATAGAGCTATTAACCCATGAGAGAGGAATCAAAATCACTTGTTGTGCCTCAGCTCTGCAAAGGCGATTGGATGTACTGTTCTCAACATTGGCACGCATGATTTAGTGGAAGGAAGGGTATGTCGTGTATTCCCACTTGTTATCCATTCTTATAGGCTATGATGTAGTGTGGTTGGTATAGAAATGTTGCGCAGCTCTAAACTATCCTTTTTGTAGTAACTTGAATAGCGTCTCTCTTTAATTCTGCCATATCATGTATAGTGATGTACTATATTGTTGTGATTAATTGACATGTAAATTGAGGTACCAAATACTCTTATCATTGCAAAATCATGCTTATCCTTTGTGCTTGTTCACTGTATCCTGCCAGATAAGCAACAGTTATTAAATACATTTTTTTGTTCGACGGGCAAATTGAGTTGTAGGACTGAATACAATGTTAACAAGGGCACTTACATGGATATTGAGAGAACAAGTGCAGTGGAAGTCGGTTACACGGTTACACGATGGTAAAGAACAAGCCTATACAGAGTTCAGACTTCATGTGCACCTTTGCTAATAGAAAATAAAACAAACGTGAAGTTAGAATTAACATAACAAAGAAGTTCGAAGATTATTAAAACCTAGGATTTACATGTTCAAAAAACAAAAAAAAAACACAACACCATTTTTAGCATTTAAAAAAACTCATAAAATAAAAAACAATTGTTGCTAGAAGTTCAAGTGCTCGGCCAAGAGAAGTTCAAAATTGCTACCCACTTTATACACACATAATTCTCTCTCCCGTATGTGTCGATGTTTTTTCAAAACTACAACGACCCAAAAGATTAAACTTCACATCTAACAAATCTGAAAAGTTTTGCAATTACTACTATTTGTTGTGATATCTAAAATATAATTGAGTTTTCGTTGAAGTTCAAATAAATAAATATGAGTGGTTATATGTAAATAAATAAAATAAAAAGCCTCAAGAAGTCCAAAGTAAAAAAAGGAGCACTTCAATGTTACAAAATCCAGATTTTCCTCGTTACTCAAGAATGAAAAACATTAAGTTCAACAATAAAAAACAAGAAGTGAAAATTCTAAAAATAGAGTAGTTCAATATTCACACAATGTGGTTGACTACCTCGTGTGTTCAAAAGAAGTTTGTTTCATCAAGGTCGAAGTTTATTGTGTGTTCTTGGGTCGAAATTCACACAAAAAATGGCAGAAGGTCGATGCGTGGATGTGATCCCACCTTGATAATGACTGCATGACGACCCAACTTCCTTTCCATATGTCACTAATCACTTGTTATGCATATAATGCCACGACGAAGTTCTGGAGGCCAAGGTCTTCTGCCAATGCGAGGGCTTCGCGACATGCTATTGTCTCAAGTGTACTAGCATCTTGCAGACTTGGAATGACCAGAGATCAGCTCCCCATATAGTTGTCATGGTGATCTCGGTAGACCGCCACTACTGCTACTCTCGATCTTCAAAAACCGGCATCAACGTGTGTCTCATTTTTTTCTATATGTTGTTTGTAGAGATTAAATAATAATGTTGTTTGCAGAGATTAAATAAGTAAAACTATGGTGATGGTCTTGTGGTAACTAGATGACCATTCTGTGTGAAGTTTCACTCCATTTGTATGAAAGTTCATATGTTTGAATCTCTACTTGCACTTCAATGAAGGTACGGAGCTGAAGTAGATGTCGAGGAAGAGTGAGGGCGGCACTTTTCAAATACAAAATTCATGATTGAAATATCAACAATCTAACCCGGTGCAACGCACGGGCACTTTTACTAGTGTATATATACATATTTATGTATATATATACATATATATATAGTCTATTCGTCATCCAGGGTGCAGTATAAGTTATTCTTCACCGAGGTAATCTTACTATCATTTAATAAATAAGTTACATTTGGAATAGCAATAGTTACATTAATATTGATGCATTATGTAAAATTTGATGTAGAAAAATTAAAAGTATAGGTCATAAGACCAGAAAAATCGCATTTCATGTATATTTTACACTTTGTTTTTATGTTTGTAATTTTTACGTGACATAAAATATTTTTTATGGTGACTATATATTTTCTTACATCCGCTTTTTACATATGAAATAAGAAAAAAAATATATAATTATGGTGCATTGATGTGAAAATAGAGGGGTGAAGAATAACTATTCTTCACTAGGGTGACGAATAGTCAATCCCCATATATATATATACATATATATATATATACATATATATATATATATATATATATATATATATATATATATATATATATATCATGTGTGTTTAGTAGCTAGGCAAGATGAGTGATTGTGCGTGGATGTACAACGCTCACACTAGTCACAAAGACATGACCAATGAATGGTTAACAAAAACCAAGGTATTTGTGAAAGACACATTTGCTAATGGCTAGAGAAAAACCTGGTGCTCCTATCATAGGTGTGACAACTTTCCACAGATGACAGAGGATGAAATGGCTAAACACCTGCAGAAGAGGGGTTTTACGCCTGATTATACCGTGTGGACATTTCATGGTGAGTCTGCCCAACGTACCAGAGCTGATGTGGTTCATCATTGCACCGACGACCATGGTACTGGGATCAAAGACATGGTGCAAGACTTTGATGATGCTCGGGATTCAGACGATGAGATGGAGGAATCTGCAAAGGCCTTCTATGAAATGTTGGACTCTTCAAAACATCCTCTCCACGATCACACTCAACTTTGTTAGTTGGATTCCATCGCACAAGTAATGGCCTCGAAGGCTCCATTTAACTTGGGCAGAGAATGCTATGACGTGATTATCTATTTGTATGCTTTGTACCCACAGGCCATGTCGTGCCTACAAACCTGTATTAGTTGGACAAAAAACTTTGTGTACTTAAGATGCCTTATGAGAAGATATATGCCTTTGAGAAAGGATGTGCCTTATTTTGGCTTGAGTATGCGAGCTTGAACTATTGTCCCATTTGCAAGTCTTCCAGGTATGTTGTGGTACACAACGGTATGGGTGAGAAGAGGCAGACCAAAATCCCCGTTAATGTTCTTTAGTATATGCCAGTCATACCAAGACTTCAACGTATTTTCATGGTCAAAGAGACAACAAGACATATGATATGGCACAAATTGGACAGAAGAACCGAACTAGATGCAGATGGGAATCAGATGTTTGTACACAAATCGGATGCTTTTGTGTGGAAGCACTTCGATGCATTACATATGGATAAAGCGGTAGATCCAAGACAACCTCGAGTTGGCATCGACACAGATGGGTTCAATTCGTATGGTATGATGGCAACCCAATACAGTTGTTGGCTTGCATTTTTCATTCCACTCAATCTCCGCCGGAATGATTATGCAAAGAAATAATAAATTCTGCACATTGATAATTCTAGGGCCCAACTATCCGAGGAAGAAAATGAATGTGTACATGCAGCCACTTAAGGATGAATGTCAAGAAGCTTGGGATAATGGGTTCAAGACATACGGCGTTGCTAGCAAAGAAAACTTCAAAATACATGTGTGGTACATGTACTCGATGCATGACTTGCCGGCATATGCGCTATTCGCTCGCTAGTGTGTGCATGGAAGGTTCCCGTGCCCCACATGCAAAGCAGCTCTTCAGTTTCATTGGCTGCAGGTGGGTCACACGAATTCTTGCTTTGACTTGCATAGACAGTTCGTGGATCCTCGCCATGAGTTCAGAAAAGACAAGAAGAACTTCACCAAAGGTACAATTGTTAGAAACTCTGCACCACCTGCGTTGGCAGGCCAACAGATCCTGGATTAGTTAAACGCTCTCGAGCCTAATCCAGAGCGTCCAGGGTATTTCAAGGGGTATTGTCGGAATCGGGGCTCCGCAGACCAAGAAAGGTTTGAACCCTGGGTGTGCTCGCTCTCCTACCCTATTATGCTTTTCAACCTCACGACGACTCTCCGATAGCTCAAGCTAAGGAAGACAAACAAGAACACATGCACAATTTACCCAGGTTCGAGCCACCATGCACTGTAAAACACAACTCCTACTTGTATGGATTGCTTGAGCGGGAAGAGGAGTACAAAGGGGGTTCTTGCCCTACTGGAGTTGGTGGATCCCTTGCTATGGAGGCCGAACCTCTCTTTTATACTGGCCTTGGTCCTCTTCCCCC
Organism: Hordeum vulgare subsp. vulgare; assembly: GCF_904849725.1. Lineage (NCBI taxonomy): Eukaryota > Viridiplantae > Streptophyta > Magnoliopsida > Poales > Poaceae > Hordeum > Hordeum vulgare. The sequence goes on along the minus strand of NC_058519.1, from coordinate 409,461,116 downwards.
AAAAACATACACTTGGCGGGAAAGGTTACCACAATGGCCATTTCCAATGGGGACAGGACTGCAGTCCATCCTGACAAAATTGGTCTCCGCGTGCCAAAGCTCTTCGTCGTGACACACCGGTGGGCTCGGGGGTGACCTCCGTCCTGCTGAGCCCCCAACCTTGGTCCTCTTGCACAAAATGGGAAGCCTTTGGGGGCTTGCTTTGGGGCCACGCGAGCTGGCCCTGTTCCCTTAGCACGAAAGCGGAAACCCTCTTTGTTCGCGCCCGCTGGAACCGCTCCTGCGCCACCTCGTGGGGCCCCAGGGGCAGCCTCGGGACGCACCTTGGCTGCATGGTGATAGGTCTCCAACGTATATATAATTTTTGATTGTTCCATGCTATTATATTATCTGCTTTGAATGTTTTACATGCATTAATATGCTATTTTATATTATATTTGGGACTGACCTATTAATCTAAAGCATAGTGCCAGTTTTTGTTTTTTCCATATTTTTCAGTATTGCACATAAGGAATATTAAATGGAGTCCAAACGAAATAAAATCTATGGAACGATTTTTCTTGGACCAGAAGGAACTTGCCAGACTTGGAGAAGGGGGGAGGAGACCTGCCTTGAGGCGACAAGCCTACAGGGCGCGCCCCTGGCTTGTGGGCCCCCTGCAGGCCTCCTAACGCTAATATTCATCCTATAAATTCCCAAATATTCCCCAATACCAAAAGAGACCAAAAAATACTTCTCCGCCGCCGGCAGCCTCTGTTCCCATGAGATCCAATTTGGGAGCCTTTTTCGGTAATCTGTCGGAGAGGGACTCGATCATGGAGGGCACCTACATCAACTCCATTGCCCCTCCGATGATGCGCGAGTAGTTCACCACAGACTTACGGGTCCATAGCTAGTAGCTAGATGGCTTCTTCTCTCTCTTTGTTCTTCAGTACCATGTTCTTCATGATCTTCATGAAGATCTATCCGATGTAATACTCTTTTGCGGTGTGTTTGTTGAGATACGATGAATTGTGGGTTTATGTTTAGATTATCTATGAATATTATTTGAATCTTCTTTGAATTCTTACATGCATGATTTCATATCTTAGCAAGTCTCTTCAACTTATTGGTTGGGTTTGGCCAACTAGATTGGTAATTCTTCCAATGGGAGAAGTTCTTCGTTTTGGTTTCAATCTTGCGGTGTTCTCACCCAGTGACAAAGTAGGGGCAGTGAGGCACGTATTGCATTGTTGCCATCGAGGATAAAAAGATGGGGTTTTCATCATATTGCTTGAGCTTATCCCTCTACATCATGTCATCTTACCTAATGTGTTACTCTGTTCTTCGTGAACTTAATACTCTAGATGCACGAAAGAGTCAGTCGATGTGTGGAGTAATCATAGTAGATGCAAAATCGTTTTGGTCTACTTGACGCGGACGTGATGCCTATATGCACAATCAATGCCTTGTATATCTTCATCATTATTCGCTTTTCTATCAATTGCTCGACAGTAATTTGTGCACCCACCGTATTATTTTCCTTCATGAGAGAAGCCTCTAGTGAAACCTATGGCGCACGGGTCTATTTTCCATATTATATTTTCAGATCTGTAAACCAAAAATACCAAAAATATATTGCTGTCATTTATTTTCTTTTGTTTTACTTTTAGTTCTAGCAATCTTTTATCTATCTCTATAACATCTCATCCTTGCAAATAACTGTGAAGGGATTGACAACCCCTTTTTAGCATTGGGTGCAAGTGTTTGATTGTTTGTGTAGGTGCAAAGATTGGGGCCTTGCTTGTTACTCCTAATGGATTGGTACCTTGGTTCTCAATAAACTATGGAAAATCCTTATCTACTTTCCTGCATCATGCTTTCCTCTTCAAGGGAAAACCAACGCAAGCTCAAGAAGTAGCACATGTTTCTCTGCATGGCCCTTGCCATCGATTCCCCAACGTCTATGTTGCGAGGCGAGGGCCCTAGCTAGGGTCTTGCCGGTCGGCCTGCCACCAGGACGAATCGGGCTAGCGCAACACATTGCGCCTAGGGCCGCCGGCCGATGGGCCTGGGTACTCCAGGTCCTAGGGGCCCGATAGTATCCCTCGGGGTCGCGTTGTGCATGAATCCACCCGATGGGCGGGGCGAAGCGATATGGGCCCCAACCGCCTACGGGGCAGGCTCGATGCATGCCACCAGACCAGTCATGAAATGCCCCTTCTCCCCATGAGGCATCGGTAACCGCCCCAGGCTGGCATAAAGCCTACATGCATAGCCCATTCATCATTGCACTTCCTTGTCTTGCGCCGCCTCCCTGTGTCTTCCTTTCCGCATAAGATCGTCCCATCCGCCAAGCAACCATCACCCCCATCTCACAGCGCAGCCATAGCTCTCCCGAGTAGGAAGAGCAAGGAAATGGTGGAGGGGGAAGAGCGCTAGGCAACGGAACCTACCCTGGGTAGGTCCATACTCCTAGGTCGCGAGGGGCTCGACAAGGTCCTCCTCATGGTCGCGGCTAACTCTGGCGAGTGGGGCCAACCAAGATCTTATCGGCTTTGATTCCCCTCGCTGAGCTGGCCGCGACCTCCGTCACCCTTCATCTTCCTACGCTTTTCCCTGGCTTGCTTCCCTCGTTCTCCGAGTTCTTCAACGCCGTGCTCACGCGTTACCAAATTCATGCGCTGCATCTTGATCCAAGACCCGTTCTTCTTCTCTCATTCTACGCCTTCCTCTGCGAGGCCTTATTGGGTGCTCTCCCGTTGGTGGCATTGTCTTAGTACTTCTTCTCCCCCCCGACCGGCCACACCCGACCAACCTCTGGGTGTGTGTACTTCCAGATCGTGGATGCGACGGTGGGCGAGTACATTGATATGAGGATGATGACATCGCTAACGGCTTTAGGAGGCAGTGGGTGTATGCGGACATGGGCAGTAGAGCCCCCTACTGCCAACCCCATCGTCCCCGGCGGCACTGAGCTCCGTGTGGGGGCACGCAAGCCTTGACGACCCAAGGTTGTCACTGGTGTGGAGGAGGTTAGAAACCTTGAGGGAGGTGCGGGTCACCGCCATGCTGGTTCCGAGGAGTTACTTAGGTGGTGGATTGCCCCCCTTCAAAGCCACTCCTATCTGATGTGGGACTTCTCCGGCCGGATGATCCCATGGGGTGAATGGCGAGACTATCGACTACCTTCCCCACTAGGGGTGCCCCGTGTAAAACTACAAGAACGGGGAATACCTTGTTTGGATAATGCCCCGCTTCGATCAGTGGTGGCTGCTTCTGGGGGCATGTGGCGCCTCGGCATAGGCATGTTCTGGTGGCTTCTAAACCGGGATCCTTGACGGGCCCGGAGCCCCGAGTTGGGCCAACAGGGGGCAGCGGGCACCCGCCTCGGACCCGATCTAAGCGAAGTACCGGCGCGCTGCCAAGTGTGCTGAACAGGGGGAGATGGGCCCCTAGATATGAGTGAGTGCTGCCCCTTTGTCTTGCTTTCTTATGTGCCCCACGTGGGGCTGACCCCTCCTTCCTTGCAGGACTGTAGTGAACAAATGGACCAACAAGCCCCCTATCCCGGCGCATGCCCTCCCGCCAATAGCCAGGGCCAGGGCAAGTGGTCCAGACGCACCAGACCATCGCACGAGCGATGCGCCCAGTCGCCACGCGACTCCACCCTCGCCCCATGAGGACACAAGTTGAAGGGCGGCGACTCCGCCAACACCCCCCATGGGAAGCTCTACGAGTGAAAACATGTTGATGGGCCCCTCGGGGGTGCCTTCCTCCGTGGCGAGTGTTGTGCCAGAGGGAACGAAACCACCAACCATCTCGGCCGCCCCGGCCAATGCCACGGACGGCCTCGAGGGGCCAACGACCTTGAAGGGGGCTTCGAGCCCTTCGCGTGCGGTGCCTAGCCTTGATGGGGCGGGGCGAGCATCAACTGGCTCCCAGCCCCCGACGGGCAGTGCTGGAGCCTTCAGTACCTCGTTGGTGGACAAAGATGTTGGGCCCGAGCCGGACTGGGCCATGGCACTTGTGGCCTCCTGGAACTTGATCCGACATGACCTCATGCGAAACGAACTCAGCACGCTGGGGCAACTCGGGGCAGAGCTTCGGGATGCCGATGCGCACTTCACCGAGGAGCGCCTGCGGTTGGCTTGCGGGTGGCATCAGCTTGATGTGGCTGTCAAACTCAATCGCAGCCAACACGAAGCGACACGCATGAAGGTGGAAGTATCCATCACGGAGGTGAGGGAGGTGCATGATTGCGCCCTTCACGAAGCCAAAGAAGCGGTCGAGCGCCGTGAGGCCGTAGAGGCCCGTGAGAGGGAGCTTCACGTGTCGAACACTATTCTGGAGTAGCAGCTTCGGAGCGGAGGGTCGAGGTGAAGGGAGCGTGCAAGCTCACCCTCCGCGAGGCATACCTACGGGTCCTAGAACAGCAAATTGCCTTCACATCGTCGGAGCTGGACTTGGAGCGCAAGTGGCTGGAGGCGCTGGATCGATATGCTACTGTTGCGAAGGCCACCTACAACCAATGAATGGAAAACATCCAAGGGGATACCGATGCGCTAGTCGAGCAGGCCCACGAGAATTACAGAAACAAACAAGAGCTAGAGGATAACCGCATCATGGCTCAAAACGCAGAGTTGCAGCGCGAAATAGATGGTCTGAAAGTATCTATTATTATCGCCGATGGCCAAGAGGAAGCCGCACTTCAGTCCCAGGCTGCTGACGCGGCCGAACTGGCGTCACTTCAGGGGCAACTGGGCAGCACCGCATCCCTTGTGGAGCAGGCGACTGATAAGGTGAAGGAGGCCTGGGGGCTGGAGCGCCTGCGCTCAAAGATGTTCCAAGGTCTCGAGCGGCGGGCACGTCGAGCCCTGGGTTCCATTTGTGGAGGGAGTTCGACAGTCCTCTCGTGCCTGATGACGCTAGTTATCTTGATTTTTTCACAAAGGTCATGGATCGGCTTGAGGCAGGCGTCCAACAGGTGGGCGTCTTGATTGAGGAGGAAAGCCACGATCTCTTGTCCCACGCGTTGACACGCACCTCCAGCAACCTCCTCCGTGTCGACCCCCACTTTGACTTCGAGGTCGCAATGGCCCCCATTCCTGAGGTGACTCGCGATACCCTGGGGAAGGCGGTGAGAGACCAAGTCAAAACGCTGAGCACGCAGTTTGCCCCTGACAACCATGAGGGTTAGGGGTTGCCAAGGGGCACGTGATCGATAATGACGGTGATGGGGCTGAAGCGCGCCGGGATGCAAAGTTGTCAGAATAGCGACTCAAGTCTTAGAATCTTACGACTTTACGATCCAAACTAGCCCCTCCGATTCTACGATTTTGCTCATAAAATCTTAGATTCTACGATCCTGGTAGTTATGATTCTATGATTCACGATCCTAACAAAGGAGCTCCGATTCGATTCAGAATCGTGATTCTGACAACCTTGCCGGGATGGCAATTGCGATGAGAGCGATGCGTCCCTCTAGGCTTCCCCGCTCCCCGTGTCCATGCCATCTTATAATCCCGCTAAGGCGTGAAGCCCGAGACTTTTGTTTCAAACTCTGTGCTCTTGTCATGAATATTTGTGTTTTGCGTGGCTTCCTTTGGTGCCATTCCATACCTTGTATTATGCAAACACACCCCGTATGTGAGGCTCAGCCGTCGTGCGTGAACCAATTGAGATTGCCTGGGTAGGGCTTAGCGGTGAGGATGCCCAGAGCAGGCCGGGATCCTCCTGAGGCGGTATTCTCAATATGCCATCCTTTTCCCGAATGTCGTGCTTTCCCGTGCGTGGGTTAATATGCCTCGGGGGCATGACGCACGCTTGCCGGCTCGCTCTTGAGTGTTGTATGATGGAATTAGGCACTAAAGGCCTTAGTGAGGTGGTGCACACAGGAACACGCCCGTGGTTGGAGCATGTACCTTGGGCATGGCACCATACCCCAGCCCCCGGTCGTGGGACGTTCAAGAGGGAGGTGTCGAGCGCGCATGGTGAAAAGAGAGGAAACCAACAGAACTCCGTGAAAACCAAAAGACCAAGATCATTATTAAAACTAGAGACAAACTTGGTTTCAAGCCAGAAAGGGGAGATGTGGCTGCCGTGTCCAGCACTGGTTAGCCTGGTGAGCTTGCTTGCAAGTCAAAAAGGAAGGGAAGGAAAGCGGCTGCCGTATCCACCACGGGTCAGCCTAAAAAAAGTGCGAGTGTCGTGTCCAGCATGGATCAGCCTGGGGTTAGTTGCGGCCCACGGGGCATCTTCTTTGATCGTTCCGCAAGCGCGATGCAAGGGGCTTCTACTTGGGCGTGGGCATAGTCGCGGTTCGAAAGTCATTATGCCATCACGGAGCATAGGGACTTCCACTTGGGTGTGGGTGGGAGTGAGGGAGTCCTAGACTAAGGGGTCCTCATATGGTCGACCCATCTCTTAGAGGCCGACCTAATGGGTCGTACTATTGAAGATCGGGTTACATAACGACTTTGTGAATAAGAAGGTAAGATACGAAGACTCGCGTGTCGTCCAAGTTGAGTATGCTAGATTGGCGGATCTTTCCCCGGACGGAGGTCAGTTGTATGTAACCCTAGGAACCCCTGGTGTCTATATAAACTAGAGGGTTTCATCCGCATAAAAAAGTTGACTCATCTAGGGTTTTAGCTCATACGATCTCGAGGTAGATCAACTTTGTAATCCTCATACACATCAATATAATAAAGCAAGACCTGGGGCTTTACCTCCTCAAGAGGGCCCGAACCTGGGTAAACATTGTCTCCTTCGTCCCGTGTAACCCATCTATTCAAGGTCCATAGCTCGAGACCATCTACTCATGATCCACCGGTTTTGACACCGACATTGGTGATTTCATTGAGAGTTCCGCTATAGGAATGCCGGAAGGATTCATGGCATGCTTAGTCAGCTGTGAAGAGATCTGCAACAAGGACATCTTTTGTCCCCGGACAGCTCTTCGGGTTCGGAAGCATCATTCTGCATGCTGATCTGGCCGGACACCTTGGTTGGGTTGGAAGCTTTACCAACGGTCAGGAAGTAAGGTTCGGGAGCCTAGAGTTCACCATCGACCCCCGGGGAGATCTTGGGTTAACAAGTCTCACAGCTCCATTCATGGAGCCCACAAGCCCCAATGCCTTGACTTCATAGGCCATGGATCCCACTACCGGAGCGACTTTGACCCTTGGTCCGGCTTTAGAGCTCGACGTGGTTGACGCACCCAGATTCGGCTGAGACAAAAATAGCCTAGGAATGTCCTTGAACGACCCCGGGGCATCAGTGGTGTGGGCCAATCCCAAGAACTCAAACAGTACGGACTCCGCCGATACTCCGTCACTACACAAGTTACTCGACTAGATCCAATCTATGGGCATGACCGGAGACCAATCTCCAATCTACGACCAAGTCGGGCTTAGACCCGATGATAGGGAAATTCACGTCCCCACCCATGACACATTTGACTGCCACCATCGAGTTCCCGGCTAAGGGCTATCCACATCAACTACCAGAATTAAGGACAATCTACATTTTAATTACTGATCATCCAGACTCCTCCGATAATCCAGAACCCGGATCTTGTCCCAAAATAATCTCGGGGCCAGGGGCCGATCTAGCACGTGAGCCAGAATTAATGCAGCAGGGTCTCGTTGTAACCACGGACCCTGAACCTGTCATACTAAACCCCACTAAAGCGCAGGATGCGGTCGCCAAGGTCTCAGACTCGCATCTCATGGGAACACAAAATTTCATCCCACCCACCACCCAGCTCGAGCAACCCTCGATAAAAACAGAAGGGTTCGATTTACTAGACCGACACAAGGTTAAGCAACGGCCAGGGGAATCAACACACCACTTTTGTGCCAGATTTCTCCTCAACAAGGATAGGGCAGAGGGCCACAACGAGCAGGATATGATCAACGGCTTCCGGCGTAGCTGCCATGATGAGGGCATCCTCAACACCCTCGCCCGTCGCCAAATTCAAACCTTTGCCGAGTTGTCAAACCTAGTGCTTAAATACTGCGCCATGGAAAACACTTGGCAAATACAACAAATGTGCACGGAGCCCGTTCATATCGAGCAAACCAGAGGAACCCGAAGAAGGCATACTCTCCCATTCATGGGGAGGAATACCTCCGGGCCTGCACAGAAAAGGAACAAAACACAGACGAGAGCCATATGAGTCCTCGATGTACTACTGGATGAGCCTTGCCCCACACACTTGGTCCCGCCCAGCACAAGCTCCACCCACAACCTCCGAGCATTTTGGGTCGTAAGGCAAGTTGCGAAAAGTGGAGAAGCCATCCTCAAGGCTCCACTTGTGGAGGAACGGTCGGGAACGCTGCCTCATAGCAATGCGGAGATCCTAATGATATATGAAACATATTCCTGACAGAATCAAATAAAGAGAGTTCTTCGAGAGCTCCATCAAGTCCCCCATCTAACAGTGGAAAACCCATGGTCGGACAGACCAATTACTTTCGACAAGGACAACCAGCTGATCACCAGCACAGGACGAGCACCAGCCGCCCGAGTCTTAAACCCCATAGTCAATGGCTTCATACTAAATAAGGTGCTAATGGATGGGGGCAACGGTCTAAACCTCATTTACAAGGACATGCTGGAAAAAATGCAGTTCGACAGATCTCGAATCGAACATAGCAACACCACATTCCGAGGTATCGTCCTCGGGAAAGAAGCACGGTGTATCGGATGAGTAACACTCGATGTGATATTCGGCACGCCCGAGAAATACCGATCCGAAGAACTTATCTTTCATATCGTACCCTTTCATAGCGGCTACCATACCTGTTTGGACCCCAAGCCTTCACAAGATTCCAGGCCATACCAAATTACACATACATGAAGCTCAAAATGTCAGGGCCAAACGGTGTGATCACAATCATAAGTGACCCCAAAAGAGCCGTCCAAGCTAAAAATAAAATGACATCCCTAGCCCTTGAGGTACTAGACAAAACCCTCGCCGCAGAAGAACTCACCACAATCCGTTCCATAGTGGACAAGGACGACGTGATCCTCGATAAGCGATCCAAGTCCACATCCTTTAAACTGGCGGACAAGATCATCAAATTTCAGATGCATTCAATGGATCCCAATAAAACTGCGTCCATCAGAGCTCAGCTGGACCCTGCAATCGATGAAGCGTTGCATACACTTTGCGTGAAAATTGGGACATATTCGCGTGGCACCCCTCAGACATGCCAGGAATCCCTCGGGGGCTGGCGGAACAGAACCTGAATATAATAGCATGCTTTAAACGTGTCAAGCAGGCCTTGCGCCAATTTTTTGAACCAAAGTGTCAAGCTATGGGTGATGAACTTGCCAAACTACTAGAAGTCGGGTTCATCAGAGAAATTAAACATCCCAACTGCTTGGCAAACCTGGTCATGGTACCATAGAAGGACAAATTTTGGCGGCTATGCGTCAATTTCAAAGACCTCAATAAGGCCTGCCCTAAGGATCCTTTCCCCATACCCCAAATAGACCAAATTATCGGTGCAACGGCCGGACACGACTCTCTTTGTTTCATAAATGCTTACTCCGGATACCATCAAATTAAAATAAAGGAATCCGATCAGGCTGTAACTGCCTTCATAACCCCCTATGGGCCATTCTGCTTTAACACAACAAATTTCGGGTTAAAGAATGCGGGCGCCACTTACCAGCGCATGATCCAGACATGCTTGCAGGCAAAATACTAGAGGACACGTGGATGACGTGGTCATCAAGACCAAGCACGTTGGCGAGCTGGTAGATGACCTCAGGCATACCTTTGCAAGGCTACGAGAATACGACATACGGCTTAACCCGGACAAGTGTGTCTTCAGAGTACCAGCTAGCAAACTTCTCAGATTCATTTTGTCGCAAAGAGGAATAGAGGCAAATCTAGCCAATATCCAAGCCATGTCACAACTCGCAATCACTAAAAGAAGAAGCATGTCCAAAAATTAGCAGTTTGTGTGGCGGCCTTGAGCCGGGTTATCTCTCGCCTTGGCAAGAAAGCTCTCCCACTTTACATGTTATTTAAGAAGACTAATAACTTTGAGTGCACCGACAAACCTACGATGGCTCTGGAGGAAATCAAAACACTACTCGCCAGCAACCCCATTCTAGCAACATCCTATGCGCGGGAACCGATGGTGCTATACATCTGAACCACCAATCAAGTGGTCAGCGCGATCCTCATTGTAGAAAGGGAGGCCGAGGGCCGCCAACTACGGATACAAAGTCTAATCTACTATGTATCTGAGGTGCTAACCCCATGCAAAACTAGATACCAACACTATCAAAATATAGCCTACACAGTGTTTATGGCATCACGTAAGCTCAGACACTACTTCCAAGATTGTGTGGTCACGGTAACATCCGAGGTACCCCTGAATGACATCATTAACAACAAGGATGCCACCAGTCGCATGGCTAAATCGGCCATCGAGCTCCTGCCATTCGAGATCACTTACAAGCCACGATGGGCCATCAAGTCTCAAGTGCTGGCCGACTTCGTCGCCGAATGGACAGAGGCAGAGCTCCCCCAGGATTATAGCACTTACGCTTATTGGACCATGTACTTCAACGGGTCCAAAACTCTCGCCAGCCTAGGGGCTGGTGTGATCCTCATACCCCCTACTGGGGATAATGTCTGATACATGCTACAGATCATGTATGCCGATTTTAATAACGCGGTAGAATACGAGGCACTACTACACGGTCTTCGAATGGGAACCTCAATGGGGATACAACGGCTCGAGGTATGGGGGGATTCAAACCTCGCCATCTCATAAATAAACGACGAATTCAATGCAAAAAATACAAAAAATACAGCATATAGAAACGCCGTCCTTAAGATATCAGCATGGTTCGAGGGATTGGAGTCCTATCACGTCTTGAGAGATAACAACCAAGCCACGGACATTCATCCGCTTAGGCACAAAGCATGACCCCATCCCTAGTAACACATTCCTGGAGAGGCTTTTCAAGCCATCCATGGTAAGGCAAGACGAGGTTAGTAGCACAAGAGCTGGTGGTGCAGAACAGGTTGTACCCCCATAGCCGAACCAGACGATCAAATCGTTGGTGGATCTACAAAAGAAAGACCCTCGGCTCACGAGGTCATGGCAGTGATTGCGTCATGGCAGTGATCACGCCATTCCTTGCTTACCTTCTGCGCAAAGAGCTGCCTGACGACCAAACCGAGGCGAGATGTATCATCTGTCAATCAAGGGCCTACAAGATCCATGAGGGTGAGCTATATAAGAAAAGCACCACAGGAGTCCTCCAACGGTGCATCTTCGAAGATGAAGGGAGGTAGCTTTTGGCTGAAGTGCACGCAGGAATGGGCGGCTGATACGTCTCCAACGTATCTATAATTTTTGATGGTTCCATGCTATTATCTTATCAACTTTGGATGTTTTGTATGCATTTTATATCTTTTTGGGACTAACTTATTAACTCAAAGCCAAGTGCCAATTCCTGTTTTTTCCGTGTTTTTTACCGCTTTCAGAGGAGAATATTAAACGGAGTCCAAACGGAATAAAACCCGCGGAATGATTTTTTCCATAACAGAAGATACACAGGGAACTTGAGAACCAAGGCAAAGGACCCCGTGGGAGGTCACAAGCCCCCTAGGCGTGGCCTGGGGGGCCGCTCCTAGCAGGCTTGTGGGCCCCCCGTGGCTCCTTTCCCCTACTTCTTCCGCCTATAAATTCCCCAAAAATCTGAAACCAGCAGAGAGAGCCACGAAAATACTTTTCCGCCGCCGCAAGCTTCTATCTCCGCAAGATCCCATCTGGGACCGTTCTGGTGCCCTGCCAGAGGGGGGAGTCGGACACGGAGGGCTTCTTCATCAACACCATTGCCTCTCCGATGATGCATGAGTAGTTCACCACAGACCTTCGGGTCCATAGCTAGTAGCTAGATGGCTTCTTCTCTATCTTGGATCTTCAATACAAAGTTCTGCATGATCTTCATGGAGATCTGTCCGATGTAATCTTCTTTTGCGGTGTATTTGTCGAGATCCGATGAATTGTGGATTTATGATCAGATTATCTATGATTATTATTTGAGTCTCCTCTGATCTCTTATATGCATGATTTCGTATCCTTGTAATTCTCTTCGAGTTGTGGGCTTCGTTTGGTCAACTTGATCTATAATTCTTGCAATGGGAGAAGTGCTTGGTTTTGGGTTCATACCGTGCGGTGTCCTCACCCAGTGACAGAAGGGGTACCGAGGAACGCATCTTGTTGTTGCCATCAAGGGTAAAAAGATGGGGTTTATATCTATTGCATGAATTTATCCCTCTACATCATGTCATCTTGCTTAAGGGTTTTACCCTGTTTGTTATGAACTCAATACACTAGATTCATGCTGGATAGTGGTCGATGTGTGGAGTAATAGTAGTAGATGCAGAAAGTATCGGTCTATTTGTCTCGGACGTGATGCCTATATGTATGATCATTGCCTTAGATATCATCATGACTTTGCGCGATTCTATCAATTGCTCGATAGTAAATCGTTCACCCACCGTAATATTTGCTATCTTGAGAGAAGCCTCTAGTGAACAGTATGGCCCCCGGGTCTACTTCACATCATATTTTCAGCTCTACACTTCTACTTTGTTGCACTTTCCCCTTCAGATCTCACCTTGCAATTAACCGTGAAGGGATTGACAACCCCTTTATAGCGTTGGGTGCAAGTTTGTTTGTTTTTGCGCAGGTACATTGGTGACTTGCCTTGATACTCCTACTGGATTGATACCTTGGTTCTCAAAATGAGGGAAATACTTACTCTACTGTGCTGCATCACCCTTTCCTCTTCAAGGGAAAAACCAACGCAAGCTCAAGAGGTAGCAGTGGCCACCATGCAGCTGCATGGGCCCTGGCCAGCAAGGTTTTTCGAGCTGGTTTCTTCTGGCACACAGCCCGAGCGGACGCCCACACACTTGTTCAACATTGTGTGGGGTTTCAACTTTTTGCAAATCAAAGCCACATGCCCCTAACGGCTCTTCGGACAATTCCAATCACCCGACCCTTTGCGGTATGGGGGCTGGACATGGTCGGACCACTTAAAGGGGGTAATAAGAAAAAGAAATACCTCCTGGTTATGGTGGACAAGTTCACCAAATGGTCCGAAGCAAACTTGTAAGCTCTGCCAAAGCAAAGTGGATGATCGAAATGATAGGTGATCGAATTCATATCTGGTGTCGTACACCATTATGGTGTCCTGCAGAGCATAAAAACGGATAATGGATCCAACTTCACCGCCCAGGAGGTCAAAGATTGGTGTGCAAACTTGGGCATTAAACTCGATTATGCCTCGGTATATCACCAACAAACAAATGGACAAGTCAAACAAGCCACTGGTCTCATTACGAGTGGTATCAAACCTCGGCTGGTCCGATCTCTCACGGAATTTGACTACCACTAGGTGGAGGAGCTCGACTCCATACTATGGGCCATGCGTACCATCTCAAATCGCTGAACGGGGTACACAACATTTTGCATGGTGTATAGGGCCGAAGCGGTCCTCCCTTGCGATGTCATCCACGACGCGCCATGGGTGCGCATGTACGAGTAAAGAGTGGCTGGGTTAGATCGGCAAGACGACTTAGACGCATTGGAAGGCGAGCACGATATAGCTCGGGCCCAGTCTACTGTTTATCAATAGCAGGCTCGGCGCTATCAAAGCAAAGAAGTTCGGGCAAAGGCATAGAACGTTGGCGAATTTGTTCTACGCCTCCCAGAGAAGCATAAGCATAAACTTAACCCCAAATGGGAGGGCTCTTTCATAATTCCAGAAGTCCTGATAGGAGGAGCTTATCACCTACGCAACCGAGAGGATAATTGCGTCGAGCCAAACACATGGAACATAGCTCGCCTTTGGTGTTTCTACGACTAGACCGATGTCACTACCTTGTTTATACCCTTACGTTTTTTTCCTTTTTCAAGTTTTTCTTGTTTTACTTTTGTAGGATCACTTAAATTTTCTGAGGACATGTTTGGATCAACCAAACTGCTTCAAGCATTTATTGAAACACATTCATGATAAATAGAATGTCTAAACCCGATAGAACCTGGGCGCTCCTATAATAAAGCTGATCAAAGTATTTATTTATCCTACATCTTTATGTACTATATGCCTCGACTCAACATTGATTTATGTCACTATATGCATCAATTGGACTTATGATTCTTGCAATGCTAGGTTTCCTTGCTCCTGTTCTTACCCCTACGTTCCCAAATGTTCGTCTAGGGGGTAAAGGGAGCACCTCTGTGGTTGTTATGACCGGATCGTCTCTGGCGACCGGTTTTTCAGAAAAATAATTTCCAGAAAACATGCCTTTTTGTTCACCAGCCCCATGAATACTATTAGCGGGTGGACACTCACTTGATACAGAAATCCCAAGAAAAATTCAAATTCTGGGTTACAAGACCATGAAGGACACTGGTTTGGACAAAAGTCTGAGGCTGAGGACGGAAGAGACTCCAGGAATATCCAGTGCCCATGGGACTCCAATCCCACATGAACAACTGGCCTAGATAAATTCATATCTCACAAGGTTGCTATCCTCGACTCCTAGATTCAGGGGTTGACGACATCGTGATCCTCTCCGAAAGCAATCCGGCCAAGACAATAGCAAGAGACAAGCCAGCGTGTGCTTTGAATGTACTCGCAAACATCAAGAAAACATATAAGTTAAAGCAAGTGAGATGCAGTCATAATTCACTTAATAACTCTATCATGCCATTAATTCACGGATTCATTCATGTAGATAAATCATTTCCACCAATGTTGTATAAACAAGCAAGGAAGGGTAACAATCAATTTTAAGCTTATCGCTCCGGTGTCTGAGGCGACACCTCAGAAGGACAAGTAACACAAGCCACATTCGGGTGTCTTGGTGACACCGCGTAAAGGGACTTGTAAATGGAATATTACTAAACATGCCATAGTTGGGCGTCTGGAGCGACACCACAAAAGGGCTTATATGAAGATAATAATGAATGAGTAATAGCATGCATGCCGCAGACGGGCGTCGGAACGACACCACATAAAGGACTCATAGGAAAGTAATAGCAGTTGCCACATTTGGATGTCTAAGCGACACCATAGAAAGGGCTTATATGAAACAAATAACAGTTGCCACATTCGGGCATCTGAGGGACACCACAGAAAGGGCTTATATGAAAGAAATAACAATTGCCACAGTCGGGTGTCTAAGCGATTCGACAAAAAGGGCTTATATAATATCAACATCGAGTATCCAGGAGGTAGAACCATTCCAAGGATACCCTAACAAATCCATATACCACACATGATTAGTACACATCATAATTCATAATAATAATAATACTTATCATCCCGGTTCATGGCATTCTTCATGTTTGATTTAATTCCCCTGAAGACCGACACTTTACTAGTCAACCAGTCATCCTTGATCGTGAACACGGCTACTCGAATAGTTTTTACTCTGCACAGGGTGTACTCTTTACCCTCAGCCCACGAGTTTCAATAGTCACTCGGAGTAATCCCGTGTATTGTATTTTAGAAGTATACACTCAGAACCAGCACACACCCATTTCTCCCCCTGGAAGACCGGCCTCACATGGACTACGCTCCCAGGGAAAAACCATAAGACAGGGAGGCTCCAACCTCGACTAGCATGGGATCGATTTTATACCGTGCGCTACAAGGGAAGTGCTCTTCCCTCTCGGTCCCAGACGGGAACACCCATGCCCCCTGACCGGATGACTGGCTTTAGTCCAGGGCCATGGATACCTCCATCCCGGCCCATCTACTTGGTGTCTACCTGATAATAGGTTTACAACCTACGAAACTGTATTCTCTTTCAGGAAGACCTTTGGCAGCACTAAAGGTAAGGTGAAACACTGACAATACTCAATCTACAGTCAACTTTGGAGATTTAAGTTTTCCTGCAAGGGTTAGTACCACATGATTTTGCTGAAACAAAATCTTTCTGGTTCTTGAAAAATCTGCTACTTGAAAGAAAAGTTTTGGAAAGAGGCTTTGAAAAGAGTCCTGAGGCAGTTTACTTTTCAAAAAAATTATTCTATGCAGTATTTTAATTTATAAAAATATGATTAAATTTTTGGGGTGTGACATCGTCTGGATACTTACCTTAGACGGTTGAAGCCAAAAGCTAGTGTTTCTTAAGATACAACTTGGTCAGCTGCGAATGAGGTTCATATAATCGGCAATCTTCGCCACAAAAGGGGATCGTTAATATGAAAATAGCAGCTATCCGCACTGCAATAATACACTGCTATAACATCTACGTTTTATCTAGTAGCCCGAAGAAAGGAACCCATCAAGGAACTATTTTCTTTGGAAGATGTTTCTTACGTATCATCGTAATATAATATGATCCTACCACATGGCCGGATTGCCTAGTTCTCAAAAATTATCTCCTGTTACCACATGATACATAGTACAGAACACTGCCGAGTTGCTAACACGGGAGGTAGAGGTTGATGGCCGGTTAAAGACAGAATCTTCAAACACGGAAGGAACTGTCTTGATACATGGATACAAAATTACATATAATCATGTGTTAGGCGATTGGTCGAGATGATCTATTATAACATCTAAGGTGTAGTCTTCTTGTTAAAGATCGGCGTTGGGCATCACGTGGTCATAAACCAGATGAAGAGGGATCTCTTTGCCATCCGGCCCTGCAGGCCCAACCCGCGCCATGTGCTCTCGCTTCAGCTGGGTAAAATGCGTCTTCACCATAGCCCATGCCTCATGCGCTCCTTTGCGGTAGGCCAAAGTCTTCCATAGCTCGAAGCGACTTCGGGCTCCTTTGAACCGCTCGGCAAGCTCGGCCATTCCTTGCGGAGGACTTTAATTCGTACATAGGGCTTTGCCAATACTCCTCATAGCTTTGTGAGCTCGCTCATGCACAACGGACAACTCCTTCAACACGCCCCCCCGAAAGAGACAACCTCTTCCTCGGGATGACCAGCCAAGATACCCGATCAAAGGGAATTGCACGCCTTGACGATCAACGCAAGAAAAAGTGATTTACATACATAATATGTTGCCCTTTAGTTTCTGATTCTCTTCATGGTTTTGCACCCATTGAGATTTCAAATTCTCAATTTCTTCAGCTTGCTGCTTATTCTCGTCCTTGAGTTGGTTATTTTCCTCACGGCATTGCTTTAATACGTGATGACCAGCTTCAAGCTGGGATTCAGCATACCTTTGAGAATCTCAGGATGCGCCTATGTATTTTTGCAATTGGCCTATAGATTCGCCTGTTATGACAATGTTTTTTGTTCTGAAGGAAATCCCATGGAAATTCAGCACATTTCAAAATACTTTTACTCAGTGTGTACTTCTCTGGTGAATTTCTTCACCTCCTCCATTTCGGCCTTGCTGGCTTGCAATTTGGCCTGGCTTAACCCGGAATATTTGGCCAATTTTTCATTCTCGAGCTTTAGATCCTCCGTGGTGGCAAATTATTATTTTGAATCTTAACTCGGCTGTCCCAACCAAATTAAGGCATCAGCTGGGCTATTGGGTCCGAACTTATGTTTGGTTACTAAAACCCGATTACTTACCTGCAGATGGGAAGACATCTGCTTGTCTTCTTCCTCGAGTACGATTCTTGCAGCCCAAATGCATACATCTGCTGAGCTGAAAGTGTTAAGCTATTGTTCAGAAAAAACAGGGTGGCGCAAGGACTCTTTTCACTGCAGATGATTCATCAAGGTTTCGGCTTCGGAATTAGTTGCCGAAAACTCCTCGGGGTCGTCAGGGAGTAGGTCCGTATTCAGAACTCTCGAGTTTGCCATAGTCCTTGGGTTTTGATGACTGTTGGACACTTCGGCAGCGTGCTCAGATGAAGAAGGTCGCACACGTCACCTGAATATTCTGGCTAAGGGTCATGAACACTTAAGGCAGTCATTACCATAAAAAGGGAGTGATTGATATGTATACCTCTTGAACTAAGGGGTGGCCGATATATTTTCCGCCGTTTCCCCTTGTTCGAGAATTCTTTTCTCAGTCGATGCAGCCCCCAGTTTGTATAGCTCGATACAGAGTTCTACACGTGGACCAACGACCCTTAGGGTTGGAGGCAGGAACAATCGGGGCGACGGGAGGTATGGCTCCTCTTCGAGTATTGGTTTTCCTTTTATTCGTTGCAGAAGATGGAAGAAGCCCAGGGTTGTCAGCCTGAAGGGCCACCTTGAGTTCATCGATGTTTTCTTGATAAAATACTCCATCCTCAAAGTCGATTGAAATCTCCAGATACTCGTGAAATCTGGGGTCATCATCGCGGGAGTAATTCTCGGGCTAAGGGGCGGGACAGTTGACCATCTCAATCCAATGCCTCCAAGTCTGCTAAGGAGAGCAAGGGGTTATTGATCGGTAAAATCAAGCATAAGCATCTGGACTATGAGAACATGATCACACTTATCTGTTCGATGGGATTATATGCCGAGAAGTCATCCCTGATGCTGAGGTGGGCACATTTTTCTTTTCCCCCCTTGAAGAGGTTGGCCAAAATAACTGCTAAAGCTTCATGATTGTCTCGTCCCTGTTGTCTGGAACGGGTGGTGTCGCTTGTTCCGTTATAGCGCCAGAATGGGTGCATGCACTGTTGGAGTGGCTGGACACATTGGGTAATTACCGCAGCCATCACCTCGACGATGGTCAGCCCGGTGTGAGCAAGTAACCTTACCTTGGCAGCTAGGCATTTTACTTGGGGGCTCTCTTCTTGGGAGGGACTAACCGGTCGCTAGCTGAACCACTTCTTTAAGGGGACCTCGGAGTATTCGGGAAGGCCCCTCCGAACTGGGTCGAATAAGGGAATGTCCTCAATATAACGCCATCCCGAAGACCACTCATTGGTTTCCTTTTTTGGGGTCCCGACTGGGTATCCGGTATCGGCTATACGCCACACTGCGGCTCCACCGACTTCCCGAATTGACGTTCCCCTAGTTCGGGGAACGAGGCAGAAGTATTATCTCCATAAGTCGAAGTGGGGCTCGCAGCCCAAGAACATCTCGCACATGGCTACGAAGCCTGAGATATGAAGGATTGAGCCAGGGGTGACTTTATGAATCTGTACCCCGTATAATTCCAATAAGATCCTCAAGAATGGGTGGACCGGAAAGCCCAAACCTCGCAGCAGGAAAGAGATGAAGCAGATCCTTTCACCCTTTTGCGGGGTGGGGAAATTCTCTATGAAGGCCTCGCCATTTGCGGAGGTTTATCCAGCGCGGGTGGGAGCAAGATACGACATGAGAACATACCCTTGTACTTCGAGGTTGCGCAACTAGAGGAGGGTAACGAAGCAACTTGCCCAATCTTCTAGGAGGGGGGCAAAGGGTCGCGAGGACGAACCCACCATGGTTTTGGGCGCTGGAGCTTTAGGGTTTCTTGGTAGTGCCTATAAGGGTGTTTGCCACCCAAGGAAGGATTTGATCTGGTTATAAAGAGTGTTTTTCTCCCTCGGTTATGAGAAGCAGTTCTCTGAGGGACTGCTAGATTACTTGTCTTCATTAATGCGCGCATGAATTTAGTGCTGCTATCGATCTTCGAGCGGATATGTTAGAGGTCGTGGGCCCCGTGATGCTTTGATATTCGAGAACTAGTCAATGACTAGATCGTCATTCTACACATCGGAAGCGATAGAGGAACTCGCCTCGCAAGCCAATTACTCCGGATATAAGGAGCTGCTGAAGACCATGTACATGGGCGTTGGATGCTAGTTCGGGGGCTACTGAGGGAGTCCTGGACTAAGGGGTCCTCGGATGGTCGACCCATCTCTTGGAGGCCGACCTAATGGGTCGTACTATTCAAGACGAGGTTACGTAACGACCTCATGAACAAGAAGGAAAGCTCCAAATATTGGCATGTCTTCCAATTTGAGTAGGCTAGATCGGCGCATTTGTCCCTGGCTCGAGGTCGGTTGTATGTAACCCTAGGAACACCTGGTATCTATATAAACCAGAGGGTTTCATCCGCATAAAAAAGTTGACTCATCTCGGGTTTTAGCTCATACAATCTTGAGGTAGATCAACTATGTAATCCTCATACACATCAATATAATAAAGCAGGACATAGGGTTTTACCTCCTCAAGATGGCCCTAACCTGGGTAAACATTGTATCCTTCGTCTCCTGTAACCCATCGATCCAAGCTCCATAGCTCGGGACCCCCTACCCGAGACCTGTCAGTTTTGACATCGATAGGGAGACCTCCACCGAGGCCACAACGCAGCTCGTCATGGGCTTCCACTTAGGAGGCTCCTGGATTATACAACCCACTCATTCTTACGTGAGAGTGTCACGGGTAGAAATTCCGGAGGTGCTGAATGTTCCAACCATCTGGCACTGTGCTCCCACCCTCTGTTTCCAGGCGCTCGGCGCCAGGCCTGGAGACATGGGTGATCCCGAAGGGTACCTCCCACATGGGCGAGAGCTTGTGAACACCCTCCCTGGAGAGGACCCGCCTCAGGACAAGGTTCCCGACCTCGAGGGTGCGAGTACGAACGTGGTGGCCGCGGTAGCGCTGCAAGGCCTAATGGTATCTCGTGGCGCGAAAGGGGTCCAGCGGTGGGCCTCCTTCAGGAGCAGGAGGTCGGGTTCCCGCGAGTCGGCTTGATGCGCCTCACCAAACACCAACACCAGCGGGGAACCATACAGGATCTCCACGGGGAGGACCTCCTTAGCCCCGCAGATGAGGAAGAAGGGGGTCTTGTCGGTGGGCTTAGTTTCGGTGGTGCGGATGGACCACAACACGGACTGTAGCTCATCGAGCCAGCCCTTCCCGCAAGCCTCAAGCTTCCTCTTGAAGCTCCTCGTCCTGAGGCCCCTGAGCACCTCAGTGTTGGCGTGCTCGGCCTGACCGTTCCTGTGTGGGTTTTCCACGGAGGCATAGATTATCTGTGTACCAATGCTAGTGCAATATTACTTGAAGGGACCACTTGTGAATTGGGACCCATTGTCGGTGATGGCGGTCGGGGACGCCAAACCGACATATGAGGCCCTTGATAAACCTGATGGTCGAATCGGCCGGGATGGTGCGGAAAGCTTCTATCTCTGTCCACTTGGTAAATTTGCCGATGATGATGTAGAGGTAGCGACATCCACCGGTCGCATGGGGAAGGGCCCTAGTATGTCCAGCCCCCATAACGCAAAGGGCCAGGAGAGTGGAATTGTATGCAGCCCTTGCAAGGGCAAATGGATCTGCTTGGCCTAGAAGTGGCATGCCTTGCAGGACCGGACCAGCTCGGTGGCGTCGTGGTTTGCCGTGGACAAGGAGAAGTCGATGTAGAACAACTTAGCAATGAGGGTGTACGACAAGGAGTGATGCCCACAATATCCTCCGTGGATGTCGACGAGTAGCCTGCGCCCTTGCTTCTCCGAGATGAACTGCAACGAGACATTGTAGGGCCGCCTACGGTACAACTCCCCATCCCGCGGGCACTAAGTGGTGGCCTGTCAGACGACACGCTCTGCTGCCTTGTCTTCCGTGGGGAGGACAGTGCAAAGCAGGTAAGCTTTGAACTCGGCGGTCCAATCGCCTTCTTGGGGCTCCAGCGCCAGCACCCAGTAGCAACCGATCTCCCGAGGGCGGGCCGCAGTCCGGCGCGCCTGTTAGCGGCGCGGGTGGCAGCCCCTCAGGCAGTGGCATAGTGTTGGCGACGAGCGGCACGACCGATGGCTTAAGGGCTCGTTCTTCAAAGATGCCAGACCACTTGGTGATGTCGCTGGCCTCCTGATTGGCATCACGCGAAATGTGCTGCAATTCTAAACCAAGGAGTTGTCTCTCAATCTTACGTACCTTGTCTAGGTAAACCGTCATAGGCTCGTCCTAGGGTTTGTACTTCTTGTTGGAGAAGTTGTGGAGGAGCTGGGAGTCACGCTTCACAATGAGATGCTTGATGCCGAGAGCCAAGGCATACTTGAGACTGGCGTTCATGCCTTCATATTCCGCAATGTTATTGGAGACCTTCATGTCGTGCCCGAAGCACAAGTGGACCGCATAGCGAAGCTTGTCTCCTTTTGGCAAAGTGAGCACCATGCCAACCCCCTCGCCCTGCATGGAGAAAGAACTCTCGAAGCACATGACCCAGCCGAAGGGTGCTTCATCTCTAGGCAGGGAGGATTCACCTTCGCAAGGCTCCTCTTCGCTCGGGTCTTTCCACTCCGCGATGAAGTCTACCACGGCCCCACCCTTGAAGATCGTAGTGGTGCAGAATTCAAGCTCGAAGGCTTGTTACTCGATGTTCCACTCGGCAACCCTCCCAGCGGCATTGGGGTTGTGTAGGATCTGCTCCAGAGGATAGGCATAGACAACCTTGATTGGGTGCTGTTGGAAGTAGTGGTGTAGCTTTTTGGAGGCGAAGAGGAGCACGAGGAGGATAACGCTTGCGCTCGTCCCTCGAGGGGCGCCCGCACTTGACACCGACAGAGCATGTATAAGTTCTTACGACACCTTGTGGGTGTCTGCTCACTGCTTCTTGATGCGAGAATGGCCCTCCCGCTACACCATGAGGGCCGCACTAGCTGTTAGGGCGGTGGCCACCAGGTATAGCAGAAGGCACTCGCGGGATCATGGCGCGACCATGACGGGAGGGCTTGTGAGGTACCGCATAAGGTTAAAGAAGGCCGCGTTTGCTCCAAGGGTCCATGTGAACGGAGCCGTCCTTTTCATCAACTTGAAGAATGGCGGCGCCCGCTAGCCAAATTTGGAGATGAATCTCCCACGAGAGGCGAGGCACGCCGCCAAATTCTGCATCTCCTTGAGGGTTTGGGGATGACGCATCTACTTCATGGCCTTAACCTTCTACTAGTTTGCTTCAATCCCCCGATGTGATACGAGGAAGCCCAGGAGCTTGTCAGAAGGACTTGGTCGGCCGGCGATGGATGCCAACGACGGAGGTCTCCTCTCCACGGATCTTTGATGGGGCGGGTGCTTATTTTCCTCTCCACGGATCAAGGTGCCTCCTCACACCCATCCCTCCTCTCCCTACAATTCATTTCGTTCTCCTCACGCCCTGTTCCTCTTTTTATGTTTGTGGTGCACGCATATCCACTGGATCTATGCGCTCAGTGATTCCCGAGGAGAACGCGGCCATGGCAGAGGAAAACCGACGGAACAGGCGCGGGCTCGTCCGGTAGGAGGCGGAGGAAGACCTCTTCCAGGAGCTCGTCCGGCAGCGACGGTGCCATCGTCAATGGAGGGGGAGGCGGTGGCATGGAGGCTAGGGTTTTTGGTGGGGTGGGGGATTCATCAGAGGAGAAAGGAGCCTCGCTCACGGATTCTTCTCGGTTCAACCAGCGAACGCTCCGACAGGTGGGACCATAGCGGCAGTGAGAGTGGGCTGCTCCTGCTGTTACTCCATTTTGTGTAGGTCGGCCTATTCTTCGTGGCCCAGCTTTCATATTTTTACATGCTTCACACACTCACACTGTCACACACACGTTGCATCATAAGCATTACACGATTCTTGCACCTGCTTGCGACTTTGAGATGATTTGCCAAAGTTATAGTCAACACATGGTTGTATTATAACCGATGAGTTAGGTCTACTGCCAAAGGTTCGCTTTCCTAATTGTAGATGTACATGCATAAACGGCTCCATTACTATGATATGGTAATAGTTTGAGTGAGCTGACAAATATTTTCTCATGGTTAAATTCGATGTTCCTTGCATAACAGCTCTGCTCGTCTTCTTGACGTCATTGGTTACACAAACAAAAAAAATTGTTACTCCGATATGGATTCATCATGTGTCATATACCAGTAAAAAATGTATCTCTAAGTAAGTATATTTGCCCAAAGTATACATGCGCAGTTTTCATGCAGTAGATGCAAAATGTTAGATAAATAAAAACATTGATGCCTTACTTACCTATTGACTTGCTTGCTTGCTTTGTGCCACAAAATTTCAGTGCAACCTACTAAGTTATATTTGACTTGCTGCTACTACTATGGTTTGCCGGTAATTAGGAGTATTTGTATTATTTAGTGCCAAAATGTAAGTAGGAGTATTTGTATTATTCAGTACTAGTATCCAGTGTGAAGAAATTCTACTCAGTGTTGGTCTACTACTATGGTTTGCTAGTAATTAAAGATCTATCTAGGTAATTTCTGCGTGGGTCATGCATGCTCTGTACTTTCTTTGTTAGTATTACCAAATCCATTATTCATAACAGCCCCCTCGTAGGCAACTTATGCCTTTTTTGTCTAGCTCTTTGGAGCAGTTTTATGTTTTTTAACTGCTTGAAATAACATGGTTTAGCTTGTATTTCGTGTGGTTAATTACATTTATCTTGGAGAATATGGTCCATGGAAAAAACCGGGGGTTGACAACATCTTGAGTCTCTATTCGTTTTCATTCATTTTGAGTTAAATCTGAGAGTTCTTGCAAGGGACACAATTTCCAGCATTTTATTTACCTTTCCTTCTTCCCCTCCATTATGTATTTATGTGGAATCTTTTCTATGTTAAGATGTAGCATCTTTAGATTGCATATGAGTCAGTTAGTATTTTTGATTGCACAGAAATCCGCTGACACCTCCTCTCTGCTTCCTCGGCTGCAGCGTCGCCGCTCCTCCTGTGCGTGGGCCGGTAGCGCAGGCCGAGCTTGCATGGAATGATGACCCGGCGCACGCCCTGTATTAATCAGGTTGGCGTACTGGTAGTTTCATGTTTATCCATTATCCTTTGTGTGATTCTCAAAGGATATTTGTATTCTACTGAAAAACAGTCAGGTGTTAAGCTGTGAAACTTTGAAACTTTGAGAGGGGTGTTTATATTTACCTAATCGGAAATTTGCAACGGTAGCCTGCTAGATCACATGCTGAAATAGTTCTGTGCAATCTAAATTTTGAGAGGGGTGTCTATATTTTGGTTAATCATCACTTCCTGTGTTTAGTTCATACAAGTCTATTGTGGTGTATACAAGATTTTTTTAGTTGTGTATACGTATCATTTTTTACTTTGGAAGAAGAAGGCGCGTTTTTTCTAAGACGTAGTTGTTTAGGATTCCATTTTTCTGGAAGTGGCTATTAGGGACGACTCCTTACATTAGTTGACTCCTTTTCTTTTTTTGACATGAGATTTTAATATTTTATTTAAAATACGTGGTGACAACTTATATTTTTATGTGAGTTTAGTCCTTTGCTTAAATGGTGATCTTTTTTGGAAACATGGTGATTCCTTTTTTTGGAACGTGGTGATTCTTTTAATTAGGAAGTGTTCTCGTTGTTTGTGACGGTAGGTTTAATCTCTTGCGTGCGGTGTCGTATTTCTTTAATAATAAGACATGCACTTTTAGTTTAACGAAAGGGAGACCAAAGAGAGCACATTTGTGACAATAGGTTAATCTTTTGCGTATGTGATGTTTTTTTCTTCTAGGACGTGGTGATTATAGTCTAACGAAAAGGAGATCAATGGGAGCACGTCTCCTGTAGATTCGTTTTTCTTTTCACAAGCGTAGAAGGAAAGAACAATGGGGGATGAAATATTGTGTTGTGTATCATCCCTTGTGCAGAACAGATACATAGATCACATATTCTCTTGATACATAGATCCGATGTGT
This sequence comes from Hordeum vulgare subsp. vulgare, assembly GCF_904849725.1. Classification (NCBI taxonomy): domain Eukaryota; kingdom Viridiplantae; phylum Streptophyta; class Magnoliopsida; order Poales; family Poaceae; genus Hordeum; species Hordeum vulgare. The sequence goes on along the minus strand of NC_058519.1, from coordinate 409,435,538 downwards.
AAGCTTGCACCATATATTAAATTGCACATACATGCAAACATACGCATAGTCAGAGCTGAATACACTACCATTGTTGGAGGATGAAATAGTTCTAATTTATTTATTACTTGTACATTATAATATTTGATTATATTGTATGCTTTTTTATGTTTGATTATTTTAATTACCAGGATGATCAGAAGCACCCAGAAGAAGTAGAGGACAGGACGGGAGGAGGGAACAAGAAGCTTTGTTTATCATTGATGTTATGTGTGATCAACAAAAACTTATGCTTCTCATTCAATCTTTGTCGAACTATGTTGATGTGTGATTATGCACTTGTTGGGCCCTTTTGCTGTACACCTGCACTTATAGAACTATTTTGATGTGCACTTGTGGGGCCTTGAACCTTTACGTGTAGAGGAGTCGATGGATGATGTATTGTAATTCATGTGATGTGCTACTGAAATGAAATATATACAACTAATTTGTAATATTGTACTTGTTTCTTAATGGGCCTATCCTGAGATATACATGCTTTTGACAAAATAATGCATCAGCCTAAACAATTTAGACATTTTTAATAATAAAACAGTATTGGTGGAGGCCCATGTAGACTAGATTATTGAATTGGGATGTGAAACTATGATGATTCCATTTGGTCACTAGAAATGCCATGTCAGCACAGCCAAGTCAGATCCTACGTGGCGCACACAAATGGGTAATGACCAAACGAAATTTTTGGTCAATAGAGATCTATGACCAAAATTTTAGAAAGGTCAAGTTTGTTCATTCTTGACGACCAACTGTTGACCTTGTAAATTTGGTCAAAAAAAGGTCAATAAACAACAACAATGACGAATAAATGACCAATATAGGGAGTCATAATTGACCTTATTTCTTGTAGTGCGGGGTTGAGCTTCAAATTGACTTTATGTAGATTGGCGAAAGTCTTTCTCCAAATCTTCGATGAGCGTCCTGGCCTCACGTGTCTTGAACATGATGTCATCGACATAGGCCTCGGCGTTCCTTCCTAGTTGGGGCCCCAACACGATTTGCGTTAGCCGCTGGAAGGTGGCACGAGTGCTCTATAGGCCGAAGGGCATGCTTACATAGCAGAACACTCGGCAAGGGGAGATGAAGGCCATTTTTTCCACATCCGCCGCTGACATCTTGATGTGATGTAGCCCTATAAGGCGTCCAAGAGGCACAACAAACTGCAGAAGGCTGTAGAGTCCACGATCATGTCGATGCGTGGGAGCGAGAAGGGGTCCAACACACATGCCTTGTTGAGGTTGGTGAAGTCGACGCACATCCGCTCCTTGCCACCCTTCTTGGGGACGATGACAGGGTTGGCAAGCCGCGTCGGGTGGCGCACCTCGCAGATAACCCCGGGCTCGTGCAACTTCTGCACTTCTTGAAAGATGAAGCATTGTTTCTCCTATGCTTAGCGCCGCACCTTCTGCTTGACGGAGCGCGCGTTAGGGCACATCGCCAGGTGATGCTCGATCACGTCCCCTGACACCCCGGTTAAATCGGTCTCCTTCCACGCAAACACTTCTGTGTTCGCTCTGAGGAAGGCGTTGATCGTGCTCTCTTGCTTCGGCGGAAGGTCTGTGTCGATGATGAAGGCGGGGCTTGAGTCGCTGCCATCTAACGACACCTTCTTCATCTTGGTCTGGTCCTGAGAGAACTGCAGTTTCTTTCTCATCGAGGCTACTGCGGGAAGTCCGTCGAGAGACACTGCCTCACCCCCGTCAACGACACACACAACCATAGGGGCCTTGCACGCGTGCTGGAGGCAGCTCACCACGTCCCTCTAGTCGCATTTGACTATAAGGACGTCGATACAGCCGGGGATCTTGACGATGTTGTACCCTGGATGCGTTGTCGCCATAAATTTGGCGAGCGCGGGATACCCCAAGATGGCATTGTACGGGAGGCCGATGTGCGCCACATCAAAATCAATGAGCTTGGTGCGGTAGTTGAAAGGGTACCAAAATTGACGGGGAGATGAATCCAGCCGAGAGGGGCCGCAATCTCACCGACCACCCCACAGAAGGGCCTGGTAGGCTTCAGCCGACTATAAGGCACCTTAAACGCCTCAAAAGTCGCGACAGAGATGATGTTGAGCCTGACGCCCCCGTCAATGAGGGTCTTGCTGACAGCGACACCGCTGATGGTGACGTCATGCGATATCCCGATAGGCGGGGTGCAATCCTTAGGTGCCCCATGCTCCCCCCCCCGAGGGCTGCACTCGCCCCGCGGAAGGACGGTTTGGAGTGTCGGCCATCGTCCGGGGCACGGGCTCTGCCTAGGATACATGCGTCCGCACGCTGCCCCCAGGACACCGTGCTTCCACCGCCAATTGGGGTTGTGTAGTGCTAACGCCCGTCCGGGCCAAAACTTAGGGGGGCACGCTTCATATCCCTGATGCGCAACAACGATGAGGAAGGCGGTGGACGAGGTGCCCTGGCCCCCTCCGATGACGGATGTAGGCCTGATGCGCCGGCCCTGTCCGGCATCGGTCCTAGCGTCTGCGAGTTGAGGACGGAGAGGCCTACGCACCCAGAGCAGCGCGGCACGGGTGCTCGCGTTCCCGAGGGCATTGTGAGGGAGGGGCGTGGCGCGGCCGCCGTCCTACATCTCAGGAAGGCGAGAGGAGAAAGCTCACCGCTCCAGGGCAACGGGGTCAATGGAGGCGGCTCCGCGAGTGAACTGAGCGGCCGCATGCTTGGCACGCGGATGATGAGTGTCGTTCATGGGGTCTATGAAGCCGGAGCGGAAACCGGAGCTGCAGAATGGCTGTGCACCCCTAGTTGGCTCGCCAAATGTCAAAATCGGGGCTCCGCAGACCGAGGAAGGTTTGAACTCTCGGGTGCGCTCGCTCTCCTACCCTGTTGTGCTTTTGAACCTCACGACGACTTCCCGATGACTCGATCTAAGGAAGACCAACAAGACCACATGCGAAGTTTACCCAGGTTTAAAGCCATCTTGTGGTGTAAAACCCTACTCTTGCTCGTGTGGATTGATTGAAGTCGAAGACGACTACAAAGGTGGGTTCTTACCCTAGTGGACTTGGTGAATCCCTTGTTATGGAGGTTGAGCTTCTCTTTTATACCGGCCTTGGTCCTCTTCCCCCAAAACCACACACTTGGCGGGAACGGTTACCACAGCGGCCATTTCATAAGGGGACATGACTGAAGTCCATCCTGACAAAAGTGGTGTTTGCCTGCAAAAGCTCTTCGTCGTGATGCACCGATGGGCTCGGGGGTGACCTCCGTCCTGCTGAGACCCCAGCCTTGGTCCTCTTGCACCAAATGGGAAGCCTGGGGGGTTGCTTTGGGGCCCCGCTCCCTTAGCACAAAAGCGGAAACCATCTCTGTCCGTTCTTCCTGGCACCGGTCATGTGCCGCTTGCGCAGCCCATGTCACCCACGTGAAGATGCACGGTCATGAAACCCTGCCTAGCCTCCCTTGACGAGCCCGCCCCGCGAGGGCCTCAAGGGCAGCCTCGGGACACACCTTGGTTGCGTCCTTCTCCGCACGGCCCTTGGCCTCGATTCCTCAAGGCTTGCCTCTTGAGGCGAGGGCCCTCGCGAGGGTCTTGTCGGCCGGCCTGCTGCCAGGCTGAATTGGGCTAGCGCAACGCATTGCGTCTGGGGCTGCACGCCGATGTTCCTGGGTACCCTCGGTCCCAGGGGCCCGACTGGTATAATTTGGAACACGCATGGATGCAAAAGACATGCTTGTGGGATCTGTCTTACTTCAAAGAGCTCCTTCTTCCACACAATAATAACATGATGCACACTAAAAAGAATATCAGAGAGGCCCTTTTTGGTACATTGTTCGACATAGAGGGGAAGTCAAAGGATAATCATGAGGCTAGAGTCGATTAGCAGACTCTATGTGATAGACCGTTACAAAACATGCGACAATCGAAAGGAAAGCAGAACTGGTCAAAGCCGAAGTCATGGTTAATTCTTTGGAGGAAGCTATGAGGGAAATTATCTTGTGGGCGAAAATGCACTTAATGTTCCCCGATGGGTATGCATCGAATCTAAAGAGGGAAGCATGTCTTAAAAAATGGAAAATATTTGGTCTCAAGAGTCATGATTGGCACATATGCTTGAGCGGGTAACGCCGGTGATGTTGCATGGGTTTGTTCCCGAGGATGAATGACTAGTAGTGGGAGAGCAGAGCTATTTCTTTTGTGTTCCTTGTGCGGAAGAACTATCGCCTGGCATGGTAGATGACATGGAGGAGCTGGAACCGGAGTTGCTCTGCAAGTTAGAGAAGATCATTCCATCGAGCTTCTTTAATCCAATGCACCATTTGATTTTACATCTCCCGATCAAGACAAGATTGGGGGGTGCAAAATCGTTGGTATATTGCAACTGAGAGGATGCAGAAGACACGTCGAGGAAAATTTAAAAATGAACGTAGAATTGAAGCATCGATGGCCGAGGCATTCATTATTGATGAGGTGGCAAACTTCATGACACCACACTACGAAGCGAAAAATCGTCATTTGCATAATCTGAAGCCTCGGTACAATGTTGGCGACTCTAAAAAGTTGGATCCAACCTCAGCCTATTCAAAAGGAAGCTTGCACTAGCCGGTGCTTTGAAACCAATAGCATTGGATGTCCAAGAATGGCAGGCCATTTCATTGTATATCTTCAACAACCTAACAGAAGTGCAGCCATACATCGAGTAAGTTCTCGGTACATTGTTTCGCAACTTCTAATTCCTTTGAACTTCTCCAATTCATGGATATTTGTTATAGTTTATACGTCGCCAAATTCTCATATGGAGTGGTGATCCAAAAGGATTATGTGGAAGAGTATGAGATTCTCGCAAAGCATGGAGGCGGGTATCCTGGTTTCATATCTTGGTTAATACAAACGGTAATTACCATTAGTGGACCATTTCATTTCTTGGTCTAATTTGTGGCTAACGCAACAATCCATTCGCATTAAACTTGTAGGCTAATTTAGAGTCTATGGATGCTAAATTGACTCAAGCCGCTAATGGTTTTGACTATAAGGTATGTTCATTTGAGACATACGACATCAACGGGTATTGCTTTCGAACCTTTGGCAAAGAACTATCTTTGGGAGACCGAAAATCTACAAATTGTGGTGTCTCTGCTATCGACGAAGGAGGTACCTAGTATTCTGGAAGATTTGAAGCAATTTATGAACTTCAATTCTATGGTTCGAGCCTAAGGAGACTCGAAGAACTCTTGAAGATATAGGGATAGTTGAAATCAGACAAAGCACCCATTTAGATGTTCCCGATGTCTATATTACGGCTCAACAGGCGACCCATTTTTTCTATCTACCTGGGCCTACCAAACTGATAAGATTCTGAATGGTTGGGATGTCATTTATGAAGTGCGGCCATGTGCTAGACCACCTCACCCCCCCCCCAATGAAGAGGATTACAAACATCACATTAACCGAGACACATATGAAGGAGAATTCTTCCAAGAAACACGTCTTTCCAAAAAAGTTTCAGGAACCTCTCTACTTCACCCCACAACATGGAAGTAGATAGCGACAGTGAATCCGACTTCACCCCTCAGCCGAAACAAGAAGATCTAGAACTAGAATAGGTTACTATTGTCGATGACCTCTCAATGCTTGACCGATTAAAGAAAGGCGTTCCACATGTTGATGCCGCTGAACCCGATGAGGACGTCATTCATGACGACACGCGTGATAGTGATGATGATGATGCATTTATTGATCCCGGAGCATATATACATGATCCAAACTATTATTAGTTTGTATGCATCCCAACATTAACTATGTACATATTATTATTCATGTCACATATTCAATTTTTTATGTTGTACTAATTTATTTTACTCTTTGTCATGGTAGGTGTTGAAAGATGGTGGGCGCGGGTCTAGAGCGCTTGGCGGGTGCTTCTTCATCGGCGGCCTGCGAGAGGGGTACTTCCATTCCACCCCAATATCTCGGGAGAGCATTGATAGACAGTATGGGGACACCAGCGGGCGCTTCTTCGTCGGTGTCGTTGCCCACCGGGAGAGGAGGTCGGGGAGGGAAGAATAAAGGTACATGACGTGGCCGCGTGATAGGTAGGCGGACAGCTATGCCTTCCTCGCTGACACCCCCACAGTAGATGACTGCTAGAGTGGACATGCTTGAGGTGGAGGCTACGGGGACTCCAGACCCCGTGCCTCGGGTCAACGGGCCTTCAGTCCACGAGACTCAGGTCCTAGAGGATTCATCCCATGAGACTCCAGTCCCAGAGGCTTTGGCCCACGAGACTCCAGATAGGGCTACGTCTCAGGAGACTTCCAGATGGGGTACCTGGCCTGATACGCCTAAGGGGTCGGGTGGCCATGATGATGGTGCCGGGGATTGGTTTATTAATAGTGAGGGCGAGGTGGTTGAGGGGGTCGCCATGTGCAAGCGTGGTAGTACACGGCTCCGGCCCCTGCTGGCGACCCGCGAGCAGAGGCCAGTGATTAGGCCTGATGGGGAGAAGTAAGTGCATTTACTTTTTTTTCTACATTTTCCCTTCATGTTTCTTCATATATCTAATGCATTGGCCTTTTCATATTGCAGGGGTTGGCGTCACGCCAATGGAGTCCGCAGGCCCAACATCGTCCTTGGTGTGCTTTGCCGGAAAATTTTCTCTGAGTTTGTCACGTTGCCTAATGAGGGTCAACTTTCATAGCTAGGATTAAGCTGGGAGCACTACAAGGCTTCCTAGGCACCACCGGAAGAGAGGATCGATGGTGTCTTGTGCCACACGAGGGACGAGATGGTGATCAAAAGCTTTTGGGTAATTTCTACTTTACGAAATTAGAAATTAACAATAGATAGTTATTGTACTAATTAGTATTGTCTGGTTTGACTGCAGACCTTATACAAGGGTGAGGAGGGATACGAGGAGGTTGCGGCAAAGTTTATCGATGTCGAATGCAAGCGCCTATTACAGAACTTACGTCATGAGGCTCGGCCGCAGGCTAATCGAGATTACTATTCCACGTGTGGTATTAAGAAGGACAAGCCGTCATGCCGCGAAAAGTTTCTCGTGAAGGAGCAGTACATGAAGGTAAGTACCTATTCTTAAGGCCTTTTACTTAGTTTCCTTGATTTGATTCGTAGGCGTAGCACCCAAATTTCTTTTTACTAACTTACGTGCCCCCGACATGGTGCGATGATAAGATAGATTGTTGGATGGCGTTGGTGGATGAGTGGTGCACATACCACTCGCAATTCGTCCACGAAAATGCGAAGGACCAGTGTGCTCAAATGGTTGGTGTGCCACACCATCAAGGCAGCGCCAACTTATATCAGTTCTGTCGGAACTAGGTATGTGGGTTGCTTCAGGATTCATGTAATTCATTCTTCATGCTAGCTTGAGACCTTTACTAATACTTTGTACCTCTCTTTTAGGCCACACACAATAACACAGAGGTGCCAGAGCTGTACGACTACTATGCCATGGCCCATACTGCCTCGTACAAGAAGGCCAAGGCATTTTCTGAGTCTGACCTCTATCATCTAGAAAATTTCACCAACATATCCTCCCACCACAAGCTCATGAGGTACAACGAGGAGGGGAAGGCGAGGAAAGGGGGGGAATTTAACCCGAGCCAGCATCCTTTTGATCCAGAGCTGGTGATGATAACTGGTGGCGGGAGGCCCCATGGCTCGATAGCCATTAGAGATGGACTCATACGTTGTCCTCTCACTCTCCTGGAGATCAAGACATGCCAAACGACCTCATGTCCTGAGATAAGGACTCGTCCATGGCCAGTCGATCTCGTCATGGAGGTTAGTTATACGGACTCGGATATCTTTCCTCCATTACATTGTGTGTGCGGCCATCGATGATTACAGTGCTAACAAGGAGTGGTGTTGTAGGCCGCTCTTCAGAAAGAGAGAGCGACAACCTAGGTGCTTCTGGAGGAGAGGGACCGGGTGGTGGCGGAAAAGGAACTGGCCGTAGAGGAGAAGATGACTTGGTTGTTGCACAAGGAGAGGACACATAATGAGGCGGCTTACCAGGCCATGTGCGAGCTCCTCGTGGTAAGTTTCTTCTGCATATTAGCCAAATCATGCTAGTAAATGTTCGTTTCATTACTAACTAATATGACTGACTCATCAAAACCAAATGTGCAATCTATGTGCGAGAAGACCAGTCACATCCATCCGCCGATGCGAGTCAATACTGTGGCGGGATCGGTGAGTTTCATTTGAATGAACATTAGTTACTAGTCTTAACATTTGACTGTCATCATGCTAACGAGACATTACAAATGATCTTTGGTGCAGCATAACTCCTGAGCCGCATCGGACACCCCTTCTCCAAGTGAATCCGGCCCGAGGAACCCCAATGCTTCACCTCCGTGATGAGGACGACAGTAAGTTTCATACTTAGCTTCGTACATGCTAGTTAGCCCTAATATGCCACATACTTCACTTATTTTCCCCAAAAAAATACATACTTAGCTTATTAACCTCCAAAATGATAATTATCTTATTTAGTTTATTTATGGCATAATTAGCTTAGTTAGGTCAAAAAGGATATAATAACCTTGGCTAGCTCATAAATGTCCTATACTTAGCTTATTTTCCTATAAAATGACATAATAAGCTTAGTTAGCTCCAGAATGGCATAATTACCTAAGGTAGCTCTAAAATGACACAAATAAGGAATAAGAATAAAAACAAGGAAGAGGGAAAAAAATAAAGAATAGAAGAAGAAAGATAAGAAAAAGAAAGAATAAATGCAGAAGAATGAGAAGGAAAAGGAAAAGGATAAAGAGAGAAGAAGAAGAAGAAAATATCTTCTTATTCTTCCTTTTTCTCTTCTTTCTTTTTCTCCATCTTCTACTCCTTCTTCTTCTTCTTATTCTTCTTCTTTCTTTCTTCTTATCATTTTTCTTCTCTTTCTTCTTCTTCATCATCTTCATCATCATCATCATCATCATCATCATCTTCTTCTTCTTCTTCTTCTTCTAGTATTCTTCTTCTTATTATTATTCTAACTTTCTTACGAGCATTTTTGTCGATTTGATTCACTTCATGGAAGATGGCATTGATGGAGTGCTAATGTTTGTTTTTGTTTTGATTTGCATTGATGAACAATTTGAAACTATGTATGTATATATGGATGAACTGTGTGAAACTACGTATGTATTGGTTCTTTGAATAGCATATGTGTTGTCTTGTTCAATATTTCACGATAATCTTGGATACATGGCCTATGCTTCTTTTTAAACTATATACATCATATATGTGTTGTGAAAATGCTGGGAAATAACTAAAAACGGACAAAAAATGGCAATACAGGCACTTTGCCGTCTGCCAGCGGACGGCAAAGCCCTTTGTCGTCGGTAGGCACACAACAAAGGTGCCACGTGGAACCAACCTGTGCAACCTAGGAGCACCAGGTTGTTGGAAATATTCCCTAGAGGCAATAATAAATTGGTTATTATTATATTTCCTTGTTCATTATAATCATTTATTTTCCATGCTAGAATTGTATTTATTGCAAACTCAAATACATGTGTGGATACATAGACAACACACTGTCCCTAGTGAGCCTCTAGTTGACAAGCTCGTTGATCAATGATGGTCAAGGTTTCCTATCCATAGACAAGTGTTTTCATTTGATGACGGTATCACATCATTAGGGGAATGATGTGATGGACAAGACCCAAACTATGAACGTAGCATATGATTGTGTCAGCTTATTGCTACTGTTTTCTCCATGTTAATGTATCTGTTCCTATGACCATGAGATCATGCAACTCTCAGACACCGGAGGAATACCTTGTGTGTTATCACACGTCGCAACATAACTGGGTGACCATAAAGGTGCTCTACAGGTATCGCCAAAGGTGTGTGTTGGGTTGGCATGGATCAAGACTGGGATTTGTCACTCCGTGTGACGGAGAGGTATCTCGGGGCCCACTCAGTAATACAACATCACACTAAGCCTTGCAAGCAATGTGACTAAGGAGTTAGTCACGGGATCTTGTATTACAGAATGAGTAAAGAGACTTGCCGGTAACGAGATTGAACTAGGTATAGAGATACCGACGATCGAATCTCGGGCAAGTTACATACCGAAGCATGAAGGGAACAACATACGGGATTAACTGAATCCTTCACATAAAAGTTCAACCGATTGAGATCTTCATAGAATATGTAGGAGCCAATATGGACACCCAGGTGCCGCTATTGGTTATTGACGAGAGAGTGTCTCAGGTCAGGTCTGCATAGTTCTCGAACCCGCAGGGTCTGCACACTTAAGGTTCGCTGACGTTTAGGTATAGTTGAGTTATAGGTGTCGGTAACCGAAAGTTGTTCGAAGTCTCGGATGAGATCCTGGACATCACGAGGAGTTCCGGAATGGTCCGGAGGTAAATATTGATATATAGGAAGCCTTGTTTTGGTCACCGAAAGAGTTTTGGACTCATCCTAGTGTACCGGGAGTGCCGGGAGGGTACCGGGGATCATTGGAAGGGGTGTCACGCCCCGAGGGGCCTTATTGTTGGAATTCTGCCCTAGAGGCAATAATAAATATAGTTATTATTATAATTCCTGTATCAATATAATCGTTTATTATCCATGCTATAATTGTATTGAATGAAGACTCATTTACATGTGTGGATACATAGACAAAACACTGTCCCTAGCAAGCCTCTAGTTGGCTAGCCAGTTGATCAACGATAGTCAGTGTCTTCTGATTATGAAAAAGGTGTTGTTGCTTGATAACTGGATCACGTCATTAGGAGAATCACGTGATGGACTAGACCCAAACTAATAGACCTAGCATGTTGATCGTGTCATTTTGTTGCTACTGTTTTCTGCGTGTCAGGTATTTGTTCCTTTGACCATGAGATCATATAACTCACTGACACCGGAGGAATACTTTGTGTGTATCAAACGTCGCAACGTAACTGGGTGACTATAAAGATGCTCTACAGGTATCTCCGAAGGTGTTAGTTGAGTTAGTATGGATCAAGACTGGGATTTGTCACTCCGTGTGACGGAGAGGTATCTCGGGGCCCACTCGGTAATGCAACATCACACACAAGCCTTGCAAGCAATGTGACTTACTGTAAGTTACGGGATCTTGTATTACGGAACGAGTAAAGAGACTTGCCGGTAAACGTGATTGAAATAGGTATGCGGATACCGACGATGGAATCTCGGGCAAGTAACATACCGAAGGACAAAGGAAATGACATACGGGATTATATGAATCCTTGGCACTGAGGTTCAAACGATAAGATCTTCGTAGAATATGTAGGATCCAATATGGGCATCCAGGTCCCTCTATTGGATATTGACCGAGGAGTCTCTCGGGTCATGTCTACATAGTTCTCGAACCCGCAGGGTCTGCACACTTAAGGTTCGACGTTGTTTTATTCGTATTTGAGTTATATGGTTGGTTACCGAATGTTGTTCGGAGTCCCGGATGAGATCACGGACGTAACGAGGGTTTCCGGAATGGTCCGGAAACGAAGATTGATATATAGGATGACCTCATTTGATTACCGGAAGGTTTTCGGAGTTACCGGGAATGACGAATGGGTTCCGGGAGTTCACCGGGGGGGCCCACCCACCCCGGGGAAGCCCATAAGTGTTTGGGGTGCCGCACCAGCCCTTAATGGGCTGGTGGGACAGCCGAAGAGAGGCCTATGCGCATTGGGAAGAAAATCAAAGAGGAAAGGAAAAAAAGGAGGAGGTGGGAAAGGGAAGAAGGACTCCACCTTCCAAACCAAGTAGGACTCGGTATGGGAGGGGAATCCTTCCCCCCTTGGCTCGGCCGACCCCTCGGGGGTTCTTGGACCCCAAGGAAAGGCTCCCCCCTCCCTCTCCTATATATAGTGGGGTTTTAGGGCTGATTTGAGACAACTTTTGCCACGGCAGCCCGACCACATATCTCCACGGTTTTACCTCTAGATCGCGTTTCTGCGGAGCTCAGGCGGAGCCCTGCTGAGACGAGATCATCACCAACCTCCGGAGCGCCGTCACGCTGCCGGAGAACTCTTCTACCTCTCCGTCTCTCTTGCTGGATCAAGAAGGCCGAGATCATCGTCGAGCTGTACGTGTGCTGAACGCGGAGGTGCCGTCCGTTCGGCACTAGATCGTGGAACTGATCGCGGGATAGTTCGCGGGGCGGATCGAGGGACGTGAGGACGTTCCACTACATCAACCACGTTCACTAACGCTTCTGCTCTACGGTCTACAAGGGTACGTAGATCACACATCCCCTCTCGTAGATGGACATCACCATGATAGGTCTTCGTGCGCGTAGGAAATTTTTTGTTTCCCATGCGACGTTCCCCAACAGTGGCATCATGAGCTAGGTTCATGCGTAGATGTCTTCTCGAGTAGAACACAAAAGTTTTTGTGGGCGGAGATGTGCGTTTTGCTGCCCTCCTTAGTCTTTTCTTGATTCTGCGGTATTGTTGGATCGAAGCGGCTCGGACCGACATTACTCGTATGCTTACGAGAGACTGGTTTCATCGCTACGAGTAACTCCATTGCTCAAAGATGACTGGCGGGTGTCAGTTTCTCCAACTTTAGTTGAATCGGATTTGACCGAGGAGGTCCTTGGATGAGGTTAAATAGCAACTCATATATCTCTGTTGTGGTGTTTGCGTAAGTAAGATGCGATCCTACTAGATACCCATGGTCACCACGTAAAACATGCAACAACAAAATTAGAGGACGTCTAACTAGTTTTTGCAGGGTATGCTTGTGGTGTGATATGGCCAAACGATGTGATATGATATGATCATGTTGTAATAGATAATATCGACTTGCACGTCGATGGTACGGCAACCGGCAGGAGCCATAGGGTTGTCTTTATAACTAACGTTTGTGCTTGCAGATGCGTTTACTATTTTGCTAGGATGTAGCTTTAGTAGTAATAGCATGAGTAGCACGACAACCCCGATGGCGACACGTTGATGGAGATCATGGTGTGGCGCCGGTGACAAGAAGATCGTGCCGGTGCTTTGGTGATGGAGATCAAGGAGCACGTGATGATGGCCATATCATGTCACTTATGAATTGCATGTGATGTTAATCCTTTTATGCACCTTATTTTGCTTATAACGACGGTAGCATTATGAGGTGATCTCTCACTAAAATTTCAAGACGAAATTGTGTTCTCCCCGACTGTGCACCATTGCTATAGTTCGTCGTTTAGAGACACCACGTGATGATCGGGTGTGATAGACTCAACGTTCACATACAACGGGTGCAAAACAGTTGCGCACGCGGAACACTCTGGTTAAGCTTGACGAGCCTAGCATGTGCAGACATGGCCTCGGAACACATGAGACCGAAAGGTCGATCATGAATCATATAGATGATATGATTAGCATAGGGATGCTTACCACTGAAACTATACTCAACTCACGTGATGATCGGACTTGAGCTAGTGCAAGTGGATCATGAACCACTCAAATGACTAGAGAGATGTACTTTTTGAGTGGGAGTTTAGCGAATAATTTGATTAAGTTAAACTCTAATTATCTTGAGCATAGTCTAAGTCCACTTTGAATATATTTGTGTTGTAGATCATGGCTCACGCGACAGTCACCCTGAATTTTAATACGTTCCTAGAGAAAGCTAAGTTGAAAGATGATGGAAGCAACTTTGTAGACCGGGCTCGTAATCTTAAGCTAATCTTACAAGCTGGGAAGAAGGATTATGTCCTTAATGCTGCGCTAGGAGATGAACCACCCGCTACGGCTGATCAGGATGTTAAGGACTACTCAGTAGTTCAATGTGCAGTCTTGTATGGCTTAGAACCGGGACTTCAACGTCGCTTTGAGCGTCATGGAGCATTTGAGATGTTCCAGGAGTTGAAGTTTATCTTTCAGGAGAACGCCCGGATCGAGAGGTATGAGACCTCCGATAAATTCTATGCTTGCAAGATGGAGGAGAACTCGTCTGCCAGTGAACATGTTCTCAAAATGTCTGGGTACTCAAACCGTCTAGCTGAGCTGGGGATTGAACTCCCGCAAGAAGCTATCACTGACAGAATACTTCAATCACTGCCGCCAAGCTATAAAGGCTTTGTGTTGAACTACAACATGCAAGGGATGAACAAGTCTCCCGGCGAGTTGTTTGCGATGCTGAAAGTCGCAGAGTCTGAACTCCGTAAAGAGCATCAAGTGTTGATGGTGAATAAGACCACTGGTTTCAAGAGAAACGGCAAAGGCAAGAAGGGTAAATCAAAGAAGAGCGGCAAGCCTGTTGCCAATCCGACGAAGAAACCCAAAGCTGGACCTAAGCCTGAAACAGAGTGTTACTATTGCAAGGGTATGGGTCACTGGAAGCGCAATTGCCCCAAGTATCTGGCTGATAAGAAGGCGGCCAAAGAAAAATCAGGTATATTTGATATACATGTTATTGATGTGTACTTAACCGGCTCTCGTAGTAGTGCCTGGGTATTCGATACCGGTTCTGTTGCTCATATTTGCAACTCGAAACAGGAACTGCGGAATAGACGAAGGCTGGCAAAAGATGAAGTGACGATGCGCGTGGGAAATGGTTCCAAGGTTGATGCAATCGCCGTCGGCACAGTCTCACTTCAGTTACCATCAGGATTAGTTATGAACTTAAATCAATGTTATTTAGTGCCTGCGTTGAGCATGAACATTATATCTGGATCTTGTTTATTGCGAGACGGTTACTCCTTTAAGTCAGAGAATAATGGTTGTTCTATTTCTATGAGTAACATCTTTTATGGTCATGCACCCAATGTGAGAGGATTGTTCATATTGAATCTTGATAGTGATACACACATACATAACATTGAGACCAAAAGAGTTAGAGTTAACAATGATAGCGCCATATTTTTGTGGCACTGCCGCTTAGGTCATATTGGTGTAAAGCGCATGAAGAAACTCCATGCCGATGGACTTTTGGAGTCACTTGACTTTGATTCACTTGACACGTGCGAACCATGCCTCATGGGCAAGATGACTAAAACTCCGTTCTCCGGAACAATGGAGCGTGCAAGTGACTTGTTGGAAATCATACATACCCATGTGTGTGGTCCGATGAGCGTAGAGGCATGCGGCGGATATCGTTATTTTCTCACCTTCACCGACGATTTGAGTAGATATGGTTATGTCTACTTAATGAAGCACAAGTGTGAAACATTTGAAAAGTTCAAGCAATTTCAGAGTGAAGTTGAAAACCATCGTAACAAGAAGATCAAGTTCCTACGGTCTGATCGTGGGGGTGAATATCTGAGTTTCGAATTTGGTGCTCACTTAAGACAATGTGGAATTGTTTCACAGTTGACACCGCCTGGAACACCACAGCGTAATGGTGTGTCCGAACGTCGTAATCGTACTTTATTAGAGATGGTGCGATCTATGATGTCTCTTACTGATTTGCCGTTATCGTTTTGGGGTTATGCATTAGAAACAGCTGCATTCACTTTAAATAGGGCACCATCAAAATCCGTTGAGACGACACCATACGAACTGTGGTTTGGCAAAAGGCCAAAGTTGTCGTTTCTTAAAGTTTGGGGATGTGATGCTTATGTCAAAAAGCTTCAGCCTGAAAAGCTGGAACCCAAAGCGGAAAAGTGCATCTTCATAGGTTACCCAAAAGAGACAGTTGGGTACACCTTCTATCTCAAATCCGAGGGCAAAGTGTTTGTTGCTAAAAATGGAGCTTTTCTCGAGAAGGAGTTTCTCTCGAGAGAATTGAGTGGGAGGAAGATAGAACTTGACGAGGTTGTCGAACCTCTCATCCCTTTGGATGGTGGCGCAGGGCAAGGGGAAACCTCTGTCGTTGCGACGCCGGTTGAGGAGGAAGTTAATGATGATGATCATGAAACTTCGGTTCAAGTTTCTGTCGAACCACGTAGGTCGACGAGACCACGTGCTGCTCCAGAGTGGTATGGTAATCCCGTCTTATCAGTCATGTTGTTGGACAACAATGAACCTGGAAATTATGAAGAAGCAATGGTGGGCCCAGATTCCAACAAATGGCTAGAAGCCATGAAGTCCGAGATAGGATCCATGTATGAGAACAAAGTGTGGACTTTGGAAGTACTGCCTGAGGGCCGCAAGGCTATTCAGAACAAATGTATCTTTAAGAGGAAGACGGACGCTGACGGCAATGTGACCATTTATAAAGCTCAACTTGTGGCAAAGGGTTTTTCACAAGTTCAAGGAGTTGACTACGATGAGACATTCTCACCTGTAGCGATGCTTAAGTCCGTCAGAATCATGTTAGCAATAGCTGCATTTTTCGATTATGAAATATGGCAGATGGATGTCAAAACGGTGTTCCTTAACGGTTTCCTTAAGGAAGAGTTGTATATGATGCAACCCGAAGGTTTTGTCGATCCTAAGAATGCTGACAAGGTGTGCAAGCTCCAGCGATCCATTTATGGACTGGTGCAAGCATCTCGGAGTTGGAACAAACGCTTTGATGAGGTGATCAAAGCATTTGGGTTTATAGAAGTGGCTGGAGAATCCTGTATTTACAAGAAAGTGAGTGGGAGCTCTGTGGCGTTTCTAATATTATATGTGGATGACATATTGCTGATTGGAAACAAGGTAGAGTTTTTGGAGAGCATAAAGGATTACTTGAATAAAAGTTTCTCTATGAAGGACCTAGGAGAACCTGCTTACATTCTAGGCATTAAGATCTACAGGGATAGATCGAAACGCCTGATAGGACTTTCACAAAGCACATACCTTGCTAAAGTTTTGAAGAGGTTCAAAATGGAACGGTCCAAGAAAGGGTTCTTGCCAGTTTTACAAGGTACGAGATTGAGTAAGACTCAGTGCCCAGCAACTGATGAAGATAGAGAGCATATGCGCTCCGTCCCCTATGCTTCAGCCATAGGTTCTATCATGTATGCAATGCTGTGCACTAGACCGGATGTTAGCCTGGCCATAAGTATGGAAGGTAGGTTCCAGAGTAATCCAGGAGTGGATCACTAGACTGCGGTCAAGAATATACTGAAGTACCTGAAAAGGACTAAGGAGATGTTTCTCGTGTATGGAGGTGATGAAGAGCTCGCCGTAAAAGGTTACGTCGATGCAAGCTTTGACACAGATCCGGATGACTCTAAGTCGCAAACCGGATACATATTTATTATTAATGGGGGTGCGGTAAGCTGGTGCAGTTCCAAGCAAAGCGTCGTAGCAGATTCTACATGTGAAGCGGAGTACATGGCTGCCTCGGAGGCGGCTAAGGAAGGTGTCTGGATGAAGCAATTCATGACGGATCTTGGAGTGGTGCCAAGCGCACTGAATCCAATAACTTTGTTCTGTGACAACACGGGTGCCATTGCCCAAGCAAAGGAACCACGGTTTCACAAGAAGTCCAGACACATCAAACGACGCTTCAACCTCATCCGCGACTACGTCGAAGGGGAGGACGTAAATATATGCAAAGTGCACACGGATCTGAATGTAGCAGACCCGCTGACTAAACCTCTTCCACGGGCAAAGCATGATCAACACCAGAACTATATGGGTGTTAGATTTATTACAATGTAATTCGCATGATGATGTCAGGACTAGATTATTGACTCTAGTGCAAGTGGGAGACTGTTGGAATTATGCCCTAGAGGCAATAATAAATATAGTTATTATTATAATTCTTGTATCAAGATAATCGTTTATTATCCATGCTATAATTGTATTGAATGAAGACTCATTTACATGTGTGGATACATAGACAAAACACTGTCCCTAGCAAGCCTCTAGTTGGCTAGCCAGTTGATCAACGATAGTCAGTGTCTTCTGATAATGAACAAGGTGTTGTTGCTTGATAACTGGATCACGTCATTAGGAGAATCACGTGATGGACTAGACCCAAACTAATAGATGTAGCATGTTGATCGTGTCATTTTGTTGCTACTGTTTTCTATGTGTCAGGTATTTGTTCCTTTGACCATCAGATCATATAACTCACTGACACCGGAGGAATACTTTGTGTGTATCAAACGTCGCAACGCAATTGGGTGACTATAAAGATGCTCTACAGGTATCTCCGAAGGTGTTAGTTGAGTTAGTATGGATCAAGACTGGGATTTGTCACTCCGTGTGACGGAGAGGTATCTCGGGGCCCACTCGGTAATGCAACATCACACACAAGCCTTGCAAGCAATGTGACTTACTGTAAGTTACGGGATCTTGTATTACGGAACGAGTAAAGAGACTTGCCGGTAAACGTGATTGAAATAGGTATGCAGATACCGACGATCGAATCTCGGGCAAGTAACATACCGAAGGACAAAGGGAATGACATACGGGATTATATGAATCCTTGGCACTGAGGTTCAAACGATAAGATCTTCGTAGAATATGTAGGATCCAATATGGGCATCCGGGTCCCGCTATTGGATATTGACCGAGGAGTCTCTCGGGTCATGTCTACATAGTTCTCGAACCCGCAGGGTCTGCACACTTAAGGTTCGACGTTGTTTTATGCGTATTTGAGTTATATGGTTGGTTACCGAATGTTGTTCGGAGTCCCGGATGAGATCACGGACGTCACGAGGGTTTCCGGAATGGTCTGGAAACGAAGATTGATATATAGGATGACCTCATTTGATTACCGAAAGGTTTTCGGAGTTACCGGGAATGACGAATGGGTTCCGGGAGTTCACCGGGGGGGCCCACCCACCCCGGGGAAGCCCATAAGTTCTTGGGGTGCCGCACCAGCCCTTAGTGGGCTGGTGGGACAGCCCAAGAGAGGCCTATGCGCATTGGGAAGAAAATCAAAGAGGAAAGGAAAAAAAAAGAGGAGGTGGGAAAGGGAAGAAGGACTCCACCTTCCAAACCAAGTAGGACTCGGTTTGGGAGGGGAATCCTTCCCCCCTTGGCTCGGCCGACCCCTTGGGGCTTCTTGGACCCCAAGGCAAGGGTCCCCCCTCCCTCTCCTATATATAGTGGGGTTTTTAGGGCTGATTTGAGACAACTTTTGCCACGGCAGCCCGACCACATATCTCCACGGTTTTACCTCTAGATCGCATTTCTGCGGAGCTCGGGCGGAGCCCTGCTGAGACGAGATCATCACCAACCTCCGGAGCACCGTCACGCTGCCGGAGAACACTTATACCTCTCCGTCTCTCTTGTTGGATCAAGAAGGCCGAGATCATCGTCGAGCTGTACGTGTGCTGAACGCGGAGGTGCCGTCCGTTCGACACTAGATCGTGGGACTGATCGCGGGATAGTTCGTGGGGCGGATTGAGGGACGTGAGGACGTTCCACTACATCAACCGCGTTCACTAACGCTTCTGCTGTACGGTCTACAAGGGTACGTAGATCACACATCCCCTCTCGTAGATGGACATCACCATGATAGGTCTTCGTGCGCGTAGGAAAATTTTTGTTTCCCATGCGACGTTCCCCAACACTTATGGGCTATGTGAGGATACAAACCAGCCCCTAGTGGGGTGACATAAGCTCCCACTAAGGCCCATAAGGTTTGAGAGGCAAAAAAACCCGAAGGTGGAAAAGGTGGAAAGGGTTTCCAAGTGGAAAGGAGGAATCCTACTCCTAGTAGGATTGGAGTAGGACTCCTCCACCTCCAATTTCGGCCAAACCTTGAGGGTTTGAGGCTTCCTCCTCCCCTCCCTCCGTACTATATATACTAGAGGTACTGAGGGTTTTTGAGAAAAAGGAAAAACAGCCATGTGCTGCCCTCTCTCTATATCCGTTTCTCCTCTAGTCTAGTTTCAGCGGTGCTTAGGCGAAGCTCTCCTGGAATAGCTCCACCATCACCACCACCAAGCCGTTGTGCTGGAGAACTCATCTACCTCTCCGCCCCACTTGCTGGATCAAGAAGGCGGGGATCGTCATCGAGCTATACATGTGCTGAATGCGGAGGAGCCATCCGTTCGGCACTAAATCGGGATGGATCGTGATGGGATCGCGGGACGGGTCATGATGAGATCACGGGACGGGCTGCGATTTGGATCGCGAGGATGTTCCACTACATCAACCATGTTGTATACTCTTCCTCTTAGCGATCTACAAGGGTATGTAGATGCACTCTCCCCTCTCATAGATGATCATCACCATGGATAGTTATTGCGTGTGCGTAGGAATTTTTTGTTTCCCATGCAACGTTCCCCAACACAGGTGTGACCCATTTGGTTATTTTGCTGTCAGTTGGAAGACGGCAAACTTCAAAGATACACTTGGCAGGCGGCAAAGATGGAGGCACGAGTGACGTGCAGCCACAAGACAGTTGACGTCAAAGGGCAGATGGCAAAGGCAAGTCTTCGTTGTCGTCAGCAGGTAGACGACAAAGGTTGTCTTTAGCCACCTAACGGGGATAACAACTATACTTTGTCGTCTATCACCTTTGTCATTAGCTTGGGTAGGAAGAACCTTTGTCGTCGGCTTGGGTAGGAAGACCGACGGCAAGCACCTTTGTCGTCTGCTATGGTTTTGCAGACGGCAAAGTAGCTGATTACCGTGACTTACAGTTCTGCAAGTAGGGCCAACGGCCAGCCGATGGCAAAGGTGTTTGTTGTCTGATAACCGAAAAGTATAGGGGATCGCAACAGTTTTTGAGGGTAGAGTATTCAACCAAATTTATTGATTAGACACAAGGGGAGCCAAAGATTATTCTCGAGTATTATTAGCTAAGTTGTCAATTCAACCACACCCGAAAGACTTAATATCTACAACAAAGTATTTAGTAGCAAAGTGGTATGGAAGTAACGGTAACAGTGGCAAAGTAATAGTAGCAGTTTTGTAGTGATTGTAACAATAGCAACGGAAAAGTAACTTAGCAAAGACCAATAAGTGGAAAGCTCGTAGGCAATGGATCAGTGATGAATAATTATGTCGAATGGTATTCATCATGCAAGAGTCATAACATAGGGTCATACGGAACTAGGGTATATTAACTACCCTCCCGTCGAAGCGAGGTCCTAATGGAAAGTAAGGTATATTAAGGCCTCCTTTTAATAGAGAACCGGACCAAAGCATTAGCACTTAGTGAATACATGAACTCCTCAAACTACGGTAATCACCGAAAAGAATCCCAGTTATTGTCACCCTGGGGGATGCGGATCATAACTCATAATAGGTGTATATAACATGCAAGATAGGATCAAGAACACATATATATTCATGAAAACACATTAGGTTCAGATCTGAAATCATGGCACTCGGGCCATAGTTACAAGCAGTAAGCATAGCAAAGTCATAGCAACATCAATCTCAGAACATAGTGGATACTAGGGATCAAACCCTAACAAAACTAACTCGATTACATGATAGATCTCATCCAACCCATCACCTATCCAGCAAGCCTATGATGGAATTACTCATGAACGACGGAGAGCATCATGAAATTGGTGATGAAGGATGGTTGGTGATGACGACGTCGTCGATTTCCCCTCTCCGGAGCCCGAATCAGACTCCACATCTATCGAATTTCAGGCTCCGCAAAACCCTAAATATTCGAAATCAGGGGTGTGTTCAAAGATCGCTCTCGGGCTCACCTCACCTAGCTCGCTACTCGGTGGACAAGGCAGAGAACCCACTCGATGGTGATGAACACGGCAGTTTACCCAGGTTTGGGCCACTGAGAAGCGTAATACCCTACTCATACTTTGGTGGATTACCTCTCTTGGAGGTGGGGGATGAACTAGTACAGTGCTCGGGAGCCTCTGTAGGCTGGGTCGCTTTGTGTGGTGCTAGTGGGTGAACGAATGAATCGGATCCCCCCTCTACCAAGTAACCTACTCTTTATATATAGTGGCGGGCCCGATCCTCTTCCCTTATTGCTTCGGTGGGAAGGGATCCCTCAAGGGCCAATTTCAAAGGGGGATAGGGGAACATGCTCTCCCTGTCGAAAAGTAATCTTCGCCTGCAAAGTGGCTACCGGCGCGGCAGGGGCTGGTTCAGGGATGACGTCCCTCCTGCCGAACCATAATACCCTACTCCTGTTTTGATGGATTACCTCTCTTGGAGGTGGGGATGAACTAGTACAGTGCTCGGGAGCCTCCGAAGGCTGAGTGGCTTCGTGTGGTGCTAGTGGGTGAACGAATGAATCGAATCCCCCTCTAGGAAGTAACCTACTCTTTATATATAGTGGCGGCCCCGGTCCTCTTCCCTTATCGCTTCGACGGGAAGGGATCCCTCAACGACCAATTTCTAAGGGGGACACGGGAACATGCTCCCCTTGTCAAAAAGTAGTATTCGCGTGCAAAGTGGCTACCGGCGCGACACGGGCTGGTTCAGGGATGACGTCCATCCTGCCGGCGGGCGGAGGTGGCCTTGTTGCACGAGAATGTAAACCTTTTGGAGATGCCTTAGAGACCTGCACGCGTCCTTGCCCCGTTTGCACTAAAGGGGAAGCTGCACCGTCCTGTTGTCTAATACTCGCTTGTCCTTCCCCTATGTCATCCTTAACTCCTGATGCTGAGCCTCGCCTAGGAATATCCGCTGCTCCGGAGGGGTCCTGAGGAGGCCCCCCGCGGGTCTTGATACTGTTCCTCCTCGCGAGGCTTGGTCCCTCGCAAGGGACTTGCCTTGAGTGATGCCGGGCTTTCTAGTTTTCGGTCAATGAAGTGGGACGGCCTTGGGCCGCAGGAAGGCAGGTCTGGGTACCCCCATTCCCAGAGCGCCGACAATATCCCCCGGGCCCAAGGCGCGCCGGGGTTGGCTTCTCGGCGAATCCTTGAGGGCGGCCTGAAGCGTCGCGGGCCCTAATTTCATGTGGGCCAGGCGGGACACGTGTCCAGCAGCCATGTGGTGACACTCTTGCTCCTCGAGGCGTCCGAGTTGTGCCAGGCTACGATGGCACGATCTCCAAGAACCGTGCATGCTATCATTGTTCTCATTGAATGGCGTCGGTGCGGCCTGACCATACCCAACGGTACGCAAGTGAAGCAACATGGGCGGCAACGCTCCAGTAGGCCCACCTCACGACCCTCGTGGGGCGCGCGACGCCCGCGCTCCCGCAACGCCCGCGCTCCAGCGACGGTTGGTGGCGGCGGTTCGCCTATAAATCTGCCCCGCCCTGGATAGGGGGGCATTGCGATCTTGAGCTTCCTCCTTGCTTTCTCTGCTCTGTCGAGAAATCCTCTTCTCCTCTTTGTTTCTCTGTCTTCCATGGCGTCTCCGGGTGGCGAACTTGGCAGGGGGAAGCGCGCGGCTCTGTCCGCGCCCCCATCCTCCCCCGGGTGCAGCGGCGGAGGGCCCTCGGGTTCTCAGCGCGTCCGTTACTGCTGGGCTTTGAGCGATGAGTAAGTCCCTCGTCTGCATCTCCTTTCCTTGTCGTCTCGTCTGCTGCTTGCGGGCTGATCTTTCCTTTGCTCCAAAGTGCCTTCAGCCAAGAAGCTCAAGCTGGGCGAGCTTCAGGAGGAGGTGGAGGGGCTGAGGGTTCAGCTCGGGAGTGCTGAGGCCGCCCGCCAGGGCAAGGCGGAGGTCAAGGCGGAGCTGGCGTCGCTGCAGCAACAGATCCAGGAGGCGACCGATGCCACTCAGGCTGCCCAGGACGAGGCCGCGTATGCCCGGATGATAGCGTCCCAGCGCGCCAAATAGTTTGAGGGCGTTGTCGGCAAGGCGGCGGCACGACGCGCCGATTCGTGGGGGGCCCCTATCCTGCCAAACGTGAGGAGCGACGGGGGCTACCTCACCTTCTTCCAGAAGATAGTGGAGACGGTGGAGGCTGGCGTCTCCCGCGTGGAGGAGGACAACACGTCCGGCGCGCGCGAGCTTTTGGGCCTTGCCTTGACGATCATCTTCTCCAACCTACGTCGCCTCGTCCCGGAGCTCGATCTCCGGCGCGTCATCGAGCCGGTGCCTGCTGAGTCCCGACGTCTTCTTCGGGACGAAGTCCGCTAGTGTGTGGACTCCCTGGTGGAGCGGTATGTCCAGGTGCCCGTCCCCAGTGAGGAGGAGGGATCCAACGCCGAGCCTGCTGGCGCTAAGGGCGACGTCGGCGACCTCTCCCCCTAGGCGCCTCCCAGCTTCCGTTTCCTTCCCGTGTAATATAGGATCAAGAAATCTGCCCTGTTGGGCGTTAAACTTTTGTTCGTTACCTTCGTCATTCTATGTTTTCCCTTTCGCTCTTGAATTGATGGTTTGCTCGCTGGTGGTCATCGCAGCTTGGCTTCAAAGCTCATGGCCCGTCGCTGCCCAAGCCATTGCTTGCGGATAATGGCGTTCAGGGCCCTCAGGAGGTCCCGTCCTCCTGAGGCACCGCTCGTGCCGCTGCATGCTTGGTCGATGGCCTCGATCCTCGTCGCAGCTGAATCCTTAGGCCATGCATCCCTTCGTTAGTATGCGCGTCTTTAATTTATTATTAATTTGGCGTGAAACCAAATGACCCCCGTCTGGGTCTGCGGGGTACTTAGCTCGTGGGTTTGCGCCGGTCCCGTCGGTGGTTCCTCTTGAGCTTCTCTTGCTTTGTAGGTGGGATGGGTTGGAGATCCTATCGTCACTCTATGTCTGCAGGTCCTGGTCCCGCACTATGTCCGGTGAGGTTCGGGAGCCCCCTTTAGCGCTTGAGTGATTCCTCTTTCCGTTCCTTTGGTCATCGCCCCAGGATGCCCTGAGGCCTCCTGAGACTCTTTATGGTGGTATCGTGCTTCGGCCAGACCCCCGAGCGGGGGTTGATCACTGAAAATGTTTGCCCCTGGGATAGCAAGTCCTTGATTTCGCTCCTTACCCCCTATGGGCGCTGCGGAGCATGCAGCTCCTCAGAAAATCCATAAAGAGGGGCATCAAAACTGAGAAAGTGCAAGAGAAAATCCCCCCCCCCCTTTTCTTTTTCAAATATCAACTTTCCAAATCGACAAATTTAAGTCCGGCAGAACATAGTTCAAGATCCAGGAAGAAACAAGCAATCGCCGCATCCGGCACCTAGGCTGGCATAGTAATTGGTGGACTATGCGGGTTTCCTTGCCAGTTGCACGCATAGTCATTGGTGGACAGAGTTGATTGCCTCCATCTTCCCCTAACGCGGAGCGTAGGGCTTCCATTAGGCGTGGGATGGACCCCTTCCGGGTCCTCGGGGGGCCTGGGCGTATACATCCTCGGCTCGTTATTATGTGAGAGTGTCACGGTGGGGGTGCATCTGGGAGGTCGCGAGGATGCTTTGGCCTCGCGAGTGTCCCTACCCCCGAGGTATAGGCGCCTGATTCCGGAAGTCATTGGTGGACTGTATTGATTGCCGCCGCCCTCTCCCCAGCGCGGAACATAGGGCTTCCACTAGGCGTGGGGTGGACCCCTTCCACGTCCTCAGGGGGGCCTCGGCGTACACAGCCTCGGTTCGTTATTACAAGAGAGTGTCACAGGATGAAGTAGGTTCCGGAAGGATTAAAGGACGATGCACAGGTGCGATGGGTTGATGCAGGTCCTACGCGCTACTTCCCTTGAGACCGGTTGAGGGATTTTCTATTGCTCTACGTTGGCAGGTCCCAGTCCTGCACATTTCCCTACCGCGGTGAGGAGCCTCATGGGGCAAGGCCCGGGTTCCCATGATACCGGCCGAATGTGCCTAGACGGTACCAGGGTGGCCAAGTGGCTTTTTGACTGGTAAGGCTCCTGCGGCGCGATGCCCAGGAGCCCCCGTTAACGTTCGAGCGGCTCTGCGTCGCCAAGATCTACTCTCGCACATTTCCGAACCGCCGTTGCATGCGACCAAATGAACGGACGCAACTACGGGGTCAGGCCCTGCCACCCCTGATAACGACCGAATGTTCGTGGAAGATATCAAGGGTGGCAGGTGGCCTTATGACCGGTAAGGCCCCTGAGGCGCAATGCTCAGGAGCCCCCTTTTGACGCTCAAGCGGTCCCTGATACGTCTCCAACGTATCTATAATTTTTGATGGTTTCATGCTATTATCTTGTCAAACTTTGGATATTTTGTATGTCTTTTATATATTTTTTGGGACTAACTTATTAACTCGGTGACAAGTGCGAGTTCCTGTTTTTTCCATGTTTTTGACCCCTTTCAGAGGAGAATTTGAAACGGAGTCCAAACGGAATAAAATCCCTGAAAAGAATTTTTCCGTAACGAAAGAAGATCAGGAGACTTGAGAGCCAAGGCAGGGGGTCCCCAGGGGCCCCACAAGCCCCCACCCCGCGGCCAGGGGGAGGCCGCGGCCCTCAGGCTTGTGGGCCCCCTGGACCTCCTTTGCCCTAGGTTTTGCGCCTATATATCCCCAAAAATTCCACAAAAAATCACGAGATCATCAAAAGTACTTTTCCGCCGCCGCAAGCTTCTATCTCCGCAAGCTCCCATGTGGGGCACGTTCTGGTGCCCTGCTGGAGGGGGGATTCGGACACGGAGGGCTTCTTCATCAACACCATGACCTCTCAGATGATGCGTGAGTAGTTCACCATAGACCTACGGGTCCATAGCTAGTAACTAGATGGCTTCTTCTCTCTCTTGGATCTTCAATACAAAGTTGTCCATGATCTTCATGGAGATCTGTCCGATGTAATCTTCTTTTGCGGTGTGTTTGGCAAGATCCGATGAATTGTGGATTTATGATTAGATTATCTAAGAATCTTATTTGAGTTTCTTCTGATCTCTCTTATGCATGATTTCATATCCTTGTAATTCTCTTCGAGCTGTGGGTTTTGTCTGGCAAACTAGATCTATGATTCTTGCAATGGGAGAAGTGCTTGGTTTTGGGTTCATACCGTGCGGTGACCTCACCCAGTGACAGAAGGGGTAGCGAGGCACGCATCATGTTGTTGCCATCAAGGGTAAAAAGATGGGGGTTTCATCATTGGTTTGAGATTATCCCTCTACATCATGTCATCTTGCTTAAGGCGTTACTCTGTTCGTCATGAACTCAATACACTAGATGCATGCTGGATAGTGGTCGATGTGTGGAGTAATAGTAGTAGATACTGAAAGTATCAGTCTACTTGTCTCGGACGTGATGCCTATATGTATGATCATTGCTTTAGATATCGTCATGACTTTGCGCGGTCCTATCAATTGCTCGACAGTAAGTTGTTCACCCACCGTAATACTTCCTATTTTGAGAGAAGCCTCTAGTGAACACTATGGCCCCAAGGGTCTACTCCACACCATATTTTCAGCCTTACACTTTTTACTTCGTTGCACTTTCCGCCTTCAGATTATACTTTGCAAACAATCTTGAAGGGATTGGCAACCCCTTTATAGCGTTGGGTGCAAGCTCTTTTGTGTTTTGCGCAGGTACTCTAGACTTGACGAGATTCTCCTACTGGATTGATACCTTGGTTCTCAAACTGAGGGAAATACTTACTACTCCTGTGCTGCATCACCCTTTCCTCTTCAAGGGAAAAACCAACGCAAGCTCAAGAGATGACAGAAGGATCTCTGGCACCACTGCCGGGGAAGGACTTTTGTTACCTTAGCAGTCCCCATCTCATCCTAGTTATTGTGGCACTGGGAAGCCGCGTGGCCTCCCCAGCTCCCGCGCCGGGGCATCGTGCACCTGCCGGAGACCCCGGGCCGGGGGGTAGATCATGTGAAGATACAAGCATGGCAAGATGTCAGGTGGCCGAATGGATGCAAGAGAAGTTATAGAGACATGAGTAAATGATATGATGGGCAGGGGTATCCCGTGAACACTTGTAGTTCCTGCGGTCAGCAGGCACTCCCTAGAGTAGTGAACCCAAAAAATTACCACACATAGCTTCTTCGCATATGAGGGGCGCCTCGTGAGGCCCGGTCCTCGGCGCCTGCACCGGCTCCGTGGTTGCCGCGGTGGCCCGCGCAGCTTGTGTCTCGTTGCTTCGTATGACTTGTCCTCTTGAGGCCTGGGGTCCGGCGCTTCGCAGTTCCCCCGCGGGGGCGGCGGCTGGCATCATGCCCCGCGACCTGGGGGCAGGGGCCTCCAGGGCATTCCTTACTCCTGAGGAGAATAGGCTCCTGGGGTGGACGCTTGAGGCTCTTCTTTGTCGAGAGGGTCAGGTGGTATCGCATACTCCGGTACGTAAGGCTCCATGTAGGCTTTCGATCGACCTCTAAATCCATTTAGCAGTGCGACAGTGGCGGTCTCTCTCAGCGGCGGAGGGGGATCCTCCCGGCCGTTTTTATCAAATATCTTCGTGCGGTGGGCCTGCGCGCAAAGTCGCTTGTTCCTGTTGCCGCCGTCGGTTTGCCCTGGTGTTGCCCGGTGCACACTCCCCCCTTGGTGCCCTGGCGTGTCTCTGTTGCCGTAGTTCGCCCGTGCCGATGCCTCCGCCACCTGCTGGCTGGGCCTGAGGGAGTGCTCCCGCCGGGCTTCCCCGGGTTGTCGGGGGCTGACCTGGCTTGGTGATGCACGTCGGTGTGTGCATCGAATGTCCTGCCATTCCCTTCGCGTCCCTGGCGGCTTCCGGCATGTTGCGCCTCGAGGCCGGTCGCCAGAATCTGGAGGAGGAAGAGGGCGGCATGTGACACGTCTCTCTCAGCCCCGTCTAGCACCGATGGCCCCCCGCCGCTTGCAGGTCCAAGGGCCGATAGGGGGTGCGAGCCCCCGGTGCCTGTCTCCTGTGGTTTTGAAGAAGAGTGGGGTCGGATGGCCTTCTGGGCGATGGCGATCAGCTCCATGACGTGGTCCGCCTAGGCATCAAAGCCCCCTGCATCGGTCGCTGGCGGAGCATCTCGCTTGCCATCTGCAGCGCATCGTGCGCGCTGAGGTCCCCCCAAGTTGATGCGGCGTGTCGTGGATGCCGGGGGTGCCTCCCAGCCGACGTGCACCTGGGTGGAGCTGGTGGTTGCGGCGGCGAAGATGATGCTGACGATCTGGTACGAGCCGTCCGGTACCATAACGCCGTTACACGTGCTTTCGGCCGCCGTGGTATGACGGCTAGAAGCCATCTCGACGAGGCTCGAGGAAGCTTGTTGGGCACCGGCCATCGGAGCAGTGGGGCTTAGGGAAGATGAAACCCAGAGAAGACCTTGACACGCCCCCTACCTGGCGCGCCAAATGTTAGATTTCGGGCTCCGCAAAACCCTAAAGATTCGAACTCAGGGGCGTGTGCGAAGATCTCTCTCGGGATCACCTCACCTAGCTCGCTACTCGGTGGACAAGGCAGAGAACCCACTCGATGGTGAGGAACACATAGAAAACGAAAGTTTACCTAGGTTCAGGCCGCTGAGAAGCATAATACCCTACTCCTGCTTTGGTGGATTACCTCTCTTGGAGGTGGGGGTGAACTAGTACAGTTCTCAGGAGCCTCTGGAGGCTGGGTGGCTTTGTGTGGTGCTAGTGGGTGACCGAATGAATCGGATCCCCCCTCTACGAAGTAACCTACTCTCTATATATAGTGGCAGCCGCGGTCCTCTTTCCTTATCGCTTCGGCGAGAAGAGATCCCTCAATGGCGAATTTCAAAGGGGGGCAAGGGAACAAGCTCCCCCTATCGAAAAGTAGTCTTCGCTTGCAAAGTGCATACCGGTGCGGCAGGAGCTGGTCCAGGGATGACGTCCATCCTGCCGGCGGGTGGAGGTGGCCTTGTTGCACCAGAATGGAATCCTTTGGGAGATGCCTTGGAGACCTGCGTGCGTCCTTGCCCCCGTTGCACTAAACGGGAAACTGCATCGTCCTACTGTATGCTGCTTGCCTGTCCTTCCCCTGCGTCATCCTTGACTCCTGAGGCCGGGCCTCGCCTCGGATCATCTGCCGCTCTAGAGGGCCTTGAGGAGGCCCCCCGCGGGTCTAGATACTGTTCCTCCTCGCTAGGCTTGGTCCCTCGCGATGGCCTTGATACGTCCAAAATGCATCACTATTTTGCATCATAATTTATCTCTATTCATTCGTATATTTCACTTTATGATGATGTACTTATGATGTTTTGGCTTATTTTACACAGTTTTCAACTTTCCAGTGCCGAAACAGCATACATAGGATTCAGCAGAGAAAATAGCACGAAGAGTTAAAATATCAGAACATCTCCAATTGAGTTGAAATGTTGAGCGAAGAAGTTTCCGAACGGGTCCCAAAGACAGGCAATAGAAGGGCCGGAGGGGGGCCACAGGTCACCCAGGCGACCTGCTGGCGCCCCCCTAGGCCATGCTAGGAGGCCGCCTCAGTGACGGGCCCCACCCCCGGCACTCTCCTTTGGCCAATATGTCCCTCTTGACCTAAAAATTCCGGAGACAAAAGAGTTTTCGCGATTCCGCCGCCGCTCCGCGGTGAAAACCTACACAGAAGAAAAGACCTTTCCGGCAGGCAGATTCCGCCACGGTGAACTCCTCCCAAAAGGGGAGATCGTCCTCATCATCATCACCATCATCACGGCATCATCCAGATCATCATCGCCATCATCACCAACACCAACACCATCTCCATCTTCATCCCATCTACTTCACCATTGCAATCGGAGTTGTACCTTGCACTATTCATCCCCTCTACTCTACCGATGTTGATTACTCTTTTGTGGTGAATGCTATGGAGTTATGTTGGAGGATTATTGTTATGACCAGATTGATAATCATATTTTCATCACCTCTGATCATGATCTCTTTTATGTCTTGTGAGTAGTTCCATTAGTTCTTGAGGACATGGGAATAGCCTAGATGCTAGTAGTCGTATGATGTTGAAGTAATATGTGTTGATTGATATTTAAGTTATGGTGTTATTCTTCTAGTGGTGTTATGTGAATGTCAACTAGATAACACTTCGCCTTTTTAAGGACCTAGGGGGATGCATCGTGTATAAAGAATGCTTATGGTGGGTTGTCGGAGTGACAGAAACCTGAACCCAGTTTGTATACTTTTGCACGAGGGAGTATTGGATCCTAAAGCTTATTGCTATGGTTAGGCTTTGCCTTAATTTCTCTCTTTTATTTGTGGATGCTTGCAAGAGGGATTAATCATAAGAGTGTACTTGTCTTGGCCTAGACGATGCACTAATTAAGATCCACCCACATAACACTTATCAATACAAAACATAGTACTAGACGAAATATGACAAAAGCACTTGACTATCTCTCCCGTGTGTCCTCAGGATCGCCTTAGTCTTTATAAGTTTAGTCCCACAGCTTATCCTTTGTTTTAAAAAGTATTGGGAAACTTGCTGCACCTCGGTACCATGTACTTTACTTGCATTTATTTCCTTGTTGCTTATACTAGAAAACCCATAAAAAGCTACCTTTTAGTACTTGCATATATTCCTTGCTCAAGATCACTTGTCAATACCTTCTAGTCCTCGTTGGGTTCGACACTCTTACTTACGAAAAGGATACGATAGATCCCCTACACTTGTGGGTCATCAATACCATTTTCTGGCGCCGTTGCCAGGGAGTGTAACGCTATTGGTAAGTGAAATTGGTAAGGAAACCTTTACAATGTACATGCTGTTTTTGTTTTACTGTTTCCACCTTTTGTCTGTATGGACAACTCTGCTCTTGGTTTTTTGCTTGTGGGGAACCGCAACAATGCTATTGTCGTGGAGAGGCCTTCCCCACCTACTGAAATTGTTCCTTTTAAAATACCAACGAGTATTATTGATTGTGTTTTGGCTAATCGATACGCAGGAGATAGACATCCACGTGAACACTTGACATATCTTTCACAACTATGCTGCTTATTTAAACTCGCAGGTATATCGATGGATTTTGTTCTGAGAAAGTTATTCTCTCTATAATTAAAAGATAAGGCTTTTGATTGGTATAGGCTTCTTGATGACTCTCATTTACTAAATTGGCAAGATCTTATGCCTCTCTTTTATGCAAAGTTTTATCCTCTTCATGAAATACATCGAGACATGAACTATATTTATAACTTTTGGTCTCGTGATGGAGAAAGCATCGCTCATGCTTGGGGGAGATTGGAATCCTTAATGCTCAAATGTCACAATCATGAGCTCTCCAAAGAAATTATTCTTACATATTTTTATGCAAGGCTTTCTCGTCAAGATAAAGAGATGCTTGATGCTTCCTCTAGTGGGGCATTCTCCAACAAAAGCACTGAAGCTAAATGGGATCTTGTTAAAAGTATCTAGAAGGACACTGAAGACTGGGAGATTGACAAAGGTATTGAACCCGTTATAAATTACGAACGTGATTACATTGAGAGCTATGTGAAAATTGATTACTTTAGTACCTTTTGTGCTAAGATTGGTCTTGATTCCCAGCTTCTAATTGATTTTTGCAAAGACTTTGCCTCTCATATTGACTCCTCTGAGAAGAAGGATCAACACCATAAACCTTATAAGGATTTACCCGTTGATATTAATGTTGTTGACCCTATCTTGCCTGCAGTTGAATATGAAAAGCCCCCTTTTCCCGCAAGGATGAGGGAGCATTCTTTTGTCACACGCATCCTGATAAAAGTGAAAGAACGACTCATGAGCATGAGGACCTAATTAAATTCGATCCTCAAGTTGCATTAGTCAAGGATCTTGTTACTAGTAATATTGATGATTCCAATATAAATTTTTGTGTTGTTTCCACTAACTTTGTTACAGCCCAGAATAAAGGCCCAATTTCAGGTA
This sequence comes from Hordeum vulgare subsp. vulgare, assembly GCF_904849725.1. NCBI lineage: Eukaryota > Viridiplantae > Streptophyta > Magnoliopsida > Poales > Poaceae > Hordeum > Hordeum vulgare. The sequence continues at coordinate 409,403,106 of NC_058519.1, read as the reverse complement.
CTCTAGTTGTATCTGTTAAAATAGGAGATCATTTATTATTATGGGCTATGTGATTTGGGATCCAGTGCTAGTGCTATTCCTTTTTCACTTTATCAAGAGATCATGAATGAGATTCTACCATGTGAAATTGAAGAAGTTGATGTTACGATCCATCTTGCAAATAAAGAAACTATCTCTCCTATTGGAATTGTGCGATATGTTGAAGTACTATGTGGAAAGGTAAAATATCCTACCGACTTTATAGTGCTTGGTTCAGTACAAGATAGCTTTTGCCCTATTATCTTTGGTAGGCCTTTTCTCAAATCTTGTGGAGCTATTATAGATTGTAGGAATGGAAAAGTATCTGCTGAATTTAATGGTGGGCCATATGAATTTAACTTTTCTAAATTCTCGAAGCAAACTCGTGGTACTATACCTAGAAAACTCGAAGAAAACCTTGTAGGCTTGTGGCCTTGGGGTGGCCCCTCTCCGGTAGATTCTTTTGCCGTTATTTTTTATTAAATCCAGAAATATTCTCCGTAAATTTTCAGGTCAATCCGAGGACTTTTATTTCTGCACAAAAATAACACCAAGCCAATTCTGCTGAAAACAACGCCAATCTGGGTTAGTTCCATTCAAATCATAACATCAACTACCCCAAGGGAAAAACAGTTTGTAAAAGTAGATATGTTGGAGACATATCAACTCCCCCAAGCTTAAACCATTGATTGTCCTTAAGCAATTTAGTTGATAAACTGAAAGTGATAGAGGAAAACTTGTACAAACTCTGTTTGATCTTGTTGTTGTAAATATGTCTAACTTATGTTCAGATTTTCACCTTAGATTATGGACTAACCACATTCACAATAATACTTAGGTATCATGTTTACTTATATCAATGGCATAATCAACTAGCAAGAAATAATAATAAGTCTCGGATGACAACAATTTTATCAAAACAATCATAATACAATATGATAAACTGATATCTCGCTAGCCCTTTCTCAGACCACAAAACATAAATGCAGATCACCTCCAAAGAACAAGTACTGACTAGACATTGGAATTCATGGTAAAAGAGATCCAGCCATACTCATACTCAATATCAATTAATAGCAAATCATACAAATGACGGGGGTGCTCTCTAACTGGTTCCTTTTATAAGAAGAGGATGACTCAATGATAAAGTAAAATAGATAGGCCCTTCGCAGAGGGAAGCATTGATTTGCAGAGGTGCCAGAGCTCAAGCTTTTTAAAACGGAGATGAATCAAAATTTTGGGTGGTACGCTTTCATTGTCAACGTAACCACTAAGAGTTCTCAATATCTTCCATGCTAAATACATTATAGGGGGTTCCCAAATAGAATAGTAAAGTTTTTACTCTCCCTCCACCAATCAATCACATTCGACGGCGGGCCGCATCCACGGGTACCGTCCATAGAAAAAACAATCCCGGGGGAGTTTTGTTTCATTAAGTTTGATTTGACGTTTGAGCATGGTGAATGATTGTGAATCAACACATATCTTGAGAATAACCCACCACGTATGGAAAATACTGATACCCCTAGTCACTATATCAGCGATTCAGGCATACAAAACATAATATTTTTTTGAAGGTTTAGAGTATGGCACATGCAAATTTACTTAGAACGGTAGGTGAATACCGCATATAGGTAGGTATTGTGGACTCATATGGAATAACTTTAGGTTTATGAGGATGGATGCACAAGCAGTATTCCCGCTTAGTACATGTGAAGACTAGCAAAAGACTGGGAAGCGACCAACTAGAGAGCGACAACAGTCATAAACATTCTTTGAGATTAACCAACATTGAATGCAAGCATGAGTAGGATATAAATCACTATGGACATAAACATCGTAGAGGCTATGTTGATTTTGTTTCAACTACATGTGTGAACATGTGCCAAGTCAAGCCACTCGAGTCATTCCGAAGAGGATACCATTCTATCATACTACATCACAACCATTTTAATATGTATGTTGGCACTCAAGACAAACCATTATTCATTCCTAGCTAATTAAGCATGGCATAAGTAACTATAATGTCTAATTATTATTGCAAACATGTTCAATCCATAACGAGCTGAATTCAGAACAATGAGCTAATAGGTCGATTTCATACCAGATTTTCTCCATCTCAGTCACTTCATCATATATCGTCATTATTGCCTTTCACTTGCATGACCGAACAATGTGAAAAATAATAATAATAGTGTTCCTGCATTGGACTAAGCTGGAATCTGCAACCAATAACTCAAAGGAGAAGACAAAGTAGTATGGACTCTCTAATAGATAAATGATAATAGATATGAGAGTCACTCAGCATGTCATTGTGGTCTTCTCCTTCTGACCCGAAGAAGAAAGAAAAATTATTTACACGGGAAAGCCCACAACAAGCAAAACAAGAACGAAAAATCTTTATGGGTTTTCTTTTAACACTACAACTAAACAACTAGAAGGTAAAGCTAAAACTTTTTTTTTGGATTTTCTCAAGGTTAATGAAACACACAAGAAGAAAACAAAAAGAAGAAATAAAGTACCATGGATAGTACAATGAAAAAGTATGAACACCGAAAAATAGAATGTGTGTGTGAAGATGAATGTAATGTCGGTGAGAAATAGGTACTACCCCAAGCTTAGGCTTTTGACCTAAGTTGGTCTAGGTCCATGGCTGGCCTGGATAATATCCAAAGTCATAGTTGGGGTTGTACAGGGCTGCGGTAGCTGCCGCCTGAATGGCTTCAGCGTGGATGCGAGCAGCTGTCGCCTCTCTCTCGTACTCGTCTACCTCCTCTCTGGTTATGAAGTACCTTTGTTTTTCCTGAAAGTTAAAGAAGGCAGGAGCAGGAAGGGTAATATGTACAACATGTTGTCTATCAAAGATTAGTCGATATAGGAGATGTTGTTCATTTCTCATGAGGAACTGGTAACACACCATAGCCTCATAATCCAGAGAAGTAGGTGGTAGCTCAATATCATTCTCCTTTATAGGTATCCTAAGATAATTGGCTACACGGGTGGCATAAATTCCACCAAAGAAATCTCCTTCCTTAGCATTTTTGTGTAGCCTCCTAGCGATAATAGCTCCTAAGTTATATCGTCTATCACCCACGACCGTATTCTTAAGAATACTAAGGTCAGGTACACAAATTTGGTTGTGCTCATGCTTACCGTTAATACATCTACCTATGAAGAGAGCAAGATAATGTTTGGCAGGAAAATGAATGCTCCCCACGGTAGCCTGTGTAATATTTCTAGTTTCTCCCCTACTGATGCTAGCAAGAAAATCATTATATTCAGCTTTGTGAGGATCACTAAAGCTACCCCGTGCATGGTTATAATCCTCTAGGTCCATGGTATAGGATTCATCATAAAGATTAAATAGAGTGGAATGCATATTACGCGTGGATGAAAATTCAAACCTCCGCACGAAGGAATCAGTGAGTTGATAATATTGCTTGCACTGGTCTGAAATAAATTCTTCAAGGCCAGCATTTCATATATACGCGTAAAATTCTTCCTTGAATCCAGCCTGGACCATGAATGTTTCCCATGGCCATTCACACGGCCACACTTGAGCTTCCCTTGGGTGTTCAAGGTCAGGCTCGCGTATCGCGGGTCTTGGGGTCTTCTTGCTCGAGGAACCACCTTGGTATATTTTCCTTAACATTTTTATTTTTTGAAAAATAATCTAAAATTTTTAGTAACTCCACAAAATAATGAACAAACTCAATCAAAACTTAAGCAACTACTCTCACAAGTGCCTAAAAGCTATATCATGCATAAAACTACTTGGGACCCTACAAATTTGACATGCAAGCTCAAGAACAAGGTCACCACAGCAGCAAGATTTTCCAATATAAAAAGCACTAGAACAAAAACTAATTGGACCATTGGAGGAGTCACATACCGATGAACAATCCCCTAAAATAGTTCTGCAAATGAAGCTTTGAGCAAAGAGATCAAAAATGGCAGCAAGATGAGCTAAAATACGGGTTTGAGCAATGATGGGATTTTTTCTGGAGGAAGAAGGGGTGGATGGGTACTGGAATAAGTGAAGGGGCCCCACGTGGGACCCACAAGCTAGGGGGCGCGCCTAGGGGGTGGCCGCGCCCTGCACGCTTGTGGCCCACTGGTGTAGCCCCGTGATGTGTTCTTAGTACCAGAAATTATAAAATATTCCAAAATAATCCTACTAAATTTTCAGGGAGTTCTGTGAACTTTTATTTTTCAGGATATTTTCTATTGCACGGGTAAAACGGAAAACAGGGAAACAATAACTTTTTTACTAAATTGAAACTAAATAACAAAAAATAAAAAGTTAGGTACAGAAGGTTGTGCTTTCTAAATTCATCCATCTCATGCCCGTCAAAAAGAATCCATCAATAAGGTTGATCAAGTCTTATTCAAAACTGTTTTCGAATGACATGGAACCGGAAAACTTTCGAATAGCACTAGGTTACCTCAATGGGGATATGCATGTACCCAACAATAAGTATATCATATTTATTCTTGGTAGTAGGAAGAGGGAATTCAAAGTCTCCAATAATGAATGTTGGAATTTTTTCAATGGAGTTGATGCTATGAACTTGAGATTGCTTCTTCGGAAAGTGTACCGTATGCTCATTACCACTGACATGAAAAGTGGCATTGCCTTTGTTGCAATCAATAACATCCCCTGCAGTATTCAGAAAGGGTCTACCAAGTATGATCGGCAAGCTGTCGTCCTCGGGAACATCAAGAATAAGAAAGTCCGTTAAGATAGTAACATTTGCAACCACAATAGGCACATCCTCACAAATACCTACAGGTAAAGCACTTGATTTATCAGCCATTTGAAGAGATATTTCACTAGGTGTCAATTTATTCAAGTCAAGTCTACGGTATAAAGAGAACGACATAACACTAACACCAGCTCCAAGGTCACATAAAGCAGTTTTAACATAATTACCTTTAATGGAGCATGGTATAGTAGGTACTCCGGGATCTCCCAGTTTCTTTGGTATTCCACCCATAAAGGTGTAATTAGCAAGCATGGTGGATATCTCATCTTCCGGTATCTTTCTTTTATTAGTAACAATATATTTCATGTACTTAGCATAGGGAGACATTTTCAGAATATCAGTTATGCGCATACGTAAGAAAACAGGTCTCAACATTTCAGCAAAGTGCTCAAAATCTTCATCATCCTTCTTTTTGGATGGTTTAGAAGGAAAGGGCATGGGTTTTTGAACCCATGGTTCTGTTTCTCTACCATGCTTCCTAGCAACAAAATCTCTTTTATCATATCTCTTGTTCTTAGGTTGTGGGTTATCAAGATCAACAACAGGTTCAATCTCCACATCATTGTCATTACTAGGTTGAGCATCAACATGAACATCATCATTAATGTTATCACTAGGTTCATGTTCATTACAAGATTGTGTCTCAGCATCACAAATAGAGGTATCATTTGGGTTTTCATGAGACTATATAACAGGTTCACTAGCAGCAACAAAGACCTATCATCATTCTTTTTTGTTTTTATTAGAAGGACCAGGAACATGAATATTCACTCTCTGAGAATCTTGCTCAACTATCTTAGGATGGCCCTCAGTATACAAAGGTTCTTGAGTCATTCTACCACCTCTAGTCACAACTCTAACAACATGATCATTGTTCTTACTAGTCATCTCATTAAGAATCATTTTGTGCCTTAAGTACATGTTCTACTTGAGTAGTTTCCATGGAAGCATGTTTACTAATAAGCCTAAGGTCATTAACAGTTCTACTCATATATTCACCCAAGCAATCAAGCATGTAAGAATTATGTTTCAATTGTCTACTAACATAAGAATTGAAATTTTCTTGTTTAACAACAAAGTTATCAAATTCATCCAAGCATTGACTAGCAGACTTATTATAAGCAATATCACCTTCATCAAATCTATGAAGAGAATTTACCTCTACTACGTACCTGTGTCGGGTTATCAAGACCATGTATTGTTGGAGAACGTTGCATGGGAAACAAAAAAATTCCTTCGCACACGAAGACCTATCATGCTGATGTTCATCTACGAGAGGGAGATTGGATCCACATACCCTTGTAGATCGCTAAGCGGAAGGGTTAATAAACACGGTTGATTTAGTGGTACGTCTTCACAATCCGTCCCCCGAACCATCCCATGATCCATCCCATGAACCGCCTCGCGATCCGTCCCACGATCCGTTCTGATCTAGCACCGAACGGACGGCACCTCCGCGTTCACCACACGTACAGCTCGATGACGATCTCCGCCTTCTTGATCCAGCAAGAGATATGGGGAAGTAGATGAGTTCCCTGGGAGTGTGACGGTGCGCCGGTGATGGTGATGATCTATTCCTGCAGGGCTCCGCCCGAGCTCAGCAGAAATCCGATCTAGAGGAAGAACTACGAGGTATAGGTTTGAGTTGCACGTGGCAAAGTTGTGTCTCAAAAACCCTAAAACCTCTAGTATATATAGGAGGAGGGGAGGGGCCAGCCTTGGGTCTCAAGGGAGCCCCTAGGGCGTCGTCCAAGGAGGAGAGGAGGACTCCAACTCCAATTCAGTTTGGGAAGGAGGAGCCCCCCTCTTCCTTTTTTTCTTTTCTCTTTGGTTTTTTATTCCTAGCGCCATAGCCCACTTGGGCTAGCCTCACCAGCCCACTAAGGGCTGGTGTGCCACCCCTGGGCCACCAGGCTCACTCCCGGGTGGGTGGGCCCCTCCCGGTGAAGATCCAGAACCCATTCGTCACTCCCGGTACACTGTCGGTAATGCCCGAAATCTTTCCAGAGACCAAATGAAACAATCCTATATATCAATCTTCATTTCTGGACCATTCTAGAAACCCTCGTGATGTCCTTGATCCCATCCAGGACTCGGAACGACCTTTGGTCACCAACACCTATAACTCAACTATACCTAAACGTCACCAAACCTTAAGTGTGCAGACCCTCTGGGTTCGAGAACTATGCATACATGACCTGAGACACTCTCCGGTCAATAACCAATAGCGGGACCTGGATGTCCATATTGACTCTCACATATTCTACGAAGATCTCTATCGGTTGAACCTCTATGTCAAGGATTCATATAATCCCGTATACTATTCCCTTTGTCCTTCGGTATGTTACTTGCCCGAGATTCGGTCGTCGGTATCACCATACCTAGTTCAATCTCGTTACCGGCAAGTCTCATTACTTGTTCCATAATACAAGATCCCGTAACTAACTCCTTAGTCACATTTCTTGCAAGGCTTGTTGTGATGTTGTATTACCGAGTGGGCCCCGAGATACCTCTCTGTCACACGGAGTGACAAATCCCAGTCTGGATCCATGCCAACCTAACAGACACCTTTGGAGATACATGTGGAGCACCTTTATAGTCACCCAGTTACGTTGCGACGTTTGATAACCCACAAGGTATTCCATCGGTGTTCGGGAGTTGCATGATCTCATGGTCATAGGAACAGATACATTGACATGCAGAAAACGGTAGCAATAAACTGACATGATCATACACTACGTTTATAGTTTGGGTCTTGTCCATTACATCATTCTCCCAATGATTTGATCCCGTTATCAAGTGACAACACTTCTCTATGGTCAGGAAACCTTGACCATCTTTGATCAACAAGCTAGTCAACTAGAGGCTTACTAGGGACATTGTTTTGTCTATGTATCCACACATGTATTTGTGTTTCCAATCAATACAATTATAGCATGGATAATAAACGATTATCATGAACAAAGAAATATAATAATAACTAATTTATTATTGCCTCTAGGGCATATTTCCAACAGTCTCCCACTTGCACTAGAGTCAATAATCTAGTTCACATCACTATGTGATTTTAACGAATCCAACACCCATACAGTTCTGGGGTTTGATCACATCTTGCTTGTGAGAGAGGTTTTAGTCAACGATTCTGAACCTTTCAGATCTGTGTGTGCTTTACAAATCTCTATGTTATCCTGTAGATGCTGCTACAACATGCCATTTGTAAATATTCCAAATGACTGCTCTACTATACGAATCCATTTTACTACTGAGGGTTATTCGGATTAGTGTCAAAGATTGCATCGACGTAACTCTTTACGACGAACTCTTTAATCACGTCCATAATTGAGAAAAATTCCTTAGTTCACTAGTTACTAAGGATAACCTTGACCGGTGTTTAGTGATTCAATCCTGGATCACTTTTTCTACCCCTTGACAGACTCATGGCAAGGCACACATCAGGTGCGGTACACAGCATGACATACTTTAGAGCCTACGGCTAAGGCATAGGGGACGACCTTCGTCCTTTCTCTTTCTTCTGTCGTGGTCGGGTTTTGAGTCTTACTCAAATTCACACCTTACAACACAACCAAGAACACCTTCTTTGTTGATCTATTTTGAACTCCTTCAAAAACTTGTCAAGGCATGTATTTCATTGAAAGTTCTATTAAGCGTTTTGATCTATCTCTATAGATCTTGATGCTCAATGTTCAAGTAGCTCTGTGCAGGTTTTCCTTTGAAAAACTCCTTTCAAACAACCCTGATGCTTTACAAAAATTCTACATTACTTCCGATCAACAATATGTCAACCACATACACTTATCAGAAATTCTATAGTGCTCGCACTCACTTCTTTGGAAATACAAGTTTCTCGTAAACCTTGTACAAACCCAAAAGCTTTCATCATCTCATCAAAGCGTATATTCCAACTCCGAGATGCTTGCACCAGTCCATAGAAGGATCGCTGGAGCTTGCATACTTGTTAGCATCCTTAGGATCGACAAAACCTTCTGGTTGTATCACATACAACCTTTCCTCAAGGAAACCATCGAGGAAACAATGTTTTTACATCCTATGTGCAATATTTCATAAATAATGCAACAATTTCTAACATAATACCAACAGACTTTTAGCATCGCTACGAGTGAGAAAGTCTCATCATAGTCAACTCTTTGAACTTGTCGGAAACATCTTTCCGATAAGTCGAGCTTTTCTTAATGGTGACTTTTCACCATGGTCGCATGTCTTCCTTTTAAAGATCCATCTTTACTTAATAGTCTTACGACCATCAAGTAGTTCTTCCAAAGTCTACACTTTGTTTTCATACATGGATCCTATCTCAGATTTCATGGCCTCCAGCCATTTGTCGGAATCCGGGCCCACCATCGCTTCTCCATAGCTCGTAGGTTCATTGTTGCTCAACAACATGACCTCCACGACAGGGTTACCGTACCACTCTATAGTAGTAGACAACCTTGTCGACCTACGAGGTTTGTAGTAACTTGATCCGAAGCTTAATGATCACCATCACCAGTTTCCACTTCAATTGGTGTAGGTGCCACAGGAACAACTTCCTGCACCCTCCTACACACTGGTTGACGTGACGGTTCAATAACCTCATCAAGTTCCACCACCCTCCCACTCAATTCTTTCAAGAGAAACCTTTCCTCGAGAAAGGACTCGTTTCTAGAAACAAATACTTTGCTTCTCGATCTGAGATAGGAGATGTACCCAACTGTTTTGAATACCCTATGAAGATGCATTTATCTGCTTTGGGTTCGAGCTTATCAGACTGAAACTTTTTCACATAAGTGTCGTAGACCCAAGCTTTCAAGAAACGACATCTCGGGTTTCTCCAAACCATAGTTCATACTGTGTCATCTCAACGGAAATACGCGGTGCCCTATTTAAAGTGAATGCGGTTGTCTGTAATGCATTACCCATAAACAATAGTGGCAATTCGATAAGAGACATCATAGTATGCACCATACCAAATAGGACGCGGCTATAACGTTCAGGCACACCATCACACTATGGTGTTCTAGGTGGCATGAATTGCAAAACAATTTCCACATTGTCATAATTGTGTACCAAAACTCGCAACTAAGATATTCATCTCTATGATCATATCGTTTTTTGAGTGTAATCTATGATGATATCGTAGATAGTTTATCCTCTTGTCACGATGATCTTCACTCTGAAATAGCTTTGAACTTTTCAATATTTCAGACTTGTGATTCATCAAGTAAATACTCCTGTATCTACTCAAGTTGTCACTAAAGTAAGAACATAACAATATCCACTGCGTGCCTCAGCATTCATTGGACTGCACACATAAAAAATGTATTACTTCCAACAAATTACTTTCTTGTTCCATGTGGTATGTTTTGCATGTCTCAAGTGATTCAAAATCAAGTGAGTCCAAACGATCCATCCACATGGAGTTTCTTCATGCGTTTATACCAATAGGTATGGTTTGCATGTCTCAAATGTTTCAAAAATGAGTGAGTACAAAGAACCATCAGCATGAAGCTTCTTCATGCATCTTACACCAACATGACTCAACTGGCAGTGCCACAAGTAAGTGGTACTATCATTACTACTTTGTGTCTTTTGGCATCAATATTATGAACATGTGTAGCACTACGATCGAGATTCAATAAACCATTGAAGGTAATTATTCAAGTAAATAGAATAACCGCTATTCTCTTTAAATGAATAATAGTATTGCAATGAACATGATCCAATCATGTTCATGCTCACCGCAAACACCAAATAACAATTATTTAGGTTTAACACCAATCCCGATGGTAGAGGGAGCGTGCAATGTTTGATCACATCAACATTAGCATTACCTCCAACACACATCGTCACCTCACCCTTGCTAGTATCCTTTTAATCTGTAGCTATAACTTCGAGTTACTAACACTTAGCAACTGAACCGGTATCTAATACACTGGTGCTACTAAAAATACTAGTAAGGTACACATCAATATCAGGTATATCCAATATACTTTTAGTCGACTTTGCCAACCTTCTCATCTACCAAGTTTCTAGGGTAGTTCCGCCTCAGTGAACGGTCCCCTCATAACAGAAGCACTTAGTCTCGGGTTTGGGTTCAACCTTGGGTTTCTTCATTAGAGCAGCAACTGGTTTGTCGTTTCATGAAGTATCCCTTCTAGCCCTTGCCCTTCCTGAAACTAGTGGTTCTACTAACCATCAACAATTGACGCTCCTATACTTGATTTCTACTTTCGCAATGTCAAACATTGCGAATTGTTCAAGGATCATCATATCTATCCTTGATATGTTGTAGTTCATCACGAAGCTCTAGTAGCTTGGTGGCAGTGACTTTGGAGAACCATCACTATCTCATCTGGAAGATTAACGCCCACTTGATTCAAGCGACTATTGTACTCAGACAATCTGAGCACATGCTCAACGATTGAGCTTTTCTCCTTTACTTTGTAGACAAAGAATCTTGTCGGAGGTCTCATACCTCTCAACAAGGGCACAAGCATGAAATCCCAATTTCATCTCTTAGAACATCTCTTATGTTCCGTGATGTTCAAAATGTCTTCGGCGCCTTGCTTCTAAGCCGTTAAGTACTACGCACTGAACTATCATGTAGTCATCAAAAACGTGTATGTGAGATGTTCGCAACATCCACGGACGACGCTCGAGGTGCAGCACACCGAGTGGTGCATTAAGTACACAAGCCTTCTGTGCAGCAATGAAGACAATCCTCACTTTATGGACTCAGTCCACAAAGTTGCTACTATCATCTTTCAACTAAATTTTCTCTAGGAACATATAAAAATAGTAGAGCTACAGCGCACTATGTTCATGATAATTGAGTTTAGCTAATCATATTACTAATAACTCCCACTCAAAATATACATCCCTCTAGTCATTTGAGTGGCGCATGATCCAAATCCACTATCTCAAGTCCGATCATCACGTGAGTTGAGTATAGTTTCGGTGGTGAACATCTCCATGTTGATCATATCAACTATATAATTCATGCTCGACCTTTCAGTCTCTTGTGTTCCGAGGCCATGTCTGTACATGCTAGCCTCGTCAAGTTTAACCTGAGTGTTCCGCCTGTGCAACTGTTTTGCACCTGTTGTATGTGAACGTTGAGTCTATCACATACGATCATCACGTGGTGTCTCGAAACGATGAACTATCGCAAGGGTGCAAAGTTGGGGAGAACACAATTTTATCTTGAAATTTTAGTGAGGGATCACCTTATAATGCTACCGTCGTTCTAAGCAAGATAAGGTGCATAAAATGATTAATATCACATGCAACTCATAAGTGACATGATATGGCCATGATCTTGTGCTTCTTGATCTCCATCACCAAAGCACCGGCATGATCTTCATCGTCACCGGCGCCACACCATGATCTCCGTCATCGTGCCGCCATCGAGGTTGTCGTGCTATCTATGCTATTACTACTAAAGCTACAACCTAGCAATATAGTAAACGCATCTACAAACACAAACGTTAGTTTAAAGACAACCCTATGGCTCCTGCCGGTTGCTGTAGCATCGACTGCAAGTCGATATTAACTATTACAACATGATCATCTCATACATCCAATATATCGCATCATGTCTTTGGCCATATCACATCACAAGCATACCCTGCAAAAACAAGTTAGACATCCTCTAATTTGTTGTTGCATGTTTTACGTGCCTGCTATGGGTATCTAGTATGATCGCATCTTACTTACACAAAAACCACAACAGAGATGTGCAAATTGCTATTTAACCTCCCTCCAAGGACTGCATCGGACAAATCCAATTCAACTAAAGTTGAAGAAACCGACACCCTCCAGTCGTCTTTATGCAACGAGTTGCATGTTGGTCGATGAAACCGGTCTCTCGTAAGCGTATGAGTAATGTTGGTTCGGGCCGCTTCAATCCAAAAATACCGCTGAATCGAGAAAAGACTAAGGAGGGCATCAAATCTAACATCAACACCCACAAAAACTTTTGGGTTCTACTCGAAATTACATCTACGCATGAACCTAGCTCATGATGCCACTGTTAGAGAACGTTGCATGGGAAACAAAAAATTCCCTACGCACACGAAGACCTATCATGGTCATGTTCATCTACGAGAGGGAGATTGGATCCACATACCCTTGTAGATCGCTAAGCGGAAGCGTTAATAAATGCGGTTGATGTAATGGAACGTCTTCACGATCTGTCCCTCGAACCGTCCCACGAATCGTCCCACCACCGGCTATAGAGGGAGCTAGCCTAGAAAGAAAAGGGAACCGTCTTGCGATCCGTCCCACGATCCGTTTTGATCTAGCACCGAACGGACGGCACCTCCGCGTTCAGCACACGTACATCTCGATGACGATCTCCGCCTTCTTGATCCAGCAAGAGAGACGGGGAAGTAGATGAGTTCTCCGGAAGCGTGACGGCGCGCCGGTGATGGTGATGATCTATTCCTACAGGGCTCCGCCCGAGCTCCGCAGAAATCCGATCTAGAGGAAGAACTACGAGGTATCGGTTTGAGTTGCACATGGCAAAGTTGTGTCTCAAAACCCCTAAAACCTCTAGTATATATATACGAGGACGGGAGGGGCCATCCTTGGGGATCAAGGGAGCCCCTAGGGTGCCGGCCAAGGAGGAGAGGAGGACTCCAACTCCAATTCGGTTTGGGAAGGAGGAGTCCTCCTCTTCCTTCCCACCTCCCTCTTCCTTTTTTTCTCTTTGTTTTTTCTTCCTAGCGCCATAGATCACTTGGGCTGGCCTCACCAGCCCACTAAGGGCTGGTGCACCACCCCTGGGCCACCAGGCTCACTCCCAGGTGGGTGGGCCCCTCCCGGTGAAGATCCAGAACCCATTCGTCACTCCCGGTACACTGCTGGTAATGCCCGAAATCTTTCTGGAGACCAAATGAAACAATCCTATATATCAAACTTCATTTCTGGACCATTCCGGAAACCCTCGTGACGTCTGTGATCTCATCGGGGAGTCCGAACAACCTTCGGTCACCAACACCTATAACTCAACTATACCAAAACGTCACCGAACCTTAAGTGTGCAGACCTTACGGGTTCGAGAACTATGCATACATGGCCTGAGACACTCTCCGGTCAATAACCAATAGCGGGACCTAGATGTCCATATTGACTCCCACATATTCTACGAAGATCTCTATCGGTTGAACCTCTATGTCAAGGATTCATATAATCCAGTATACTATTCCCTTTGTTCTTTGGTATGTTACTTGCCCGAGATTCGATCGTCGGTATCACCGTACCTAGTTCAATCTCGTTACTAACAAGTCTCTTTACTCATTTCGTAATACAAGATCCTATAACTAACTCCTTAGTCACATTGCTTGCAAAGCTTGTTGTGATGTTGTATTACCGAGTGGGCCCCGAGATACCTCTCCATCACACGGAGTGACAAATCCCAGTCTTGATCCATGCCAACCCAACACACACCTTTGGAGATACCTATAGAGCACCTTTATAGTCACCCAGTTACGTTGCGATGTTTGATAACCCACAAGGTATTCCTCTGTTGTCCGGGAGTTGCATGATCTCATGGCCATAGGAACAGATACATTGACATGCAGAAAACAGTAGGAATAAACTGACACGATCACACACTATGTTTCTAGTTTGGGTCTTGTCCATTACATCATTCTCCCAATGATTTGATCCTGTTATCAAGTGACAACACTTCTCTATGGTCAGGAAACCTTGACCATCTTTGATCACCAAGCTAGTCAACTAGAGGCTTACTAGGGACAGTGTTTTGTCTATGTATCCACACATGTATTTGTGTTTCCAATCAATACAATTATAGCATGGATAACAAACAATTATCAGGAACAAAAAATGTAATAATAACTAATTTATTATTGCCTCTAGGGCATATTTCCAACATGTATTTATTCAATAGGAGGTAGATTCTTTACATCTTTAGCTTTAATACCTTTTTCTTTCATAGATTTCTTTGCCTCTTGCATATCTTCAGGACTGAGGAATAGAATACCTCTTTTCTTCGGAGTTGGTTTTGGAGGTGGTTCGGGAATAGTCCAATCATTATCATTGCTCAATATATTGTTCAGTAGTAGTTCAGCTTGTTCAATAGTTCGTTTCGTGAAAACACAACCAGCACAACTATCTAGGTGGTCCCTAGAAGCATCGGCTAGTCCATTATAATAGATATCAAATAACTCATTTTTCTTGAGAGGGTGATCACGCAAAGCATTAAGTAACCAGAGAAGCCTCCCCAAGCTTGTGGGAGATTCTCTTCTTCAATTTGCACAAAGTTAAATATTTCCTGCAAGGCAGCCTGTTTCTTATGGGCAGGATTTTTTTTTCCACAGAAGTAATAAATCATATCCCGGGAACTACGTACACAAACAGGAGAAAGAGAATTAAACCATATCTTAGCATCACCCTTTAATGAGAACGGAAAATGCTTAAGAATATAATAGTAACGAATTTTTTCCTCATGAGTAAATAGGGTCACTATATCATTCAATTTAGTAAGGTGTGCCACAATAGTTTCAGATTCATAACCATGAAAAGGATCAGATTCTACTAAAGTAATTAACTTAGGATCGACGCAGAATTCATAATCCTTATCAGTAATACAGACAGGTGAAGTAGCAAACTTGGGATCATATTGCATTCTAGCATTCAACGATTTTTCCTTCCACTTGCATAGCAATTTCTTAAGATCATCTCTATCCTTACAAGCAAGAAAGTCCCTAGCTACTTCTCCTTCCATAACATAACCCTCAGGTATATTAGGCAATTCATATCTAGGAGAGCTAGGTCTAGTAGGTGAATCATAGTGTTCAGTTTCATCAGATTCAACAATATTATCATTTTCAGCATTTACTCTAGCAATTTATTCATCAAGAAATTCACCAAGTGTCAGAGTAATATCAAGCAAAATATCAACATAAGCATCATGCATAGTAGAACTACCATCATCATTTACTTGTGACATATCAGATTCAGTAATAGGTGGTGGTGTCGTAAGTTTACTCATAACAGACGGCGAATTAAGTGCATAGCTAGATGGCAGTTCCTTACCTGCCCTCGTAGTGGAGGGGTAGATCTTGGTTTTACCGATTCTTCATAGTAATCAACAGATATAAATTCCAAGTGACTCATAGAATAAAGCTATGCTCCCCGGCAACGGCGCCAGAAAAAGGTCTTAATAACCCACAAGTATAGGGGACCGCAACAGTTTTCGAGGGTAGAGTATTCAACCCAAATTTATTGATTTGATACAAGGGGAGCCAAAGAATATTCTCGAGTATTAGCTGCTGAGTTTTCAATTCAACCACACCTAAAAGACTTAATATCTACAGCAAAGTATTTAGTAGCAAAGTGGTATGGAAGTAACGGTAACGGTGGAAAACATAACAGTAGCGGTTTTGTAGTGATCGTAACAATAGGAACGAAAAAGTAAATTAGCAAAGACCAATAAGTGGAAAGCTCGTAGGCAATGGATCAGTGATGGATAATTATGTCGGATGGCATTCATCATGCAACAGTCATAACATAGGGTGATACAGAACTAGCTCCAATTCATCAATGTAATGTAGGCATGTATTCCATATATAGTCATACGTGCTTATGGAAAAGAACTTGCATGAAATCTTTTGTCCTACCCTCCCATGGCAGTGGGATTCTAAGGGAAACTAAGGGATATTAAGGCCTCCTTTTAATAGAGAACCAGACCAAAGCATTAACACTTGGTGAATACATGAACTCCTCAAACTACGGTAATCACCGAAAAGAATCCCACTTATTATCACCCTAGGGGATGCGGATCATAACTCGTAAATAGGTGTCTATAACTTGTAAGATAGGATCAAGAACACATATATATTCATGAAGACATAATAGGTTCAGATCTGAAATCATGGCACTCGGGCCCTAGTGACAAGCATTAAGCATAGCAAAGTCATAGCAACATCAATCTCAGAACATAGTGGATACTAGGGATCAAACCCTAACAAAACTAACTCGATTACATGATAGATCTCATCCAACCCATCACCTGTCCAGCAAACCTACAATGCAATTACTCATGAACGATGGAGAGCATCAAGAAATTGGTGATGAAGAATGGTTGGTGATGATGACGGCGTCGACTTCCCCTCTCCGGAGCCCAAATCAGACTCTAGATCTGCCCTCCCAAGGAAGAACAGGAGGTGGCGGCGGCTCTGTATCGTAAAACGCAATGAACTCTTCTTCTTGATTTTTTTTCTCCGTAGATGGGAATATATAGGAGTGGAAACGAGGTCGGTGGAGCTTCAGGGGGCCCACAAGCCCAGGGGCGCGACCTCAGGGGGCGCGCCCTGCAGGCTTTTGGCCTGGGGGTGGCCCCTCTCTGGTAGATTCTTTCGTCGGTATTGTTTATTAAATCCAGAAATATTCTCCGTAAATTTTCAGGTCAATTCGAGAACTTTTATTTCTACACAAAAATAACACCAAGGCGATTCTGCTGAAAACAGCGTCAGTCCGGGTTAGTTCCATTCAAATCATGCAAATTAGAGTCCAAAACAAGGACAAAAGAGTTTGGAATAGTAGATATGTTGGAGACGTTCCACCATCCATGACCTTGTACTTTGTCATCCGCTATGGCAGATTGCAAAGAAGTTGATTCCTGTAGTGGGGATTTTAGAGGCCTACTGCCCCGACCTGTAGTGCACGCCGCAAGCAGGGATGGGGAAGATCTTGGCAGCTCGGTGCTGTGGAACTCGGGGTAGGAAGCAAGTGTTGTGTCTACTGTGTATCTCTCGAGAGGTGCAACCTCTATTTTATAGGCACATGAGAAAGAGGTGAATATAAAATGACATGAGGTGAGACGAAGAGATGGAAAATGAAATGAACAGGAAACAACAGAAGGGTGCAAGATTCGTATTCAGTCTCCACTGCAACAAAAACGCTCCAGCTCTCGTTTGCGATCTTCCATATACGAGTCATGTGTGGCAAAAAATTAGACAACAACTAATGTCAATCCCGCAAACTCGGATGCATTGTGACAAGGCGGGTGCTGGAGGAGGAACGCGCGGTTACGTCTTTCTTCTTCTCCTGCTCATACATGTAGGGAAATAACCTCCTTATAGGTTCAACTCCTACTAAACTAATGGGACTATATTTTAGACCCACCTCTTGCCATGCATGAATGGACTAAATGGGCCTCTAGAATTCATTAGAAATTCCAAAAATGATTATTTGTCTGACTAGAAATAGACCAAATTCCAGCAAGTCATTATATAATTTGTTTTGAACAGAGAAAGGCACATGAAGCACCAAACATTCATTCAGCTCAATAGCATCGTACAACATGGATTACAAAGCGTTGAAAATTGAAATTAGAGAGAAAAGAAACTTTACGGCAAGCCAGGTCCTGTTAGCTGAAGCAAAACAAGTAATCTCAGGTTCTAAAAATGATCCAAGAAACTAATGAGCAACGTTATGAGCAATCCCATTAATGTATCTAGATATGTGCAACACTCGAGAATGGAGATCTCTAGAGAAGAAGAAATCAGCCAAAGTTTTCATGACAGTCCAAAGGGTGGAAGCTACAGAATTTTTCAAAGTTAAGGATAGGAAATATGTTAGAAGAGTGGTGTGAACAATCCGGAGACGTTGCGCGACCTGCGTAGCAAAAAGGAGGGCAAGTGCATCTCCTTGAAGAGGCAAGTTGCTGATCATAGTGTTACATTTCTTCTGAGCTTGTTAGCTCGAAGATTACAGCGGAGGGGCCTATTAAGTTTGATTAAAGTGGTAAAGTTCTTTTCTCTAAAAAAGGATGGGTTCATCTTAACATTTTTCCTTAGGCTGGTCATAGTGGAAGTAACTTAGCTGATAATATAGCGCATTTTAAAAAGAAAAAAATGTTTACGTGTCATGTAGTTAATAACAAGGGATGTCTGTACAGTAACATAATATGTTAGTACTGTAACATGGTGCTTCCCGATAAAATATGAGTCTATAAATTAATAAATGAAGTCATCTATAACACCAGTATAAGTTATAACATCTACAGTCAGACGCCTTAAACCCGCCTCATAAGCCCGAGCAGGCCACTTGGTCACTAAGCGATCACGAAATTTCAACCCAGTCGGGCGCCTCAAACGCCCGTGCTGGTCGACGCCCCTTATAGCCAGCCCAAATATGGGGCGGATATGAGGGCGTCCCCCCATGCCTGCTACATAGGACTGATGATGGGGTCCCATGCGGACTCATCCGGAAACCCGTTGGTTCGACGGACGCCTCCTGTGTCGCCCCGGTGTGAACTCCACGTGGCGCCGCTCCAACTCGCTGGCCGAGACCAAATCCGGCTATTTAAGATGGCCAACGTCCTCCAACCCTAGCACATCCACCTCCTCCCTCTCTACGCTGCAATCCGATCCCGTCCGCCTCCTCTTCCCCCGGTCTCCCATGCTCTCTGGTGTCGCCATGGTCCGGCGGAAGATAACCATGTACACGATGCTCACGCCGGAGCGCTGGATGCAGATCGAAGCGGAGATCTAGGCTAAGAGCGCCGTGGGCATCGCTGTTGAACTGCCAACAGGCTGGTCGGAGCCGGAGGATGAGGAGTAGCTGTCGGAGGAGGAGGAGGGAGGGTAACTACTGAAGCCGATGCATGTGGTGGATCAGGAGGAGGACGAGGCAGAGCAACTTCCTCCGGGGTTGAACATGGCGGAGGTGGAGGCCGAGGCAAAGTTTCCCGTCGCCCAAGCCAAGGAGATGACGGAGCAACAGGCCATCCCGGAGTCCATCAAGACGAGGCCGATGTGGAGACCAACCGACAGTTCCTCCTGTAGAAACAGGCGGAGGCCGACGCACTCTTCGCTAAACTCGAGGTGGATATGAAGGAGAAGGAGGCAGCTGGAGCGGAGCAGCCGGAGGCGTTGGAAGGGGCGTAGCTGCAGCTGTCGCGCATGTACCCATCGAGGGCACAAAGATCATGGACATCTCCGACGAGGAGTAGCTGGGTGGTCTACGTAGTATGTAGGGTTTTCACTTTGCATGCTTTTGTATGAATTTAAGAATCTAGTATGAGGTGTCCGGATGCACTTGTGTTAATTTGAGGCGTGCAATGAACCAATCTGTGGTTGGATGGTTAGAGGGACACTGGTATCCCTGCCCACGAGGATTCAAGTTATGATGCCCGCATTATTTTTGGACGTTCCGCCGATGACGAATTGCCTACGTTGTTTTTGTAAATCTCAAGGTGATATGTCAGTTTAGATTTTCGAAGGTGCTTATAGGGATAGGTGTGCGTGTTGTATTCATAGGAATAAGTGTATGCGCGTTTACATGAGCCCTTAAATCCATATCATGTTCAAAAATTTTAAGACGTGTAATTACTATGCGAACACGTTCGATCATGTTCATGAACGTTTCAGGCTCATATTTATCATACGTGGTGGTAGATGTTTTTACTATTCACTAGTAAAATACACGTGCTACGCTACGGATCACATAAGATTAGGTGGATTTAAGTTATAGTCAGAAATTCATATGTTCTTATAGATGATAACAGATGTACGGAGACATGACCGAAGCAATGTTATATGGTTGATGTGTACATATCACACATGATCAAACATAGGGTTTACAATTAATAAACCTTTTAATCCAAGCCAAACATTTTCAGTCTTCACTTCGCGAGAAGATTTTTTGTGTAGTTGTTCTCCCTACTCACCTTTCTCACTTCTCATTGTATCATGTATCGAGGGTATAGAGCATGCATCGCTGATGACTACTAACTTCATCTTTTCGGCTGTAGTCCAATGAGTTAATCCTATCCTGACCACCCATGCTTGACATATGTCATCTCTAGCAAGTGAGCATTATATGATGCAACATGCCGACCATGACCAAAAGATAATGACGACATCCAAAATAAATTGACGTTGTAACATTCCAAACCCTTTACAAGATTTACCAAAAAAGGATCATATGAAATATTACATAATAGTATCTTAAGATAGCAATCAAGACAATATAATAACATACAAAAGAGGATTTATAGCACTCGGCCGCTCCACTCCGTATATGAACATTAAGTACAAAAAATGCATGGAAAATTGGAAAAAAATTTGGGATTTTGCAATATCAAACTTGGGTGTCCTATCTACTTTCGTGTGATATCGTGAAAAAATACCATGAAACTATCTATGACAAAGAAAGACAAAAAAAATCCTATGTATGGAAAAACTGTTTGGATGGACATTAGTTTGGATTGTATTTCACCAATTTTTTCATGAACTTCACATGGGAGTAAATTGGGCACCCAGGTTTGTTATCCCCAAAATTACAGAGTGTTCTAAAAAACTGGTATATTTTAAATTTAAATTTAATACAGGGGCGTGAAGCACCCAGGAGCTCCTGAGTACTTCCCAATAACACACATAATATAGCTTGAGCACACATTTATATATATGGTTTCATGTCAAAGACTAATGAAGTGGAAGTGGTTAACTAAATGGTTTTCTAAATATGCAGAATAAAAAATAATGAATCTGGAAATATTCCGACAACGGGAAGAAAACTGAGCCCTTAGAGGGTCTGTTTTATATTTAGATAAAAGGAAAAAAGAACAAAACTTGCAATACATTTTGTACCGAGCAAAGAAACAAAATGTACGGTAAAAGATGCTTCGAAATCATGTGTATATAGAACGGAAGAGCGCACAAGTGCATACATACACAAAATTAGTACTGGACCTCTTGTAACTCCAAGTCGTATCCAACAGAGACAATCCTAAATAACCTACAACTATGCAATTGTGGCGTTGTTCAACACCAAGACAAAACTTGGCTCCACCCAAACGGACAAGAATCCTATGCAAAGACTTATTTCAGCAACAACCAGTTCTAGTCTTCTAGATCAGTAGTCTTCACTAAAGCGTGCTTCAGGACATTTCTCTGTATATGCATATACTGAGAGAAAATAGTGTGATTTCTTTGAAACAAACTATAAAAGAATAATAGGTGCAATGGCCTCACCTTGCTCGTCAGCGATCCCTCTGCGAAGCTGCCTTCTATATCCTGAAATCTGCAGGAAATATCAAAATGAAAAACAGATGTTATAAGGATATTATCTCGTGAAAAATGCACCTAATCGATAGGAAGCAAACTTACAAAGATCCATCTCACACATACTTGCTTGTCTTCTATTGGCATCTTGGCACCAGAGCCGTCAGGAACGAGTAGCTCGCCACTGTCACAAATTCTTTGCGGCCTACACTTTACATAGTCAGGGCACATCAAAGGGGGCATTCCTTATTTTTCCACAACAAGCAAGCTGCATGTCACACCATTAATTTCAGTCAACAAAGGTTATGAGCAACTTAAGTGCAAAAGCAACTAATCCATAGTCGATAAAGAACTCCAGAAGGGCGTTCGAGGAGAACCCCTCCAGTTTTATAGATCCTTGATATTGTAGAGAACAATTTCAGTGGCAGGATTCCACAGTCTATAGGCCATCTTAAGAGATTGGAGGAACTCTATTTGAACAATAATATCATGTTTGGGTAGCTGCCATCAACTCTAAAA
Source organism: Hordeum vulgare subsp. vulgare (assembly GCF_904849725.1). Lineage (NCBI taxonomy): Eukaryota > Viridiplantae > Streptophyta > Magnoliopsida > Poales > Poaceae > Hordeum > Hordeum vulgare. The sequence continues at coordinate 409,380,749 of NC_058519.1, read as the reverse complement.
ACTGCATAAATCTCATAATCATCAACCTCAACTGCAGCATTTTCAGCGGACAACTCACCAAGGTCAATTTTTCCAACCTACCTAATCTACTGTCTTTAGATCTTATGCGGAACAACTTCGATGGCACAATTCCATAAAGTATATACACTTGCAGAAACCTAATTGCACTGCGACTATCTCCCAATATGTTACATGGCTAGTTAGCAAAAGAGATTGGCAATCTATAGTCCCTATCGTTCCTGTCACTTTACGATAACAATCTTACAAACATAACAGATGCACTTCAGATTCTTGAAATCTCCAAGAGCCTCACCACCCTTCTTATTGGGCGCAACTTCAAGCATGAGACCATGCCAGAGGATGACACCATAGGCAGTTTTGAAAATATCAGGTTTCTTGGTATAAGTGATTGCCCATTATTCGGGAAAATACCTTTCTGGATATCAAAGCTAGCAAATTTAGAGATCCTAATATTGTCTAACAATCAGCTCATGGGATCAATACAAAAAGGGCATCCCGTTGGAGGTTCAGAACCAGAGACAACACAAAAGGGAATAATAACACCAACAAAGAAAACAAAGTACTCCAGTTCACCTCGAAGGCGAAGCTGAAGGTCGGCCGCGGCTTCAGGCGGACAGGCGCGTCCGGTGCGACTACGGGCGGACCTCGCCATGGGAGGGAGAAGTGTCACTCCACGCCGATCTGTGTCGTCCTGAGCCCCGTCACGGCGCCCCTCGCCCCTCCGCCGACCTATCCCCGCGGCCCCCTACTGAGATCCGCGCGGTCCTCTGCCGAGATCCGCACCGGAGAGCCCCTGCCGCCGCCGCCATGCCTCCTCACCACGGCCTGGTCGTGCCCTCCCCAAGGCCTAGCTCGGCCTGGCCGTCGTTGGCTCGTCGCAGGTCCAGCACCGGGAAACCACATGGGGTTTTATATAAAAGTGAAATGTTTTCCTCACTAAAGAAAGGACCGCGGGTTTATTAACTAAAACCGAAGGGGCATTTTTGCAAAATTGCCATCGGCGCTTTATTATTCGGGAAGATTGTAAACAACCTTAGGTCGCGTTTGGTTCGTCGTTTCTTCACGTATTAAATTTAACTTACACATCCATAACTATTTTCAGACAAAAAGTGAGGTCGGTATTTTTCATACCAGTATAATTTAGCAGCAAAACGACAATCAAACAGGGCCTTAGCCGCCCTGATTTTTTTTCTTCAATACTGTTAGTACTACAATATAGCAGGATCGAGCAACCCCGCCCGAGCCACCTTCGTGCACACAGCGTGCCCATCCTCTTGGTAGCAGTCCAAATCAAGTGGCCAGTGAATCCCGAGAAACTGCGCCGCACGTAAACAAGAGGATGCGCGGATCTCGTGGCCCATCCGCAACAATAATTCATCGACATGACGCCAACGGTTGCAGGGGGCAGCGGGGCGGCGACCTGTCAGTCACTGCTCAACTAGAGATAGAAGATAGATCCATCCATCCAACAATATGTGAGCACGCGTAGACGTCTACGCCTCCGCCCACGCCCGCCGTATTATATACCACCGCGTCACGACCTCATGTGGCACAGCTCCACTGCACTGCCGGCCACGCGCGCAAGGTGGTGATGGTGACCGAGAGAGCTACCGGGACCAACAAGGCGAAGCAGCTAGCTCCTAGCAAGGCCATGGGCATGGGGTCGCTGCCGCCGGGCGAGAGGCCGCACGCCGTGATGATCCCCTACCCGGCGCAGGGCCACATCACGCCCATGATGAAGCTGGCCAAGCTGCTGCACACCAGGGGCTTCCACGTCACCTTCGTCAACAACGAGTTCAACCACCGCCGCCTGCTGCGCTCGCAGGGCGCGGACGCGCTGCATGGCCTGCCCGCGTTCCGGTTCGCCGCCATCGCTGACGGCCTCCCGCCGTCCGACCGCGAGGCCACGCAGGACGTCCCCGCGCTGTGCTACTCTACCATGACCACCTGCCTCCCCAGGTTCAAGGAGCTCGTCGCCAAGCTCAACGAGGAGGCCGAGGCCTCCGGTGGCGCCCTGCCGCCGGTCACCTGCGTGGTGGCCGACAGCACAATGACCTTCGCCCTCCGCGCCGCGCGGGAGCTCGGCCTCCGCTGCGCCACGCTCTGGACCGCCAGCGCCTGTGGTTTCATGGGCTACTACCACTTCAAGGATCTAGTCGACCGCGGGCTCTTCCCTCTCAAAGGTACTCCCTCCGTTCCTAAATATAAGACCTTTTAAAGATTGCACTATGAATTACATATGTACATAGACATATTTTAAAGTGTATATTCACTCATTTTACTTATATTTAGGAACGGAGGGAGTATATTATTGGTCTCTATATAGTACTAGTAGCCAAATAGTACTTGTATACACAAAACTAGCTTTCTTGAACTAGCAAGTAACACATGTTGTGCTGTCTCGTTTGTTTTTGTTGTATATGTACAACTAGTAGTAATTTTGTTCCGCACTCATGGCTTTGTTGCACCAGAATAACTGAAAATATACTATACACATTTTTGCGAGTTTGGTTTTTATTTGATGTGTGGCTGTGTGTTTACTGGGATAGAAATTAAACTGGAGCCTGGAGGCAACATAGTAATTACTCCTTTCTTACTGGTGCAGAAGAGGCTCAGTTGAGCGATGGATACTTGGACACGACCATCGACTGGATACCGGCGGCGCCCAAGGACCTGCGGCTGCGTGACCTCCCGAGCTTCCTTCGCACCACCGACCCCGATGACATCATGTTCAACTTCTTCATCCACGAGACGGCCGGCATGTCACAGGCGTCGGGGGTGGTCATCAACACCTTCGACGAGCTGGACGCGCCACTGCTCGATGCCATGTCCAAGCTCCTACCGTCCATCTATACAGTGGGGCCGCTCCATCTTACGGCTCGCAACAACGTGCCGGAGGATAGCCCCGTCGCCGGCATTGGGTCCAACCTGTGGAAGGAGCAGGACGCACCCCTCCGGTGGCTCGACGGCCGGCCGCCGCGCTCCGTCGTGTACGTCAACTTCGGGAGCATCACGGTGATGTCGAACGAGCATATGCTGGAATTCGCGTGGGGGCTGGCCAACACTGGCTACGCCTTCCTGTGGAACGTGCGGCCTGACCTCGTCAAGGGCAACGAGGCCACACTTCCCCCGGAGTTTTCCGCAGCGACGGAGGGGCGGAGCATGCTGTCGACGTGGTGCCCGCAGGAGAAGGTGCTGGAGCACGAGGCCGTTGGGGCGTTCCTGACGCACTCCGGGTGGAACTCAGAGTTGGAGAGCATCTGCGGCGGCGTGCCGATGGTGTGCTGGCCCTTCTTCGCGGAGCAGCAGACCAACTGCCGGTACAAGTGCACGGAATGGGGCATCGGTATGGAGATTGGGGACGACGTGAGGAGGGCCGAGGTGGAGAACATGATACGGGAGGCCATGGAGGGGGAGAAAGGACTAGAGATGCGGCGACGCGTGCTGGAGCTCCGCGCGAATGCGGTGGCCTCCGCACGGCGTGGTGGAAGGTCCATGCGCAACGTTGATATGCTCATCCACGAGGTGCTGCTAGCTTGAATCAAGCTGGTAAATGCTTTGGATAATCTATTGCTTACAAAGATAGTTTTATTGTCACTACTGCAATTTCACTGTACGGAGTGCCCGGCTCTTTACCGAGAGCCAAACCGCGGACACTCGGTAAATTTATATACGCAGAGTGCAACACTCGGTAAAATACAAAACTCGGCAAATGCGTCATTTTCCGGTGTGATAAAAAAGACATTCGGTAAAACAACAAACTCAGCAAATTGGGCTTTTATCGAATGCTACACAAGGTAAAAAGGGTCTGCAAAGGGGATCTTCGCTAGGCTCATGGTTTTCGTTGTATAGGTTGCATACTAGTACCTTAGATGAAGATGGTCCAAAAATGAAAGTTGTTTATTTTGATAAGATGGATAATTTTTATGTCAACAGCCTTTTCATTTTAGGTCATATTAATAAAACTTCTTGTGATGTAAAAATTTAGTCTGAAATGAGTATGGCCGTGATCACATTCATCGCATACTTTATTATCATGTGTCTAAATTAGAAACATAGGCAATGTTGTCACATAAAGTTTCAAACTTTTTTGTGCAAAAAAATCTTTTTCATTTTCTAAGTGTCAAAATGGGTATTTTTGTGAATCAAGTACAAAAAACATGGTGCAAAATAGCATATGTTTTTAGGTACACAAGTAGTCATCATATAGAAGAACCACTTATAGTTTTAAAAGATTCGACTCCTTGCAATGAATAGTCATGCCGGCCATTTTGACCCAGTTTTGAAAAAAATGAAAGACAATGAGTAAAAGTTCAAAAAATGCATCCCTTTCACATGGAGTCCTTCTATGTGTACTAGTTACTATGAAAAATACCAAACTTTGAATATGGAAATTTTGAAAAAAATCCTTCACAAAATGAGCTATCATGTTTGAACATTGATGGCATAAAACTTGCATAACATCTTTGAGTTTCCAACATCTTTTATCCTATCTTCCCTTGGCAACGGGGTCCTAATGAAAACTAAGAGTAATTAAGGAGCTCTTTTTAATAAAGAACCCGAAGAAAGCATTAACACAATACTCAAATTTAAGTCATCCCCGTTGATATCCCAATTATTCACTACTGGAATTCAGTATTTTGCCGTCTACCGAATCTTCGCCGTTCGCTGGCTGATGGCAAAGAGTGTCTTTTCCATCAGCTGAAACAAAGCTGACGGCAAAGAATTGATTGATGGCATAGAAGGTCTGTGCCATCAGCCACTTCTTTGCCATCAGCCACATACGGCAAAGGGCCGCACAATAGACGGCAAAGCTGTAGGGGGGGCCACCTGACCGCGGGAACGTTAGGTCAAACTGGAGTCCTTTCTTTGCTGTCTGCTAGCGGACGGCAAAGAGGCCAGAGGCACACGGCAAGACTCTTTGCCGTCCGCGAGCAGACGACAAAGCCCTAACGTCTACTAACGGCCGTCCGGCCCCCACCCTGGCCTCTCTCTCTCTCTCTCACTCACTCACCCCGACGCCCACCGCCGCCACCACTGCCCCCGCCGCCGCACTGCCCCCCACCGCAGTCACCATTGCCCCCACCGCCGCACTGCCCCCCGCCGCCGCACTACCCCCCGCCGCCGCACTGCCCCCCACCGCCGCCACCACTGCCCCCCACCGCCGCCACCACTGCCCCCCACCGCCGCCACCACTGCCCCCGCCGCCGCACTACACCCCACCGCCGCCACCACTGCCCCCCGCCGTCGCCACCACTGCCCCCGGCGACGCCCCACTGCCCCGTCGCGCCCGTCCTCCCCACCGCCCAGCTGCCCCCGCCGGTGAGTCCCCCATTTTTATTTTGTTTCTCCTTATTTTTATTTATGTTAAATTAGTTAGGTTAGTTTTTTTAGTTTATTAGGTTAGTTAGGATAGTTAGTTAGCTTGTTAAATTAGTTAGGTTAGTTAGTTAGCTTGGTTAGTTAGGTGGAGGAGGAGAAGAGGAGAAGAGGAGGAGAGGAGGACGAGAAGAAGAAGAGGAGGAGAAGAAAGAGGAAAAATGAAAAGAAGGAATAAGAAGAAGAAGACGAAGAAGAAGAAGAAGAAGAAGAAGAAGAAGAAGAAGAAGAAGAAGAAGAAGAAGAAGAAGAAGAAGAGAAGAAAAAATAAGAAGGAGAAGAAGAAGAAGAAGAAGAAGAAGAAGAAGAAGAAGAAGAAGAAGAAGAAGAAGAAGAAGAAGAAGAGAAGAAAAAATAAGAAGGAGAAGAAGAAGAAGAAGAAGAAGAAGAAGAAGAAGAAGAAGAGAAGAAAAAAATAAGAAGGAGAAGAAGTAAAGAAGAAGAGAATAAGAAAAAAATAAGAAGGAGAAGAAGAGAAAAAAGAAGAAGAAGTAGAAGAAGAGGATAAAGAAAAATAGAAATAGAAATAAGAGGAAGAGGAAGAAGAAGAGGAGAAGAGGAGGAGGAGGAGGAGGAGGAGGAGGAGGAGGAGGAGAAGAAGAAGAAGAAGAAGAAGAAGAAGAAGAAGAAGAAGAAGAAGAAGAAGAAGAAGAAGAAGAAGAAGAGGAGAAGAAAGAGGAAAAATGAATAGAAGAAGAAGAAGAAGAGAAGGAGAAGGAGAAGGAGGAGGAGGAGAAGGAGCCCTCCTTCTTCTCCTTCTTCTCCTTCTTCTCTCCTCCTTCTTATTTTTTAGCTTGTTTAGCTAATTATCCTCCAAAATGACATAATAAGCTAAAAACCTTGGTTAGCTCATGAATATTATATTCTTAGCTTGTTTTACTAAAAAATGACATAATTAGACATAATTAGAATATTTGTGTTGATCGGGTGGATTTACATGTGATAGTTGTCTCGTCGCTGTGAGGTCTGTTGTGCGAAGACCTCCCCGTGCGTTGTACGACCTCCGCCCCTGCATTCGTGGGTCAGTACAAATTTCATCTCCTCCTCGCCCCTTCATTTACTATGGCTCGGTTTCCGGATGAAACTTTCTAGATTTAGGTAATTAAATTAATTTATCAGTATGCGTGACCAGTATGCGTCTCCCGTTCGAAAGGGCGACATCTATAAATATGCATGTCTTTGCATATTTATAACCGCCATCCTTTTGAATTGTCCAACATTATCCATGGACAGCCCGAGTATGTGTAGATTGGGCTCGTTTTCCCGTATGTTGTGCTCTGGATCCGATGCGGAATTTCATCAGTGCCTCCATGTTGTTCTCCGGATACACATCCTCTGTGTTTATTGCGGAGACGTGTATTAGGAGAACAGCGGGGAGGTGCTGTCGAAATTTTGCGTTGGATCCGGAGGAGAGCATGGGAAAACGAACCCAATCTACACATACTCGGGTGGGATTAGGACCTATCTTTACCTATTAACGTGTAGGTTGCCTGGACATAATAAAAATGGCGAACCTGATTAACCGATGAATATAAATGATAAATTATATATAAATATATTTCTTCTGCCTTTAGTATCTAGGCAAGATGAGTGATCATGCGTGGATGTATACCGGTCACCCTAGTCAGAAAGAGATGACGAAAGAATGGTTTGTAAAAACAAAGGAATTTGTGAAAGCCGCATTCGCAAATGGCTAGGAAAGAAACTATTGCCCTTGTCCTGGATGCGACAACTATAAAAAGACGACAGAGGCTGTAATGATTAAACACCTGCAGAGGAGGGGTTTTAAGCCTAATTATACGGTGTGGACATTTCATGGTGAGTCTATACAACGCACAAGAGCTGAGGTGGTCCGTCGTCGCACGGACGAGCATGGTACCGGGATCGAAGACATGGTGCAAGACTTTGATGATGCTCGGGATTCGGAAGATGAGATGGAGGAATCTGCAAAGGCCTTTTATGAAATGTTGGAGTCTTCAAAACGTCCTGTCCGTGAGCACACTGAGCTCTGTCAGCTGGATGCAATTGCACAAGTAATGGCTCTGAAGGCTCAGTTCAACTTGGGAAGAGAATGCTACGACGCGATGATGACACTATTTGGACGCTTCCTACCCAAAGGCCATGTCATGCCTGCAAACCTGTACCAGTCGGACAAAATACTTCGTGTACTTAAGATGCCCTATGAGAAGATAGATGCATGTGAGAAAGGATGTGTCTTATTTAGGAAGGAGTATGCACACTTGGACTATTGTCCCAATTGCGAGTCTTGCAGGTATCTTGTGGTAGACAACGGTATGGGTGAGAGGAGGCAGACCAAAATCGCAGTTAGTCTTCTTCGGTATATGCCAATCGTACCAAGACTTTATCGTCTTTTCATGGTCGAAGAGACAGCCAGACAGATGACATGGCACAAATTGGGCAAAAGAATCGAACTAGATGCGGATGGGAATAAGATGGTGGTACACACATCGGATGGGGAAGCGTGGAAACATTTCGATGAATTGCATCAGGATAAAGCGGCGGATCCAAGGAATCCTCGAGTCTGCATCGCCATGGATGGTTTTAATCCCTTCGGCATGACGGCAACGAAATATAGTTGTTGGCCTGTATTTGTCATTCCACTCAATCTCCCCCCTGGACAGATTATGCAAAGAAAGAACATATTTCTAACGTTGATAATTCCAGGGCCCAATTATCCGGGGAAGAATATGAATGTGTACCTGCAGCCGCTTAAGGATGAATTGGAAGACGCTTGGGATAATGGGGTCAAGACATATGATGCTGCTAGAAAACAAAAATTCAAAATGCATGTGTGGTACATGTATTCTATGCGTGACTTGCCGGCGTATGTACTATTATCTGGATGGTGTGTGCTTGGAAGGTTCCCGTGCCCCCAATGCAAGGCAGCTCTTCAGTTTCATTGGTTGCAGGAGGGTCGGAAGTATTCTTGCTTTGACTTGCATAGACAATTCCTGGATCCTGACCATCGGTTCAGAAAAGACAAGAAGAACTTTACCAAAGGTAAAGCTGTCAAAAACTTGGCACCACCTGCGTTGACAGGCCAACAGATCCTGGGTCAGTTAAACACCCTCGAGCCTGATCTAGAGCGTCCAGGGTATTTCAAGGGGTATAATTCAAAACACGCCTGGACTCACAAGCCATGCTTCTGGGATCTGCCTTACTTGAAAGACCTCCTTCTTCCACACAATATCGACATGATGCACACTGAAAAGAATATCGGAGAGGCTATTTTTGGTACATTGTTCGACATAGATGGGAAGAGAAAGGATAATACTAAGGCTAGAGTCGATCAAGAGACACTATGTCATAGACCGTTACAAAACATGCGAGAAGGCAAAGGAAAGCAGAAGTGGTCGAAGCCAAAGGCCTGGTTCAATCTTGGAAGGCCAGCTATGAGGGAAATTATCTTGTGGGTCAAAATGCACTTGATGTTCCCCGATGGGTATGCAGCGAATCTAAAGAGGGGAGCGAGTCTTGAAAAATTAAAAATATTTGGTCTCAAGAGTCATGATTGACACATATGGCTAGAGCGGGTAATGCCGGTGATCTTATGTGGCTTTATTCCTGAGGATGAATGGCTAGTACTGGCGGAGCTGAGCTATTTCTTCCGTGTTCTTTGTGCGAAAGAATTGTCGCCTCGTGTGGTAGAAGACATGGAGGAGTTTGCACCAGAGTTGTTGTGCAAGTTAGAGAAGATCTTTCCACCGGGCTTCTTTAATCCAATGCATCATTTGATTTTACATCTACCGACCGAGGCAAGATTGGGTGGGACCGTGCAAGATCGTTGGTGCTATGCAACTCATTTGCATAATCCGAAGCCTCGGCACAATGATGCACACCCTAAAAAAGGTGGGTCCAACCTCAACCTATTCAAAGGGAAGCTCGCACCAGCTGGTGCTTCGAAACCAATAACGTTGGATGTCGAAGAATGGCGGAATATTTCGTTGTATATCTTCAAGAACCTAACAGAAGTGTGGCCGTACATCGAGTGAGTTCTCGGCACATTTTCCCGTAACTTCTAATTCATTTGAACTGCTCTTATTCCCGGATATTTCAAACAACCGTTACGTCGCCAAATTCTTGGATGGAGCGGTGATCGAAAAAGATTTCGTCGAAGAGTATGAGCTTCTGTCAAAACAGGAGGCGGCTATCCCGGTTTCATCTCTTGGTTCAAACAAACGGTAATTATCAATAATGGACCATTTCATTTCTTAGTCTAACTTGCGGCTAATGCAACAATCGTTTCGTATTAAACTTGTAGGCTAATTCAGAGTCTATGGACGCCGAATTGAGACAAGTCGCTAATGGTTTTGACTATAAGGTCCGTTCATTTGAGAAATACAACATCAACGGGTATCTCTTTCGTACCTTTGGCAAAGAGCTATCTATGCCCGACCGAAAATCTACAAATTGTGGTGTCTCTGCTATCGGCGAAGATGTTATCGAGTATTATGGAAGAGTTGAAGCAATTTATGAACTTCAATTCTATGGTGAAAACCCACCGAACGTCGTAGTCTTCAAATGTTATTGGTTCCAGCCGAAGGAGACTAGAAGGACTCATGAACATATAGGACTAGTCAAAATCAATCCAAACACCCATTTAGATGTTCCCGATGTCTATATTACGGCTCAACAGGCGACCCAAGTTTTCTATCTACCGTGGGCATGCCAAACGGATAAGAATCTGGAAGGTTGGTATGTTGTTTATGAAGTGCCGCCACATGTCAGACCACCTCTCCCAAATGAACAGGATTATGAACCTCACATTAACCCAGACACATATGATGGAGAATTCTTCCAAGAAATACGTCTTTCCAAGAAACGTTTCAAGAACCACCGTGCTTCACCCAAGAACATGGAAGTAGACAGCGACAATGAATCCGACTCCACCCCTGAGCCGGAACCAGAAGACCTGGAACTCATAGAGGTTACTGATGCGGATGACCTGTCAATGCTTCAACGATTAAAGAAAGGCCTTTCACAACTTCACGCCGTTGAACCCGACGAGAACGTCATTCATGAAGACATGCGTGATAGTGATGATGATGATGCATTTATTGATGATGATTATTAGTTTGTAAGATTCACAGCTTAAATTATATATATTTTAATCTTTATTATTCATGTACATATTATTATTCATGTCAGTTATTCGATTTTTTTATGTTGTACTAATTTCTTTTAATCTTTATCATGGCAGGTCACCAGGTGTTGAAAGATGGTGGGCGGTGGTCCAAAGCACTTGACGGGTTCTTCCCAGCCGCCCCGCACGAGGGGTGGTACTTCCCTTCCACCCCTATCTCTCCATAGAGCCTTGGCAGACAGTCTGTCGACACCACCCGTTGGTTCTTCTTCGTCGGCGGCATTGCCCACTTGGAGAGGTGCTGGTCGGGTAGGGAAGAAGGGGAAGGGTACAGGGAGAGGTGGTGGCCGCGGAAGATCCAGGAGGACTGTTGAGCCGTCCTCGCCACCACCACCAGCTCATTCACCCGAGCATAGGACTACTATGGTCGACCCGTTTGCAGAGGAGGCTACGGGGACACCGGTCTAGGAGCCTGGTGTTAACGGGCATTCGTCCCATGAGACTCCGGTCCAGGATCAGCCTCGGGTCGAGGTGCATTCGGCCCACGAGACTACGGTTCCGGAGGCTTCACTCGACGTGGAGAGGCCCGGATGGGATACCTGGCCGGATCGGACCGAGTTGCCGGATTGGACCGAGGGTCCGGGTGGCTCAGGGGGCGGGGATGGCGGGGATGAGTTTACGGATAGTGAGGGCAATGTGCAGGTGGACGGGGCCATCGTGTACAAGCGTGGTAGTACACGTCTCCCGGTCGTGCCGGCTACCCGCGAGCAGAGGCTGGTGATTAAACCTGAAGGAGATAGGTAAGTACATTTACTCTTTTTTAGCTTTTGCCTTCAAGTTTGTTGAAATATGTAATGCATTGACCTTATCATACTGCAGGGGATGGGCACACCCTCTTGGAGTCCGCAGGCCGAACTCCGTCCTTGGTGTGCTTTGCCGGACAAATTTCCCGGGGTTTGTCACGTTGCCTGGTGAGGGTCAGGTTCCTACACTAGGATTTTCCTAGGAGCACTACCAGGCTGCACAGGCCCCGCCGAAGGAGATTATAGGTGGTGTCTTATCCCACACGAGGGCCGAGATGGTGATCAATAGCTTTTGGGTAAATTATCCTTTTACAGAATCTAAAATTAACAATATAGCTAATTATTGTACTAATCGGTGTTTTCACGTTTGATTGCAGACCTTCTATAGGTGTGAGGATGGATATGAGGAGGAGGCGGCCAGGGTTCTCGAGGTCGAGTGTAGGCGGTTACTACAGAACATGCGCCACGAGGCTCGGCCGCAGGCTATTCGAGATTACTACGCCACTCGTGGTATTAAGAAGGAGAAGAAGGATTGCCGCGCAAAGTTTCTGAAGAAGGAGCAATACATGAAGGTAATTACCTATTCTTAAGTCCTACGTAGTTTTCTTGATTTCATTCATAGGCGTAGCGCTGGAAATTCTTTCTAATAACTTAGAGGTGCCCCCGAGATGGTGTGCGGATAAGATGGATTGTTGGGAGGCGTTGGTTGATGAGTGGTGCACAGGCAGCTGGCGAGTCGTCCACGAGAATGTGAAGGATCGGCATAGCCAAATGGTTGGTGTGCCACACCATCAAGGCAGCGCCAACTTACTCCAGTTCGGACGAAACTGGGTATGTGATTTGCTTCATGATTCATGCAATTCATTCTTCATGCTAATATTTTGTTCCTCTCTTTTAGGCGCATCACAATAAGACGGAGATGCCACACTTGTACGACCTTTATGGCATGGACCATACTGCCTCGTACAATAAGGCCAAGGCATTCTCTGAGTCTGGCCTGGATGATCCAAATAACTTCACCAACATATCATCCCACCACAAGCTCGTGACATACAGGGACACGGGGAAGGCTACGAAAGGGGATGACTTTAACCCTAGCCAGGAACCTTTGGATCCAGAGCTGGTGATGATATCTGGTGACGGGAGGCCCCATGGCTCGATAGCCATTGGATATGGGATAATACGTTGTCCACTCACTCTCCCGGAGATCAAGGCGCGCCAGTCGAGCAGCTGTCCTGAGATAACGCGTCGTCCACGGCCAGTCGATCTTGCCATCGAGGTTAGTTGTACGGACTAAGAAAACTTTCATCCATTTCATTATGTGTGTCACCATAGATCATTACTATGGTAACGAGGAATGGTGTTTCAGGCTGCTCTTCAGAAAGACATATTGGCAAACCAGACTGCTCTTGAGAAAGAGAGATTGGCAAACCAAGCTGCTCTTGAGAAAGAGAGATTGGCAAGCCAGGCTGCTCTTCAGGCTGCTCTTGATGAGAGGGACCAGACCACGGCACGATTGATTGAGGAGGAGAGGGACCGGAATGAGGCGGGGTCAACGGGCCCTGTATGAGCTTTTTGTGGTAAGTTTTTTTTTCACATTAGCCAAATCATGTGTGTAATGTCTGTTTCATTACTAACTAATACGACCCACTCTTCAGGATCTGTGCGAGAAGAGCGGTCAAGTCCCTCTGCCGATGCCCGTCGTCTCTTCGATTGACACGGTGAGTGTCATTATGAACTAGTATTAATAATTGAGTGTCGTCATGCTAACTGAGACATTGCAAAATATATATTCTGCAGAATAACTCCCGAGCGGCATCGCACGACCCTTCTCCACGTGTTTCTCCTCCTTGATGACCACTACGGTAAGTTTCTCTTCTCCTCTTTCATATTCTCGTTGCCTTAATTTCCCCAACAATGACATAATTAGCCCATTTAGCTCCAAAATGCCATAATAACCTCAAAATGGCACAAGAACCTTGGTTAGCTCATTAATATTATATACTTAGCTTGTTTTCCTCTAAAGTGCGATAATTAGCCCATTTAGCTCCAGAAAGACATAGTTAGCTAATTGAGCTCCAAGAAGAGGACAAGAGGAGAAGAAATAGGAAAAATGAAAAGAAAGAAGAAGAAGAAGAGAAGAAGGAGAAGGAGGAGGAGGAGGAGGAGAAGGAGGAGAAGGCCAAGGACCTTCTAGTCCTTCTCCTCCTCCTCCTCCTCCTTCTACTCCTTATTATTTATTTCTTCTTCTTCTCATCCTCCTCCTCTTTAATATCTCCTTGCATTAATTTCCCCAACAATGACATAATTAGCCCATTTAGCTACGAAATGCCATAATAACCTCAAAATGGCATAAGAACCTTGGTTAGCTCATTAATATTATATACTTAGCTTGTTTTCCTCTAAAATGGGATAATTAGCCCATTTAGATCCAAAAAGATATAGTTAGCTAATTTAGCTCCAAGAAGAGGAGAAGAGGAGAAGAAATAGGAAAAATGAAAAGAAAGAAGAAGAAGAAGAAGAGAAGAAGGAGAAGGAGGAGGAGGAGGAGAAGGCCAAGGACCTTCTAGTCCTTCTCCTCCTCCTCCTCCTTCTCCTCCTTCTTCTTTATTTCTTATTCTTCTTCTTCTCATCCTCCTCTTTCTTCTCCTCTCTTAATATTCTCCTTGCCTTAATTTCCCCAACAATGACATAATTAGCCAATTTAGCTCCAAAAAGACATTATAAGCTCAAAATGGCATAAGAACCTTGGTTAGCTCATTAATATTATATACTTAGCTTGTTTTCCTCTATAATGACATAATTAGCCCATTTAGCTCCAAAAAGACATAGTTAGCTAATTTAGCTGCAAGAAGAGGAGAAGAGGAGAAATGAAGAGGAAGAACAAAAAGAAGAAGAGAAAGAGAAGAGAAGGAGAAGGAGAAGAAGGAGGAGAAGAAGAAGAAGAGAAGAAGGAGAAGGAGCCCTCCTTATTCTCCTTCTTCTTCCCTCCTTCTCCTCTTCTTCTTCAATTTAGCTTATTTTCCCCAACAAGGACATACTTAGCCAATTATCATCCAAAATGACATAATTAGCTTAGTTAGGTAAAAAACATCATAAGAACCTTGGTTAGCTCAATAAAATGACTAATTAAGCTCCTAAAAGACATAATAAGCTCAAAATGGCATAAGAACCTTGGTTAGCTCATTAATATTATATACTTAGCTTGTTTTCCTCTAGAATGACATAATTAGCCCATTTAGCTGCAAAAAGACATAGTTAGCTAATTTAGCTCCAAGAAGAGGAGAACTGAAAAGAAGGAAGAAGAAGAAGAAGAAGAGAAGAAGAAGAGAAGGAGAAGGAGAAGGAGAAGAAGAAGAATGAGGAGGAGAAGAAGAGAAGAAGAAGGAGAAGGAGGAGAAGAAGGAGAAGGAGCCCTCCTTCTTCTCCTTCTTCTTCTCTCCTCCTTCTCCTCCTTCTCCTCCTTCTTCTTCTCTTCTTCTTTTTTCTTCTTCTCCTCCTCCTTCTCCTTCTCCTTGCCCTCCTCCTCCTCCTTGTTGTTTTTCTTCTCCTTGTTCTCTTCTTGCTTCTTCTCTTTCTTCTTCAATTTAGCTTATTTTTCATATATATGTTGTTGTTGTTGTTGTTCTGTTTCTGACTTTCTTATTCCCATTTTGCAGATTGGATGTACTACATGCATGGAAGCTGGCATTGATGGAGTGCTTTAGTTCTAGTTTTCATTTGAGTTGATGAACAATGTGGAATTATATGTATATGGATATATGGATGAACAATATATGTGGAACTATATGTATATGTGTTGTGACCTATATATGTGCTATGAATATGGATGAAACTTTGTGCTATGAATATGTGTTGTGTCCTATATTTGTGCTATGAATTATATGTGCTATGTATATGTATATGTGTTGTGACCTATATATGTGCGATGTATATGTATATGTGCTGTGAAATAAACAAAAAAAAACAAAACCGTGACAATATGGGCTCTTTGCCGTCTGCCAGCAGATGGCAAAGGCCTTTGGCATCAGCTGACCGGCGGCAAAGGTGCCACGTGGCGCCCAGCTGTGCATCCTGGGCAGCAGCAGATGGCCATATAGTATCTTTGCCGTCCGCTTCCAGGGCGGGCAAACGGCAAAGAAGAGGGCACAGAGGAGGGGGGAGGAGGGGTAGGCAGACGACAAAGAGTGGAGGGGGGAGGAGGTGGAGGCAGACGGCAAAGAAGAGGGGGGAGGCAGACGACAAAGAAGAGGGGGGAGGCAGACGACAAAGAAGAGGGGGAGGCGGACGGCAAAGCCTCCGTTAGCCCCTAACGAAGGCAACGCCTGCCAGCTGCCGTCTCGACATATTTGCCGACTGCTCTTATGAAAAGTTGACGGCAAAGCTCTTTGCCGTCCGCTTCGGTTAGGCAGACGGCAAAGAAGCTACAATGCCGTCGTAGGTTGAAGCAGAAATTTTGCTGATAGTGGGATTCTTTGCCGTCTGTGATTTACTCTTTGTCGTCGGTGGTTTACTCTTTGCCATCTGTGATGGCAGACGGCAAAGAAGCTAATTCCTGTAGTGGTTGTTGCATCCCTTCCATCGATCTTCGTCATTATTGCATCGTCACTTGCACGATCGAACGTAGAAAGATATGATCAAGTGCAATTGCAACCATGGACGTGAGCTGAACTCTGCAAACAAAGCAAACTAAAAAAAGAAAAGGAAAATGTTTTTGGGTTTTCCAAGGGTTAAACGAAAGCAAAAGAAATAAGAAATAGTTTTGTTGTTTTTGCAAAGAAAGAACAAACAATAATGGGCAAAAACTCCGAAAAGATTAAAAAGGAAACTATGGATGATACAATGAAAGGGGAGAAGGGTACGTACTCCCCTAAGCTTAGGCTTTTGGCCTAAGTTGGGCTTGGCTACTGCGGGCTCCAGGAGCTCCCTCCGGCTCCGGAGTGGTAGGGGTGGTTCCAAGAATCATACGAGGCCTCGGGCGCGTACACTGACGCCCGGCTGTCCTCCCAAGAAGAAGGCTCTTCTTCCTCGGGAACAACCCCCTCCATGGGGTTGTGGAACTGCTGCTGGATCACGAACTCGTCCAGCTCAATCGAGGTGAAGGACCATCCGTTCATGCTAGTGTAATCAAACAAAAGTGGTGCATGTAGACGGATCTCGCGAGTAGTAAGCTCACCGAACCTCATAATATAAACAAGGTTACCAAACTCAGAAGTCCTAGTAACACACTCATGCCTCTTCATAGCGGTAAGATCAAAGCTTATGAATGAAAAAGGCGTATCATGCGTGCGTACAGTGCGCCCAAGGTGCTCGAGGATAAGTGTGGCATAAATGCCACCAAATTGAGGCCCTTTGCTACTGTTAGAGACGAGGCGACGAGTAATCAAAGCACCAATATTATACGTGTTATCCCCTAAGAGGGCGACTACAAAGATAGCGAGATCTGGAGCCAAAATGTTGCTCGTGTTGTCACGAGCTAACACCCCTCGAGCAATATATTATGTGAAATGCTTGATGTGGGGAAACAAGATGCTGGAAATCTTCCCCCGGTGAATGTCTCGCGGATCCTTGCTGCAAAGGGAAGCAAATAGGGATTTCAGCTCGTAGGGCTGAACTTTCATTTTGGTCGTCTTCCCGACATTCCGCACACCTATAACGTCACAAAATTCTGCCAAAGACATGGTAAAGACATCCTCATATAATTTGAATTCAATCATGGAAGTTTTATCATTATATCTAAACCAGTTGACAAAATAATAGGTGAGTTTTGGATATTGTTGCACACATCGTGTTACGAGACGTGTCAAACCTACAGCTGCACAGTGGTTATCAAACTTATCCTTAATACCTACCGCCATAAGGAAATCTGAACACGGGTATTGTTGGAAATATGCCCTAGAGGCAATAACAAATTGGTTGTTATTATATTTCCTTGGTCATGGTAATCGTTTATTATCCATGCTAGAATTGTATTGATTGGAAACTCAAATACATGTGTGGATACATAGACAACACACTGTCCGAGAGAGCCTCTAGTTGACTAGCTCGTTGATCAAAGATGGTCAAGGTTTCCTCGCCATAGGCAAGTGTTGCCAGTTGATAACGGGATCACATCATTAGTAGAATGATGTGATGGACAAGACCCAAACTATAAACATAGCATATGATCGTGTCAGTTTATTGCTACTGTTTTTCTACATGTCAATGTATGTGTTCCTTCGCAACGTTACTGGGTGACTATAAAGGTGCTCTACAGGTATCTCCAAAGGTGTCTGTTGGGTTGGCATGGATCAAGACTGGGATTTGTCACTCCGTGTGACGGAGAGGTATCTCGGGGCCCACTCGGTAATACAACATCACAACAAGCCTTGCAAGCAATGTGACTAAGGAGTTAGTTACGGGATCTTGTATTACAGAACGAGTAAAGAGACTTGCCGGTAACGAGATTGAACTAGGTATGAAGATACCGACGATCGAATCTCGGGCAAGTAACATATCGAAGGACAAAGGGAGCAACATACGGGATTAACTGAATCCTTGACATAGAGGTTCAACTGATAGAGATTTTCGTAGAATATGTAGGAGCCAATATGGACATCCAGGTCCCACTATTGGTTATTGACCGGAAAATGTCTCAGGTCATGCCTGCATAGTTCTCGAACCCGCAGGGTCTGCACACTTAAGGTTCGGTGACGTTTCGGTATAGTTGAGTTATAGGTGTTGGTAACCGAAAGTTTTTAGGAGTCCCGGATGAAATCCCGGACGTCACGAGGAGCTCTGGAATGGTCCGGAGGTAAAGATTGATATATAAGGAGTCCTGTTTTGGTCACCGAAAAAGTTTCAGGCTCATCGGTAGTGTACCGGGAGTGCCGGGAGGGTACCGGGGACAATCGGGAGGGGTGTCACGCCTTGAGGGGCCTTACGGGCTGTGGGAGGATACAAATCAGTCCCTAGTGGGCTGACATAATCTCCCACTAAGGCCCATGAGGTTTGAGAGGCAAAAAACCCAAAGGTGGAAAGGGTTTCCAAGTGGAAAGGAGGAATCCTACTCCTAGTAGGATTGGGGTAGGACTCCTCCACCTCCAATTTAGGCCAAACCTTGAGGGTTTGAGGCTGCCTCCTCCCCTTCCCCCCTCCTATATATACTAGAGGTATTGAGGGTTTTTGAGACACTCAATTTCAGCCACGTGCTACCCTCTCCTCTAGTTTGTAGTTCTTCCTCTAGATCGGATTTCTGCGGTGCTTAGGCAAAGCCCTGCAGGAATAGATCACCACCATCACTGGCGCGCCGTCACGCTGCTGGAGAACTCATCTACTTCTGCATCTCTCTTGCTGGATCGAGAAGGTGGGGTTCGTCATCGAGCTGTACGTGTGTTGAATGCAGAGGTGACGTCCATTCGGCACTAGATCGGGATGGATCGTGATGGGATCGCGGGACGGGTCATGATGATATCGCGGGACGGGCTGCGATTTGAATCGCGAAGATGTTCCACTACATCAACCACGTTATATACGCTTCCGCTTAGCGATCTACAAGGGTATGTACATTCATTCCCCCCTCTCGTAGATGATCATCATCATGGATAGGTATTGTGTGTGCGTAGGAATTTTTTTGTTTCCCATGCTATGTATGTCATGGCACGTGTCGTGTCCGCCTCGTGGAGCAACTCCGGTGGCACGATATCATCACTGTAAGTTGTCCTCACAGTGGAAGATGAAGCTGCAGCTCTAGTTAGTCTGTCGGTAGGCTCGGGTCTCTTCTTCTCAAGCCATACTTTTGCTTTTCCAAACAAACTCATTTCTGGAAAGGAGACCAGGTGGGCCTAGGCGACCTATGGGCGCAGCTAGGGGCCAGGCCATGCTAGTTGGCCTCCTGGACCAAGGGTGTCCCCCGTGACTGGCTCCAGGTGCCCCTGCATCTCTTATTTGATGCAAATTTTTATTATAATTTTTTTGGAATTTTTCTGACAACTTCACTTTTGAAAAAAAATTGAAATACCAAAAGCTTGAAACAATGGTTAAACATACGAAGCTTCAAAAACATAAAACTTTGGTACAGCAAGGAGGATGAAAGATAAAGGAAATGAAAACATAACAAGCTTCTCCTTTTACTCATATAAAACATATTTGTTAGCAATGTTGATCAAGTCTTACTACCAAACAGGTGTTATATCATGCAAAAAGTTTCACTTCTTATAAAGCAATCATGGTACGTTTGTTTTAATGGATATTGTCCCCACCATAATGGTTTTGTATTTGTGGTGCACATGTAGAGGACAATCCCACTCTCCAACCTTCACGGTCTCAATATTCTCAACAGAATTAAGGCCATGCCTTTTATCAATGTTCTTCGGAAAATATACCCTTTGCTCCTTCTCATTAACGTTAAAAGTCACCTTTCCTTTATTGCAATCAATAATAGCACTTGCGGTGTTAAGAAAAGGTCTACCAAGAAAATTAGACATGCTACCATCCTCGGGCATGTCAAGCACAACAAAGTCACTAAGGATCAAGCAATTAGCAACTTCAACAGGAACATCCTCACAAATACCAACTGGAACGGTTGTTGTCTTATCAGCCATTTGAAGAGAGATATCTGTAGGGATTAGTTTATCTAGACAAAACCTTTTGTAAAAAGAAAAAGGCATAAGACTCACTCCTGCACCAAGATCACATAAAGCAGTTCTGACATAATTATTTTTTATGGAGCAAGGAATGGTGGGTATACCTGGATCACCAAGCTTCTCACGAATCTTACCACTTAAGAAGTAATTAGCGAGCATAGTATATATTGCCTCATTAGGAACTTTTCTTTTATTAGTAACAATATTTTTCATATACCTCGAGTACGGAGGAAACTTAATAGTATCAGTCAAAGGAATTTTAAGAAAAGGAGGTTTTATCCATTCACAAAATTTATTGCAATGCTCTTCTTCTTTGGTTTTGAAAGACTTACCTGGGAAGATCATTGATTTCTGTACCCATGGTTCTCTTTCCTTCCCATGTCTTCTTACAACAAAGTCTTCTCTAGTATACCTCTTACTCTTGTCGGGTGCTTCTTCTTCTCGTACCTCAGGAGGATCATTCTTCTCATTATATTTATCAGGTTCAGCACCATCTTATACTATTAGGATCAACAATAGGTTCTTCATCAATTATGGGATCATTGGAGTTGTCAGCTTCCTTGTGTTTCTTTTTTTTGTTCGGGGAGCTGGCAACATCTTCTTCCTGCAATTGAGAATCTTTCTCGATCCTCTTTGGATGCCCTTCCGGATAGAGAGGCTCCTGGGTGTGCGTACCACCTCGGTTCTTTATAACATATGCATGTGTATCAACTTGTTTGGCATTGTTAGCAAGCAAATATTTTTGCACATTAGAAATTTGTTCAAGCTGAGTTTGAACCATATGAAAATGCTTAACAGGACCTTTAATATCATTAAGAGTTCTACTTAAACATCAAGCAAACTTTTGATAACAAGGGAATTATCATGCAATTGGCTTTGAATCCTCTCATTAAAATGATTTTGCTTGACAATGAAATTATCAAGATCATCTAAGCATTGATCAGGGGGCTTACCATGAGGGATGTCACTTGCATGGAATTCTAAAAGAGAGTGTACCTCTACCATAGGTGGGTGAGTGCTAGGCTCACATAATTTCTTAATAGGAGGTAGATTGTTCACATCTTAAGCTTTAATACCTCTCTCTTTCATAGACTTCTTGGCTTCTTGCATAACTTCGGGGCTCAAGAAAAGCATACCCCTCTTCTTGGGTGGTGGAGGTGGTTCAGGAACGAACCAATCATCATCATTTTTAGCTATCTTGCCCATTAGTTCTTCAGCATCGTCCGGTGTTCTTTCCGTGAAAACACAACCAGCACAACTATCCAGATAGGTTCTAGATTCATCGGTTAGACCATCATAAAATATATCAAGAAATTCATTCTTAGGGATTGTTTGTACCGGTCTAGCCTTCAGTAAAGTGCAATACTAATGATGAGATTATGTATATACTTCTCGCACCTCATTGGTTACCCCAAGTGGAAGCTTGAGATGTAGTCAGCAGCAAGTTTTACCTCACACAGAGACTGTAAGGTTTATCGAACCAGGAGGACTCCTAGGACCAACAAGTAGGTGTCTCCCACCCTGGCGCTAGCAGAAGACGTGGACCTACACACACAACAAATAACTTTGCTCCCAATGAGTACAGAGAGGTTGTCAATCTCTCCGGCCTTGTAGTTTGCAAAGGATCAAAACACAAGCGGGAATAGTAATAGTGATGGCAACGGAAAAGTAAATGAAAACGGAAAATGATGAAGGTGTAAACTATGATGGTGATATGGACCGGAGTCACATGATGTTCACTAGTGTTGTCTCTCTTCCAAAAGACGATAAACAACTATGCTTGGGTAAACAAATTACATCTGGATAATTGACAGAATTATGAAGGCATCGCAATGCTAATTATGCTAATTGATAGTTAGAGGTTCAATAGTAATGGGCAGTACGCCAAGACAAGTAGACCGTTTATTCATCAGCATCTACTTACTAATTATCCACCTTGAGATATCTATCCAGAACATCTCACCGGTATTAAGTTGCGAGCCCCACCCAAAGTGTAAACTCAAAGCAATGGACAACTGCATTAACGAACTATGCGTAAGGTAAACAATCCTTCCAACCATGGTTACAAGTACCGTTGTTTTCTCCTTGCACTACTGGAAAATAGTTTTTTGCCATCTGCCTAGTCTTTGCCGTCTGCTAGCTGATGGCAAAGAGTGTCTTTGCCGTCAGCTTCAGCAAAACAGACGACACAGTACTGGCTGATGGCATACAGTCTTTTTGCCATCTGTCACCTCTTTGCCGTCTGCTAGCGGACGGCAAATAGTCTAGGGGCAGACGGCAAAGATATAGATAGGCCCACCTGACCGCGGGGTGGCTAGGTCAAACAAGAGTCGGACCTTTGCCGTCTGCTAGCGGACGGCAAAGAGTCCGGAGGCAGACGGCAAAGCGCTAACTCCGTTAACGGCTCCTTCCCCCACCCCGCCCCTCTCTCTCTCTCTCTGTAATGGCTCACCCCGCGCGCCCCTCGCTCTCTCTCCCCACCCCGCGCGCTCCTCTCTCTGTAACGGCCGCCAGGACCACCGTCGCGCCGCCGCCCCCGTCGCGTCGCCGCCCCTATCGCCCCTGCCGTCGCCCCTGTCGCGCCCCACTGCCGCCCCTGTCGCCCATGTCGCCCCCGCCGCCGCCCCTCTCTCTCTCCCCACCTCGCCCCCGCTGCCGCTGCCGCTGCCCCACCACCGTCGCGCCGCCGCCCCTGGCGCCCCCGGCGCCGCCCCGCCACCCCCATCACCCCGGCCCCTCCACAGCCGCCCCTCTCGGTGAGCCCCCACACCCCCACCCCCACCCCCCACCCGCATTATTTTTTACTAGTTTTATTATTTTTAGTAGTTTTAGTAGTTGTTATTGTTAGTAGTTTTAGTGGTAGATTTAGTTAGGTTAGTAGTTTTAGTTAGGTTAGTTAGTTAGCTTGGTTAGTTAGGTGGAGGAGGAGAAGAGGAGAAGAGGAGGAGGAGGAGGACAAGAAGAGGAGAACAAGAAGAGGAGTAGGAGGAGGAGGAGAAGAAGAAGAAGAAGAAGAAGAAGAAGAAGAAGAAGAAGAAGAAGAAGAAGAAGAAGAAGAAGAAGAAGAAGAAGAAGAGGAGAAGAAAAAAATAAGAAGGAGAAGAAGAAGAAAAAGAAGAAGAAGAGAAGAAAAAAATAAGAAGGAGAATAAGTAAAGAAGAAGAGAAGAAGAAGAGAATAAGAAAAAAATAAGGAGAAGAAGAGAAAAAAGAAGAAGAAGTTGATTTTTTATTGTTTGGTATTTAGTGGTAGCTAGATTCTTTTTTAGTTACTTAGTGGTAGATTCTGTTTTTGTTATAGTGGTAGATTCTGTTTTTGTTATTTTTTGCTGTTTAGTGCTATCTAGGTTTAGCGATAGGTTTAGTTAGCTTGGTTAGTTAGGTTAGTTAGTTAGTTAGCTTACTAGAAAGAATAGGAAGAAGAAGAAGAGGAGGAGGAGGAGAAGAGGAGAAGAGGAGGAGGAGAAGAAGAAGAAGAAGAAGAAGAAGAAGAACAGGAGGAGGAGAAGACAAAAAGAAGAGCACATGTTTGGTATTTAGTTTTTTGGAATTAATTAGTAGTTTTAGTGGTAGATTCTTTTAGTTAATTAGTAGATTTACTGGTAGATTCTGTTAGTTTATTCGCCCATCATTATTTCTTAGGTTCAAGACTACTTCAAAGAAGATCACATGTTCTTTTGTTGAAATCAAGTCTGTCAAAATAATGTATCGTCTATATTTATTGGTACCGGAGCAAAACAGGACAACTTAAATAATATTGCCATCCTACAATGTAGAAAATATCAAAAATTTTATATAAACTGAAAAGTAGTATAGGTAACCTGGAAAGTCCTATGGACCAAAAGGGCAACTTCTGGACCTGCGAACTTTGCGTGGTAGGTGCATGTCCATGCACCAGGGTAATTAACCCAACAATGACATAATTAGCCCATTTAGCGCCAAAATACCATAATAAGCTCAAAATGGCATCAGAACCTTGGTTAGCTCATTAATATTGTATACTTAGCTTGTTTTCCTCTAAAATGGGATAATTAGCCCATTTAGCTCAAAAAAGATATAATTAGGTAATTTAGCTCCAACAAGAGGAGAAGAGGAGAAGAAATAGGCAAAATGAAAAGAAAGAAGAAGAAGAGAAGAAGGAGAGAAGAAGGAGAAGGAAGAGGAGGAGGAGGAGGAGGAGGAGAAGGCCAAGGACCTTCTATCCTTCTCCTCCTCCACCTTCTCCTCCTCCTCCTCCTTCTTCTTGATTTCTTCTTCTTCTCCTCGTCCTCCTCTTTCTTCTCCTCTTTCATATTATCCTTGCTTTAATTAACCCAACAATGACATAATTAGCCCATTTAGCTCCAAAATACCATAATAAGCTCAAAATGGCATAAGAACCTTGGTTAGCTCATTAATATTATATACTTAGCTTGTTTTCCTCTAAAATGGGATAATTAGCCCATTTAGCTCAAAAAGACATAATTAGGTAATTTAGCTCCAAAAAGAGGAGAAGAGGAGAAGAAATAGGCAAAATGAAAAGAAAGAAGAAGAAGAAGAAGAAGAAGAAGAAGAGAAGAAGGAGGAGGAGGAGGAGGAGGAGAAGGCCAAAGACCTTCTAGTCCTTCTCCTCCTTCTGCTTGATTTCTTATTCTTCTCCTCCTCCTCCTCTTTCTTCTCCTCTTTCATATTATCCTTGCTTTAATTTCCGCAACAATGACATAATTAGCCCATTTAGCTCCAAAATACCATAATAAGCTTAAAATGGCATAATAACCTTGGTTAGCTCAGTAATATTATATACTTAGCTTGTTTTCCTCTAAAATGACATAATTGGAATATTTGTGTTGATCGGGTGGATTTACATGTGATAGTTGTCTCATCGCTGTGAGGTCTGCTGTGCGAAGACCTGCCCGTGCATTGTACGAGCTCCGCCCCTGCATTCGTGGGTCAGTCCAAATTTCATCTCCTCCCCGCCCCTTCATTTACTGTGGCTCGGTTTCCGGATGAAACTTTGTAGATTTAGGTAATTCAATTAATTTATCAGTATGCGTGACCAGTATGCGTCTCCCGTTCGAAAGGGCGACATCTATAAATATGCATGTCTTTGCATATTTATAACCGCCATCCTTTCGAATTGTCCAACATTATCCATGGACAGCCCGAGTATGTGTAGATTGGGTTCGTTTTCCCGTATGCTGTTCTCTGGATCCGATGCGGAATTTCGTCAGTGCCTCCCTGTTGTTCTCCGGATGCATATCCTCTCTGTTTATTGCGGAGACGTGTATCAGGAGAACAGCGGGGAGGTGCTGCCGAAATTTTGCGTTGGATCCAGAGCAGAGCATGGGAAAACGAACCCAATCTACACATACTCGGGTGGGATTAGGACCTATCTTTACCTATTAGCGTGTAGGTTGCCTGGACGTAATAAAAATGGCGAACCTGATTAACCGATGAATATAAATGCTAAATTATATATAAATATATTTCTTCTATCTTTAGTAGCTACGCAAGATGAGTGATCGTGCGTGGATGTATACCGGTCACCCTAGTCAGAAAGAGATGACGAAAGAATGGTTTTTAAAAACAAAGGAATTTGTGAAAGTCGCATTCGCAAATGGCCAGGAAAGAAACTATTGCCCCTGTCCTGGATGCGACAACTATAAAAAGACGACAGAGGCTGTAATGATTAAACACCTGCTGAGGAGGGATTTTAAGCCTAATTATACGGTGTGGACATTTCATGGTGAGTCTATACAACGCACAAGAGCTGAGGTGGTCCGTCGTCGCACGGACGAGCATGGTACCGGGATCGAAGACATGGTGCAAGACTTTGATGATGCTCGGGATTCAGAAGATGGGATGGAGGAATCTGCAAAGTCTTTTTATGAAATGTTGAAGTCTTCAAAACGTCCTCTCCATGAGCACACTGAGCTGTGTCAGCTGGATGCAATTGCACAAGTAATGACTCTGAAGGCTCAGTTCAACTTGGGAAGAGAATGCTACGACGCGATGATGACACTATTTGGATGTTTCCTACCCAAAGGCCATGTCATGCCTGCAAACCTGTAGCAGTCGGACAAAATACTTCGTGTACTTAAGATGCCCTATGAGAAGATAGATGCATGTGAGAAAGGATGTGTCTTATTTCGGAAGGAGTATGCACACTTGGACTATTGTCCCAATTGCGAGTCTTGCAGGTATCTTGTGGTAGACAACGGTATGGGTGAGAAGAGGCAGACCAAAATCGCAGTTAGTGTTCTTCGGTATATTGATGATGATTATTAGTTTGTAAGATTCACAACTTAAATTATATATTTTTTAATATTTATTATTCATGTACATATTATTATTCATGTCAGTCATTCAATTTTTTTATGTTGTACTAATTTCTTTTAATCTTTATCATGGCAGGTGTTGAAAGATGGTGGGCGCGGGTCCAGAGCGCTCAACGGGTTCTTCCCAGGCGCCCCGCACGAGGGGTGGTACTTCCCTTCCACCCCTATCTCTCCGTAGAGCCTTGGAAGACAGTCTTTCGACACCAGCCAGGGGTTCTTCTTCGTCGGCGGCATTGCCCACTTGGAGAGGTGCTGGTCGGGTAGGTAGGAAGGGGAAGGGTACAGGGAGAGGTGGTGGCCGCGGAAGATCCAGGAGGACTGTTGATCCGTCCTCGCCACCACCACCAGCTCATTCACCCGAGCATAGGACTAGTATGGTCGACCCG
The DNA here is from genome assembly GCF_904849725.1 of Hordeum vulgare subsp. vulgare. Lineage (NCBI taxonomy): Eukaryota > Viridiplantae > Streptophyta > Magnoliopsida > Poales > Poaceae > Hordeum > Hordeum vulgare. Next base: position 409,354,116 of record NC_058519.1, on the reverse strand, counting down.
TTTGCGGAGGAGGCTACGGGGACTCCGGTCCAGGAGCCTGGTGTTCACGGGCATTCGTCCCATGAGACTCCGGTCCAGGAGCAGCCTCGGGTCGAGGTGCATTCGGCCCAGGAGCAGCCGGAGGAGACTACGGTTCCGGAGGCTTCACCCGACGTGGAGAGGCCCGGATGGGAGCCTTGGCTGGATCGTACCGAGTTGCCGGATTGGACCGAGGGTCCGGGTGGCTCAGGGGGCGGGGATGGCGGGGATGAGCTTACGAATAGTGAGGGCGATGTGCAGGTGGACGGGGCCACCATGTACAAGCGTGGTAGTACACGTCTCCCGGTCGCCCCGGCTACCCGCGAGTAGAGGCCGGTGATTAAACCTGAAGGAGATAGGTAAGTACATTTACCCTTTTTTTAGCTTTTGCCTTCAAGTTTGTTCAAATATCTAATGCGCTGACCTTATCATACTGCAGGGGATGGGTACACCCTCTAGGAGTCCGCAGGCCAAACTCCGTCCTTGGTGTGCTTTGCTGAACAAATTTCCCGGGGTTTGTCACGTTGCCTGGTGAGGGTCAGGTTCCTACACTAGGATTTACCTGGGAGCACTACCAGGCTGCGCAGGCCCCGCCGGAGGAGATTATAGATGGTGTCTTGTGCCACACGAGGGCCGAGATGGTGATCAATAGCTTTTGGGTAAATTATCCTTTTACAGAATCTAAAATTAACAATATAGCTAATTATTGTACTAATCGGTGTTTTCACGTTTGATTGCAGACCTTCTATAGGTGTGAGGATGGATATGAGGAGGAGGCGGCCAGGGTTCTCGAGGTCGAGTGTAGGCGGTTACTACAGAACTTGCGCCACGAGGCTCGGCCGCAGGCTATTCGAGATTACTACGCCACTCGTGGTATTAAGAAGGAGAAGAAGGATTGCCGCGCAAAGTTTCTGAAGAAGGAGCAATACATGAAGGTAATTACCTATTCGTAAGTCCTAGGTAGTTTTCTTGATTTCATTCATAGGCGTAGCGCTGGAAATTCTTTCTAATAACTTAGAGGTGCCCCCGAGATGGTGTGCGGATAAGATGGATTGTTGGGAGGCGTTGGTTGATGAGTGGTGCACAGGCAGCTGGCGAGCCGTCCACGAGAATGCGAAGGATCGGCGTAGCCAAATGGTTGGTGTGCCACACCATCAAGGCAGCGCCAACTTACTTCAGTTTGGACAAAACTGGGTATGTGATTTGCTTCATGATTCATGCAATTCATTCTTGATGCTAATATTTTGTTCCTCTCTTTTAGGTGCATCACAATAAGACCGAGATGCCACACTTGTACGACCTTTATGGCATGGCCCATACTGGCTCGTACAAGAAGGCGAAGGCATTCTCTGAGTCTGACCTGGATGATCCCAATAACTTCACCAACATATCATCCCACCAGAAGCTCGTGGCATATAGGGACGCGGGGAAGGCTACGAAAGGGGATGACTTTAACCCTAGCCAAGAACCTTTGGATCCAGAGCTGGTGATGATATCTCGTGGCGGGAGGCCCCATAGCTTGATAGCCATTGGAGATGGGATAATACGTTGTCCACTCACTCTTCCGGAGATCAAGGCGCGCCAGTCGAGTAGATGTCCTGAGATAACGTCTCGTCCACGGCCAGTCGAACTTGCCATCGAGGTTAGTTGTACGGACTAAGACCACTTTCATCCATTTCATTATGTGTGTCACCATAGATCAATACTGTGGTAACGCGGAATGGTGTTTCAGGCTGCTCTTCAGAAAGAGAGAGCGGCAAACCAGGCTGCTCTTGAGAAAGAGAGATTGGCAAGCCAGGCTGCTCTTGATGAGAGGGACCAGACCACGGCACGATTGCTTGAGGAGGAGAGGGCCCGTAATGAGGCGGGTGAACGGGCCCTGTACGAGCTTTTTGTGGTATGTTTTTTTTCACATTAGCCAAATCATGTGTGTAATGTCTGTTTCAATACTAACAAATACGACCCACTCTTCAGGGTCTGTGCGAGAAGAGCGGTCAAGTCCCTCCGCCGATGCCCGTCTTCTCTTCGATTGGCACGGTGAGTTTCATTATAAACTAGTATTAATAATTGAGTGTCATCATGCTAACTGAGACATTGCAAAATATCTTTTCGGCAGAATAACTCTGGAGCGGCATCGCACGACCCTTCTCCAAGGCAACCGTCTCCAAACGAAGCCGGCGCGAGCAACCGTGGTGTTTCTCCTCCTTGATGACCACTACGGTAAGTTTCTCCTCCAAACTTAGCTTGTTTTCCTCCAAAATGAGATAATTAGCCCATTTAGCTCCAAGAAGACATAATTAGGTAATTTAGCTCCAACAGGAGGAAAAGAAATAGGAAAAATGAAAAGAAAGAAGAAGAAGAAGAAGAGAACAAGGAGAAGGAGGAGAAGGAGGAGGAGGAGGAGGAGGACGAGGACGAGGAGGAGGAGGAGGAGAAGGAGGAGAAGGCCAAGGACCTTCTAGTCCTTCTCCTCCTCCTCCTTCTCCTCCTTGATTTCTTCTTCTTCTCCTCCTCCTCCTCTTTCTTCTCCTCTTTCATATTATCCTTGCTTTAATTTCCCCAACAATGACATAATTAGTCCATTTAGCTCCAAAATACCATAATAAGCTCAAAATGGCATAAGAACCTTGGTTAGCTCAAAAAAGACATAATTAGGTAATTTAGCTCCAACAAGAGGAGAAGCGGAGAAGAAATAGGCAAAATGAAAAGAAAGAAGAAGAAGAAGAAGAAGAAGAAGAGAAGAAGGAGAAGGAGGAGGAGGAGGAGGAGGAGGAGGAGAAGGCCAAGGACCTTCTATCCTTCTCCTCCTCCTCCTTCTCCTCCTCCTCCTCCTTCTTCTTGATTTCTTCTTCTTCTCCTCCTCCTCCTCTTTATTCTCCTCTTTCATATTATCCTTGCTTTAATTAACCCAACAATGACATAATTAGCCCATTTGGCTCCAAAATACCATAATAAGCTCAAAATGGCATAAGAACCTTGGTTAGCTCAGTAATATTATATACTTAGCTAGTTTTCCTCTAAAATGGGATAATTAGCCCATTTAGCTCAAAAAAGACATAATTAGGTAATTTAGCTCCAACAAGAGGAGAATAGTAGAAGAAATAGGCAAAATGAAAAGAAAGAAGAAGAAGAAGAAGAAGAGAAGAAGAAGGAGGAGGAGGAGGAGGAGAAGGCCAAGGACCTTCTATCCTTCTCCTCCTCCTCCTCCTTCTTCTTGATTTCTTCTTCTTCTCCTCCTCCTCCTCTTTATTCTCCTCTTTAATATTATCCTTGCTTTAATTAACCCAACAATGACATAATTAGCCCATTTAGCTCCAAAATACCATAATAAGCTCAAAATGGCATAAGAACCTTGGTTAGCTCAGTACTATTATATACTTAGCTAGTTTTCCTCTAAAATGGGATAATTAGCCCATTTAGCTCAAAAAAGACATAATTAGGTAATTTAGCTCCAACAAGAGGAGAAGAGGAGAAGAATAGGCAAAATGAAAAGAAAAAAGAAGAAGAAGAAGAAGAAGAGAAGAAGGAGGAGGAGGAGGAGGAGGAGAAGGCCAAGGACCTTCTATCCTTCTCCTCCTCCACCTCCTTCTTCTTGATTTCTTCTTCTTCTCCTCTTCCTCCTATTTATTCTCCTCTTTCATATTATCCTTGCTTTAATTAACCCAACAATGACATAATTAGCCCATTTATCTCCAAAATACCATAATAAGCTCAAAATGGCATAAGAACCTTGGTTAGCTCAGTAATATTATATACTTAGCTAGTTTTTCTCTAAAATGGGATAATTAGTCCATTTAGCTCAAAAAAGACATAATTAGGTAATTTAGATCCATCAAGAGGAGAAGAGGAGAAGAAATAGGCAAAATGAAAAGAAAGAAGAAGAAGAAGAAGAAGAAGACAAGAAGGAGGAGGAGGAGGAGGAGGAGGAGGAGAAGGCCAAGGAGGCCTTCTTCTCGTCCTCCTCCTCGTCCTTCTTCTTGATTTCTTCTTCTTGTCCTCCTCCTCCTCTTTCTTCTCCTCTTTCATATTATCCTTGCTTTAATTAACCCAACAATGACATAATTAGCCCATTTAGCTCCAAAATACCATAATAAACTCAAAATGGCATAAGAACCTTGGTTAGCTCATTAATATTATATACTTAGCTAGTTTTCCTCTAAAATGGGATAATTAGCCCATTTAGCTCAAAAAAGACATAATTAGGTAATTTAGCTCCAACAAGAGGAGAAGAGGAGAATAAATAGCCAAAATGAAAAGAAAGAAGAAGAATAAGAAGAAGAAGAGAAGGAGAAGGAGGTGGAGGAGGAGGAGGAGGAGAAGGCCAAGGACCTTCTATCCTTCTCTTCTGCCTCCTTCTCCTCCTCCTCCTCCTCCTTCTTGATTTCTTCTTCTTCTCGTCCTCCTCCTCTTCCTTCTCCTCTTTCATATTATCCTTGCTTTAATTTCCTCAACAATGACATAATTAGCCCATTTAGCTCCAAAATACCATAATAAGCTCAAAATGGCATAAGAACCTTGGTTAGCTCAGTAATATTATATACTTAGCTAGTTTCCCTCTAAAATGGGATAATTAGCCCATTTAGCTCAAAAAAGACATAATTAGGTAATTTAGCTCCAACAAGAGGAGAAGACTAGAAGAAATAGGCAAAATGAAAAGAAAGAAGAAGAAGAAGAAGAAGAGAAGAAGAAGAAGGAGGAGGAGGAGGAGAAGGCCAAGGACCTTCTATCCTTCTCCTCCTCCTCCTTCTTGATTTCTTCTTCTTCTCCTCCTCCTCCTCTTTATTCTCCTCTTTAATATTATCCTTGCTTTAATTTACCCAACAATGACATAATTAGCCCATTTAGCTCCAAAATACCATAATAAGCTCAAAATGGCATAAGAACCTTGGTTAGCTCAGTACTATTATATACTTAGCTAGTTTTCCTCTAAAATGGGATAATTAGCCCATTTAGCTCAAAAAAGACATAATTAGGTAATTTAGCTCCAACAGGAGGAGAAGAGGAGAAGAAATAGGGAAAATGAAAAGAAAGAAGAAGAAGAAGAAGAAGAAGAAGAAGAGAAGAAGGAGGAGGAGGAGGAGGAGGAGGAGGAGGAGGAGAAGGCCAAGGACCTTCTATCCTTCTCCTCCTCCTCCTCCTTCTTCTTGATTTCTTCTTCTTCTCCTCCTCCTCCTTTTTATTCTCCTCTTTCATATTATCCTTGCTTTAATTAACCCAACAATGACATAATTAGCCCATTTAGCTCCAAAATACCATAATAAGCTCAAAATGGCATAAGAACCTTGGTTAGCTCAGTAATATTATATACATAGCTAGTTTTCCTCTAAAATGGGATAATTAGCCCATTTAGCTCAAAAAAGACATAATTAGGTAATTTAGCTCCAACAAGAGGAGAAGAGGAGAAGAAATAGGCAAAATGAAAAGAAAGAAGAAGAAGAAGAAGAACACAAGAAGGAGGAGGAGGAGGAGGAGGAGAAGGCCAAGGAGGCCTTCTTCTCCTCCTCCTCCTCGTCCTTCTTCTTGATTTCTTCTTCTTGTCCCCCTCCTCCTCTTTCTTCTCCTATTTCATATTATCCTTGCTTTAATTAACCCAACAATGACATAATTAGTCCATTTAGCTCCAAAATACCATAATAAACTCAAAATGGCATAAGAACCTTGGTTAGCTCATTAATATTATATGCTTAGCTAGTTTTCCTCTAAAATGGGATAATTAGCCCATTTTGCTCAAAAAAGACATAATTAGGTAATTTAGCTCCAACAAGAGGAGAAGAGGACAATAAATAGGCAAAATGAAAAGAAAGAAGAAGAAGAAGAAGAAGAGAAGGAGAAGGAGGTGGAGGAGGAGGAGGAGGAGAAGGCCAAGGACCTTCTATCCTTCTCCTCTACCTCCTTCTCCTCCTCCTCCTCCTCCTTCTTGATTTCTTCTTCTTCTCGTCCTCCTCCTCTTCCTTCTCCTCTTTCATATTATCCTTGCTTTAATTTCCTCAACAATGACATAATTAGCCCATTTAGCTCCAAAATACCATAATAAGCTCAAAATGGCATAAGAACCTTGGTTAGCTCAGTAATATTATATACTTAGCTAGTTTCCCTCTAAAATGGGATAATTGGCCCATTTAGCTCAAAAAAGACATAATTAGGTAATTTAGCTCCAACAGGAGGAGAAGAGGAGAAGAAATAGGGAAAATGAAAAGAAAGAAGAAGAAGAAGAAGAAGAAGAAGAAGAGAAGAAGGAGGAGGAGGAGGAGGAGGAGGAGGAGGAGGAGAAGGCCAAGGACCTTCTATCCTTCTCCTCCTCCTCCTCCTTCTTCTTGATTTCTTCTTCTTCTCCTCCTCCTCCTTTTTATTCTCCTCTTTCATATTATCCTTGCTTTAATTAACCCAACAATGACATAATTAGCCCATTTAGCTCCAAAATACCACAATAAGCTCAAAATGGCATAAGAACCTTGGTTAGCTCATTAATATTATATACTTAGGTTGTTTTCCTCTAAAATGGGATAATTAGCCCATTTAGCTCAAAAAAGACATAATTAGGTAATTTAGCTCCAACCAGAGGAGAAGAGGAGAATAAATATTCAAAATGAAAAGAAAGAAGAAGAAGAAGAAGGAGAGAAGAAGGAGAAGGAGGAGGAGGAGGAGAAGGCCAAGGACCTTCTATCCTTCTCCTCCTCCTCCTTCTCCTCCTTCTCGATTTCTTCTTCTTCTCCTCCTCCTCCTCTTTCTTCTCCTCTTTCATATTATCCTTTATTTAATTAACCCAACAATGACATAATTAGCCCATTTAGCTCCAAAGTACCATAATAAGCTCAAAATGGCATAAGAACCTTGGTTAGCTCATTAATATTATATACTTAGCTTGTTTTCCTCTAAAATGGGATAATTAGCCCATTTAGCTCAAAAAAGACATAATTAGGTAATTTAGCTCCAACAAGAGGAGAAGAGGAGAAGAAATAGGCAAAATGAAAAGAAAGAAGAAGAAGAAGAAGAAGAGAAGAAGGAGAAGGAGGAGGAGGAGGAGGAGAAGGCCAAGGACCTTCTAGTCCTTCTCCTCCTCCTCCTTCTCCTCCTTCTCCTCCTTCTTCTTGATTTCTTCTTCTTCTCCACCTCCTCCTCTTTCTTCTCCTCTTTCATATTATCCTTGCTTTAATTTCCGCAACAATGATATAATTAGCCCATTTAGCTCCAAAATACCATAATAAGCTCAAAATGGCATAAGAACCTTGGTTAGCTCAGTAATATTATATACTTAGCTTGTTTTCCTCTAAAATGACATAATTGGAACATTTCGCTCAAAAAAGACATAATTAGGTAATTTAGCTCCAACAAATGATATATAGTTCACCACACATATAATTAGCTTGTTTTCCGCTAAAAATGACATAATTAGCTGAAAAACATCATATCTTGTTGTTCTTCTAACTTTCTTATTCACATTTTTGCAGATTGGCTATACTACGTGCATGGAAGCTGGCATTCATGGAGTTGAACAATGTCGATGGATGAACTTTATATGTATATCATTGATGAACAATGTCGAACTATATGTATATGTATATATGGATAAACAGTGCAATACTTGGTATGTTGGTTCTTTGGATATATGGGGATGTACATTGGTGAATCATATATGTGTGGTGAATTATATATATGTGTTGGCAAGTATATGTGTGGTGAATTATATATCATATATGTGTGGTGAATTATATAAATGTGCTGTCAAATATATATATATATATATGCTGTGAAATAAAATAAAAAAACAGGAACTATATGGTCTCTTTGCCGTCTGCCAGCTGATGGCAAAGACCTGTGCCATCAGCTGGCAGACGGCAAAGGTGCCACATGGCACCCAGCTGTGCATTCTGGGGTGTCTATGTAGTCTCTTTGCCGTCAGCCTCCAGGGTGGGCAGACGGCAAAGAAGAGGGAACATGGGAGGGGGGAGGAGGAGGCAGACGGCAAAGAGTGGAGGGGGGAGGGGAGGGGAAGAGAAGGCAGACGGCAAAGATGGACGGGGAGGCAGACGACAAAGATGGAGGGGGAGGGGAGGGGAAGAGAAGGCAGACGGCAAAGATGGATGGGGTGGCAGACGGCAAAGATGGACGGGGAGGCAGACGGCAAAGCCTCCGTTAACCCCTAACGGAGGCAACGCCTGTCGGCTGCCGTCTCGAGCACTTTGCTGACTGCTCCTAAGGAAAGCTGACGGCAAAGAGCTTTGCCGTCCACTTTGGTGGGGCAGACGACAAAGAAGGTCCTATGCCGTCGTAGGCTGACGCAGAAATTTTGCTGGCCGTGAGAATCTTTGCCGTCTGTGATACTGTCTTTGCCGTCCGGGGTATTGTCTTTGCCGTTTGTGATGGCAGACGGCAAAGAAGCTGATTCCTGTAGTGTTGGTGGCAACAACACATCCCCTAGTATCATGTTTATGTCACTCAAGCTAGACATCGAGGGGCTTGAACCCACAATCATGCATAACGCTCCCTCTTGGAGTTACAATCTACTACTCGACCAAAGCAATATATAGCAACGGAGAACATGCACGAATCACCAAGGAACATAATATAAAAGGGTAATCTGTCACACCCTATTTTCACTACCACTTTTTCTGTAATTCAAAAATCTGAGCTTATTAAAACTTTTTCAAAACAAATGTTGTGAGTGCCATGATTGTCAATGTATGCTTGTGTGCTTGATCATGTGATGATAAAAACTACATTTCTCAAGATCAAACTATTTTCAAAACCCTTTTCTCATTTCTGGATAAAATAAAACCCTGCTTTGAGTTGCACTACATGCCCTTGATGGCAAGGAGTGTTCTCACCCAAAGTTGGTATTTGATTCTAGCACTATTTTAGTGCACCAAAACCACAAAATAATTATTTTATGAATTATTTTTCTAATTTATTTGCATGTCCATTTCTGAGTCGAGAAATGGTATTCCTATACGGAAAAATACTTTTCTGCCTTAGAAAAATCTGATTAAATTTGGAGATGATGAGAAGGACATATATTTTCCATACATAAGATTTTAACCCCTATTTATATTATTATTATTTGAGTAAAACCCTCAAAACCATTTCTATCTGTTTTGACCTTTTGAAACATTTCCAAAGGAAATATTCTCAATAAAATCCTAGAAAATTCCAGTGGTATCCCTAAGCCATATTTGGTGTCCACATAAAGTTTCAACTTGATCCAAGGTGATTAAGGACACCAAATAACTGCAAAACCCTTCTGTCCAGATTTAAGTTAGAGCAACTCTACATAGCAAAGTTTTTCCAATGGAGTTGAAACTTTGCAGGAATGCCTAATACCTCGAATGAGGGTTCCACACCAAAAATGTGATTTGTGGGACTTAAATTGCCCACACTCTCTTTGGAAGGAACAGATCTGGTCAAATGGTGAAGTTTTCAAGTTTAAAAAGCTAAACTTGTCCAATGGAGCTCAAACTTGGTGAAACCCCATGTTTTAGGACAAAACCCAATCCTGTTAAGTTGCAGAACCAGTGGTGGGGTGCAACCACCCCAAACCACTGTCGAGCACCTTCTGACAGATGGGTAAAAGCCCCTCTAACCTTAGCTAAACCCAACCCCTTCCCCACAAACTCTCAGATTAGGTGGTCAGTATCAATGCACAGCCCTAGTCAACTGGTCCCTCTGTGGTTCAAAGTGGAAATGACAAAATCCCCATTCTAAGCTTCAGCTCAAGGCTGACAGCACCTGTTTCTCTTGTCTCCCTTGACCAGTGGAAGATCCCACGGGTCTTCAATGGCTAGCCTCATCCTAGCTAGTGCCCAGGACATGCTAGGCACATCGAAAGCACCCCAGAGCGCGCCAACATGTCGTGGCATGCCAAAACTATGCTCTGGGCGTGCTACAGAGAACTCTAAGGTGGGGGCGACACCCTTGACTAGTTCCAGCCTCCCCCGAGGTGTCCAACCTCTTCCCAAACAGCCCCTCTACATTAGGCAACCATTAGGGCCCCTCCTCTCCTGCGCTAGAGCTAGTGCAATGCGTGCCCTGCGGGCACCAGTACCAGCCAGAGATGCGCGGCCACTGATGCTTGTCTCCCCTCTCTCTCCCTTCCTTGCTGTAGGTTCTTGCAGTCCAAAACCACGTCCTGAGACCGTGGTTTCGACCCCAGTCCTCTCTGCACCCCCATGAGCGCCACGACGAGTCACCGGCGCTCCGGAATCGGCTCACCGTCGCGGTCCTATATATAGCCCTCCCCCTCGCTCCAGCACCCCTCAAACCTCACCACAACGACCTCTAGCACCTCCCTAGCCACCCCAGCAAACCATCAGAGCCCCGATGCTCGAGATCGACCGTGGCCCCTCCGCCTCGGAGCTCTGGTCGATTTCCGGCTACACGACGGCTCTTGCGTCCCTCTGCCCCCTAAACCACTCCCCTTGACCCCACGGATCTTTCCGCCATCTTTGCCAAGATAATCCGTGCCCCTAGCTACCCCCGCCATCTTTGCCCGAAACTCCTCCACCATGGCCTCCTCGTCGCCGGTGAACCTGTGCCTCTCTGTCGTTGTCTCGACCACCATCAGGTAGGCGACGACGAGCCAGACCCATTTCAGTCTTCGCTGGGGCCCGAGGACGTTGGTAGCCACGCCGGCGTGCTCCTCCTCCTCTCTGGCTAGAGGTAGGAGACGACCCCGACAGGTATGCCCCACTTGTCGGCGGCCCATCTCTCTCTCCCTTGCTGCCCGCAACCGCTCCCTGCAGCCGCTGCCCATAGGGGCCCATGCGTCAGGTTCAAACCTAACGGCACGCGCGCCTGGGCAGGCTAGCTGGCTGTCCTTTGGGCCGGCCCAGTCCCAAGCCAAGCCAGGCCAGGGGCTGTAGCCCTTTTTATTTTATTTAAAAACTTGATTTTCAAATATTTTTATAAAAAGATTTAACCAGTGTAAAAATATGATTTTCCACTCTTAATCTTCTAAAAATGTGTAGTATTTAATAGAACCTGTGGTTGAATTTTTGCAGCAACTATTTTGTTTTATAAAAATAAAAAGGATTAATTTGGAATAGTTTTGCTTCTGTTTAGTTGATTTTAAAAATATTCCTTCATTAGAATCAGAGGCAAATATTTTTAAAATAACAACCTAGATTTATTAGAAATAACCAACATTTTTAAAGTGACTTTGTGATTTGTTTGAGAGTGAGATACTTATTGTTTTATCTTTATACGACGATAGAAAACCCGTGTCATGAAGGAGTCGGAGCGGAAGACCTCGAAGACCCCGGATACCTAGCTGACCAAGGCAAGCAACCCTTGACCATGACTGAGCATATGTTATATTGCATGCTAGTCTAGCAAATATTTCCGTTGCATATAATTATAAGTGCCGGTAAATCATTGAAGTGATGTTACCAATGGCTCCTCCGGAGCACATGCATTGAGGTTGATCCTCCCACCTATGAGGGTCATGCTAATATCATGTTGACAAGTAAAGTTAGAGTAATATTAGCATGAGCATGTTGTTGGTATAAATCAAAGATTTATGAAAACCCCGTTGGGTGCCACTAATGCCCGAGAGTGATGACGAGTTACGTGGCCACTTTTGGTGAAGTGGTGCACCGGGTATTTGTGTGAGTATGGTTTCGGAAATGGGATTAGATTTATGATGTGTCGACCGTCGCAACCTTGCATGTACGACCATGTTACCCCTTATGGGACGGGGTTGTGTTGATTACTCTGGTCGGTGCTAGAAAAGAGCCACATTACTAGTGGCGGGGGTGATATGTGGTCACTCTCGTGATCGGTCGTGCCAGGAAGGGCGACTATGCCGTTTTTACGTTTTCTAGGCACACCGTTGGTCCCCGCATGGTTGATACTATCCAGAGTCAGTGCTCGTAAGATGTACAACATGTGGGCTAGGTACCAATCGAGTGGACCTCTTCTCCTAGTATCGTCAGGGGAAAGGCATTGATCGGGTACTTACCTCGGGTATGTTATATACCGCGAGTCGTGGATGACACAGGAGTTTCCTGGATCTCGTGGGTCCAACGTACTACCTCTGCAGAGTGTAAAACTATTCGAATAGCCGTGTCCACGGTCAAGGACAGTTGGGTAATCCTGCTTAAACTACGTCCAGTTGTTTCCGCATAAACCAAGTGTGTGTGCGTATGTGTTGTATGGTGTTATTATGAAAGTAATGATATGACCAAGTTTGGTGACTTGGCATATAGGGTGAACCCGGATGGTTTAGCCCTTGACAAATATATTGATATCTGTAACCTGTTCTTCAAAAGTAGTTTACTTATGATGCATACCTATGATCATGTTTATTTACCACCAAGTAGATATCCACCAAACAAGCATGTTATTGTTATCCTTCACTTGCATTGTTCATATCATGGGCTGTTTGCGAGTACATTCAAAAGTACTCATTGGTGTGCCACTGGTTATATTATTGACCAGACATGGAAGGACCGGAGTTTGGAGATGAGTACGTCTTCGGAGACGCCCCTGCGAATTAGGACGCTTCCCTGTTAGAATGCCTCTTGGTGTAGGCTGATGGCATGGGCACCCACTTAGCCCTATGATTTCCTCTACTAGTTGTATCAGTGTGATTTGGCCTTATAGGCCCTACCTTGTGAACTTGACCATTCGGTCACGTGATGTAATAATTCGGTACTTGGATGTAAGACTCTTATTATTCAGTATATGTGTGTTCGGTGAGCATTGATCTCTGGGATCACTGAGCACGTTCATTCGGCGATCTCAACTCGTAAGTCCGGGTCCCCACAGAGCTGGTATCAGAGCCATCCTGACTATAGGAAGCCTTAGGTAGCATGGACGATAGCCGAGACGACTAGTGCACTTAGACCTTAACCTGAGATTCTACACCCACTAAAAACTTTCTAACCTTCTCCCCTACATCTTGTAGATGGCCTCCGTACCTGAGATGCTTTTGGAGATGGGGTTTCCCCTACTTTTGGGTGATAGCCTCGAGAAGTGCCAAGTACGCCGCACGCCCATCTTCCTCTACCACGAGCTTTGGGTCAACGCCGACACCAAGGAGTATCACGTGGATGTGATAGTGAAGGCTAATGAGTCCCCAACTAGCTGGTTCTTTGAAGGCCGCAGATGGAGGATCTGATGTTCGTAGTGGAGACAGCCGCACGAGAGGCGCTCGTGCGTCTCCGCGCCATCCTTCCCAAGATGGCTAACGAGCCAGCTACTCTTCACCTACCTTTTGTTAAGGATGGGATAGGCAGGAGTTGGACACTCAACCGATCTTATGAGGACGGGACGCCACTAATGTTTTAGACCTACTTCAGCCTCTCATCCGACACTTTGACGCACCTTTTGATCAAGGAGTCAACAAAGGTTCGCCAAGAACTGCACCAAGTCAAGGATCTAATCCGCATGGAGAAGAGGAAGAACCGCAAGGTGAAGAAGGAAGGAGCACCGAAGGACGATCATTCGTTCCTTTCCGAGGAGGAGTACTACCGCTTCAGGCCACTCCTATTCAGAGTCGCCGCCTGACTGCGGAAGAGTACACCAAACTCTTCGCTGCCTCACCAACCAAGAGACGCCGTGATGGACCGCTTCCTTCTCATACCCCTCTGAAGGAGGGAAGTACTGATGAACATGAAGATGAAGACGAAGATCCTGCAGAACCCACCTATGAGACCGAGCAGTCCGTCGCTTAGGATTACAACATAGGCAATTAGGAGTTTCTCCCCGAGCGTAGGAGTTCATGTATCGGTTCAAATGAACCGTGTGTGTTGTGTAAGCATGTTTGGATGCAAGTCGCATTCTGCCTTAGGCATCTTGTGCGCGACTACATCACTTGTTTTAATCTTATGCATTAACTTTTCCAAAAACCTTTGACTTAAAAATTTCACACTAGCACAACACCAGACCCCCTCTTTACTAGAACATCATCCCTTAGGATTTCGGCCTGTTTGGCAAATTGACCTATCAACTCCCCTGACAGGATGGTGATTGCAACTCGCACCAGCACCTTCAGCAACCCCGGCTCTGCCTCTTCAGGTCAGCAACAGGGAACCGGAGGGGAAGCTCAAGCTGGAGATCACCACGAGCAACAAGACGATGTTCCACCGCCACCACCTCCTCCTGAAAGCTTGACTATGGCTCACTTCCTTCAAGCTCTCCGAGAGGAACGTCAAGCCAATAATGCCTCTATTCAGCAGCTGGCTCAAGTCTTGGTGAACAACCCGCCGCAGAACGGGAATGGCAATGGTCGCTCTGCTCTCTCTGAGTTCATGCGAACTACACCACGCATATTCACGGAGATGACTAAACCATTGGATGCTGATGACTGCATCCGTACTATCGAAGACCTCCCCATGCTGGTCAAATGCACTGATGATCGTGAGAAAGTCCTTTATGCTTCTACTGTCGCGGAGGCACAGCCAGAGCTTGGTGGGATGGATTTCAGATCATGCGAGCAGGGCAAGTCATCACTTGGGCTATGTTCAAAGAGGGATTCCGGGCCGCTCACATTCCTCCCAGAATGATGACTATTAAGAAGCAGGAATTTCGAGCCTTAATGCAAGGCAGTGGATCCGTCAAGGAGTATTTATAGAAGTTCAACCTCTTGTCAAGATATGCACCAGAAGATGTCAACACTCAGGCCGCCAAAGTGGAACGCTTTATGGAAGGACTACACCAGTCACTCCAGTATCAGCTGGCCATTTGTGAATGCTGGACCTTCAGCGATCTGGTTAATAAGGCCCTTATGTTGGAGGATAAGCGTCGTGCAATGGACGACACCTGTAAGCGCAAGCTGATGGGTAGTGGAGAACCTAGTAACCCGAAGCCACGCCCATGGCAGTCAGCTCTAGCAAGACCTAACTATCAACAGCAGCAGTACAAGTCTCCAACATTTCGCTAGAACTACCACCCTCAACAGCAAGTCAACACCAAGCTAGCAATCAACCCACCGAATAACTGTGGAGTCAATACCAACCTTCTAGCACAAGTTACCTGTTTTGGATGTGGACAGACAGGGCACTATTCCAGGCAATGTCCCAACAAGAAGCCCGACGCACCACGTCCCAATGCGCCAAACCAAGGCCAAGGAGCACCAAGCAGGAACCAAGCTCCCCACAACCAGCAGTATCACAACAGGGGGCAGATCAATCATATCTCCACAGAAGAGGCACATGAAGAACCAGACTGCATTCTGGGTACGTTCCTCGTCAACTCCACCCCAGCAACAATATTGTTTGATTGTGGTGATTCGCATTCTTTTGTTACACAAAGATTTGCGGAAAAATGTGGTTTAAAGCCTACTCTGCTTAACGGCCAAATGGCAATTCAAACCCCGGGAGCAGTGTTAAGGACCAACCTAGGATGTAGGAAGGTCAGGATTGTTATCAATGGGATAAGCTTCTCAGCACACCTCATTGTCATTAAGTCGCAAGGCCTAGAAGTAATTCTCGGCATGGATTGGTTGGCCAAACATCAGAGCATCTTGGACTGTGTCAACATGGCTATTACCATGACAAGCGACCAAGGGGTCAAAGTCAAGTATGTCTCTGATCCAGTAACCACTCGAGTACCGTGGGTTAACAGCCTGTCAGAAGTAGAACTCGATCGAGTACCAATAGTCTGTGAGTACCTGGACGTCTTTCCTGATGAGCTACCAGGGATGCCTCCCGACCGAGACATCGAGTTCATCATTGAGCTCATGCCCGGATCAAGGCCTATCTATAAGAAGCCTTACAGGATGGGATCCGAAGAGCTAGCGGAGCTGAAGAAGCAGCCAGATGAGCAACTCAGGAAAGGGTTCATTCGTGTGAGTGCGTCACCTTGGGGATCACCTGTTCTGTTCGTGTCCAAGAAGGATGGGACTATCAGACTCTGCGTCGATTACTGTTTTCTTAATGAGGTCACGATCAAGAACAAGTATCCACTCCCCGAGATTGAAGACTTGTTTGATCAGTTAAATGGAGCTAAGGTATTCTCCAAGATTGATCTCCGATCTGGATATTACCAACTGAAGATCCGACCTGAGGACATACCCAAGACTGCGTTCGTGACCCGGTATGGTCTATACGAATGCACTGTCATGTCTTTCGAGTTGACCAATGCCCCAACTTACTTCATGTACCTCATGAACAAGGTCTTCATGGAATACCTGGACAAGTTTGTCGTCGTATTTATTGATGACATATTAATATTTTCCAAGTCCGAAGAAGAGCATGAGCAACACTTGAGGTTAGTGTTGGACAAGTTTTGAGAGCACCAAATTTATGCCATGTTCAGCAAATGCCAATTCTGGCTGAACGAAGTTGGATACTTGGGTCATACCATGACAGCAAGTGTATTGGCAGTTGATCCCTCCAAGATTACTACGGTAACCAACTGGAAGTCGCCAATTGATGTGAAGGAAGTGAGGAGCTTCATCGGGCTCGCGGGATACTACCGCAAGTTTGTAGAAGGGTTCTCCCGCATCACTCGACCCATGACTCAGCTCTTGAAGAAAGGCAAGAAGTTCGAATGGACGCCAGAGTGTGAAGCAAGCTTCCAAGAGTTGAAGAAGAGGTTAACTACCGCCCCGGTATTGGCCACTCGAGATATTAGCAAGGAGTTTGTGATATATTGTGATGCCTCCAGGACCGGGCTCGGTGGAGTTCTAATAAAAGACGACCGAGTTGTGGCGTCTCTATCACGTCAACTGTGTCTGCATTAGGAGAATTATGCCACCCATGATCTCGAGTTAGCAGCTGTAGTGCATGCTCTAATGACATGGCGACATTACCTTCTGGGGAAGCGATGTGAAATATACACCAACCACAAAAGTCTGAAGTATATCTTCACTCAAAGGGAATTGAATATGAGGCAATGAAGATGGTTGGAGTTAATCAAAGATTACGACCTCAGCATTCAATATCACCCAGTAAGGCCAATGTGGTGGTTGATGCCTTAAGCAGGAAGACCAACACCTTGAACGTCATGCTCAAGGAAAGGCTACCCACCTTATATGAAGAAATGGAGAACTTCGGATTGGAGCTAGTGGAATTAGGATTCCTATCTAACCTCAAAGTCAAACCAACGCTGGTTGATGATATCAAGGAGGCCCAGAAGGGGCACAAGAGCATTGAAGGCATCAAGAAGAAGATTCAAGAAGGCAAGGCCCTAGAATTCTCAGTGGATGAACAAGGAGTAGTGTGGTTTGGGAAACGTTTGTGTGTACCCAATAAGGCAGAACTCAAGGATTTGATCCTGCAGGAAGCACATGATACACACTACTCTATTCACCCCGGTGGTACCAAAAGGTATCAAGATCTTAGAGAATTTTTTTGGTGGCATGTCATGAAGAGGGAAATAGCGTATTATGTTGCCAAGTGCGACGTGTGTCAGCAGGTCAAGGCCGAGCATCAACGACCTGTTGGACTGCTACAACCTCTTCAAGTGCCAGAGTGGAAGTGCGACAAAGTAGGCATGGATTTCGTTACCGGCTTACCAAGGTCTAGCAGAGGCCATGAGTCTATATGGGTCATTGTCGACCACCTGACCAAGGTATCTCATTTCATTCCGGTCAGCACCTCATATGGGGGCGACAAGTTGGCTAGTCTCTATATTGAGCGTATTGTCAGCCTTCACGGAGTTCCCAAGGAGATTGTATCTGACCGAGGCACGTAGTTCACCTCAAGATTCTGGAAGAAGTTCCAAGAAGCCCTCAGAACCAAACTCTCTTTCAGCACCGCTTTCCACCTGCAAACGGGCGGACAAACAGAGAGAGTAAAGAAGATACTCAAAGATATGCTCCGCGCTTGTGTCTTGGCACATGGAGCCAAATGGGAAGACTGTCTACCGTTCGCTGAGTTCTCATACAACATCAACTACCAGTCCAGTCTCCAGACGGCCTTTCGGGCCAGAGGTTTTGCACAAGGCAGAAGAGAAGGTGCAGCTTGTCCGAGAAAAGCTAAAAGCAGCCAAGTGACGACAAAAGAGCTATGCAGATTCTCACCGCAGAGATGTGGAGTTCATTCCCAGAGACCAGGTATACCTTCGTGTCACACCTCTTAAGGGAACCAAGCGTTTCCACGTTAAAGGAAAACTTGCTCCAAGGTTCATTGGACCTTTCAAGATCACGACAAGGCGTGGAGAAGTTTCTTACCGGTGTGAGCTGCCTCCGGAACATTCGGGTGTGCACAACGTCTTCCATGTGTCACAACTTCAGAAGTGTCTTCAAACGCCAAGCTGTCCCGATCTTTACAAGGACATTGACCACCAGGCCATCGACCTTCAGCCAGACCTCACCTACCGCGAGAAGCCAAACCACATCCTGGATGAAGCAGAACGTTGCACCAGAAGCCGCACCATCAAGTACTTCAAGGTTCAGTGGAGGAACCACACTGAAGCAGAAGCAACATCGGAGCGTGAAGACTATCTCCGATATGAGTTTCCATACCTTTTTAGCACCTAGCTTAGGAATCTCAAGGACGAGATTCTTGTAAGGGGGATAGGTATGTCACACCCTGTTTTCACTACCAATTTTTTTGTAATTCAAAAATATGAGCTTATTAAAACTAATGTCGTGAGTTCCATGATGGTCATTGTATGCTTGTGTGCTTGATCATGTGATGATAAAAACTGCATTTCTCAAGATCAAACTATTTTCAAAACCCTTTTCTCATTTCTCGAGAAAATAAAACCCTTGATGGCAAGGAGTGTTCTCACCCAAAGTTGGTGATTTGATTCTAGCACTATTTTAGTGCACAAAAACCACAAAATAATTACTTTGTGAATTATTTTTCTAATTTATTTGCATGTCCATTTCTGAGGCGAGAAATGGTATTCCTATATGGAAAAATACTTTTCTGCCTTAGAAAAATCTGATTAAATTTGGAGATGATCACAAGGACATATATTTTCCATACATAAGATTTTAACCCCTATTTATATTATTATTATTTGAGTAAAACCCTAAAAACCATTTCTGTCTGTTTTGACCTTTTGAAATATTTCCAAAGGAAATATTCTCAATAAAATCCTAGAAAATTCCAGTGGTATCCCTAAGCCATATTCGGAGTCCTCATAAAGTTTCACCTTGATCCAAGGTGATTAAGGACACCAAATAACTGCCAAACCCCTTCTGTCCAGATTGAAGTTAGAGCAACTCTACATAGCAAAATTTGTCCAATGGAGTTGAAACTTTGCAGGAATGCCTAATACCTCAAATGAGGGTTCCACACCAAACATGGGATTTGTGGGACTTAATTTGCCCACAATCTCTTTGGAAGGAACAGATCTGGTCAAATGGTGAAGTTCTCAAGTTTATAAAGCTAAACTTGTCCAATGGAGATCAAACTTGGTGAAACCCCATGTTTTAGCACGAAACCCAATCCTATTAAGTCGCAGAACCAGTGGTGGGGTGCAACCACCCCAAACAACTGTCAAGCACCTTCTGACAGATGGGTAAAAGCCCCTCTAACCTTAGCTAAACCCAACCCCTTCTCCCCAAACTCTCAGATTAGGAGGCTAGTATCAATGCACAGCCCGAGTCAACTGGCCCCTCTGTGGTTCAAAGTGGAAATGACAAAATCCTCATTCTAAGCTTCAGCTCAAGGCTGACAACACCTGTTTCCCTTGTCTCCCTTGACCAGCCGAAGCTCCCACGGGTCTTCAATGGCTAGCCTCATCCCAGCCAGTGCCCAGGACATGCTAGACACGTCCAAAGCACCCATAGCGCACCAGCATGCCGTGGCATGCCAAAACTATGCTCTTGGCGTGCTACAGAGAACTCCAAGGTGTGGGCGACGCCCTCGGCCAGTTAAAGCCTCCCCCGAGATGTCCAACCTCTTCCCCGACAGCCCCTCTACATCACGCGACCATCAGGGCCCCTCCTCTCCCGCGCTAGAGCTAGTGCAATGCGTGCCCGCACGCACCAGTACCGCCCAGAGATGCGCATCCACTGATGCTCATCTCCCCTCTCTCTCCCTTCCTCGCATTAGGTTCTCGCAGTCCAAAACCACGTCCTGAGACTGTGGTTTCCACCCCAGCTCCTCTCTGCACCACATGCAGGCCACAGTGAGTCACCAGCGCTCCCGAATCGGCTCACCGTCGCGGGCCTATATATAGGCCTCCCCCTCGCTCCAGCACCCCTCAAACCTCACCATAGCCACCTGTAGCACCTCCCTAGCCACCCCAGCAAACTAGCAGAGCCCCGGTGCTCAAGATCGACTGAGGCCCCTCCGCCTCGGAGCCCGGTCGATCTCTTGCTACACGACGGCTCATGCTTCCCTCTGCCCCCAAACCACTCCCCTTGACCCGAGGGATCTTTCCTCCATCTTTCCCAAGCAAATCCGTGCCCCTAGCTACCCCCTCCACCTTTGCCCTAAAGTCCTCCGCCGCGGCCTCCTCGTCGCCGGTTAACCTGAGCCTCCCCGTCGTTGTCTCGACCACCATCAGGTAGGCGACGACGAGCCGGACCCATTTACGTCTTCGTTGGGGCCCGAGGACGTCGGTAGCCACGCCGGCGTGCTCCTCCTCCTCTCTGGCCATAGGTAGGAAACGACCCCGACAGGTGTGCCCCACCTGTTGGCGGCCCATCTCTCTCTCTCTCTCGCTACCCGCAGCCGCTGACCGCACGGGCCCGCGCGTCAGGTTCAAACCTGACGGCGCGCGCGCCTGGGAAGGCTAGCTGGCTCGCCTTTGGGCCAACCCAGTCCTAGGCCAAGCCAGGCCAGGGGCTGTAGCCCTTTTTCTTTTATTTAAAAACTTGATTTTCAAAGATTTTTATAAAAACATTTAACCAGTGTAAAAATATGATTTGCCACTGTTAATCTTCTAAAAATGTGTAGTATTTAATAGAACCACTGTTTGAATTTTTGCAGCAACTATTCTGTTTTATAAAAATAAAAAGGATTAATTTGGAATAGTTTTGCTTCTGTTTAGTTGATTTTCAAAATATTCCTTCATTAGAATCAAAGGCAAATATTTTTAAAATAACAACCTAGATTTATCACAAATAACCAACATTTTTAAAGTGACTTTCTGATTTGTTTGAGAGTGAGCTACTTATTATTTTATCTTTATACGATGATAGAAAACCCGTGTGACGAAGGAGTCGGAGCGGAAGACCTCGAAGACCCTGGATACCTAGCTGACCAAGGCAAGCAGCCTTTGACCATGACTGAGCATATGTTATATTGCATGCTAGTGTATCAAATATTCCGTTGCATATGATCATATGTGCCGGTAAATCATTGAAGTGATGTTACCGATGGCTCCTCCGAAGCACATGCATTGAGTTTGATCCTACCACCTATGAGGGTCATGCTAATATCATGTGGACAAGTAAAGTTAGAGTAATATTATCTTGAGCATGTTGTTGGTATAAATCAAAGATTTATGAAAACCCCATGGGGCGCCACTAATGCCCGAGGGTGATGATGAGTTAGGTGGCCACTTTTGGTGAAGTGGTGCACCGGGTATTTGTGAGAGTATGGTTTCAGAAGTGGCATTAGATTTATGATGTGTCGACCATCCCAACCTTGCATGTACGACCATGTTACCCCTGATGGGACGGAGCTGTGTTGATTACTTTTGTCGGTGCTAGCAATGAGCCACATTACTAGTGGCGGGAGTGCTATGTGGTCACTCTCATGATGGGGTCATGCCAGGAAGGGCGACTATGCCGTTTTTACGTGTTCCAGGCACACCATTGGTCCCGCATGGTTGATACTGTCCAGAGTCGATGCTCGTAAGATGTACAACATGTGGTCCGGGTACCAATCGAGTGGACCTCTTTGGCTAGTATCGTCAGGGGAAAGGCGTTGATCGGGTACTTACCTCGGGTATGTTATATACCGCGAGTCGTGTATGACACAAAAGTTTCCTGGATCTCGTGGGTCCAACGTACTACCTCTGCAGAGTGTAAAACTATTCAAATAGCCATATCCACTGTCAAGGACAATTGGGTAATCTTGCTTAAACTACGTCTAGTTGTTTCCGCATAAACCAAGTGTGTGTGCGTATGTGTTGTATGGTGTTATTATGAAAGTAATGATATGACCAAGTTTGGTGACTTGTCATAGAGGGTGAACCCGGATGGTTCATCCCTTGACAGATATACTGATATTTGTAACCTGTTCTTCAAAAGTAGTTCACTTATGATGCATACCTATGATCATGTTTATTCACCACCAAGTAGATATCCACCAAAGAAGCATGTTATTGTTATCCTTCACTTGCATTGTTCATATCATGCTCTATTTGCGAGTACATTCAAAAGTACTCATTGGCTTCCCACTGGTTATATTATTGACCAGACATGGAAGGACCGGAGTTTGGAGATGAGTACGTCTTCGGACACGCCCCTGCGAACTAGGACACTTCCCAGTTAGAATGCCTATTGGTGTAGGCTGATGGCATGGGCACCCGCTTAGCCCTATGATTTCCTCTACTAGTATTATCAGTGTGATTTGGCCTTATAGGCCCTACCTTGTGAACTTGACCATTCGGTCACGTGATGTAATAATTCGGTACTTCGATGTAAGACTCTTATTATTCAGTATATGTGTGTTCAGTGAGCATTGATCTGTGGGATCACTGAGCACGTTCATTCAACGATCTCGACTTGTAAGTCGGGGTCCCCACATAATCAAATATATAACGCATAACAATCTGAACATAATCTCATTGTCCATCAGATCCCAACAAACCGCGAGCATAGCATTAGCAGGAGAATTAAATAGATGCCTTGATCATGTAGGGCAGCTCACAAGGACTAACCATTGAAGCACAAGATTGGAGAGAAGACATCACATAGCTACTGGTCATGGACCCATGGTCCAAGGAGGACTACTCATGGCACCTCCGGGAAGCGTCCATGGCGGTGGAGAAGCCCCCGGAGGTCAATCCTCCCTTTGGCAGGGTGCTGGGAAGAGGTCTCCTGACGCTCCCGATCTTGGAAGTGATGCGGCGGCGGAACAATGGAGAAATTCGCGATTCTGGATGTGATGGAAGTGTTTTCTCACGGAGGAGTAAATATAGGCCAAAGGAGGGCACCAGAGGGCGTGGGTCCCACCCTCGCGGCCTCCCAGCGCGACCTAGGGGTGGGTCGCGCCCACTGGTCGCCTAGGAGGCCCCTGGCCCCCCTCTGGCTATCTTCGGTGGTTTTGAAGCTTCTGGTGCGCTGATTTATATATATTTCTTGGGATTTTTCGGGCTTCGTAAAATTGGGTAAAAGCCCGTGCAAAAAAGACATCAGCAGACAGTAACTGGCACTGGGTGCATTGAGTTAGTAGGTTAGTACAAACATGTGTAAAAAGATATAAAAGTGTAGCAAAACATATACCAATGTCACCCAAAAGATCATGGAACAAGCAGAAATTATAGATACGTTGGGACGTATCAAATACCCCCCCAAGCTTTAGGGAGGTGCTCATCATGCAACTGTTTGAAGTTATATATTCTTTGTATAGCAGCATGTTGCTTATGAGTAGGAAAATATTTAGCAACCAAAGATTGAGCTAAATCTTGAGGACTCTTAGTGGACCCACATGGTAGTGCATCATACCATGCTTTAGCATCTTCCTTCAAAGAGAAAGGAAGTAGATTAGTAACATAATAGTTTCTCTTCTTGTCCTCTGTAGTGAATAAGCCGCCCAACTCAGTGAGTTTGGTAAGGTGTGCAATGGCATCGTCATCTTCTCTGCCATAAAAGGGGTCAACTTCAACTATGGATATAAGTGAAAGATCGACACAGAAATCAAAATCAGCATCCTCAATGCAAATAGGAGATGAAGCAACTTTAGGATCAGGAGTAAATTTGTTCTTCATAGAATGCTTTTCAAGCAGCTTCCTAACAGAAGCAGGGTCAGAGTCAGCACACTCTGTAAGTTCCCTGCATAAATCATCA
The DNA here is from genome assembly GCF_904849725.1 of Hordeum vulgare subsp. vulgare. Lineage (NCBI taxonomy): Eukaryota > Viridiplantae > Streptophyta > Magnoliopsida > Poales > Poaceae > Hordeum > Hordeum vulgare. Next base: position 409,330,238 of record NC_058519.1, on the reverse strand, counting down.
TCGAGTTCAATATAATCATCATCAAGAATTTTTTCCTTGAGACCACTCAAGTCTGGGTAACCAAAAGATCTATCAATGGGGTAGCGTGTAATAGGAAGTTCAATTCCAGACTGCTTAGCAGCCTTAGCAATGTGAGACTCAATAAAATAGCCAAGTAAACCAGTCTTATCATTAGTAGTACAAGCATCATCAAAAGTATCAGGCATAGTGACAGACTCGGTAGAAGCAGCATGTCGTGGTGGTGAAGCAAACTTACTTATAACGGAAGGTGAATCAGGCGTAGCGCTAGTGCTAAGAACAATACCTTTTCTTGTAGTGGGTGGTAAAATTGGAACCTTGGGGTCTCATTTCTTACACGTAGTGAATAAATCGCAGCAAGCAAAATAACTCCAAGTAAACTTGTAAATAAAGCTATGCTCCCCGGCAACGGCGCCAGAAAATGGTCTTGATAACCCACGAGTGTAGGGGATTGCAACAGTCCTTGCGGGGTAAGATAACCCAATTTATTGATTCGACACAAGGGGAGACAAATAATATGTATAATCTTTAACAGTTGAGTTGTCAATTCAACCGCACTTGGAAGATACTTGCTTGGTAACAAAATATTAGTAGCAACGGTGATATGGAAGTGATGGTGGCAACGGAAGTAATACGACGAAAGTAAAGCAACTTGTAACTAGCAGGATTAAAACATTGCAGGCCAGGGAGATGGATGGTTGGTCATCGATGAGAGATATCATGTATTTAACTTGGGGCAAGGCACATAGAAAAGTAATGATCATCTAGGCATGTATCCCAAGGTACTCGTGCGTGCTTGCAATAAGAACTTGCACAACATCTTTTGTCCTACCATCCCGCTACCAACGGGGCCAAAAGGAACTTATGGAGATTAAGGTGCTCATGTCAAAGAGCACCGGAACAAAGCATTAACAATCAATGGATACATGGAATCCTCAAACTATAGTCTATCCCTTTTGGTGTCCCAAGCTGTCACCATTGGGATCGCCAGTTCAGGACTATAATAGGTGCATACTACTCATAGATAGGATCTAGAACACAAATATATTCATGACAACATAATGAATTCAGATCTGAAATCAAATGGTACTCGGGACCAAAGTGACAAGCATTAAGAGTAACAAGTAGTAGCAAAGATGATAAACACCATAGTAGATGATAGGCAACATGCCCCCAACAATTCGACGAACTATTACATGATCTAACTCATCCAATCTCTACCATCCCCTTTGCCTACAGCAGGGTATTACTCACACATGATGCGGAAGCCATGGGAGGATGATGGAGTGGTGATGGTGATGGCTATGGCGACGATTTCCCCTCTCCGGAGGCCAAAGCAGCCTCCAGATTAGCTCTCCCGGAGAAGAACCGAGGGTGGCGGCGGCTCCGCGTCGAGAACTTGCAAAACGACTTCTGTTCTGGGATTTCCCCATCACGGGTAAAAATAGGATCCAAGGTAAGGCACTAGAGGAGGTGGACCCCACACAAGCGGCCTCCGAGCGCGGCCAGGGGGCAGGCCGCGCCCACAGGTCGACTGGAGGCCCTGTGGCCCCCCCTCTCGCCCATCTTCGGGCCCAAGGTTCCTCCCGATGCGTGGATTTTCTCTATTTTTATGGGAATTTTTGGGGACGTCTAAATATCCATTTTCCTGCACACAAGAAAACCATACAGGCAGCTCTACTAAAAATAGCATCAGTCTGGGTTAGTTTCATTTAAATCATGCAAGAATATGGCCAAAACAATAGCAAAAGTGTTTGGAAAAGTCGATACGTTTGAGACGTATCACCCACCATGTCACCCGTCGGGGACTTTGTAGCCATGAACATGTTTCACCTTGACGCTCGTCTCAGAAGTGTTCAAGGGTATATTTCTCGACTGAAGGCTACACTGGTGAAGATAGACAAAGAACCATGGACAGAAGACACCCTGCAGACTGACCTTGAGTGAATGATGACCCGCCTCAGCGAGATTCTCAGTCAAGTACATGCATGAAAAAAATCTGCTGCTCGCGGCGGAGCTGATTTGGCGCTTTCACTCATCCGGGTCCATTGCAAGGAGGCCAAGGAGGACAAGCTAAAGGCTCTCCAGGTGGCCAACACAAAGAAACTTCAATTCGAAGACTTCATGGAGACCTTCATCAAAGCAGCCACTCAGATCACCGATGGGATAGATCTGGACACCTTCTCGAGCCCGCGAGCCCAGTGGCGCTTGAAAAAACTTTGCTTGCCGTTAAAACTTTATTTGCCTCGGTATGCCGAGTGATGGTGTATCCTTTTAAAACTTCGTTCATGCCTTAAGCCCGAGTACTATTGTTTGCATGTACAAGTTGTATTTGCACTAGAGATCCTCAATTTATCGGCATTTTGCTTTCCAATCCTTTGCTTGGCTAAGTTCGTTTGGTTTTTGCGTGAGATTGATGCTCATTACTCGGAAGAATTTTGAACTTAGGCAAAAACTGGTTCACAACTAAGTTTCCAAGTGAAAGGGTTGATGTCACTCGGAACAGCCTTCGAGTGAGAGGTGCGCTCGTCACTCGGGGGAGTTTCTAACTTACACATAGACTGGTTCACAACTAATTTCCCGAGTGAATAGGTCACTCAACACAGTTTTTAACTTAGGCAAAAACTTGTTTGCGGCGAAGTCCCCAAATGAGAGGAGTGCTCGTTAATCGGGAGAGTTTTGAACTTAGATGAAGATTGGATCGCAGCTAAGTTCCTGAGTGAATAGGATGCTATTCACCCGGTATGGTTTTTAACTTAGGCGAAAACTTCTTCGCGGCTAAGTCCTCGAATGAGAGGAGTGCTCGTCACTCGGGAGAGTTTTTAACTTATACGAAGACTCGATCACAGCTAAGTTCCCAAGTGAATAGTGTCGGTGTTCTGGGAACGGGGGTACCCAGACCTGCCTGTCTGCGGCCCAGGGCTAGCCCACTTCGTCAACACAAGATCGGCAAGGAACAGCACCACCCTAGACAAGGCCCTCATGAGGGGCCAAGCCTCACGGGAAGGAGCAACGTCAAGACCCGCAGGGGGGCTCCTCAGGACCCCTCCGGAGCAGCGGATATTTCGAGGTAAGGCTGGGCCTTGGGAGTCAAGGGTGACGCGAGGAAAGGGCCGACGATCAGAAGGTGGCAGGACAAGACAGCTTCCCCTTTTGGTGCAAAGAAGGCGAGAGCGAATCAGGACCCCAAAGGCATCTTCTAAAGGTTTCCCTTCCGGTGCAACGAGATCTTGGTCGCCCGCCGGTAGGATGGATGTCATCACTGCACTCACCTGTGCGGTGCTAGCAGCGGCTTTGCAGGCGAAGACCACTTTTGACAGGGAAGGCATGTTCCCTTGTCCCCCACCGAAACTGGCCGTTGAGGGATCCCTTCCCGCCTACGATAAAGGAAGACGACCCTGGCCTCCACTATAAATAGAGAGGGTAGGATACCTGAGAAAGGGACGGGTGAATCAGAACCCTAGAGCAACACACCAAGCCACTTGGCCTTCGGAGGAACAAAATCACTGTACTATCTCATTCATCAACCTCCGTGAGAGGCAATCCACCAAAGAAGGAGTAGGGTTTTACGCTTCGCAGCGGCCCGAACCTGGGTAAACTTCTGTGTTCTGAGTTCTCCTCACCTTCGAGTGAGTTTTTCGGCGTTCCCATCGAGTAGAGGCTAGGCAAAGTGAAGCAGGGAGGAACCTATGTGCATGCCCTAGTGTTCGAGTCCTTAGGGTTTTGCGGAGCCTGAAATCCGACATTTGGCGCGCAAGGTAGGGGGCGTGTGAAGGCTCTCTTCTAGCTTCCTCTGTCCGAGACCGCTGCACCGATGGCTGGCGAACAACCGGCTTGTCGGAGACTCGTTGAGGTTATCTCTGACCACCACGTCACAACGGCTGGAGGCTCGCATACCAGCGTCGCGGGACCAGGCGGCTCATACCAGACCATCAACATCGTCTCCGCCGTGACGGCCACCCATGCCACCCAGGCGCATGGGGGCTGGGCGGCGGCCCGGGCACCCACAGTGCGCCGTATCGACTTGGGGGACCTCGGCATATACGAGCATTGCGGATGGCTAGAGAGATGCTCCGCCAACGACCGACTCCAGGGGGCTTCGACGCTTGGGCGGACCACATCATGGAACTAATCGCCATCGCCCAGAAGACCATCCAGCTTGGTACATCTTCAAGGCCATAGGCGTCGGGCGCTCGCACCGTCTGCCGGCCCCCGAACCTGCAAGCTTCGGGGCCCTGCTCGCTCTGGGCGGGGCCGAGAGGGACGCTCTCTTCACTGCCCTCCACCTCCTCCAGACCGCAGCGATCGGACCTGAAGCGCACCACACTGACAACCACCAGGGACGAGAAGCCAACGGCGGGGCGACCGACACACACGCTGGCATGCATCACCAAGACCAGGTCGCCCCCAGACATCCCGGGGCGGATAGACAGGAACACTGCCTTCAATGCAGCCAGCAGAGGGCGGAGGCGTTGGCACAGAGAAATTACGACAACGGAGATGCGACGGGACACCAAGGAGGGAATCAACATCGGGCGGCGTCAAGACCAGCCCACAGTGGCAACAGGAACAAGCGACTCCGCGCGGAGGCTTATCGTAGGAAGATCTCCGAGCAGTGCGACAGGGGGATCCTACTCCACTACCAAGGGGGACCGCCACCGTTGCATTGATGACCGGCCGCGGGGGACGGTCAAGCGCTTACATGGAGTCGTACGTGCCAGAGTATGTGGTACTGCTTGATCACCCCGACGAGGAAGAGCTTCAGGCGTCCCCCGGGGCGCCTACCCACCTCAGGAGTGAAGGGTGTTGGGGGCTCCACCTTGGATCGGGCCCAAAAGGGGGCCCAGATTGGGGGGCACCCTCAAGCCGCGGGGCGTGGCACCATCCATTTTCCCCGCCGGAGGACTATGCGAGGTCGGACTCACGGGCCTCAGGAAGGCGAATCGAACACATCCACGAGACGCTAGTTGCACGGATCATCCGCGACGACCAAGATTCAGGTGTGGGCGTCAGGGACCGGGCCCCGTGGGGCATTCCTGAAGCGCAAGGAGGCTTCAACTATTCGGCGAGGTAATTTTTTGGGTTTACGGCCTTAAGGGGTGTCTTACCGGGGGGACTCCAAGTACCTAGGGCGGACTGCTGCGAGTCGCTCCTTTTACAATTTTAGTTACAGCCACTTGGCAACATGACCCGCTGCTTTGCTTGCGTCGTGGTGACCACTCGGCCACAACACACCGCCCCATCACGAGCACAGGGGAGCCCCGCGACCCCTCAGGATCACGGCGAACAAGATAAAATCCGAGTCGCTTGAGCGTCCAAGGGGGCTCCGGAGCATGGTGCTTTAGGACCCTTACCAGTCACAAGTCCACCTGCCACCCTTGATATCGTCCATGGACATTCGGTCGTTATCAGGGGTGGCAGGGCTTGACCCCGTAGTTACGTCCGTTCAATCGGTCACACACAACGGCAGTCGGGAAATGTGCGGGACTGGGTTCCGGCGATGCAGAGTTGCTTCACCATCAAAGAGGGGCTCCTGAGCATCACGCCTTAGGGGCCTTACCGGTCACAAGGCCACCTGCCTCCCTTGATATCGTCCACGGACATTCGGTCATTATCAGGGGTGGTAGGGCTTAACCCCGTAGCTACATCCGTTCAATCGGTCACACGCAACGGTGGTTGGGAAATGTGCGGGACTGGGTGTTAGCTATGTAGAGCCGCTCGAACGTTAAAGGGGCCTCCTGAGCATCGTGCCTCGGGAGCCTTACCGGTAACAAAGCCACTTGACCACCCTCGTGCCGCCCAGACCGGGTCAGCATCGGGGGATGTCGGGGCCTCGCCTCGTGAGGCGCCTCACGACTGCAGGGATATGTGCGGGACTGGGACCTGTCAACATAGAGTCATAGAAGCCCTTAAATAGGCCTCCCGGTATGGAGTGCAAGCACGCAAGACCCGCATCGACCCGTCGCACCTCTGCATCGTCCTTCAATCCTTCCGAAACCTACTTCATCCCGTGACACTCTCACGTAATAACGAGCTAAGGTTGTATACGCCCAGGGCCCGCCGAGGACGTGGAAGGGGTCCACCCCACGCCTAGTGGAAGACTTAGCTCCGCGTTGGGTACAACACACTCCCCAATCACTCAAGAAGCTCAGGCCCCAATGCCTCGGGGGTAGGGACACTCGCGAGGCCAAAGCGTCCTCGCGACCTCCCATATACACCCCCACCGTGACACTCTCACGTAATAATGAGCCGAGGCTGTATACGCCCAGGGCCCCCCGAGGACGCGGAAGGGGTCCACCCCACGCCTAGTGGAAGACCTTAGCTTCACGCAGGGTACAAAGACAAAGGCAATCAGCATGGCCTGCCAATGAGCATGCTCGCAGCTAGCAAGGAAACCCATATAATCCGCCAATGAGTATGCTAGCTAAAAATGCCGGACGCGACACTTGCTTCCTTTTGGATTCATACTATTTTTCACTGAGTTTGAACTGGCTGATTTCTTAAGTTGGTTTGTTTTGGTCTTACTGCCCGATGTTTGAAAAATAAAAAGGGGGAAAAACTTTCTCCGGCGTTCCTTATTTAACTGGCTCTGAAACCTTCCGTCTCGAGGACGTATTTGGAGACAACTACTCCGGTCCACCACATAGAGTCTCGGGAGGCCTCAAGGATCCTCCGAGGCAATGACCAAAAGGACAAGGTGCGGAATCGCTCGGGCGCCAGAAAGGGGGTTCCTGGGCACGCCTCAAGAGCCTACCGGACATCAAGACTGGGGCTTGACAACGCAGAGAGGCTCGAGTGTCAGAGGGGACTCCTGTGCAGCGCGCCTCAGGAGCCTTACTAGTCGCAAAGCCACTCGTCTCCCCTAGGGTGTCGGGGCCTTGCCCCATGAGGGACAACCTTGGTAACGGGTTGGACCTCACGGAGGAGAGGAAATGTGTGGTACCGGGGCCTGCAGACATAGAGTGCCGAAAGGGTCGTCACCTCGTCCTTCTTGCGAAACAGGAGCTGCAGCGGAGGAACTTCGCGAATGACCGATGCAAATCCTCAAGCTAAGAGCCTCACAGGCCATGACCTGGACCCCCTCGCTTTAAGATAAGCTAATGATGAATCAGGACATGCGCACTAACGAAGGATGCAGGGCCTAAGGATTCGGCGGCAGCAAGGAGCGAATCCAGCACTCAAGCACGCGGCGGCGTGAGGGGTGCCTCATGAAGGCAGAACTCCCAGAAGGTCACGCCACCCTCGCCACCCCCAAGCTATGGCGGCTAGGGTGACGAGCCCTAAGATTCGCAACACTGCTACAACGACCATGAGCACGCAAATCATCATCCCAAGAGCAAAAGAAAACAGGAGAGCAGGAAAGGTAATAACAGCAAAAGCTTAACGCCCGGCAGGGCAGAGTTCTTGGTTCACCATTACAAGAGAGCAGCAAAGGAGCTTAGGGGACTAAGGGGAGGGGCTGCCGGCATCACCCACGGCGTCGGCCGGCCCAGCGTCAGGACCACCCTCCTCGCTCGAGGCGGGCACCTGGACGTATCGCCCCACCAGGGCGTTGACGTGCGGACGGACCTCATCCCGGAGAAGGCGGCAGGGCTCAGCAGGTGCCAGCTCGACGACACGCCGAAGGTCGAGCTCCGGGGCAAGGCGGCACAAGTTGCTGAAGACGAGCGCCAGGGCAAGGCTAGACGTGCTGTCCTCCTCCACGTGATGGACGCCGGCCTCCAACGCCACCACGACCTCATGGAAGAATACGAGGTAGCCCCCGTCGCTCCTCACATTGGGCAGCGCGGGGGCCCTCCCCACAAACCGACGCGTCGCGGCGACCGCCCGGTCAACGATGCTGGTGAACTGCAGGGCGCGCTGAGACGCCATCAGCGTGGCGTATGAAGCCTCGTGCTGGGCAACCTGCACGGCGTCCCCGGCCTCCCGGACCTACTGCTGCTGCGATGCTAGCTCCTCCTTGGCTTCCGCCTCGCCTCGGCGAGCGGCGTTGAGGGCGTCCTTGACGCTCTCAAGCCAGGCCTCAAGCTCTACCATCTCCTCCTCGAGCTCGCCCAACTTCGGCCTCTTGGAGCAGGGCACGCTGAATAAGAAGGAAGATCAACCCATGGATAGCAGACGGAGCAACAAACAAAGGAAACACAAGGAAGGACTTGCTCATCAGCCATCACCCAACGGGAGCGGAAGCGCGAAGGTCCCGGAGGCCCTCCGCCACTGCCCCCGGTGGCGGGCGAAGGCGCACGAGGCGCCACATGCTTTCCCCGGCCAGAGCCATCTACGGGGGATGCCATGAAGATGAATAGCGAAGAAGGTATAGAAGTCTCCTCGCGGCGGATGGGTGAAGCAGAGGAGGAGCCCAAGGTTGCTGCGCCTTCCACCACAATAGGCAGGGCGTACCTATGGGCGAGTACTAGCCACCAATCGTCGCGCGAGCAAGGGCGTCGCACGATTCGCGAAGGCCGCGAGGTGGGACAACGGAGGCGCTGCCAATCACGTCGCCTCACCTGTCCATCGATCTGTCGCATCCGCTGCGGCCATTGGGTGTGGTCGCATCCAATGGGCAAAATGAGGGCCTGGCGACTCTTGGGAATCACACCGTCGTGGCCTAGCACCAACTGGGCACCTCAAGGGCGTCGCCTCGCAGCTTCGAGACACGTGCGTTGCCAGAACCACATGCAATGATGCCCGCGGCTTTTCGGGCCATCTTCAAGGCTTCGCCAAGAAGCCAACCCAGGCGCGCATTGGGCCCGGGGGCTACTGTCGGCGTTCTGGCAACGGGGGTACCCAGACCTGCCTGCCTTCTTCCCAGGGCTGGCCCTCTTCATCAATACAAGATCGGCAAGGAACAACACCACCCTGGACAAGGCCCTCGTGAGGGGCCAAGCCTCACGAGAAGGAGCAGCGTCAAGACCCGCAGGGGGGCCTCCTCAGGACCCCTCCGGAGTGGCGGATATTCCGAGGTAAGGCTGGGCCTCAGGAGTCAAGAGTGACGCCAGGAAAGGGCGAGCGATCAGAAGGTGGCAGGACATGACACCTTCCCCTTTTGGTGTAAAGAAGGCGAGATGGAATCAGGACCCCAAAGGCATCTTCTAAAGGTTTCCCTACCGGTGCAACAAAACCCTGGTCGCCCACCGGCAGGACGAATGTCATCCCCGCGCTCACCTCTGCGGTGATGGCAGTGACTTTGCAAGTGAAGACCACTTTTTACAGGTAAGGCATGTTCCCGTGTCCCCCACCAAAACTGGCCGTTGTGGGATCCCTTCCCGCCTACGATAAGGGAAGAGGACCCTGGCCTCCACTATAAATAGAGAGGGTAGGATACATGAAAAAGGGACGGGTGCATGAGAACCCTAGAGCAACACACCAAGCCACTTGGCCTCCGGAGCCACAAAAGTATTGTACTATCTCGTTCATCAACCTCCATGAGAGGAAATCCACCAAAGCAGGAGTAGGGTTTTATGCTTCGCAGCGGCCCGAACCTGGGTAAACTGTTGTGTTTTGAGTTCTCCTCACCTTCGAGTGAGTTTTTCGCCGTTCCCATCGAGTAGAGTCTAGGCAAATTGAAGCAGGGAGGAACCTACGTACACGCCCTAGTGTTCGAGTCCTTAGGGTTTTGCGGAGCCTGAAATCCGACATATAGGATGCTATTCACTCAGCAGGGTTTTTAACTAAGGCAAAAACTTGTTCACGATTAAGCCCCAGAGTGAGAGGGTCGCTCACCACTCGAAGTGTTCTGTTTTTTACTTAGACGAAGACTGGTTGGCAGCTAAGCCTTCGAGTGAGAGGGTCGCTCACCACTCGGAGAGTTTTTAACTTAGACAAAGATTGGTTCGGAGCTAAGTTCCCGAGTGAATAGGATGAAATTCTCTCGGCAGGATTTTTAACTTAGGCAAAAACTTGTTCGCGGCTAAGTCCCCGAGTGAGAGGGTCGCTCACCACTCAGGAGAACTTATAACTTAGATGAAGGCTAGTTCGTAGCTAAGTTGTCGAGTGAATAGGATGCTACTCACTCGGTAGGATTTTTAACTTAGGCAAAAACTTGTTCGCGGCTAAGTCTCCGAGTGAGAGGGTCACTCACCACTCGGAGTGTTTTTTTAAAACTTAGGCAAAGACTGGTTCGCAGCTAAGCCCCCGAGTGAGATGATCGCTCTCCACTCGAAGTGTTTTTTAAACTTAGGAGAAGACGGGTTCGCAGCTAAGCCCCCGAGTGAGAGGGTCGCTAACCACTCGGAGTGTTTTTTAAACTTAGGCAAAACTGGTTCGTAGCTAAGCCCCCGAGTGAGAGGGTCGCTCACCACTTGGAGTGTTTTTTGAAGGCGAAGACTGGCTCGCAGCTAAGCCCTCGAGTGAGAGGTTCGCTTGCCACTCAGAGTAGTTTTTGAATATGAGATTGCACGATCGGAATCGACAAAATACTGCGGGAGTCATAACTTTGATAAAAAACATTGTCTAGAGAACTCTTATTACATCAAACAACTCAGTCGTCAGGTATAATAACATCATAGTAAATCCGCGTTCCAAGCACATGGTTTGTCAATATTCTTCTTGAGGTTTAAGAGGTTGTAGGCTCCATTGTTCAGCACTTTGGTGACGACGAAAGGACCTTCCCATTTGGAGGCGAGCTCGTGAGGCCGCTGCTGATCCACTCGGAGCACAAGATACCTTCATGGAACGATCGACTCCTGACGAGCCTTGAATGGAAGCGACAAAGATCTTGCTGGTATGTAGTCGACCGAATTGGAGACATTTCACGTTCTTCTTCCAATAGATCTATACCGTCTTGTCATGCTTGTTCAGCCTTAGCCTCTGAGTAAAGATCTACATGGGGAGAATTGTGAAGGAGATCACTCGACAAAACCTCTTCGGCTCCATACACCATGAAGAAAGGAGTGCGCCCAGTCAACTGGATTGGAGTCGTCCTCAAACCCCACAAAATAGACGGCAATTCGGTAACCCAAGCTCCAGCTGCATGTCCAAGATCTCATTTGAGTCGAGGCTTCAACCCTTGAAGGATAAGTCCATTTGCTTGCTCGGCTTGGCCATTAGTCTGGGGGTGCATGACGAACGCGTAATCCTCCCGAGTGCCTTGGGGGATCAAAAGTATCTGAACTCTTATCAGCCAAAGTTTGAACCATTATCTGTGAGGATACTATGGGGAACTCCATACTGGAACGTTATCTCTTTCATGATTTAATAGCAGTGCACGAATCTAGCTTCTTTATGGGTTTAGCCTCAATCCACTTGGTGAACTTGTCGATTACAACAACCAGATGTGTGAATCCACTCTCGCTCGTTCGGAGAGGACCGACCATATCCAAACCCATACAACAAACGACCAGATGAGTGGAATAGTCTTCAGGGTAGACACGGGCTCATGTGACAAGTTTGCGCAAAACTAGCATCCTTCGTAGTGTTCAACAATTTCCTTAGCCATTTCGTTGGCGCGCAGCCAGAAGAAACCAGCTCCGTATACTTTGGCAATAATCGTCTGAGAGGACGTGTGATGACCACAGGTCCCCGGGTGAATTTCCGATAGAATCAGTCAACCTTCCTTAGGAGAGATGCATGATGACCCACTAGTATAGGGGATCAATCGTAGTCCTTTCAATAAGTAAGAGTGTCGAACCCAACGAGGAGCAGAAGGCTCTGATAAACGGATTTCAGCAAGGTAATAACTGCAAGCACTGAAAGTAGCGGTAACAAGTGATTGTGTAGCGAGGTGAAACATAGCAAGCAAAAAGTAAAAAGTAACAAGTAGTAGCAATGGTGCAGCAAGTGGCCCAATCCCTTTTGTAGCAAGGGACAAGCCTGAACAAAGTCTTATAGGAGGAAAAACGCTCCCGAGGACACACGGGAATTTCTGTCATGCTAGTTTCATGATGTTCATATGATTCGCGTTCGTTACTTTGATAGTTTGATATGTGGGTGGACTGGCGCTTGGGTACTGCCCTTACTTGGACAAGCATCCCACTTATGATTAACCTCTCTCGCAAGCATCCACAACTACAAAAGAAGAATTAAGACAAAGTCTAACCATAGCATTAAACTAGTGGATCCAAATCAGCACCTCACGAAGCAATGCATAGACTGGGGTTTAAGCTTCTGTCACTCCAGCAACCCATCATCTACTTATTACTTCCCAATGCCTTCCTCTAGGCCCAAATATGGTGAAGTGTTATGTAGTCGACGTTCACATAACACCACTAGAGGAAAAGACAACATACAACATATCAAAATACCGAACGAATATCAAATTCACATGACTATTATTAACATGACTTATCCCATGTCCTCAGGAACAAAACTAACTACTCACAAAACATAATCATAATCATGATCAGAGGTGTAATGAATAGCATCAAGGATCTGAACATAAACTCTTCCACCAAGTAATCCAACTAGCATCAACTACAAAGAGTAATGAACACTACTAGCAGCCTTACAAGTACCAATCGGAGTCGTGAGACAGAGATTGATTACAAGAGATGAACTAGGGATTGGAGAGGAGACGGTGCTGATGACGATGTTGATGAAGATGCCTCCCCTCCGACGAGAGGAGTCTTGGTGACGATGATGGCGACGATTTCCCCCTCCGGGAGGGAAGTTTCCCCGGCAGGATCGTCCTACCGGAGCTCTAGATTGGATCTGCTCAAGTTCCGCCTCGTGGTGGCGGCGAAACCACGAAAAAGCTCTCGTCTGATTTTTTCTGGACCAAGACGCTTCATATAGCAAAAGAGGGGGGCCAGTGGGCCGTCAGGGAGCCCACAAGCCCCCACTCTACCACCAGGGGGTGGCAGTGTCAGGGCTTGTGGCGCCGTGGCAGCCCCCGTGTGGTAGTTTTTTCACCCAGTATTTTTTATATAGTCCCAAAAAAATCCACGTAACTTTTCAGGGCATTTGGAGATGTGAAGAACAGTGGACTAAGATTTGCTCCTTTTCAAGTCCAGAATTCCAGCTGCCTGAATTCTCCCTCTTCAAATAAACCTTGCAAAATAAGAGAGAAAATGCATAAAGATGGTACCACAAGTAATATAACATCCCGAAAAGCAATAAATATAAACATGAAAGCATGATGCAAAATGGACGTATCAACTCCGCCAAGCTTAGACCTTGCTTGTCCTCAAGCAAAAACCAAGTCCCATAAACATGTCCACATGTTGAGGGACGAAGGTGTCGATAAAACATAATACGGACATGAGAGCATCATGATCACATATAGTAACAATTCCTTCAGAAAGCAAAGCATGAAGCCAAAACCTTACCAAGAAGTAACCAACAATAAACCATAGTCACTAAGGCAATTGCAATTTATCACAACATCAGAAAGAGTCAAATAAGAGCTTGTAAGGCAAACCCACATACTCAATCATCTCTTTTGCTTTCCACAATTGTTACAACTCACGTGGTACTCATGGTGTCAAAGTTTCAGCTGGACACAGAGGAAGATCGGGGCTTATAGTTTTGCCTCCCAACCATCTACCTCAAAGGTAAAGTCAACAACAATAAAGCATAAGTACTCAACTCCAAGTTGATATATGAATATAGATCTTTCCCAAACATGTGACGGTAGCCAAGACAAAGTCAAAAATAGGGAATTGGCGAAGATCACCATGACTCTTACAAGTGCAAAAAGTAAAGGTACAAGATAGGCCCTTCGCAGAGGGAAGCAGAGGTTGTCATGCGCTTTTGAGGTTTGAATGTGTGTCCTCTTAGTGCGGAGGAACGTCACTTTATATTGCCTCATGTGATAAAGAACTTTATTATGCATTCTGTCGCTTTTATGTCTTCCTCATCACAAGCTCGTACAAAGTTTATTTTCCACACACTAATAGATCATACATCTTAGAGAGCAATTTTTATTGCTTGCACCGATGACAACTTACTTGAAGGATCTTATTCAATCCATAGGTAGGTATGGTGGACTCTCATGGCAAAACTGGGTTGGAGGTTTATGGATGCACAAGTAGTATCTCTACTTGGTGCGGGAGTTTTGGCTAATATGAGGTGGAAGCAATCGTCACATGCTAAGGGATCTCTAATCATATAACATTGTTTGGAACCAAGCAAACACAATTCATTATGTTGTCTTCCTTGTCCAACATCTACTCCTAGGCATGTAATAGTTTGGTGAGTCCTCACAATTGTAAAAAGTGTCTAAGATGATATATTTATATGTGAACCTCTCTTTCCTTATTACTTCTTATTAATTGCAACAATGACTGAGGTCTATGTTGATTTATTCTCAACAAGTTTCAATCATCATACGTGTCATACGTGAAGTTATCACTTTCCATTAGATCGTCTCATGATCTTTCGTGCTATCGTTCTTTTCATACTTTTGATCATGGCACAAAGCAAAGCCCTTGACTAAGATACTCTTTATTATATAGCTCGTAAGCTCGAATACATCGGGAGAGAGACAAAAGCAAAAGACTCAAACTAAACACTAAAGACTTATTCCTCTAAGAGAAGAAATAAAAACTGAAAAGGAAAGAACTAAAACAAAGGTAAAAGCAAAAGATATAAAGGTGATATGATACCAGGGCAACTCCCCCAAGCTTGGCAGAAGCCAAGGGGATTGCACATACCAATGCTTAGTTGCCTTCCTTTGGTGGTGATGGTGGTGGAGTTGTTTGAGTAGTCTGATCCTCCGTCTTCCAAGGCATAGGTGCTCCACCATGGCAGGATGAACGAGTCGTCGGAATCCTGAAATCTGCAACCAACCTTATTAATTTAAAACTGTACTCATACTCACAGTTTTGGTTCTGCAGGTCATAGATCTAGCCCTGAAGTTGATCAACCCTATCATAGAGCCTGGAGAGGTGTTTCCCAATATCAATGGCATCCATCTTGTGATTGCTAGTGAACTCCGTGATCATTGTGTGGTTGGCGTTGAGTCCACGCTCCACCATCCCTTGGCACTTGAAGACTTGATGCTCCATTGCTTCAAGCCTCGTCTCCATGCTTCCGGTCTTCTTAGGCCCCTCAACATCTGGGATGTGCAACATCCCCTCGCTCATCTTGATAGATTGAGGGTGTCTCGGCACTTCCATGGGGTAGGGATTGATGACCTTCTCGAAGATCTTGTCCTTAGGAGCGTTTGGGAAGTCATGATGATCTAGATCTATCACAGAAACAGGGTCGAAACGAAAACAGAGGAAAACTACGCGATACGGAGATCAAAACCTTTGGGCGACTATATATTGATTTTTTCTGAGCCAGAAGGAGTCTTCCGCAAGAAAACGGAGTCCGGGAGGCACACAAGGTGCCCACAAGCTTGCCCTCCGCCACCAGGGGGTAGGGGGCTGTGGCAGGGCTTGTGGCCGCCTCGTTCGCTCTCCGGACTGCTTTTTATTTTTCTATTTTTCCAAAAATTCCAAAACGGAGGAAATTTCCTATTGGAAAAGCATCAGAGTCCAATTTCTTACCGAAACAGATACATCTTCGTTTTCAAGGTTTGAAACTGGCTGATAAACATCCCTTATGTACTCCTCTGGAGTTATGACATTGATGATATTGGTCTCAACATTTATGGGAGTACCAGAGATGTAATGATTGATTCTTTGCCCATTTACCACTCTAGGAAAATTTCCTTCCGTGTTATTGATTTTGATGGCACCGGAACGATATACTTCCTCGATAACATAGGGACCTTCCCATTTAGAGAGAAGCTTGCCTGCAAAGAATCTCAAACGAGAATTGTATAGCAGGACATAATCACCTACATTGAACTCTCGTTTCTGTATTCGTTTGTCGTGCCATCTCTTAACCTTTTCCTTGAACAACCTGGCAATCTCATATGCCTGGGCTCTCCATTCATCTAACGAGCTGATCTCAAACAACCGCTTCTCACCGGCAAGTTTGAAATCAAAGTTGAGCTCTTTGATTGCCCAATAAGCTTTGTGTTCCAGCTCTAGAGGTAAATGACAGGCCTTACCGTAAAACATTTTATACGGCGACATGCTCATGGGATTCTTATAGGCAGGCCTATAGGCCCATAGTGCATCGTCAAGTTTGCTAGACCAATTCTTTCGATATCTATTGACGGTCTTTTGTAGGATCAATTTGATCTCCCTATTACTCAACTCCACTTGACCACTAGACTCGGGATGATAAGGAGATGCAACTCTATGGTTGACATCATACTTAGCTAGCATCTTGCGGAAAACACAATGAATGAAGTGTGAACCGCCATCAGTCATCAAGTATCTAGGGACTCCAAATCTTGGGAATATGACTTCTTTAAGCATCTTAATAGAAGTGTGGTGATCAACATTTTTAGTGGGGATAGCCTCTACCCACTTAGTAACGTAATCCACAGCAACTAAGATGTGAGTGTACGCATTGGAACTCGGGAAGGGTCCCATATAATCAAAGCCCCAGACATCAAATGGTTCAATGACAAGTGAATAGTTCATAGGCATTTCCTGACGCTTACTGATGTTCCCTATTCTTTGGCATTCGTCACAAGACAAGACAAACTTACGAGCATCCTTGAAGAGAGTGGGCCAATAGAAACCTGATTGCAATACCTCATGGGCAGTTCTATCTCCAGCATGGTGTCCTCCGTAGGCTTCGGAATGACACTTCTGCAAGACCTGTCCATGTTCATGTTCAGGCACACAACGTCTAATAACACCATCTAGTCCTTCCTTATAATGGTGAGGATCATCCCAAAAGTAGTGTCTCAAATCAAAGAAGAATTTCTTCTTTTGCTGATAGGTGAAACTGGGTGGTATGTATTTGGCTACGATATAGTTTGCATAATCGGCATACCACGGTGCACTATGTGAAGTGCGGATGACATTCAATTGCTCATCAGGAAAGCTGTCATCAATAGGTAGTGGGTCATCAAGGACATTCTCCAGCCTAGAGAAATTATCTTCTACAGGGTTATCAGCATCCTTTCGGTCAACGACGTGCAAATCAAATTCCTGTAGCAGGAGAACCCATCTGATCAGCCTAGGCTTAGCGTTCTTCTTCTCCATGAGGTACTTAATAGCAGCATGATCAGAGTGAAGAGTGACTTTGGAGTCAACTATGTAAGATCTGAACTTTTCACATGCAAACACGACTGCTAAGAATTCCTTCTCCGTAGTGGCATAGTTTCTTTGGGCACTGTCCAGAGTCTTACTAGCGTAGTGAATGACATTCAACTTCTTGTCTACTCTTTGTCCTAGAACAACACCAACAACATAATCACTAGCGTTGCACATGATTTCAAAGGGCAAGTTCCAGTCAGGTGGTTGAACAATAGGTGCGGTTATCAAAGCCTTCTTAAGTATTTCGAAGGCTTCCTCACGATCCTCATAAAAAACAAAGGGAACATCCTTCTGCAAGAGGTTGGTAAGAGGCCTAGAAATCTTAGAGAAGTCTTTAATGAACCTTCTATAGAAACCAGCATGACCTAGGAAACTTCGTTTACCTCTGATATCTGTGGGGCAAGGCATTTTCTCAATTGCATCAACCTTAGCCTTATCAACTTCAATGCCTCCTTTAGAGATTTTGTGTCCTAAGACGATACCTTCATTAACCATAAAGTGGCACTTCTCCCAATTCAAGACGAGGTTGTTTTCTTCGCATCTCTGTAAGACTCGATCAAGGTTGCTGAGGCAATCATCAAAGGAAGACCCATAAATGGAGAAGTCATACATGAAAACCTCGACAATCTTTTCACAAAAGTCAGAGAATATAGCCATCATACATCTTTGAAAGGTGGCAGGTGCGTTACATAAGCCAAAAGGCATACATCTATAGGCAAAGGTACCGAAAGGTCAGGTGAAAGTGGTTTTCTCTTGATCAGATTGTGCAACAGGTATTTGCGAGAAACCTGAATAACCGTCTAGAAAGCAGAAGTGTGTGTGTTTTGATAGCCTTTCTAGAATTTGGTCGATAAACCGCAAAGGATAATGATCTTTCCTGGTTGCCTTGTTCATTTTTCGGAAGTCTATCACCATTCTATAGCCGGTAATAATCCTTTGTGGGATTAGTTCATCCTTATCATTAGGAACGATGGTGATACCTCCCTTCTTAGGTACGCAATGTACTGCACTTACCCAATCACTATGAGCAACACGATAAATGATTCCTGCTTCCAGAAGCTTTAATATTTCTTTTCTAGCGACCTCTTTCATCTTAGGATTTAATCTCCTTTGATGATCAGCAACTGGTTTAAAGTCAGGATCGGTTTTAATCTTGTGCTGACATAGAGTAGGACTAATACCCTTAAGATCATCAAGAATATATCCAATAGCAGCGCGGTGCTTCCTCAGAGTCCTTAGTAACTTCTTCTCTTCGTGCTTTGAGAAGAGGGCACTAATAATGACATGATATATCTCCTTCTCATCAAGATAGGCATACTTAAGAGTATCAGGCAACTGTTTAAGCTCGAACACAGGATCACCCTTTGGTGGGGGAGGATCCCCAAGCAGTTCAACAGGCAGATTATTCTTGAGAATAGGATATTGTTCTAACACAATTTTATCTATCTCATCTCTCTCCTCCATATGCATATCATTTTCATGCTCAAGAAGATATTGCTCTAAAGGATACGTAGGAGGTACGGCAATAGAGGCAAGAGCAATAATTTCATCTCTACCAGACGACTCTATTTCATGAGGTTGTCTTCCAAACTTGGAGAAGTTAAATACATGAGACACACCTTCGAAAATTACTCTGACAGTCTGCTTAATGCAAGCAATGTGAGCATTGACAGTGTGGAGAAAGGGTCTACCGAATATGATGGGACAAAAGCTATCTTGTGCAGTACCAAGGACGAGGAAATCAGTAGGATACTTCGTCTTACCACACAGGACTTCTACGTCTCTCACAATTCCCAGAGGGCAAATAGTGTCTCTATTAGCTAGCGTAATAGTAACATCAATGGGTTCTAACTCAGCAGGTGCAATCTCATCTTTGATTTCATCATATAGAGAACGGGGTATTGCACTAACACTAGCTCCCATATCACATAAACCATGGTAATAGTGATCTCCTATCTTGACAGAAACAACGGGCAGGCCAACTACACGTCCGTATTTGTCTTTTGCGTGAGGTTTAGCAATTCTAGCAGAGTCCTCACAGAATTTAATAACATGCCCGTCTACGTCTTCGGCTAAGAGATCTTTGATAATAGCAACACTAGGTTCAACTCTAATCTCCTCAGGGAGTGCAAGTGGTCTAATGTAACCCCTACGTATCACAGTTGGAGCTTTAGAATAATCCTTTATCCTAGTAGGGTATGGTGGTTTCTGAGTGTAATCACAAGGAACAACAGGATCACTAAAAGCAATGAATTTCTCCTCAACTAGATTGGTTTTGGCTATGTTGCTTTCTGCAGGAGGATGATATTTAAACTACTTCTCTTTGGGAAGATCAACATGAGCAGCAAAAGATTCAGATAGAGAAGCTACTATCTCAGAGTCAAGTCCATACTTAGTGCTAAAATCTCTAGAAGTGTTTGTCTCAACAAAAGATTTAACGCAATCAAACTGGAAATTCATACCTGACTCCTTACCTTCCTCTAGCTCCCAATCTTCAGAGTTGCGTTTGATTCTTTCCAATAAATTCCACTTGTGATCAATATCCTTCTTCATAAAATAACCGGTACAAGAAGTGTCAAGCATGGTACGATCTTCATGAGAAAGCCGAGCATAAAAGTTTTGAGTGATGATTTCTCTCGAGAGCTCATCATTGGGGCATGAATATAGCATTGATTTAAGCCTCCCCCAAGCTTGATCTATGCTTTCCCTGTCACGAGGACAAAAGTTATAAATAAAGTTCCAATCACGATGTACTAAATGCATAGGATAGAACTTTTGATGAAATTCCAATTTCAACCGATTGTAGCCCCATGATCCAGTATCATCACATAGCCTATACCATGTAAATGCCTTATCCTTAAAAGATAAAGGAAAGACTTTCTTCTTTACCTCATCCTCGGGCAAACCTGCAAGCTTAAATAATCCAGAAACTTGATCTACATAGATTAGATGCAAGTCTCGATGTGAAGATCCATCTCCTGTAAAAGGATTAGCAGCAGTTTCTCAAGCATACCCGAAGGAATTTCATAAAAGATATTTTAAGTAGGTACCTCAGGTTGAGGAACAACTCCTCGTGCTTCCATTCATGGTGAAGATACCCCGAACAAACTCCTCAAAGGAATAGTTTCCATAGTGACAAGTGACAATAAATTTCAGCACAGTATAAAAAAATTTCCTTACCAATTTCCACTTACCAAAGGCGCTTCACTCCCCGGCAACGGCGCCAGAAAAGAGTCTTGATGACCCACAAGTCTAGGTGATCAATCGTAGTCCTTTCGATAAGTAAGAGTGTCGAATCCAACGAGGAGCAGAACGCTCTGATAAACGGATTTCAGCAAGGTAATAACTGCAAGCAGTGAAAGTAGCGGTAACAAGTGATTGTGTAGCGAGGGGAAACGTAGCAAGCAAAAAGTAACAAGTAACAAGTAGTAGCAATGGTGCAGCAAGTGGGCCAATCCCTTTTGTAGCAAGGGACAAGCCTGAACAAAGTCTTATAGGAGGAAAAACGCTCCCGAGGACACACGGGAATTTCTATCATGCTAGTTTCATCATGTTCATATGATTCGCGTTCGTTACTTTGATAGTTTGATATGTGCGTGGACCGACGCTTGGGTACTGCCCTTACTTGGACAAGCATCCCACTTATGATTAACCTCTCTCGCAAGCATCTAAAACTACAAAACAAGAATTAAGACAAAGTCTAACCATAGCATTAAACTAGTGGATCCAAATCAGCCCCTCACGAAGCAACGCATAGACTGGGGTTTAAGCTTCTGTAAGTCCAGCAACCCATCATCTACTTACTACTTCCCAATGCCTTCCTCTAGGCCCAAATATGGTGAAGTGTTATGTAGTCGACGTTTACATAACACCACTAGAGGAAAAGACAACATACAACATATCAAAATACCGAACAAATATCAAATTCACATGACTACTATTAACATGACTTATCCCATGTCCTCAGGAACAAAAGTAACTACTCACAAAACATAATCGTAATCATGATCAGAGGTATAATGAATAGCATCAAGGATCTGAACATAAACTCTTCCACCAAGTAATCCAACTAGCATCAACTACAAAGAGTAATCAACACTAATAGTAACCTTACAAGTACCAATTGGAGTCGTGAGACGGAGATTGATTACAAGAGATGAACTAGGGATTGGAAAGGAGATGGTGCTGATGAAGATGTTGATGAAGATGCCTCCCCTCCGATGAGAGGAGTGTTGGTGATGACGATGGCGACGATTTCCCCCTCCGGAAGGGAAGTTTCCCCGGCAGGATCGTCCTGCCGGAGCTCTAGATTGGATCTGCTCAAGTTCCGCCTCGTGGTGGCGGCAAAACCACGAAAAAGCTCCCGTCTGATTTTTTTCTGGAGCAAGACGTTTCATATAGCAAAAGAGGGGGGCTAGTGGGCCGTCAGGGAGCCCACAAGCCCCCACTCCGCCACCAGGGGTGGCGGTGTTAGGGCTTGTGGCGCCCTGGCAGCCCCCCTCCGGTAGTTCTTTCGCCCACTATTTTTTATATAATCCCAAAAAATCCACGTAACTTTTCAGGGCATTTGGAGATGTGCAGAATAGTGGACTAAGAGTTGCTCCTTTTCCAGTCGATAATTCCAGCTGCCTGAATTCTCCCTCTTCAAATAAACCTTGCAAAATAAGAGAGAAAAGGCATAAATATGGTACCACAAGTAATATAACAGCCCAAAAAGCAATAAATATCAACATGAAAGCATGATGCAAAATGGACGTATCAATGCACTGTTGGGTTACCGAGTTATGCTTTCTCTGTAAAGCTGTCCATCCATCACAGTAAAGGCCTTGGACGTGCGGACAATCTGTCGAGCTTCAACCTCGTCTTCTCGGAGTTCTTGCCTCAGTATGTATGCAATAAATGGCACCATCCAATCAGGCGTAATTACCAAAATCTCCATGACCAAATCTATGAATGTTGGGACATCAATCTCAATCGGATTGGAGGCGCTCATTGCTTGCGGGGGATCTTCAGTGAAAGGATCTTCTTGAACCGAAGGATAATGTAGGTGTTCAAGAAACACATTGCTAGGTACAAGCCTCCGAGTGGATCCGATCTTTGCTAAATCATCAGCTGCTTGATTCTTCACTCGGGGAATTTGATGGAGCTCCAAACCTTGAAATTTCTTCTCAAGATTTCTCACTAAATGGCAATATACAGTCATGGCTGGGTTCCTGACGTCCCACTCCTTCATCACTTGATTAACCACGAAATCTGGATCACCATATACCATCAGGCGTTGGATGCCGAGTGAGATGGCCATACGTAACCCGTTGAGAAGTGCCCCGTATTCAGCTTCATTATTGGAGGAATCAAAGCGAATCTGGAGGACATAACCGAGCCTGTAACCCTTCGGTGATACCAATACCATGCCAGCACCAGGCCCAATCAACATCTTAGAGCCATTAAAGAACATGGTCCCGTGCACCGAGTGGATTTGAGTTGGCTGCTGTTGTTCTATCCACTCGACCATGAAGTCAGTAAGCGCTTGAGATTTGATTGCCTTCTTTGCTTCAAACTTAATATTAGAGTATAGGAGCTCAATAGCCCATTTGGCCAATTGACCAGTCGTGCCTTGATTGTTGAGGATCTCAGACAATGGAGCATCGCTGACAATTCAGACTGAGTGATCTTGGAAGTAGTGTGCCACCTTCTTTGCTGACAGATATATACCATAGACGAGCTTCTGATAGTGAGGGTACCTTTGCTTTGAAGGAGTCAACACTTCATAGATATAGTAAACTGGACGTTGGACTTTATAAGCCTTGCCCTCTTCTTCTCGCTCGACAGTGAGAACCGTACTCACGACTTGGTTAGTGGCTGCAATGTACAGGAGCACGGGTTCTTTGTTGTGCGGAGTAGGAAGCACCGACTGGGTGGAAAGCAGGGCTTTGAGCTCGACAAACGCTGCTTCTGCCTCAGGAGTCCACTCGAACATATCATACTTCTTCATCAGTCGGTATAAAGGCAATGCCTTCTCTCCGAGGCAAGAAATAAACCTACTCAATGCCGTCAGGCAGCCCGTGAGCTTCTGGACATCGTGCACATGCTCAGGGTGTATCATTCGGACGATGGCACCGATCTTCTCAGGCTTGGCGTCGATCCCCCATTCGTAAACGAGGAAACCGAGCAACTTGCCACAATAAACTCCAAAAGTGCACTTGGTCGGATTTAGCTTAATACCATATTTCCTCAAGTTAGCGAATGTTTCAGCTAAGTCAGTCAGCAGGTCAGAACCTTTGCGAGACTTGACTGCAATATAATCCATATAAGCCTCAACATTCCGACTCATTTGCTCGAGCAGGCATTTTTGAATCATACGCATAAAAGTAGCGCCAAGATTTTTCAGACCAAAAGGCATGGTGATATAATAGAAACACCCAAAAGGGGTGATGAAGGCCGTCTTTATTTCATTTAGACCAAACAGAAGGATCTAATGGTAACCAGAATATGCATCGAGAAAAGATAAACCCCTGCATCCCGCAGTTGAGTTGACAATCTGATCGATGCGGGCGAGCGAAAAATGATCTTTCGGACAGAACCGATTGATATGTTTAAAGTCAATACACGTGCGCATCGACTTGTCTTTCTTGGGGAACATGACGACATTTGCGAGCCACTCGGAGTGGTAAACCTCACATGTGAACTTAGCTGCCAAGAGTCGAGCCACCTCCTCGTCGATTGCCTTCCGCTTCTCAGCCGCCGACTGACGCAAGTGTTCTTTGATGGGTTTGGCCTTCGGGTCAACTCTTAGTCAGTGCTCAGCCAGTTCCCTAGGTACACCCGACATGTGAGAAGGCTTCCATGCAAAGATGTCCCAGTTCTCACAGAGGAACTGGATCAGCGCGGCTTCCTATTTGCTGTCGAGTGTCGTCGAAATGTTGGTCGGGGCAGCATTAGGATATGTTGGGTGAACGTTCACTTGCTTCACGTCACCTGCCGGCTGAAAAGCAGACTCAGAAGCGGGCTTCTTGGAACGCAACAGATCGGTGAGATCAGTATTCTTGTTTTATTCTTCCAACTCGACCACATCCATTTGATGGTCGACAATCTTGGAGCCTTGCTGAAGGCACTCCTCAGCCCATTGTCAATTCCCTGTTACTGTGATCACACCCTTGGGCCCGAGCATCTTTAGCTTGAGGTACCCGTAACATGGACGGGTCATGAAACGGACATGAGCCGGACGACCAAGGATGGCGTGATATGCGCTCTCGAAGTCTACAACTTCAAACGTCAATTTTTCCTTGCAAAAATTATTGTCGGTGTCGAACACCACATCCAACGCAATCTGACCGAGTGACTTGGCCTTCTTCCCAAGGAAGACTCCGTGGAACTGCTTGTTGCTCTCACTGAGTCCGAACATCGTAATGCCCATCCCGTTGAGGGTATCTGCATACAAGATGTGCAATCTACTCCCTCCATCCATGAGAACCTTGCGGAGACGAGTACCTCCCACAACAGGATCTACCACCAGAGCTTGCCGAGCGGGGGTAGCGACATGAGCATGGTGATCTGACTGGTCAAAGGTTATAGGACCCTAAGACAACTTGAGGTACGTGGGGGTGGCAGGAACAGCCATGTTGACCTCCCTATTAATAACTTTTAGTCCGCTTTTGCTTTCTACATCGGCGAAAATCATTAGAGTGGCATTGACCTCAGGAAAATCCCCTTTATCTTCATCATCTTCTTTTTCAGAAGATTTCCCACTCGATTGTTTTTCCTTGAAGTGTTCATCAGTAATATGCATTATCAAGTGGTATGCTTGGGCAATATCAAATTGCCTTCCTCATCCTTCTTCGTGTGGATTGCACACAGCATATCTAGGACGTCTGTTCCTGACTGATTCTTGGATTTCTTGGGGGCAAATTGTCCTTTGGGTTTCCCCTTATTCTTTCGTTGCGCCGCCAGAGCGGCTGCCTCTACCTGAGAAGAACCATCGGTTTTGCGCTTTTGCTTCCGACTGGAATTACCGCCGCCAGCATTATTGTCGACTGCCTTTCCCTTGCCGCTACGGAGGCGGTCCTCCTGTTCGCCATTGGTGTACCGAGTGGAAATCTCCATCATCTTGCTCAGGGACATGTCTCCTTTTCGACCAAACTTCAGATAAAGCTCTGTGTACCTAACACCAGCCTCGAAGGCGCAGACGGCTTGGTGCTCGAAAACATTTTCCACCGTGTGATGGAGGGTGGTCCAACGCTGAACGCAATCCCACAAAGTTTCATTCGGTTTCTACACACAATGCTGCAGCCCAGACGAACCAGCAGGACGTTTGCACATACCCTCAGAAGTTTTGATGAACAATCAGGAGGGGTCCTCCCAGCAGTAGATGCTAGAAGGATCCAACTGATAAAGCCATGCTCGGGTCGAAACATCTAACATCGAAGACAAATTCTTCATGGCACCATTGTCATTTCCTCCACCAATCTGCACCGCCACTCGGTAATCGTCTAGCCATGTTTCTGGCATTGACTCACCAGTGAACTTGCTTATTCCAGCCACCAACCTGAAGTTGGGGGAATCACAGCGGATTGAATGGCTCTGCTGAAACACTCGTCTCTAGAGACAACGGCACCACTTCCACTCGGATGATACCTATCATAACGATCCTTCTGAGCCCTTCCTCTATCAATCCACTTCTGTAAGAGGACATTCCTTGCATCGAACCCATGATTCCGCTCATCACCGAATGGGCGTCTATCGTCATAGTGTTGGGGCACATATGAACCACTCCGCGGGAGAGTAAGCGAATGACGGCGGTCATCAGGGTGATAAGAGGAGCAAACTGATCTCGCCCCTGATCCCTATACTGATCATCACGGTAACCTCCGCCCCTGCAATGCAGAGGTGACCCGGGCTATGATCCGACTACACTGTGTCTGCCCTGGGTGAATCACTGTGTAACTTATTGTGCGACTGAGAAACAGTCGAATTCTCTTGTTGCGCTGCCTCAAGCAATGCTCGGATCTGCTCCAAACCATTGCCAGCCTCTGAACCTGACGGTTGAATGGAATTTGCAATCCTAGCAGTAGCTGCAACTTCAGAACTGGAGTACGGAATACCTGGACATTGTCCTGTGGTCCACCCATAAAAAATTGTCGCTGACGTCGACTGGGAACTGGTAGGCACTACCAGGTGCGCTCGTTGAGAATTTCCTCATCTCGGCGTTGATGATTATTTGATGATTGTCCGACCCCGTGCCCGCCGCGGCCGAAACCAGGCGGGCTATGTTGTGAACCCGTCATCAGAACCTCAGCCGCTGGATCGCAGCTCTCGCACTCGGAAGGAAGACAAGACAAACCCGATGCCAAGTCGAATATGCCATGAAGTGCTTCGGCGGGCTCGATAGATGCAATCTGCAGAGATGATTGATACGTCCATTTTGGATCATGCTTTCATGTTGATATTTATTGCTTTTTGGGCTGTTATTTCACTTCACGGTACAATACTTATGCCTTTTCTCTCTTATTTTGCAATGTTTACATGAAGAGGGAGAATGCCGGCAGCTGTAATTCTGGCCTGAAAAAGGAGCAAGTTTCAGATGCCTATTCTGCCAACTCCAAAAGCCGTGAAAATCAAAGTGGATTTTTTTGGGAATATATAGAAAATGCTAGGCTGAAGAAGTGCGAGAGGAGCGCAACCAGGGGTACAAGCCTGGTAGGCGCGGCCACCCACCTGACAGCGCCTAGGGGGCTTGTGGGCTCCCTGCTGACCCACTGGATCCCCTCTTCTGCTATATGAAGGGTTTCGTTCCGAAAAAATTCAGGAGGAGGCTTTTCGGAGGATTCGCCGCCGCCCCGAGGCGGAACTTGAGGAGAACCAATCTAGAGCTTCGGCAGGACGATCCTGCCGGGGAAACTTCCCTCTCGGATGGGGAAATAGTCGCCATCGTCATCACCAACACTACTCTCATCGGAGGGGACTCGTCACCATCAACATCTTCATGAGCACCATCTCATCTCCAAACCCTAGTTCATCTCTTGTAACCAATCTCCGTCTGCGACTCCGATTGGAACTTGTAAGGTTGCTAGTAGTGTTAATTACTCTTTGTAGTTGATGCTAGTTGGATTATTTGGTGGAAGAGTTTATCTTCAGATCCTTGATGTTACTCATTACCTCTCTGGTCATGAATATGATTATGCTTTGTGAGTAGTTACTTTTGTTCCTGAGGACATGGGATAAGTCATGCTAATAGTAGTCATGTGAATTTGGTATTCGTTTGATATTTTGATGTGGTGTATGTTGTTTTTCCTCTAGTGGTGTTATGTGAACGTCGACTACATAACACTTCACCATTATTTGGGCCTAGAGGAAGGCATTGGGAAGTAGTAAGTAGATGATGGGTTGCTAGAGTGGCAGAAGCTTAAACCCTACTTTTTGTGTTGCTTCATAAGGGGCTGATTTGCATCAACTAGTTTAATGCTATGGTTAGACTTTGTCTTAATTCTTCTTTCATAGTTGCGGATGCTTGGGAGAGGGGTTAATCATAAGTGACATGCTTGTCCAAGTAAGGGCAGTACCCAAGTGTCGGTCCACCCACATATCAAACTATCAAAGTAACGAACGTGAATCATATGAACATGATGAAAACTAGCATGACAGAAATTCCCGTGTGTCCTCGGGAGCGTTTTTCCTCTTATAAGACTTTGTCAAGGATTATCCCTTGCTACAAAAGGGATTGGGCCACTTTGGTGCACCGTTGCTACTTTTGTTACTTGTTGCTTGCTACAAATCATCTCACCACACAACCACTTCTTACCGATAATTTCAGTGCCAGCAGATATTACCTTGCTGAAAAATACTTGTCAGATCCTTCTGCTCCTCGTTGGGTTCGACACTCTTACTTATCAAAAGGACTACGATAGATACCTTATACTTGTGGGTCATCAAGACTCTTTTCTGGCGCCGTTGCCGGGGAGTGAAGCGCCTTTGGTAAGTGGAACTTGGTAAGGAAACATTCATATAGTGTGCTGAAATTTATTGTCATTTGTCACTATGGAAACTAATCCTTTGAGGGGCTTGTTAGGGGTATCTTCACCTCGAACGGAAGCACAAATAGTTTCTCCTCAAGCTAATGCAGCTACTGAAAATATTTGCTTTGAATTTCCTTCGGGTATGCTTGAGAAACTGCTGGCTAATCCTTTTACAGGAGATGGAACATCACATCCACACTTGCATCTAATCTATGTAGATGAAGTTTGTGGTTTATTTAAGCTTGCAGGTTTTCCCGAGGATGAGGTCAAGAAGAAGGTCTTTCCCTTATCTTTGAGGGATAAGGCATTGACATGGTATAGGCTATGTGATGATACTGGATCGTGGAACTACAATCGGTTGAAATTGGAATTTCATCAAAAGTTTTATCCTATGCATTTAGTACATCATGATCGGAATTATATTTATAATTTTTGGCCTCGTGACAGAGAAAGCATCGCTCAAGCTTGGGGGAGGCTTAAATCAATGTTATATTCATGTCCCAACCATGAGCTCTCGAGAGAAATTATCATTTAGAACTTCTATGCTCGACTTTCCCATGATGATCGCACCATGCTTGACACTTCGTGTACCGGTTCTTTTATGAAGATAGATATTGACTTCAAATGAATTTATTGGAGAGAATTAAACGCAACTACGAAGATTGGGAGCTTGATGAAGGTTTTGGAAATATGCCCTAGAGGCAATAATAAAATGGTTATTATCATATTTCCTTGTTCATGATAATCGTCTATTGTTCATGCTATAATTGTATTAACAGGAAACAGTAATACATGTGTGCATAAATAGATCACAATGTGTCCCTAGCAAGCCTCTAGTTAGCTAGCTCGTTAGTCAATAGATGATCATGGTTTCTTGATCATGGGCATTAGATGTCATTGATGACGGGATCACATCATTGGGAGAATGATGTGATGGACAAGACCCAATCCTAAGCATAGCACTAGATCGTATTGTTCGTATGCTAAACCTTTTCTAATGTCAAGTGTCTTTTCCTTTGACCGTGAGATTGTGCAACTCCCGGATACCGTAGGAGTGCTTTGGGTGTATCGAACATCTATAACTGGGTGACTATAAAGGTGCACTACGGGTATCTCTGAAAGTGTCTGTTGGGTTGGTACGAATCGAGATCGAGATTTGTCACTCCATGTGACGGAGAGGTATCTCTGGGCCCACTCGGTAGAACATCATCATGAGCTCAATGTGAGTAAGGAGTTAGTCACACGATGATGTGCTACGGAACGAGTAAAGAGACTTACCGGTAACGAGATTGAACAAGGTATAGGTATACCGACGATCGAATCTCGGGCAAGTTCTATACCGACAGACAAAGCGAACTGTATACGGGATTAATTGAATCCTTGACATCGTGGTTCATCCGATGATATCATCGTGGACCAAGTGGGAGCCACCATGGGTATCCAGACCCCGCTGATGGTTATTGGCCAGAGAGGCATCTCGGTCATGTCTGCCTGTCTCCCGAACCCGTAGGGTCTACACACTTAAGGTTCGATGACGCTAGGGTTATAGGGAATTGTCATACGAGGTTAACGAAAGTTGTTCGGAGTCCCGGATGAGATCCCGGACGTCACGAGGAGCTCCGGAATGGTCTGGAGGTAAAGATTGATATATAGGACGGATGGTTTTGGACACCGGAAGTGTTTCGGGCGTCACCGGTAACGTACCGGGACCACCGGGACCACCGGAGGTGGCCCCGGGGGTCCACCGAAGGGGGGCAACGACCCCAAAAGGCTAGATGGGCCTAGTGCGGGAGGGAACCAGCCCCTAGGTGGGCTGGTGCGCCTCCCACACCCAGCCCAATGCGCAAGTGGTGGGGAGAGGGGGCACCCTTAGGCACAGGTGCGCCTTAGGCCCACCAGGTGGTGCGCCACCCCCTCCCACCCTAGCCGCCACCCCTTTCCCATTTGGTGGCTGCCGCACCACCTAGGGGGGAACCCTAGGGGTGGCGCACCCCCCTGCCCTCCTCCTATAAATAGAGAGGGGTTTTGGCCCTTGGGAGATAGACTTCTCCCTCTCCCTCGGCGCAGCCCTGCCCTTCTTCCTCCTCCTCTCTGGCGGTGCTTGGCGAAGCCCTGCCGGCAGACCTCGTCTCTCCATCGACACCACGCCGTCGTGCTGCTGGAGTTCTTCCCCAACCTCTCCCTCCTCCTTGCTGGATCAAGGTGCGGGAGACGTCACCGGGCTGCACGTGTGTTGAACGCGGAGGTGTCGTAGTTCGGCACTAGATCGGAATCGGTGCGAGTTCGACTCCATCAACCGCGTTCTAGCAACGCTTGCGCTTAGCGATCTTCAAAGGTATGAATATGCTCTTATCCCTCTCTCGTTTCTGGTCTCTCCATAGTAAGATCTGAATATGCGTAGGAAATTTTTTAATTTATGCTACGTTACCCAACAGTGGCATCCGAGCCAGGTTTTCTATGCGTAGATTCTATGCACGAGTAGAACACAAAAGTTGTGGGCGATGATTTGTCAATTTTCTTGCCGCTACTAGTCTTATTCTTTTCCGGAGGTACTATGGGATGAAGCGGCTCGGACCGACTTTACACGTACGCTTACGTGAGACTGGTTCCACTGACAGACATGCACACCGTGCATAAAGGTGGCTAGCGGGTGTCTGTCTCTCGTACTCTAGTCGGATTGGATTTGATGAAAAGGGTCCTTATGAAAGGTAAATAGCTTTGGCATATCATCGTTGTGGCTGTCTCGTAGGTAAGAAGGCGTTCTTGCTAGAAACCCAAATCAGCCACGTAAAACCTGCAACAACAATTAGAGGACGTCTAACTTGTTTTTGCAGGGTTTGACATGTGATGTGATATGGCCAAAGTTGTGATGTTGCATGTATGATGTATGAGATGATCATGTTATTGCAATAGGTTTCACGACTTGCTTGTCGGTGAGTATGACAACCGGCTGGAGCCATAGGAGTTGTCTTAATTTATTGTATGAGATGCAACGCCATGTGCTTACTACTTTTACTTCATTGCTAATGGTTAGCTATAGTAGTAGTGATAGTAGTAGTTGGCGTGACGACTTCACGGAGACATGATGATGGAGATCATGGTGTCACGCCGGTGATGATGATGATCATGCGATGCCTGAAGATGGAGATCGAAAGGGCGAAGATGATAATGGCCATGTCATGTCACTATATGATTGCATTGTGATGTTTATCATGTTTTTCATCTTATTGCTTAGAACGACGGTAGCATAATAAGATGATCCCTCTTAAAATTTCGAGAACGTATTCCCCTAAGTGTGCACCGTTGCGAAGGTTCGTTGTCTCGAAGCACCACGTGATGATCGGGTGTGATAGATTCTAACGTTCGCATACAACGGGTGTAAGCCAGATTTACGCACGCAAATCACCTAGGTTGACTTGACGAGCTTAGCATGTACAGACATGACCTCGAATAGAAGAGACCGAAAGGTCGAACATGAGTCGTATGGTTGAATATGATCAGCATGAAGTTGCTCACCATGGTGACTAGTCCGTCTCACGTGATGATCGGACACAGGTTAGTCAACATGGATCATGTATCACTTAGTGACTAGAGGGATGTCGATTTAAGTGGGAGTTCATACTTAATATGATTAGATGAACTTAATTGTCATGAACTTAGTCTAAAAGGTTTGTCTTTATAAATATTGTAGATGGCCAACGTCAACCTCAATTTCAACGCATTCCTAGAGAAAAACAAGCTGAAAGATGATGGTAGCAACTATGCGGACTGGGTTCGCAACTTGAAGCTCATCCTTGAAGCAGCTAAAAAGGCTTATGTCCTTGATGCGCCGCTAGGTGACCCTCCCGCTCCCGCAGTAGCCCAGGACATTCTGAACCTCTGGCAAACGCGGACTGATGACTACTCTCTGGTTAGGTGTGGCATGTTATACAGTTTAGAAACGGGGCTCCAAAGGCGTTTTGAGCAACACGGAGCATATGAGATGTTCCAAGAGCTGAAGCTAGTTTTTCAAGCTCATGCCCGTGTCGAGAGATATGAAGTCTCCGACAAGTTCTTTAGCTATAAGATGGAGGAGAACAGTTCTGTCAGTGAGCACATACTCAAAATGTCTGGGTTACACGGTAGTCTGACTTCACTTGGATTCGAACTTCCGGATGATGCTATAATTGACAGAATCCTCTAGTCTCTCCCACCAAGCTACAAAGGCTTTGTGCTTAACTACAACATGCAAGGGATGGAGAAGACCACTCCCGAGTTGTACTTGATGCTCAAGTCTGCAGAAGTAGAAATCAAGAAAGAGCATCAAGTGTTGATGGTCAACAAGACCACTAGTTTCAAGAAGGGCAAGGGTAAGAAGAACTTCAAGAAAGACGGCAAAGCTGTTGCCGCGCCCGGTAAGCCACATGCCGGGAAGAAGAAAAAGAATGGACCCAAGCCTGAGACTGAGTGCTTCTATTGCAAGGGAAAGGGTCACTGGAAGCGGAACTGCCCCAAATACTTAGCGGACAAGAAGGCCGGCAACGTTAAAGGTATATGTGATATACATGTTATTGATGTGTACCTTACCAGCACTCGTAGTAGCTCCTGGGTATTTGATACGAGTGATGTTGCTCACATTTGCAACTCAAAGCAGGAACTGCGGAATAAGCGGAGACTGGCCAAGGACGAGGTGACGATGCGCGTCCGGAATGGTTCAAAGGTCGATGTGATCGCCGTCGGCATGCTACCTCTACATCTACCGTCGGGATTAGTCTTAAACCTTAAAAATTATTATTTAGTACCAGCTTTAAGCATGAACATTGTATCAAGGTCAAGCTTAATGCGAGACGGCTACTCATTTAAGTCAGAGAATAATGGTTGTTCTATTTATATGAGTGATATATTTTATGGTCATGCTCCGCTGGTGAATGGTTTATTCTTGATGAATCTCAATCGTGATGTTGCACATATTCATAGTGTGAGTACCAAAAGATGTAAAGTTGATAATGATAGTCCCACATACTTGTGGCACTGCCGCCTTGGTCATATCGGCGTTAAGCGCATGAAGAAGCTCCGTACTGATGTACTATTAGAGTCTCTTGACTTTGAATCATTTGACACATGCGAACCGTGCCTCATGGGCAAGATGACTAAGACTCCATTCTCAGGAATAATGGAGAGAGCAACCGACTTATTGGAAATAATACATACTGGTGTGTGTAGTCCAATGAACGTTGAAGCTCGCGGTGGCTATCATTATGTTCTCACTCTCACCGATGATTTGAGTAGGTATGGGTATATATACTTGATGAAGCACAAATCTGAGACATTTGAAAAGTTCAAGGAATTTCAGAGTCAGGTCGAGAATCAACGTGACAGAAAAATCAAGTGTCTACGATCTGATCGTGGAGGAGAATATTTGAGTCACGAGTTTGGCACACACCTAAGGAAGTGTGGAATCGTTTCACAACTGACGCCGCCTGGCACACCGCGACGCAACGAAGTGTTTGAACGTCATAATCGCACTTTATTAGATATGGTCCGATCTATGATGTCTCTTATCGACTTACCGCTATCATTTTGGGGATACGCATTAGAAACTGCATCATTCACTTTAAATAGGGCACCGTCTAAATCCGTTGAGACGACACCGTATGAACTATGGTTTGGCAAGAAACCTAAGTTGTCGTTTCTTAAAGTTTGGGGCTGCGATGCTTTTGTGAAGAAACTTCAACCAGAAAAGCTCGAACCAAAAGCGGAGAAATGCATATTCATAGGATACCCTAAGGAAACTATTGGGTATACCTTCTATCTTAGATCCGAAGGTAAAACCTTTGTTGCCAAGAACGGATCCTTTCTAGAGAAAGCGTTTCTCTCGAAAGAAGTAAGTGGGAGGAAGGTAGAACCTGATGATGTAATTACACCCCCTCTCGAACAGGATAGTGGCGCAACGCGGGAAGTTGTTCCTGTGGCGCCTACACCAACTGAAGAGGAAGTTAATGATGATGATCATGAAGCTTCGGATCAAGTACTACTGAACCGTGAAGGTCCACAAGGACACGCTCTGCACCAGAGTGGTACGGCAACCCTGTGATGGAAATCATGTTGTTAGACAATGGTGAACCTTCGAACTATGAAGAAGCAATGGCGGGCCCGGATTCCTACAAATGGCTTGAAGCTATGAAATCCGAGATAGGATCCATGTATGAGAACAAAGTATGGACTTTGGTGGACTTACCTGATGACCGGCGAGCCATAGAAAATAAATGGATCTTCAAGAAGAAGACTGATGCAAACGGTAATGTAACCGTTTATAAAGCTCGACTTGTCGCAAAGGGTTTTTGACAAATTCAAGGAGTTGACTACAAAGAGACTTTCTCTCCCGTAGCGAAGCTGAAATCAGTCCGAATCATGTTAGCAATTGCCGCCTTTTATGAGTGTGAAATTTGGCAAATGTACGTCAAAATAGCGTTCCTTAACGGGAACCTTAAGGAAGAGTTGTATATGATGCAACCAGAAGGTTTTGTCGACCCTAAGGGTGCTAACAAAGTGTGCAAGCTCCAGCACTCCATCTATGGGCTGGTGCAAGCATCTCAGAGTTGGAACATTCGCTTTAATGAGGTGATTAAAGCGTTTGGGTTCATACAGGTTTACGGAGAAGCCTGTCTGTACAAGAAATTGAGTGGGAGCTCTGTAGCTTCCTCATACTGTATGTGGATGACATATTATTGATGGGGAATAATATAGAGATGTTGGAGAGCATAAAGGCCTATTTGAACAAGAGTTTTTCAATGAAGGACCTTGGAGAAGCTGCATACATATTAGGCATCAAGATCTATAGAGATAGATCAAGACGCCTCATAGGTCTTTCGCAAAGTACATACCTTGACAAGATATTGAAGAAGTTCAATATGGAAAACTCAAAGAAAGGGTTCTTGCCAGTTTTGCAAGGTGTGAGATTGAGTAAGACTCGGTCGCCGACCACGGCAGCAGATAGAGAGAAGATGAGTAATGTCCCCTACGCATCAGCCGTAGGCTCTCTAATGTATGCCATGCTGTGTGCCAGACCTGATATAAACCTTGCCATAAGTTTGGTAGGGAGGTACCAAAGTGATTCCGGTATGGAACACTGGACAGCGGTCAAGAATATCCTTAAGTACCTGAAAAGGACCAAGGAAATGTTTCTCGTTTATGAAGGTGACGAAGAGCTCGTCATAAAGGGTTACGTCGACGCTAGCTTCGACACAGATCCGGATGACTCTAAGTCACCGACCGGATACGTATACGTGTTGAATGGTGGGGCAGTGAGCTGGTGCAGCAGCAAGCAAGAAGTCATGGCAGCATCTACATGTGAAGCGGAGTACATAGCTACTTCAGAAGCGGCTCATGAAGGAATTTGGATGAAGGAGCTCATCACCGACCTTGGAGTGGTTCCAAGCGCGTTGGGTCCAATGAAACTCTTCTGTGATAACACTGGGGCCATTTCCATAGAAAAGGAGCCCAGGTTTCACTGGAAGACGAAGCACATCAAACGCCGCTACAACTCCATCCAGGACCATGTCCAGAGTGGAGTAATAGATATTTCTAAAGTACACACGGATCTGAATATTGCAGACCCATTGACTAAACCTCTTCCACGAGCAAAACATGATCAACACCATAATGCTATGGGTGTTCGATACATCACAATGTAACTAGATTATTGACTCTAGTGCAAGTGGGAGACTATTGGAAATATGCCCTAGAGGCAATAATAAAATGGTTATTATCATATTTCCTTGTTCATGATAATTGTCTATTGTTCATGCTATAATTGTATTAACAGGAAACAGTAATACATGTGTGAATAAATAGATCACAATGTGTCCCTAGCAAGCCTCTAGTTAGCTAGCTCGTTAGTCAATAAATGATCATGGTTTCTTGATCATGGACATTAGATGTCATTGATGACGCGATCACATCATTGGGAGAATGATGTGATGGACAAGACCCAATCCTAAGCATGGCACTAGATCGTATTGTTCGTATTCTAAAGCTTTTCTAATGTCAAGTGTCTTTTCCTTCGACTGTGAGATTGTGCAACTCCCGGATACCGTAGGAGTGCTCACAACGTAACTGGGTGACTATAAAGGTGCACTACGGCACTAGGGTTAGTACGAATCGAGATCGGGATTTGTCACTCCGTGTGACGGAGAGGTATCTCTGGGCCCACTCGGTAGAACATCATCATGAGCTCAATGAGACTAAGGAGTTTGTCACACGATGACGTGCTACGGAACGAGTAAAGAGACTTACCGGTAACGAGATTGAACAAGGTATAGGTATACCGACGATCGAATCTCGGGCAAGTTCTATACCGACAAACAAAGGAAATCGTATACGGGATTCATTGAGTCCTTGACATCGTGGTTCATCCGATGAGATCATTGTGGAGCAAGTGGGAGCCACCATGGGTATCTATACCCCGCTCATGGTTATTGGCCGGAGAGGCATCTCGGTCATGTCTGCGTGTCTCCAGAACCCGTAGGGTCTACACACTTAAGGTTCGATCATGCTAGGGTTATAGGGAATTGTTATACGAGGTTACCGAAAGTTGTTCGGAGTCTCGGATGAGATCCCGGACGTCACGAGGAGCTCCGGAATGGTCCAGAGGTAAAGATCTATATATAGGACGGATGGTTTTGGACACCGGAAGTGTTTCGGGCGTCACTGGTAACGTGTCGGGACCACTGGGACCACCGGAGGTGGCCCCGGGGGTCCACCGAAGGGGGGCAACGACCCCAAAAGGCTAGATGGGCCTAGTGCGGGAGGGAACCAGCCCCTAGGTGGGATGGTGCGCCTCCCACACCCAGCCCAATGCGCAAGTGGTGGGGAGAGGGGGCAACCCTAGGCACAGGTGGGCCTTAGACCCACCAGGTGGTGCGCCACCCCCTCCTACCCTAGCCGCCGCCCCCTTTCCCATCTGGTGGCTGCTGCACCACCTAGGGGGGAACCCTAGGGGTGGTGCACCCCCTCCCCCTCCTCCTATAAATAGAGAGGGGTTTTGGCCCTTGGGAGATAGACTTCTCCCTCTCCCTCGGCGCAGCCCTTCCCTTCTTCCTCCTCCTCTGTGTCGGTGCTTGGCGAAGCCCTGCCGGGAGACCTCGTCTCTCCATCGACACCACGCCGTCATTCTGCTGGAGTTCTTCCCCAACCTCTCCCTCCTCCTTGCTGGATCAAGGTGCGGGAGACGTCACCGGGCTGCACGTGTGTTGAACGCGGAGGTGCCGTAGTTCGGCACTAGATCGGAATCGCTGCGAGTACGACTCCATCAACCGCGTTCTAGCAACGCTTCCGCTTAGCGATCTTCAAAGGTATGAAGATGGTCTTGCCCCTCTCTCGTTGCTGGTCTCTCCACAGGAAGATCTGAATATGCGTAGGAAAATTTTGAATTTATGTTACGTTACGCAACAGAAGGTAAGGAGTCAGGTATGAATTTCAAGTTTGATGGCGCTAAATCCTTTGTTGAAACAAATACTTTTTGTGATTTTAGCGCTAAGTATGGACTTGACTCTGAGATAGTAGCTTCATTGTGTGAATCATTTGCTGCTCATATTGATCTCCCCAAAGAGAAGTGGTTTAAATATCATCCTCCTTTAGAAGTCAATGTAGTTAAACCCAATCCAGTTGAAGAGAAAGTCATTGCCTATAATGATCCTATTGTTCCCAGTGCTTACATTGAGATACCACCTTTCCCTGTTAGGATAAAGGATCATTCTAAAGCTTCAACTGTGATACGTAGAGGCTACATTAGAACACCTACACCCCCTTGAGCAAATTAGAGTTGAACCTAGCATTGCTATTATCAAAGATCTCCTGTCCGATTATGTTGAGGGACATAATATTCACTTTTGTGAAGATGCTGCTAGAATTGCTAAACGTCACGCTAGAGATAAACATAGGCCTGTTGTTGCCATGCCTGTTGTTTCTGTTAAGATAGGACATCATTGCTATCATGGTTTATGTGACGTGGGTGCTAGTGTTAGTGCAATACCTCAATCCTTATATGATGAAATTAAAGACGAGATTGCACCTGTTGAGATAGAACATATTGATGTCACTATTCAGCTTGCCAATAGAGATACTATCTGCCCTATGGGAATTGTTAGGGGTGTTGAAGTCTTGTGTGGTAAATGAAGTATCCTACTGATTTCCTCGTTCTTGCTACCACTCAAGATAGCTTTTGTCCCATCATATTTGGCAGACCTTTTCTCAATACTGTCAATGCTCATATTGATTGTGAGAAGCAAACTGTCACTGTTGGCTTTCGAGGTGTCTCACATGAGTTCAATTTCTCCAAGTTTGGTAGACAACTTCATGATAAAGAGTTGCCCAGTAAGGATGAAACTATTGCCTTGGCTTCTATTGTCGTGCCTCCTACTGATCCCTTAGAGCAATACTTGCTTGAGCATGAAAATGATATGCATATGGATGAAAGGGATGAGAAAGATAGGGCTGTCTTAGAACAATATCCTATCCTTAAGAATAATTTGCATGTTGAACTGCTTGGGGATCCACCCCCACCAAAGGGTGATCCTGTGTTCGAGCTTAAACAGTTGCCTGATACTCTTAAGTATGCTTATCTTGATGAAAAAGAGATATATCCTGTTATTATTAGTGCTAGCCTCTCAGAGCATGAAGAAAAGAAGTTACTAAAAACGCTAAGAAAGCACCGTGCTGCTATTGGATATACTCTTGATGATCTTAAGGGCATTAGTCCCACTCTATGCCAGCACAAGATTAAAATTGATCCTGATTCCAAACCAGTTTCTAATCATCAACAGAGATTAAATCCTAAGATGAAAGAAGTAGTGAGAAAAGAAATACTAAAGCTCCTCGAAGCGGGTATCATCTATCATGTTGCTCATAGTGATTGGGTGAGTCCGGTGCATTGCGTCCCTTAGAAGGGAGGCATTACCGTTGTCCCTAATGATAAGGATGAATTGATCCCACAGAGGATTATTACTGGCTATAGGATGGTGATCGATTTTAGGAAATTGAATAAAGCCACAAGGAAAGATCATTACCTTTGCCTTTTATCGACCAAATGCTAGAAAGACTTTCTAAACACACACACTTCTTCTTTCTAGACGACTATTCTTGTTTCTCCCAAATACCTGTTGCACAATCTGATCAGGAGAAAACCACTTTCACCTGCCCTTTCGGATCCTTTGCTTACAGACGTATGCCTTTTGGCTTATGTAATGCACCTGCCACCTTTCAAATATGTATGATGGCTATATTCTCTGACTTTTGTGAAAAGATTGTTGAGGTTTTCATGGATGACTTCTCCATTTATGGGTCTTCCTTTGATGATTGCCTCAGCAACCTCGATCGAGTCTTGCAGAGATGTAAAGACACCAATCTTGTCTTGAATTGGGAGAAGTGCCACTTTGTGGTTAATGAAGGCATCGTCTTAGGACATAAAATTTGTGAAAGAGGAATTGAAGTCGATAAGGCTAAAGTTGATGCGATCGAGAAAATTCCATGCCCCACAAATATCAAAGGTATAAGAAGTTTCCTTGGTCATGCCGGTTTCTATAGGAGGTTCATTAAAAACTTCTCTAAGATTTCTAGGCCTCTTACCAATCTCTTGTCAAAGGACATTCCTTTTGTTTTTGACGATGATTGTGAGGAAGCCTTCGAAATATTTAAGAAGGCTTTGATAACTGCACCTATTGTTCAACCACCTGATTGGAACTTACCATTTGAAATCATGTGTGATGCTAGTGATTATGCTGTTGGAGCTGTCCTAGGGCAAAGAGTTGATAAGAAGTTGAATGTTATTCACTATGCTAGTAAAACTCTAGACAGTGCCCAAAGAAACTATGCTACTACGGAGAAGGAATTTTTAGCAGTTGTGTTTGCATGTGAAAAGTTCAGGTCTTATATAGTTGATTCCAAAGTCACTATTCACACTGATCACGCTGCTATTAAGTACCTCATGGAGAAGAAAGACGCTAAACCTAGACTTATCAGATGGGTTATCTTGCTACAAGAATTTGATTTTCACGTTGTCGACAGGAAGGGTGCTGATAACCCCATAGCAGATAACTTGTCTAGGTTAGAGAACGTTCTTGATGACCCACAACCTATTGATGATAGCTTTCCCGATGAGCAATTGAATGTCATCAATACTTCACGTAGTGCACCGTGGTATGCTGATTATGCAAACTATATCGTTGCCAAATATATACCACCTAGTTTCACATACCAGCAAAAGAAGAAATCCTTCTTTGACTTGAGACATTACTTTTGGGATGATCCTCACCTTTATAAGGAAGGAGTAGATGGTGTTAATAGATGTTGTGTACCTGAACATGAACAGAGACAGATCCTACAGAAGTGTCACTCCAAGGCCTACGGAGGACACCATGCGGGAGATAGAACTGCACACAAGGTATTGCAATCAGGTTTCTATTGGCCCACTCTCTTCAAGGATGCCCGTAAGTTTGTCTTGTCTTGTGACGAATGTCAAAGAGTAGGTAATATCGGTAAACGTCAGGAAATGCCTATGAACTATTCACTTGTCATTGAACCATTTGATGTTTGGGGCTTTGATTATATGGCACCTTTTCCAAAATCCAACGGGTATACTGATATCCTAGTTGCTATTGATTACATCACTAAGTGGGTAGAAGCTATCCCCACTAGTAGTACTGATCACAACACCTCTATCAGGATGCTTAAAGAAGTTATTTTCCCTAGATTTGGAGTCCCTAGATATCTAATGACTGACAGTGGTTCACATTTCGTTCATGGTGCTTTCCGTAAAACGCTTGCTAAGTACGATGTCAACCATAGAATTGCGTCCCACTATCACCCTCAGTCCAGTGGTCAAGTAGAGTTAAGCAATAGAGAGATTAAACTAATTCTGCAAAAGACTGTCAACAGGTCTAGAAAGAATTGGTCTAAGAAGCTCAATGATGCACTGTGGGCTTATAGAACTGCCTATAAGAATCCCATGGGCATGTCTCCGTACAAAATGGTGTACGGTAAATCATTTACCTCTTGAGCTAGAGTATAAAGCTTATTGGGCAATCAAAGAGCTCAACTTTGATTTCAAACTTGCTGGTGAGAAGAGGTTATTTGACATTAGCTCGCTTGATGAATGGAGAGCTCAGGCATATGAAAATGCCAAGTTGTTCAAAGAAAAGGTTAAGAGATGGCATGATAAGAGGATACAAAAGCGTGAGTTGATGTAGGTGATTATGTCTTGGTATATAATTCTCGTTTAAGATTTTTTGCAGGCAAGCTTCTCTCTAAATGGGAAGGTCCCTATATTGTTGAGGAAGTATATCGTTCCGGTGCTATCAAGATCAACAACACGGAAGGTAATTGTCCGAGAGTTGTAAATGGGCACAGAATCAAGCATTATATCTCAGGTACTCCCATAAATGTTGAAAGCAATATCATCAATACCATAACTCCGAAAGAATACCTAAGGGATATTTATCAGCCTGTTGTAGACTCCGAAAACGAAGAGGTATGTGATTCGGTAAGAAAACAGACTCCAAAACTTTTCCAGTAGGAATTGTTCTCCGTTTGGAATTTTTGAAAAAATAGAAAAAAGGGAAGTAGTACAGAAAGTGCGCGAGGAGGCGACAAGCCTGCCAGGCGCGGGCCCACCCCCTGGCCGTGCCTGGGGGGCTTATGGCCACCTCATGTGCCTCCTGGACTCCGTTTTCTTGTAGAGTACTCCCTCTGGTCGAAAAAAATCATTGTATATTCTCCCGTAAGGTCTGACCCTCGTATCACGCAGATTTCCCCTGTTTTTGTTTCGAGGTTGTTTCTGTTGCACATCTAGATTGCCATGACGTCCCCAAAAGCTTCGAAGGACAAGATCTTCAAGAAGGTCATCAATCCCTACCTCACGGGAGTGCTGCAAGACCCTCAATCTATCGAGATGCGTCAGGGGATGTTGCACATCCATGATGTTGAGGGACCCAAGAAGACCGGAAGCGTGTAGGAGAGGCTCGAAGCAATGGAGCAACAGGTCTTCAAGTGCCAAGGGATGGTGGAGCGTGGACTCAACGCCAACCACATGATGATCACAGAGTTCACCAGCAAGCACATGATCAATGCCACTGACATTGGGAAGCACCTCTCCATGCTCTATGACAGGATTGATCACCTCCAGACCCAGATCTATGACCTGCAGAACCAAAACTGTGAGTACGAGTATAGATTTAAATCAATACGATTGGTTGCAAATTTGAGGATTCCGGAGACTCGTTCATCTTTCCATGATGGAGCACCTATGCCTTGGAAGACGGATGATCAAACCCATATTGCAACAACTCCACCACCATCACCTCCAAAGGAAGACAACTAAGCATGGGTATGGGCAATCTCCTTGGCTTGTGCCAAGCTTGGGGGAGTTGCCCCGGTATCGTATCACCATCACATCTTTTGCCTTTACCTTTGTTTTAGTTTGTTCCTTTTCAGTTTTCTCTTTCTCTAGTAGAATAAATGTCTTAGTGTTTTAGTCTTGAGTTTTGCTTTGTGTCACCCCCGGTGTATTCGAGCTCGTGAGCCATATAATAAAGAGTGTCTTAGTTAAGGGCTTTGCCTCTTGCCATGATTAAAAGAGTGAGAAAAGAACAAAAGCATGAAAGATCATGCAATGATCTTATGGGAAATGATGGCTTCACATATAAAAAGAATGTTGATTGAAACTTGTTGAGGGAAGACAAATGTAGACCTTGGTCATTGTTGCAATTAATAGGAAGTGTTAAAGAAGGAGAGGTTCACATATAAATATATCATCTTTGAGACCATCTATGATTGTGAACACTCATTAAACTATTGCATGCTTAGAAGTAGACGTTGGACAAGGAAGACAGCATAATGAATTGTGTTTGATTGGTTCCGAACAATGTTATATGATTAGAGATCCCTTAGCATGTGACGATTGCTTCCACCTCATTTTAGCCAAAACCTCCCGCACTAAGTAGGGATACTACTTGTGCATCCACAATCCTTCAACCCAGTTTTGCCATGAGAGTCCACCATACCTACCTATGGATTGAATAAGATCCTTCAAGTAAGTTGTCATCGTGCAAGCAATAAAAATTGCTCCCTTATATGTATGATCTATTAGTGTGTGGAAAATAAGCTTTGTACGAACCTGTGATGAGGAAGGCATAAAAGTGATAGACTGCATAAAAAAGTTCTTTATCACAGGAGGCAATATAAAGTGACGTTCCTCCGCACTAAGAGGAGACGCATCCAAACCTCAAAAGCGCATGACAACCTCAGCTTCCCTCTGCGAAGGGCCTATCTTGTACCTTTACTTTTTGCCCTTGAAATGCTCATGGTGTTCTTCACCAATTCCTTGTTTCACCCTTATCTTGGCTAACGTCATATGCTAGGGAAAGTTCTTTATTCGTATGTCAACTTGGAGGTAAGCATTCATGAATTATTATTGTTGACATTACCCTTGAGGTAAGAAGTTAGGAGGCAAAACTATAAGCCCCTATCTTTCTCTGTGTTCAGCTGAAACTTTGATCCCATGAGTACCACGTGAGTTGTAGCAATTGTAGAGAACGAAAAGATGATTGAGTATGTGGATTTGCTTTACAAGCTCTTATTTGACTCTTTCCGATGTTGTGATAGATTGCAATTGCTTCAATGACTAAAGGCTATCGGTTGCTATTTCTCGGTAAGGTTCTTAATCCATACTTTACTTTGTGAAGGAATTGTCACTTTAGCATGAGAGATCAAATGTTGGTATTGCTGTTCTGATCATGATGCATGTATGTTCGTATCTTATTTTGTCGACACCTCTCTTCTTAAACATGTGGGCATATTTATTGAGCTCGGCTTTCGCTTGAGGACAAGCGAGGTCTAAGCTTGGGGGAGTTGATATGTCCATTTTGCATCATGCTTTCATGTTGATATTTATTGCTTTTTGGGCTGTTATTTCACTTCACGGTACAATACTTATGCCTTTTCTCCCTTATTTTTCAAGGTTTACATGAAGAGGGAGAATGCCGGCAACTGGAATTCTGGCCTGAAAAAGGAGCAAGTTTGAGATGCCTATTCTGCGCAACTCCAAAAGCCGTGAAAATCAACATGGATTTTTTTGGGAATATATCAAAAATATTGGGCCAAAGAAGTGCCAGAGGAGCGCAACCAGGGGGCC
The DNA here is from genome assembly GCF_904849725.1 of Hordeum vulgare subsp. vulgare. Taxonomy (NCBI): domain Eukaryota; kingdom Viridiplantae; phylum Streptophyta; class Magnoliopsida; order Poales; family Poaceae; genus Hordeum; species Hordeum vulgare. Next base: position 409,286,004 of record NC_058519.1, on the reverse strand, counting down.
ACAAGCCTGGTAGGCGCGGCCACCCCCCTGGCCGCGCCTAGGGGGCTTGTGGGCTCCGTGCTGGCCCACTGGCTCCCCTCTTCTGCTATATGAAGGGTTTCGTTCCGAAAAAATTCAGGAGGAGGCTTTTCGGAGGATTCACCGCCACCACATGGCGGAACTTGAGCAAAACCAATCTAGAGCTCCGGCAGGACGATCCTGCCGGGGAAACTTCCCTCCCGGCGGGGGAAATCATCGCCATCGTCATCACCAACACTCCTCTCATCGGAGGGGACTCATCACCATCAACATCTTCATCAGCACCATCTCATCTCCAAACCCTAGTTCATCTCTTGTAACCAATCTCCGTCTCACGACTCTGATTGGTACTTGTAAGGTTGATAGTAGTGTTAATTACTCTTTGTAGTTGATGCTAGTTGGATTATTTGGTGGAAGAGTTTATGTTCAGATCCTTGATGCTACTTATTACCTCTCTGGTCATGAATATGATTATGCTTTGTGAGTAGTTACTTTTGTTCCTGAGGACATGAGATAAGTCATGCTAATAGTAGTCATGTGAATTTGGTATTCGTTCGATATTTTGATTTGTTGTATGTTGTTTTTCCTCTAGTGATGTTATGTGAACGTCGACTACATAACACTTCACCATTATTTGGGCCTAGAGGAAGGCATTGGGAAGTAGTAAGTAGATGATGGGTTGCTAGAGTGACAGAAGCTTAAACCATAGTTTATGCGTTGCTTCGTAATGGGCTGATTCGGATCCACTAGTTTAATGCTATGGTTAGACTTTGTCTTAATTCTTCTTTCGTAGTTGTGGATGCTTGCGAGAGGGGTTAATCATAAGTGGGATGCTTGTCCAAGTAAGGGAAGTACCCAAGCGCCGGTGCACCCACATATCAAACTATCAAAGTAACGAACGCGAATCATATGAACATGATGAAAACTAGCATGATAGAAATTCCCGTGTGTCCTCGGGAGCATTTTTTCCTCCAATAAGACTTTGTCCAGGCTTGTCCCTTTCTACAAAAGGGATTGGGCCACTTCGTTGCACCGTTGCTACTTTTGTTACTGGTTGCTTGCTACGAATCATCTCACCACACAACCACTTGTTACCGATAATTTCAGTGCCTACAAATATTACCTTGCTGAAAACCACTTGTCAGATCCTTCTGCTCCTCCTTGGGTTCGGCACTCTTACTTATCGAAAGGACTACGATAGATCCCCTATACTTGTGGGTCATCAATGATGCTTGGCGAGCCGCCGCATGTCTCACCCAACGTTGTAGCCGCAAGCGACCAGATCGCTTGTTGCGACGAACAACGAGGAGAGCAAACGACACCGGAGTCGACGGCTGCCGAAGAAGTATGCCACATGAACTTGCATGGAAGTGCGTCGCCCCGCGGATCAGGAGTGCCTCAACGTCAAGAGGCACTTCCTGAAGCCATGCCGACTCACCGCTGACGAAGGTGAGCACACCGAAACTGATCTCGTGGCCCAAGAACAAACCACATCCGAAAGACATGATAAAGAAGAAAATTGCAAACTCCCCGAAAGTCGCTTCGACGCCTGCCCCATGGTGGGAGCAAACTATCGGGGGAACATGCTTGATAGTAGAGGTTAGGGATACGTAAAGAGAGGGTAGAGTCCTAGCTACAACGAGATTGTACGCACGAATGTGTGTGTTCAGGCCCCTCTCGTGGAGGTAACAGCCCTACGTCGCAGTGCTTGGGAGCTTTTGTCGTGTGAAACGTGTGAGTTACAAGGGGTGCGAACCCTTGTGACAGAGGGGAGGGGTAGCTTATATAGAGTGCGCTGCCCCTCATGAATACCCGGAAACCAAGGGTTCGATCATAGTAATAAAGGTGAATGTTACTGATAACGTATGTAATAAATGCTACTTATGGCGACAAGTCGAATGCCTGCCCATTGGCCCCTGGAGTGGCTTCTGATATTCTCTGGTCGACTGACTTCTGGTTCTTCCGAGTGAAAGGCAACTGTCGAATGCAGGGAGAAACCTCCGAGTGGATGCTGTGTCGAATGACTCATTCTCCATGGTGATTTCATTCGGAGTCTTCTTTGTAATATTTATGTTCTCCAATGTAGTGTCCTTTGGTAGGGCATGTAGGGCAGACATAAGACCCTACCCTAGGTACATATCCCTATCAAGGGAGGCTGGCGGTGGGAGGAAATAGCGAGGGGACACGGCATGGGGCGTGGCCACGTGAAGATTTTTTTTTCTTTTTGGCCTTAGGAGGTGGGTTGTGTGGTTAGGAGGTGCGTTGTGTGGGACTGATTAGGTGTGACGTGGCTGACTGTGATTGGATGCTGACGTGGCTATGCTGAATGGTGAGATAAACTAAGTTGTGGGGTGAACTTCTTAGGTATATAGGATAAACATATCAAATACGTTATGTACTATTATAAATTGATTCATATTTTATTATTGCATAAGGTACTGTACTCTAACTTCTCCATAATGACCGAGCAAGCAAAGTAACAAGCTGGACAAGTAAATTAGCGAGCAAAGAAGCAAACTAGTGACAAGCAAAGATAAATATTTTTGCATTTTTATTTTTTACGGAGGAATCTAGGTAAAGCATAAAATAAAAAGAACAACAAGTGAATGGTACTATGTGTGAATTTACTTGACAGTAGGTTGGTGATACTCCCCGACAATGGCGCCATAAATCCTTCCTGCTTGTGATCTGCGTTGGGTTTTCCGTGAAGAGGAATGGGTAATGCAGCACAATATAGTTAAGTATTTCCCTCAATAGTTAACCAAGGTTTATTGAACCAATAGGAGTAACAACCAGCCCCCGTCTTGACTGACTGCACACAAAAGAAACAAACACTTGGACCTGACGCGGCCAATATGGTTATCAATCCCCTTGGACTTGTTATTTGCAAGCAAGTAAAGTGTGTAGATAAAAGTTGCAAAGTGGAAAGTAAATAAAAAGTAACTTAAGGCAACAAGGTATTGTAGAATTTGTAAACTTATAAGTGAATAGGCCCGGGGGGCATAGTTTTCCCTAATGGCGTCTCTAATGTAGTAGGCATATGGTGGGTACACAAATTAATGTTGGGCAATTGATAGAAAAGCGCATAGTTATGTGATATTCATGACAATGATCATATGTATATAGGCATCGCGTCCATAAGCAAATAGGATGACTCCTGCCTGCAGCTATTACGATTACTCCACTTCAAGAGTGCATCTATGCTTTCCTCTCTATGTATTAAGTTCATGAAAAACAGAGTAATGCTTGGAGAACAATGCCATGATGTAGACAAAGACAACTCAATCAATATAAATTAACCCCATCGTTTTATCCTTAGTGGCAACAATACAAAGACGTATCTTGTCCCCTTCTGTCAGTGGTATATAGAAAACCTTCAAATTAAGCTCACTACAACACACCCCTCTCACCGAAGAAATATCAATCTAGTTGGCCAAACTATTTCAATAGATCGGGGAGATTTATGAAGTTATGATAATCATGCAAATAACAATCATAATTATAATTCAGAGAAGACACATATCTTTATCATCAATAATCTAAACACAAACCCACAATTCATTAGATCCCAACAAACGCACCGCACAATAGGATTATATCGGATAGATCAAAGTGAAGATATGTTGATCATTATATTGAAGATCAAGAGAGAGAGAGATCGCCATCTAGGTACTAGCTACGTACCCCTATCTCTATTGTAAACTACTCACACATCACCATGGGAGCATCAAGGTTCATGTAGAGGTCCTGTGTGATCAATCCCCCATACAGCAGGGCACCGAAAAAGGGCTCCAGGTGGCCTCATATTGGAACAGAGACATGTGGCAACGGAAAAGGTGTTTCGGGTGGCTCCCTAGGGTTTTGGGCGTATTTGAGAATTCATAGGGCAAAGAGGTGCATGAGGGGCCTGCACACATCAGGGAACCCACCCCACACTAGGCACGCCCTGTTGTCTGTTGCTTCCCTCGTGCAGCGTATGGTCTCCTCCCGATGCTTCCAGGTCTTCTTTTGGTCCAAAAAATCATAAAAAAACCTGACGCAATTGGACTTTGTTTGGTACTGTAAACCTGAAAAGCCAAAAACATGCAGAAAATAGCAACTTGCAATGGGCACTAGGTTAATAGGTTAGTGCTCAAAATAATAATAATTGGTACAAAAACACCCAAAAAGTATCCTAGTATGATAATATTATAGCATGGAACAATCAAAATGATAGATACGTTGGAGACGTATCAACGAGCAACTCTTGTGTGCCCTGCTATGCATCAGCAATTAACCTATGGTTAAGTGATGTCGCTGGAGTTTACAATGGCACACTCATCCATGTAATCGTCAAAGGGGTTGTTGATGACCCACAAATATAGGGGATCAATCGTAGTCCTTTCGATAAGTAAGAGTGTCGAACCCAACGAGGAGCAGAAGGCTCTGATAAGCAGTTTTCAGCAAGGTAATAACTGCAAGCACTGAAAGTAGCGGTAACAAGTGATGGTGTAGTGAGGTGAAACGAAGCAGGTGAAAAGTAACAAGAAACAAGAGTAGCAACGGTGCAGCAAAGTGGCCCAATCCCTTTTGTAGCAAGGGACAAGCGTGAACAAAGTCTTATAGGAGGAAAAACGCTCCCGAGGACACACGGGAATTTCTGTCATGCTAGTTTTATCATGTTCATGTGATTCGCGTTCGTTACTTTGATAGTTTGATATGTGGGTGGACCGGCGCTTGGGTAATGCCATTACTTGGACAAGCATCCCACTTATGATTAACCCCTCTCGCAAGCATCTGCAACTACGAAAGAATAATTAAGACAACGTCTAACCATAACATTAAACTAGTGTATCCAAATCAGCCCCTTACGAAGCAACGCATAGACTCGGGTTTAAGCTTCTGTCACTCTAGCAACCCATCATCTACTTACTACTCCCCAATGCCTTCCTCTAGGCCCAAATATGGTGAAGTGTTATGTAGTCGACGTTCACATAACACCACTGGAGGAAAAGACAACATACAACATATCAAAATACTAAACGAATACCAAATTCACATGACTATTATCAGCATGACTTATCCCATGTCCTCAGGAACAAAAGTAACTACTCACAAAGCATAATCATAATCATGATCAGAGGTGTAATGAGTAGTATCAAGGATCTGAACATAAACTCTTCCACCGAGTAATCCAACTAGCTTCAACGACAAAGAGTAATCAACACTACTAGCAACCTTACAAGTACCAATCGGAGTCGCGAGATGGAGATTGGTTACAAGAGATGAACTAGGGTTTGGAGAGGAGATGGTGCTGATGAAGATGTTGATGGAGATGACTCCCCTCCGACGAGAGGAGTGTTGGTGATGACGATGGCGATGATTTCCCCCTCCGTGAGGGAAGTTTCCCCGGCAGGATCGTCCTGCCGGAGCTTTAGATTGGTTCTGCTCAAGTTACGCCTCGTGGCTGCGGAGAGTCCACGAAAAAGCTCCACCCTGTTTTTTTTCCGGATGAAACCCTTCATATAGCAAAAGAGGGGGGCCAGTGGGCCACCAGGGTGCCCACAAGCCCTGTAGCCGCCACTAGGGGGCAGGTGGCAGCTACCAGGCTTGTGGGCCCCTGGTAGCTCCCCTCTCGCACTTATTTCTCCGAGTATTTTTTATATATTCCCAAAAAGTTCCAGTTGATTTTCAGGGCATTCCACAAAGTATAATAACAGTCCATAAAGCGATAAATATCAACATGAAAGCATGATGCAAAATGGACGTATGAGTTGTCTCAATGGAAATACTGCGCTTGGCCATATGTGAGGTTCAACTATACGAGGTAGGGAAGAAGTAAGGGCAACCTAGAGGAATGGGGAAAATTGTGTAGAAGTAAGGAACCGAGGGCATGAAATTAGATATCCCTTTATTTTGTTATCCTTTCTTTATCATCCATTCTGTCTCGATAATTTTTGCCTCCTTTCTATACTCTCTCTCCATCCCTCTCTCCCTCCCTCTTCATCTCTCTCTCTCCCCTCCCTCCCTCCCTCCCTCTCTCTCTCTCTCTGTCTCTCTGTTTCTCTCCTTCCTCCCTCACTGTCTCCCTCCCTCTCTCCATCTTTCTCTCTCGCACTCTATCTCTCCCTCCCTTCTCTCCCTCCCTCCCTCTCTCTATCTCTTTGCTATCACTTTGCCAATTCAAAGTTGTGCATTACCTTTGTACTGTTCACACGATCCTAATCTAGCATATTAGTATCCCTGTAAAGGAGAAGTGGTTCCGACCATTACTTGTGCGATTTGAAGTGTCCCAGACTAGCTATGGTGTGGAAAAAAGGCTTTGCTGGTGTGATTACTCAATGCCACCAAGATAGCGCGACCATCCGTGTCCACTACGTAACTACAGGTGGTGATGGAGCCCCTTGTGGTAAGGTGTAGTCCAGCAATGCCTGCTTCATCTGGCTCGATGCCACAACTCTCACATAGCCTCTTAGGTAATTTGTGGAAAAAACAATATGATGATCATGTCAATGATACGTCTCTAACATACCTATAATTTTTTTATTGTTCCATGGTAATATATTATCATTCTAGAATACTTTTTGGATATTTATTTACCAATTTCTATTATTTTTGTGCACTAACCTATTGACCCAGTGCCCGGTGCCAGTTGTTGTTTTCACCATGTTTTTCACTTTTCAAGTTTACCATAGGAAATGAAGTCAATTGACCTGAAAAATTTTGGTCGTTTTTTCTAGACCAATAGAAGACCACCGAGTATCAGAATAAGGGTGGGGGCCACAGAAGGGCCCCACAAGCCAACCTGGCGTGACCTGGGGGGCGTGTCGTGTTAGCTTGTGGGCCCCTCGAGGCCCTCTCGATTGTATTCTCTCGCTTATAAATTCTCAAATAACCTAAAAAACTGGAAGCAGCCCCAAAACACTTTGTACGCTGCCGCAAGTCTCTGTTCCGACGGCATGCCATCTGGAGGTCCGTTCCTGCACCGTGGAGGAGGGCGGGTCGATCATGGAGGGTCTCTTCATAAACCTTGTTTCCCTCATGCTAATGTGTGAGTACTTCACCACACACCTACGTGTCCATAGATAGTACCTATATGGAAATCTCTCTCTCTCGATCTTTAATAGAATGATCATCGCATCTTCGCTTTGATCCACATGATGTAATTCCTTTTGTGCGGTGTGTGTGTTGGGATCTGATGAATTGTGGGTTTATGTTCAGATTACTCATCATAAATATTTGAGTCTTCTCTAAATACTAATATGATTATAATGTGCATGATTATGATAGCTTCGTAATTATCTCCGATCTATTGAAATAGTTTGGCCAACTAGATTGATATTTCTTCGGCGAGAGAGGTGTATTGTAGTAGGTTCAACCTAGCGATTTCCATATCCAAGTGACAGAAGGGGACAAGATGTGTCTTTGTGTTGCTGCTACTACGGATAGAATGATGGGGTTTATTCATATTGCTTGAGTTTACTTTGTGTACATCATGGCATCGTTCTCCATGCATTACTTTGTTTTACTTAATACTCTAGATGCATGGTGGATAGCGGTCGATGAATGGAGTAAGAGTAATAGGGGAAGGAAGGAATTGACCTATTTGTTCATGGACATGATGCATATATAGACATGACCATTGACGTGAATATCGCATAACTATCCGCTTTTCACTCAATTGCCCAACAGTAATTGTTTTACCCACCATATGCTATTTTTCACAAGAGATGCCATTAGGGAAAACTATGCTCCCAGGTCTATTCACAACATATTTACAAAACCTTCAATACCTTTCTTCCATTTACTTGATTTTATTTTATTTTGAAATTTCAACTATCTACAACTATCTCCACACCTCACTCGCTTGCAAATAACAAGTTCATGGGGATTGACAACCCTCTTGCCCACGTTGGGTGCAAGTTGTTTGTTCTTTTGTGTGCAGCAGCAGAAGACGGTTGTGATTGATTGTGGCACTCCGCTTGATTACCACTGTAGCCAGACGGTCGCCGCTCGTGCCAGCCCAGGAAATCACTCTGGCATGCACGTTTACAACAGGTATCATGAACATAGGCATTTCTATTAATGAATATAAGAGTTTTACACGATGAGCTACAAGGGTGATGGCAGCGAAAAAGCTCTATCTAAGGCAGCATGGTCTTGATGAAGCTCCTATCCACAGGGATCTGACTCGGTTACGCTCCTAACCCGCGAATGCTCTATCTCCTTGGTGACGAACGACGGATCCTTATGTGAACCTAGCCACGTTAAAAGTCGTTGAGTACTTTTGAATGTACTCGCAAGCAAACCAAACTAACATATACATTAAGCAAAGCAATCCATGGTATTCAAGCATGCATTTGTTATTAGAGTAATATTAATCATCATGACATAGCATACCTATCTAGCAAGGTTAATTATCAAGGTATAAGAGGGTTATCTAGCAAGATAACTTCTAAGTAAATGCGATAAGGTAAAGCATATTACGTAAATGATTTGTACTCCGACTATTCTCATGATCCAGTCTGAATCTGATCCAATCCAACTCATATGGTCATCGACCACTCATCTCATAGCCATCACATGGCTAACATGTCATATACCGGAAATCTTCCGATGTCTACACCAGACGAGTTCTTCCATCATTATCATCACTCTTACGGTTGATCACCTATTGAGGTCTAGTCGGGTTGTCCATTACCGTGGACTCAGCTATTCGAATAGATTTGACACTCTATAGAGGTTGTACACTTTACCCACACTATGGAGCACTGACCTTGTGATCCCATTCGGGTGGACCAGTATTACTCCAACGAAACTTGCCTGAACTGTGACCCTCTCATCGTACCACCGGCAACCACTATCCTTTGGAGTCTTGCCCTGGGTGGCCATGTGTGCTCATGACACCTACCACCGTCGTGGCAAAACAAAATTGTCCCAACCGGGGACGGGCCCAACTGAACTTAACTGGGCTCACAGGGTTATCACTGCCTACCTGATCAGGGTAGCACGCATGCATAACCCCCTCCCCCCCTCTTTAGAGGTACCGGTGAGAGCGATCATGCGAACAACTCAAGTCATGGTCGTCCCATATCGGCAAGATGTGGTTGTACGATTGTGCCCGGAAAGGTGACTCATGATAAACCACTAGGTTGGTTTTAACAACATATTTAGCAAGCATGGTTGTTGTCAACGAGGACTTAACATGATGATGATTATGCATGAAATAACAACGGTAGAAACACCACAACCTTTCTCTTTGTCACGAGTCATTAATAAGATAGTATGTAAATGACAAGTTATTACTTTATAAGATCTAACTGTAAAGTAGACCCTTGGAACCCTCGCATAAAACCGATAATTAAATCGGTAGCCACCAGAATGGTCTTTACAACACATATCTGGGACGTTACTGGAATAACTCAACCCCGGCTCAAGACGGCTGGAAAGCAGCACAGAGCATGAGGCGGTGTTGATAAGAAGAATGTAGCAGTTCCCTAAGATGGCCGAAGATCAGCTCAGAGCATAGGGTCACTACCACGGAAAGAAATTCAACAGCTGCCCGCGACAGCCGAAAAGCAGCTCAGAACACGGGTCAGCGGCTGACAAGAGAAATATAAAGTTGGCACCCACCCCGAACGGCCAAAATCAGCTCAGACTCAGGCCTGGTGTCATCATCGAAGAAAATGTGAGCAAGGGTTCGTCAGCATCTCATACAACACGTTACTATACACTCGAACATAAGCATATTGAATTAAATATGCAAGAACATCACAGAGCAAAGCTTGAGGGCATATATTACATGGTCGGCTTGCCTGGGGTTGAAGAATACTCCCGGAAGAGGTGCGGAGAGTCCGAACAAAGGATCGCCGGAACGGTTCTCTCTCGCAGGGGGCTGATTGGAGACAATGGAAAAAGGGTCATTTTCACAGTGTCACCACCTTGCGAAAATGTTACCACCATGACGGGATCGACAAGATGAAGACGTGGGCTTTGGAATCACCCCAATCGGCGTCCTGAGCAAAAAGATACAAGCCTTTTTCTATCAGGGACCTATTTGCAGAAAGAATATTTCCATAGTGGCCCCTGGCAGCTCAGCGAGTCGCGCCCTTTGGAAGAGTACGCTTTCCCTTAGGGAAAGCGTAGTCCTAGCTGGGCCGTTTCCACTTAACTAGCTGGCGGTCTCTCTCTCTCACCGACAGGTGGGGTCGGGGCCCACCTGTCGGGTCGCTCTCTCTCTCCTTTTGTCTTCATCTTCTTCCTCCCGCTCGTGCCTGCGAGGCAGAGAGAGGGCACCGGCGCTGGCGCTCACCAGGCAGAGGCCACCGGAGGGCCCACCGGCGAGCGGCGCCTCCATTCATGTCATACATAGCCAGTGGGGAGGGCCTGGTGGCGCGACATCTCGCGGCGGCCACCGCGGGCGCTCACCAGGAGGGTTCCCGAAGCAAGCGAAGGCAGGGAACAGTCTCCATGGGTCACGGCTCACCCGATGGTGGGCTCAAATGGAGCCGGGGACTGCCGGAGAGGGGGTCGCGGCGCGGAGGCCGAGGGGAATGGCGGCGGCCTTCGGCCAGGGAGCAATGGGGAACTCAAGAGCGCTTGGGAAGGGGCTTGGGAGGTTGCTGGCGAGGAGGGCGAGCTCGGAGGCAACTTAAATAGGCTTGGGGGAAGCTTCTAGGCATCTCTCTCCGGCGTTCGAAGCTCCCGAAAGATCGGCATCGCTCCAGAGGTCGGCAGAGGCATCCATGGCGAAGAACAGAAGGAGGAAAATACCGCACGAGCACGGGCTAGCTAATGGACATGGATGGGACGCGAGAGGAGGAGGAAACGGACGAGGCCGAGGGCCCAAATGCACATAGCTTGCATTTGGCGCGCTCTGCCGGTGATCACCATGTGCACATCCGGATTTGACACCTCCTGCGTGTCCAATCATGTCTAATAGCTCCTTCACTGCTCCAGAAGATAGGAATGGGGGTTGGAATGAGCTGGGAGGCTCTGGGGAGAAGAAACTTGTTGAAGAAGATTCTGGCAGCAAGGTGTTTGAAATGATTTATGAGAGATTGGCTAAGAGAAACAAGCTGGATTTTGGCATGGAGTAGTCATCTACTAAGGTGGTCGTTATGCCAAAATTTAAGCACCAATGGACTAGTGTAGATGGTACTTCCTTTGAACACTTACAAACTGGCCAGAAATGGAAAAACAATTTCTGGGACAAATTGGCTCAAATTTGGTGGAGAGGGTTAATTTGAATATGTGGAGATGCTGGAAAAAATTCAGCTCATTTGGGAATGCCTACATGGTACTTCCTTCACAAAGCTTCCAAATAGGCAGAAACTAAGGAGAATTTCTTGGACAACATTGAAGAAAGGAATGGAGCTGATTTTTTGTATACACTAATGTTTTAACAATGTAAACCGCCATGAAAAGTGTCAGCTCAAGGAGATCAAGGAATAGAGCAATTCCTTTGCAAATTTCCCAACTGGACAGAATTTGCAATTTGAAGTTGTGCTCAAAATTTGAATTAGGGAACTTGGGATCTTGACGGAATTGGGGTAGATAAGGATATGAGAAGCTCCACAAATTATTTGCGATTTTTCTTGGCTACCAAAATGGTAGTTCCTTTAGAAAGTGCCCAAAATGCAATATTGGTATTAAATACGAAAATGCAATTTTCCTTTATTCTATGATGGCCAATATTTTATGGGAGCTCAATATGATCACAAAGAATACCTCCACAAATTTTCATAAGCTTTGGAGATGGATAGCTATTTTCCTGGATTTAATTCCTTCAACTAGCAGAAAAAGGAATTAATTATAAATCAAAAATATTGCAAATGACTTAGCAATATTTTTGCATATCGAGGGTTTAAAGAAAGGGGATGATCATTGGGAAAAGTTTTGGGAGGCAACAGGGCAAAATAAATTGGGGTTCCTTTGAAACAGGACATATCAGGGTTTCCCTTCCGGCAATTCAGAAGGTAGGGTTTTGACGGCAAAACCCCGATAAGATATCTTGGGTGGAAAGGCTATATTGGGGAGAATTTAGGGAAGGAAAGGCTAGATGACCATTTTCACATACCCAGGAGTGAAAGAATTCCCATAACATCGAGAAAAAAACGGGAGTCAAATCCACAAAGGAAAAGAAAACAGGGAGCGAAAATGAGGGTGTTACATTGATATTCCTATTGGTTTGATAAATCGTGGTTTCATAACTGAGGGAAATACGTACCCACATTATGCTACGATAAACCGTTCCTCTTTACGATAAACATAGCGCGGATCACAAGTATCAAGAAGGAGTCGTGGCGCCGTTGATGGGGAATATCATCAACAACTACCAAATTCTACTACAGGTGGTACCTTTATTTATGTAACCTTGGGAGAGGCCACAAAACTTCTGGACAACATCATGACCAATTATTTTCAATGGTATTCCGAGAGAGCTCCAACCGGTAAGAAAGTAAATTATGTTGAGGAAATCGCTACTTTGAGTGAAAAAGTGGATGATCTTATGAATTTGGTTGCTAATGAAAATACTCTTGTTGATCCCAATGATATTCCCTTGTCTACTTTGGTTGATAAAAATAATTATTCTATTGATGTGAACTTTGCCTCGATAAATAATATCAACAACAATGCATATAGGGGTAATTTCAATGCTAGGCCCTATCCCGGTAATGTTCCAAGTAGTTATGGAAATTCTTCTGGTAATTCTTATGGAAAGTATTCTCAAAATTCTAATAGGATACCCTCTGATCTTGAGAACACAATTTAGGAATTCATTAATTCTCAAAAAAGTTTTCAATGCTATGGTAGAAGAAAAATGCATGTTGTTGATACTTTGGCTAAAAGCATCGATATAATTTCTCTTGATGTAGAAAATCTTACAAAAAGCTTTGCCTCCTAAGCATGATTTCAGTGAGACTATTAAATCTATCCAAGTTTCCATTAATTAAAGTAACGAGAGGACTGCTAAGTTGAAAGCGAAGCGGGAATTCCTAGAAAAATCTCTTCCACCCGGTTTTTATCGGAACCATGATGAAGATCTTAAAATGATTGGTACTTCTCCTATTTAATATTTGTTTACTTATATGGATATTAATGATAAATGGACTAGGGATGAGTCAACTCTAATTATGGGGCGTTTTGTTTGCTTGGAGGGTGCTGATTTTAATGCTAAACTGAAAAAGTGGGTTTGGAGATGTCAAAATTTTAGCTAGTGATGTGCCCACTATCTTAGATTACAAGGACCATAATTATGATAATTTCTCTTTAGTAGAATGTATATCCTTGTTGCAATCTATTATTAGCTCACCCAATGCTTATGAATCAAACAAAGCTTTTACTCTACATATAGTAGAAGCTATGGTAAAAGCTTATGATGAGAAACTTGTGCTTGAAGTTTCTATTCCTAGGAAGTTGCATGATGAGTGAGAACCTACTATCAAAACTAGTATAAATAAATATGAGTGCAATGCTTTGTGTGACCATGGTGCTAGTGTTTCAATAATACCTAAATATTTATGTGATGTGCTTGGTCTCACTAATATTGAAGAATGTTCCCTAAACTTGGATCCTACAGATTCTACCATTAAGAAACCCTTCTGTAGCATAAATGATGTGCTAATTATTGCAAATAAAAGTTATATGCGTGTAGATTTCATTGTGCTTGATTTAGATCGCAATCCTACTTGTCCATTTATACTTGGAAGACCTTTCCTACGAACTATATGTGCAATCATGGACATGAAAGAGGGAAACATAAGGTTACAATTTCCATTAAAGAAAGGAATGGAACACTTCCCTAGAAATAGAATTATACCACCTTATGAATAAATCATGAGATACACATATGGGTGGAGTGTCAAAGATGACAACACTTGAAACTATGCATTATGCCTAGCTAGGGGCGTAAAACACTAGCGCATCTTGGGAGATAACCCAATAGTTATCTTTATTTTTATCTTTTACTTTCTGTTTGTTTCTGATAAAATGATTATTGCCTCTGTAATGATTGTGTTTTTATGTTTTAGTTAGTGTTTGTGTGAAGTAAATCCTTTGGGATGATTTGTATGATGAGTAGAATTGATACGGTGGAAAAACAGAAACTTTGACATCCACCTCAGAATTTCTCTGATTTTACTGGAATATCTTTTTAAGATTAATTTTTACGCGGTATTTCTATAAAAATTCCCAGTCTTCCTGAGTTTTCAGAATTTTTGGAGTTACATAAGTTCAGGTTCATTACAAATTACTACAGACTATTCTGTTTTAGTCAGACTCTGTTTTTGCTTGCATAGTTTGCCTGTTTTCATGATGCTATGGATTGTATTAGGGGGTATAAGCCATGGAGAAGTTAGAATATAGTACCTTCTGATAAAATAAAATAAGAATCAACTTATAACAGTACCTAAAGAATTTCATATGTTGCTTATACTAACGGATCTCACAAAGTTTTGTTGAGTTTTGTGTGATTGAAATTTTCATGTTTTGGGTATTATCCCGATGGACAAAGGAATGAGGAGCAGCAAAAGCCAATGCTTGGGGATGACCATGGAACGCCAAGGTAATATTATAGCAATACTCAAGTGTCTAAGCTTGGGGATGGCCCGGAAGGGATCCCCTCGTTCGTCTCAATCAATCGGTATGTCAATTGGAGCTACATTTTTACCCATCACATGATATGAGTTTTGCTTGGAGCGTCGTTTGCTTTTGTTTACTTCTACTTTCAGATTGCCACAATCATTGTTTTCTGGACACACCTATTTGAGAGAGATACACCATCATAACAATTTGTTAGAATACTCTTTGTGCTTCGCTTATAACTTTTGAGCTTAGCAATTGCTCTAGTACTTGACTTATACCTTTTTTAGCACGGTGCCACGTAGATTTTGTAGAAATTTTATGTGCTCGTTCTTCACTTATATTGTTTTCAGAGTTAAATAAATAGTGATGGTAATTTGCATGGGTTATAAGACTAAATCAAAATTAATAGGTGTTTAATGAATGATAATTAAAACCATCACGTAGCATGGTGATGATGTGTGAGCATTTCTATTCCTCGTTGAAAACCTAGTGCCGTTTCGAGTCGGAGTCACCCGATGGTTAATTTCTCCCAACCCACTCCCTTGGGGAATGTAGGTATTACCTTGATTTTTTATAAAACTAATAAAACTTTGCAATAAGTATGTGAGTTCTTTATGATGAATGTGACACCATGGACATACACAATCTCACCTCCTCATAGTTCCTAGTGTCTTCGGTACCGTGCACTGACTATTCTCACCTCGAGGATTGGTGCAACTTTCGCTGGTGCATCCAAACCCCGTAATATGACACGCTTTGTTGCACATACACCTTCTTATATCTTGCTCAAAACACCCACCATACCTACCTATCATGGCATTTCCATATCCATGCCGAGATATATTCCCATGCAAATTCCATCATCACTTCACATGACTTGTTCGTTCATCATCATAATGCTTTGAATGATAATATTGAGTTGACATAGTATTTCTGGCAAAGCCACCATTCATCATGTTTTTAACATTTCACACTAGATCTTTGCACATCATGTTACACTGCTAGAGGCATTCATACAAAGTCATATCGTCCTATTAGTCTTCATATTGAGTTGTAAGTAAATAAAAGTGGGATGATCATCATTATTAGAGCATTGTCCGAGTGAGGAAATAAAAATGGGGGATGTCAAATGATCCCACCATAATAAAAAATGAAAAAAATGAATGATATAAAAAGAGAGAAGGGACTTTGCTACTATCCTTTACCACACTTGTGCCTCAATGTGGCACCTTGTTCTTCTTATAGAGACTCTCATGTTATATCATTCATATGATAGTCGGAATTAGTTTTTCATAATCTTGGCTTGCATATTCTGATGACAGGTTCCTCAAATGCTCGAGGTCTTAATGAGAAAGCAAGTTGGATGCACACCCCACTTAGCTTCAGTGGAACTTTCATACGGTTATAGCTTTAGTGCATCATTTGCATGACAATCCCTACTCCTTGCATCGATATCTATAGACGGACATTTCCATAGACCATTGGTATGCCTCGTTGATGTGAGATATCTTCTCCACTTTGTACCCCTTTGAAACCGGACACCATATTCTATTCCACCTATATGCTATGTCCAACGGTTCACGCACATGTATTGCGTGAAGAATAAAAAGTTGACGCATATTGAAAAAGTATGATCCAATTTCCTAGCTTGGAAACCCTGCTGCTTGACATTTGTATTAGTGTGGTGAATATGGAGCCATGCCTCGCTAGTATAATAAGATGAATGGGGGTAACACAATCTTGGAGAATTGTATACTTTGAAAGATTAATGATTTTGCTGCTTATACAAATAAGTAATACTATGTTAATGTTTGTTAATTCATCGTTTCTCAGTGAGCATACATGCATAAGGTTACATAATGGGTAGCATGTCACATCAAAAATTCCAATTTTACCATTTACCTACTCGAGGACGAGCAGGAATTAAGCTTGGGGATGCTTGATACGTCTCCAACGTATCTATAATTTTTGATAGTTCCATGTTGATATATTATCATTCAAGAATATACTTTTTGGGTATTTATTTACCAATTTCTATTATATTTTAGGACTAACCTATTGACTCAGTTCCTAGTGCCAGTTGTTGTTTTCTGCATGTTTTTCACTTTTACGGTTTACCATGGCAAACGAAGTCCAATTGACCTTAAAGCTTTTGGTGATTTTTCCTGGACCAAAGCTAGACCATTGAGCATGAGAAGAAGGCTGGAGGCCACACGAAGGCCCCACAATCCAACCCGGCGTGGCCTAGGGGGTGCCATGTTGGCTTGTGGGCCCATCAAGGCCCTCCTGACTCCGTTCTATGGCTTGTAAAATTTCTCAAATAAGCTTAAAAACCCGGAAGCAGTCCCGAAACACTTTTTATGCCGCCGCAACTCTCTATTTGGACAGCGGGGCAACTGGAGCTCGGTTCCGGCACCTTGTGGGAGGGGGATCAATCACAAAGGGCCAATTCATCAACCTTGTTGCCCTCATGATGAAGTGTGAGTAGTTCACCATAGACCTACGGGACCATAGCTAGTACCTAGATGTCAATCTCTCTCTATCTATTGATCTTCAATACAATGATCATCGCATCTTCGCTTTGATCCACATGATGTAATTCCTTTCGTGGGGTGCATTTGTTGGGATCTGATGAATTGTGGGTTTATGTTAAGATTATTCATGATAAATATTAGAGTCTTCTCTAAATACTAATATGATTCTTATGTGCATGATCATGATAGCTTCGTAATTCTCTGTGATCTATTGAAATAGTTCGGCTAACTGATTGATATTTCTTTGGTGAAAGAGGTTTCATAACTGAGGGAAATACTTACCCACATTATGCTGCGATAACCTGTTCCTCTTCACGGAAAACCCAACGCAGATCACAATTATTAGTCACATTACAACACTATAATCATATCATCACATTAATATACAAAGAATATCACATTATTATACTAAGCATATCATCAAATTCTACACACTAAGCATATCATCAAATTCTACACTAAGCATATCATCACATTACTATACTAAGCATATCATCAAATTCTACACACTAAGCATGTCATCAAACTATACACTACGCGTATCATCACATTACTACACTACAATCAATATATCACATTACTATACTATAAGCACATCATCACATTAATATACTAAGCGTATAACATTACTATACTATAAAATAATAGCACACTAAGCATATCATCAAATTCTACACATTAACCATATTATCAAATTACTACACTAATAAGTAACATACCATGACATGGTGGTTAACCATCGTCCGTGTCAGGCGGGTCACGAATGGCATCCCGACGTAGGCATCAAGTGGCAGAAGTTTTTCCGAGAGCTTGTCTATTTCCCAGGAGCGTCGAAGATGATAATGTTTCTAGTAATGAGCTCATTGACGTCCAATATAACATTGCAAGGGACGATCTATTTAAGAAAGAACAAAAAAACACAATTTGTTAGTGTAAATAGCAATAAAAACAAATGAACAAACTATTAGAAGGTTCATATAATTTGTTACCACTGTAGGAACGAAATACGGCTGTAAGTAAATGTTGAACTACATGCCAGTTGCAATGCTGGTTGCACACCTTGACTTTCACACTCGACATGGTGATGGTTGCGTCATTCTACACAAAACATATTGAAAACTAAGTATATAATCGGATTCTAGACTAGTGAACCGACACTAAGTATAATCGAATACTACAGTGCTAAATATAATTATACACTAGTAATTTTATGCACAAATAAACAAAATCCATGGAGGGAGATAGAAATAAACAAATTCTACACCACCAATCTAATTTATATGAGTTCATTTTATTTATTCCTCTGGCATTCCAAACTACAATACCAAATTAAGCTGAACTTGAATCATTAATATTCTATACAATCAAAAAAATTCTACTCGAAATGCACTATTAAAATTGAATTTACATCAGATTATCACTAAAATTTCTACACAAAGCAATCCATGGAATCAAATTTTGATTCTACATCATACAAAGCAATCCATTATATATATGGACGAAAAATTCTACACAAAGCTTTCATAAATCAACTTATAGATGAACCTAACATAAGGATTGTGCATGGACGGAGGAGGTGCGAGTGGAGAGGAAGGAGATGCAATGGGAGGGGAATGAGAGGATTGAACCTTGCTCGGTAGCGACGGGGCCGACGGGAGGTGCCACGAGGCGACTGGCGGCAGGGAGGCGATGGATGGCGGCTGGTCGAGGGGAAGTTGAAATTAAAGGGCGACAACTTAGGTCTTTTACTAAGGCATGGGAGTTGACTCGGGTGGGATAATAGATTTGTGACGTGTTCAAAAATAGACACGCCAGCACTAAGCAACTAATCGTTTACAAGTGACGTACCAATTTAGCCGATGCCAGCACTATTTGGAAGAAATAGTGTTGGCTTTGTGTGAAAATGACGCACCACCAACAAGAGTTGTAGCTAGCCATTTCTCCATTAATGACATGTCCGTTGGGCCCTGCAACATCCACCCCTAGATTTTTTTTCAAAAAGGGTGACTAAATGTGACTTTCCTCTTTTTTGTGTTATAATCGGTCATAGGAGCATGATCATTCCAAAAAGAGGCCAAGTACTTATAAGGCTAGGTCGTCGCATGAGGGATGTTGTCATTTAAATCCATGGAAAATTAGACCATGTCAAAAAATAATCGAATCTCGCATGGTCATATTGCTCGTGGAGAGTGTAGTAAGAATATGAACTCATTTCACAAAAGCCTCCTCGGAGAGTGGGTGTAAAAGAGATAATCTCTTAGTAAATATCTAAATTTCTGTAGTAAAATGGTTGGATTTGTGAAGTGAGTGTGGTTCTTGTTCCTCCCTTTAGCTTAAGACTTTTCCTACGCTCAATAGAGGACATTGGATGACAAATGCAAATTCATGAATTATTTTTGGAGCCCGTCTCCTATATGTGACACATTGCATGTGCATGGTTTTAATGTCGGAAATTCAAGATACGAACTTGTGTGATATAAATTACGTCCGGAAATGGGTTGAATTTCTATCTATGGTATTGTCTAGGCCCCATGGATCCAAATGAGAGGGAGGCCCCATCAGCAATGGGCCAAATTAAGGCTGATGACATGCGACATGTTGTTGTTTAGATCCATGAAAAATCATATGATGCCAAATATTCATCACACCTGACACTTGTTATTGTATTGCTCAAATGGGGCCTGTTAAAAATTTGAGAGTGTTTCACAGAAGCTTTCTGGAAGAATGTGAAGAAGGAGGACCATCGTCGAAGAAGTATCTTGGTTTCAAGAGGCAAATGGTCTGGTTTGTTATTAGGGCATGATAGTTGTTCCTCCATTGGCCTTGATTTTTTTTCCACGCTGAACGAATGCCAAGTCCATGCATTTATCATGGACCATCTATCAATATATGACACACTACTTTAATTTGTAGGGTTTTACTACCAGAAATTCAAGACCATAATTACAGCAACATGAAATCATTGCCTGAATGGGTTGAAAAATCATATATGTAGTCTTTCGCCAATGCTTAGGAGCTGTGCATCAAAAGCAGTGGGAGGCCAATCACTGGAGGGCCAAGCCTTGTTGTTAGCATGTGGGGTGCTGCCGTTTAAATTCATGGAAAATCATATGAGGGATTCCGGGACTAAGGGGTCCTCGGGCCGCCGGTCTATCTCTATGGGCCGGACAGGTGGAACGCTCTATGACTATTACTGAAGGTCGAACTCTAAGACCACACCGTGTTCTGGAAGGAAACCTCCAAAGACTTGGTGTGTGCTCCTAGTCAAGACAATGGAATCGTCATGTTTATTCCATGATAGTAACCAACCATAGGTAACCCTAGGTACCCCTGGTGTCGATATAAACCGGACGTTTTCGCTCGTAGAGGGGAGAATCATTATCCTAGGCATCTAGGATTTAGTTCATGTGATCTTTTGGTAGATCGACTCCGTAATTTTCATACACACATCAATATAATCAAGCAGGGCGTAGGGTTATACCTCTTCAAGAGGACCCGAACTTGGGCGTTGGGTTGTCCCTGTGTTTCATGTTCCCCATTGATCTAGGATCCACAACTCGTGACCCCTATCCGAGATCTTCCAGTTTTGACATCGACATTGGTGCTTTCAGTGAGAGTTCCGTTGTAAGGTCGCCAAAGGATCGATGGCTCACCTAATCATCAGTAGTGACATTTGCAACACGGATATTTTTGTCCTCGTTCAAATCTTTGCATTCGACAGCATCGTGGTGCACGCTGATCCGACCGGCCACCTTAGCTAGGTCGGAGACCTTGCCTCAATCAGGAGATCGGGTTTGGGTACCTACAGTTTTTCGCCGACTACGAGGGAGATCTTATTCTATGAAGCTTCCGACTTCCCTTGAAGAGCTCGTGAGTCCCGGCGCCTTAACAACAAGAGTGGTAGACTACACCACTCGGGCGGGATCCACCCTGGGTCTGGCCTTGGATACTGAACCAGGTGATATGCTCAGATTGTCTTCGATAGAATACTACCCAGGTGTGACTTTAAATGCCCCAGAATAGCAATACCGTGGATCAACCACCCGCACTCCAAGAGCATGGACTCCACAAGTATCTCGGCATTAAACAAGTTACTCGGTCGGATCCAGGCCATGGGGATAACCGACGGCCAACCCTCGATCTATGATCAGGTTCGGATTAAATCCGACAACACGGGAATTTATGTCCCAACTATTACACACTTGGTCGCCACCATCAAGGACCCGGCCGAAGGTTCGCCCTCTCAACCGCCCGAACTGAGAACGGTTTACGTTAATGTTTTCAATCACTGGGATCGTTCCTCCAGTTCAGAATCCAGACTATGCCCCAGAAAAAGTTAAGAACCGAGCCCCGATTCGGCGCATGACATGGATAATATGCGGTGGTGTCCGATTAATAATCCCGATATCAAGCCCGGCATGCCGGACTCCACAATGATACAGAGCATGACCACGAAATCTTCGGCCTCACATCCTATCGGGATGCAAAGTTGTTTCCCACCCAGCCCCCAAGATGAATACTCTCTAAGTAATTCAGGGAAGCCTGATATACGGGACATATTGCACATCAAACAACAGTCACGGTAAACATTCCAACACTTCTGGGTTAGATTCCTCCTTACAAAAAACAGGGTGGTGGACTACAGCGGCCAAGAAATCATCACAGTCTTCCGGCATAACTTCCACGACGTAGGAATCCTAAATGCCCTCGCTCGTCGACACTTTCAAAACTTCACCGAGCTATCGGCTCTAGTATGCAAACATTGCACCATGGAAAGCACCAGGCAGACTCACTAGATGTGCACGGAGTGAATCCATCCCAAGAAACCCATAGGAGCTCGGAGTAAGCTCATACCACCATGATGGTTGACCGAACATGAGCCCGTCGAGAAAAAGAATAAACCCCTTGCATGATCCAGAACTGTCCTTGACGAACTATTGGACAAGTCGTGCCCCATACACTCCGCCATGCTGAACACGAATTCAACTCATAGCCTTCGAGCTTGTTGGGTCATTAGGCAAGTCATGAAAAGTGAGGAGGCCCTCCTCAGGATCTCACCCTCAAGAACATGCTCATCAACGCCGCTGGATAACAACATCAAGATCCTAACAATCTACGATATGTTTCCCTCAAAAAAATTAAAGGAAGAGAGATCTTAGAGAACTCGATCAAATACACCAGGAGGTAGCAATGAATTCATGGACAAACACACCCACCACCTTCGGTGAGGCAGACAAGTCGAGAACCAACCCCGGCCGAAAACCTGGCGCCCTAGTCCTCAACTCCATAGTTGACAGCTTCAGACTCCACAAGGTACTAATGGACGGTGCCAGTGGTTTAAACCTCATTTATGAGGATACCCTGGTTAAAATGCAATTCGACAAATCTCACATCGAACAAAGCCACACCACATTTCGAGGGATCATCCCCAAAAATAGAGGCACGTTGCACCGGACGAGTTTCTGTTGATGTGGTATTCGGCACCCCTGAGAACTAGACGTCCAAAGAACTTCTCTTTCATATTGTGTCCTTTCACATCGGTTATCATGCCATGTTGGGGCATGACGCCTTCACAAGATTTTAGGCCATACCACATTACGATTATATGAAGCTCATAATGCCAAGGCCCAATGGCGTGATCACAATTATAAGTGACCTAGATAGAACTCTTCAAGCCAACAATAAAATAGCATCGCTCGCTCTCGAGGCACTATTCGAGACTTTTGCGGTAGAGGAATTAACCACACTCCGCTCAATTGTAGATAAGGATGATGTAATACTTAGTAAGAGGCCCAAATCGACATCCTTCAAAAAAGCAGAAGAAATTGTCAAATTTCAGGTGCATCCAACAAACCAAACAAAACAACGTCCATTAGAGCTCAGCTCGTTCACGTGGTTGACGAAGCACTGCACACATTCTCGCATGAAAACTGGGACGTATTTCCTAGCACCCTGAGATATGCCAGGCTTCCTACAAAGACTAGTGAAGAATGGTGTGAACATAACCGCGGGCTTCAAGCTGGTAAAACACGTGCTACCCCGATTTTCCGAACCCAAGCATCAAGCTATGGGTGAAGAACTAGCAAAACTACTCGAAATCAGATTCATATGAGAACTCAGACACCCCCAGTAGTTGGCAAATATGGTCATGGTGCCAAAGAAGTACAAATCCAAGCACTTGTGTGTTGCTTTCAAAGACCTAAACAAAGCCTTCCCTAAGGACCCCTTTCCCTTACTCCTCATAGACCAGGTCATTGTCGCCGCCACCAGACACGACTCATTGTGCTCCTCAATACCTACTCCGGGTACCATCAAATCAAAATGAAGGAGTTCGACCAAGCCACAACCACCTTCATCACTCCATACGGGCCATTCTGCTTCAACACAATGCACTTCGGGTTAAAAAATGCAGGCATCACATACCAGCGCATGATTTGTACATGCCTAGAAAATCAAATTGGCAAAACAATCAAGGTATACATGGACGACGTAGTCATCAAGACCAAACACATCAGCCAACTGGTGGAAGATCTCCGGCAAACCTTTGATAATCTACGGGCTTACGATATATGGCTCAATCCAGACAAATGTGTCTTTCGAGTTCCCGTGGGTAAACTGCTCGGACCTATTGTCTCTCATAGAGGAATAGAGGCTAATCCAGCTAAAATCAGAGCCCTATCCCAACTAGTGATCCCTACGGAACTGAAGCATGTTTAAAAACTGGCGGGATGCATGCCGGCTTTGAGCCGCTTTATCTCCCGCCTCAGTGAAAAGGCACTGCCTCTCTACACACTTCTCAAATGGACCAAAAACTTCGAGTGGAATGATGAGACAATGGCCGCATTGGAACAAATTAAAATGTTATTGACTAGCAATCCTATACTAGCAGCGCCTTGCATAGGTGAATAAATGTTGTTGTACATCTCGGCTACCAATCATGTGGTTAGTGCGGTTCTCTTTGTCGAACGAGAGGCTGAGGGTCACAAGTTCTGGGTACATAAGTCAGTATACTACATGTGAGAAGTGCTCACCCTATGCAAATCTAGGTATATGCATTACCTGAAGATAACCTATACAATTTGCATGACATCCTGAAAGCTCCAACACTACTTTCAAGAGCGTTCAGTCATGGTGGCATCCGAAGTACCCTTGAATGATATATTTAACAACAGGGACGCCACTGGCGCATAACCAAATGGGCCATTGAGATCCTCCCTTTTGAAATCGCGTACAAACCACGCCGAGCTATTAAATCTCAAGTGTTGGCAGATTTTCATGCCGAATGGACGGAGGTCGATCTCTCTGGAGAGTACAATACATACTCTCATTGGACGATGTACTTTGACGGATCCAAGACGCTTGAGAAACTAGGGGCTAGTGTTATACTTACATACCCCACCGCGACAACATCCAGTATGTATTGCAGATCATGTACACCAATTACAATAATGTGGTCGAATACAAGGTCATGTAGCATGGACTTCGAATGGCAATATCAATGGGCGTACAACGGCTCGAGGTACGGGGAGACTCTAACATCGCCATCTCCCAAATCAATGGCAAATTCAACACTAAAAACCCAAAGATGGCGGCATATAGAAACACCATCCTCAAAATATTAACATGGTTCGAAGGATTAGAATTCCACCATGTCTCCAGATATAGCAATCAAAGTGTTGACGTCCTCGCGCGCATGGGCGCCAAGCGCGACCCTGTCCCTAAGAATACCTTTTTGGAATGGCGTTTCAAGCCAATCATCGTATGGCAGGAGGAGGACAAGGAAGCTGGAGCCAATGACCAAGAGCCGATCATCCCTCCCATCATCGAACCAGATGAACAAATCATCGGCGGGTCGACACTTGAAGAAATGTCTTCGGCTCACGAAGTCATGGCAGTGATAGCGCCATGGACTGAGCCCTTCCTCGCCTATCATCTCCGCCAAGAACTCCCCGATGACCACACTGAGGCAAGACGAATAATTCGGCGATCCAAGGCCTACAAGGTCCACGAGGGTGAGCCATAAAAGAAAAGCACCACTGGAGTTCTCCAACGGTGCATATCCGAAGAAGAAGTAAAGGAGCTCTTGGCCGAGATACACACAGGCATGGGCGGCCACCACGCAACAGCTCGGTCCCTGGTAAGCAAGGCCTTTCAAGATGGCTTCTTTTGTCCCATGGCTCGCATAGACGCCCACATACTCATCCAACATTGTGTTGGTTGTTAACTCTTTGCAAATCAAAGCCACATGCCCCCAATAGCTCTTCCGATGATATCGATCACCTCGCCATTCGCGGTCTAGGGGCTGGAGATGGTCGTACCACTTAAAGGAGGGACCAAGAGAAAGGAATATCTACTCGTCATGGTCGACAAATTCACTAAGTGGATAGAAGAAAAACCAATAACTTAAGCTAAGTCCAGACCAGTTATCGACTTTATATCTGGCGTGGTCCACCATTACACTGTCCCTCATACTATAATAATTGACAATGGATCCGGTTTCACAGCCCAGGAGGTAAACGACTGGTGGGCTAACATGGGCATCAAGCTTCATTACGTCTCTGTATATATCACCGTGAAACCAATGGACAAGTCGAAAAGGCCAACGGTCTTATTATGAGCGGTATCAAACCTCAACTGGTCCATTCTCTAAAAGAATCTAACTGACTTTGGGCGGAGGAGCTTGACTCTATATTATGGGGCCTGCACACCACCCTGAACCGATCAACAGGATACACATATTTTTATAGTGTACGGGGCAGAAGGAGTCCTGCCTCCCGACATCATCCATGACGCGCCTAGAGTGTGCATGTACGAAGAAAAGGAAGCCGAGCTAGATTGGCACGAAGACTTGGACACCCTCGAAGGACAAAGCGACATAGCTCGGGCCCACTCTACTTTTTATCAACGGCAAGCTAGGCGCTACCACGGTAGGAATTTTAGGTGAGGGCACAAATGTGGGTGAACTTGTCCTATGCTTCTTGGAGAAGTAGGAGAATAAACTTTCGTCCAAATGGTAGGGTCCTTTCATAATTGATGAAGTACTTGAAGGAGGAGCGTATCGCCTTCGCAACCCACCGGACAATCTCCTCGAACCAAACCCATGGAACACAGCTCATCTTCGATGCTTCTACGGCTAGACTGGTGTCGTCACCTTAACGAATTTTCCTTTCCTTTCCTTTTTACTTTCTTTTGATTGGTTAGTGTATCACAGGCTGTGTTCGGCTAAACCAAGCTACATTAAAGTTTTCCTCGGAATACAACTTCAAATGTACTACCCGATCACACGTGGGGTCTTCTTAATGAAGCCAATCAATATATTTTTCGTGCATCTATTTCATCATTGTCATGTATGCACCCTTCTAGTACCGTTTTTAAGCCACCATATGCATCAATTTGACTTAAGATTTTGCCAAGCTGAGTTTCCTTGCTCCTATGCTTACCCTCTACGTTCCCGATTGTACGACTAGGGGGTAAAGGGAGCACCTATGCGATTTTTTTGACCGGGTCACCCGGGTATGTACCTCAAACGGGTGAAGCCAAAAGCTAGCATTCTTAAGAATACAATTGGCAGGCCACGAAGGAAGTGAAAATTGTAAGTGATCATCACCAAAACCCGGGGTTATTTTCTCGAAGTAACCACCACCCACATACCGCGGGTATCCGGTTATAACATCTACAGTTAATGTAGCATCCCAAAAAAAGGAACCCATAGAGGAACTATTTTCTTTGGAAGATGTTTCTTATGTTAAACAGTAATATAACAAAACTCCCCAAGCACGTTCTCTGTGTTAGCACCATATGGTCAGATTGGCTTGTTCTCCAAAGTAATTTCCTATTACCACAAGTTACATAGTACAAAACACTCCCTGGCCACTAGCAGGGGAGGTAGAAGCTGATGGCCGGTTAAGACAGCGTTTAGAGCACAAACGGAGTAATGTTTGATGTAAAGTACATAGCTACATAGAATCAAACACCCGGTTGCTGGTCAAGATTATCAATTACGATATCCAGCCTATAGTCTTCTTGCCAGATGTGCGTGGTAGACGTCACTTGATGATACACCAAATGAAGTGGCACCTCTTGACCATCCAGCCCAACCGGCCCAACTCGTGTCAAATGCTATGGGTCGAGTTTGGTAAAGCGGGTCTTCATCATTGCCCATGCCTCTTGTGCTCCTTCGTGAAAAGTTGATACCTTCCATAGCTCGAAGCGATGCCAAGATCCTTTAAAATCGATCAACTAGCTCAGGCATCATTTCCGGAGGCTTGTCGGATGGCCGTAGTGCATTGGCCATGCTCTTCATTGCTTCCCTACCTTGCTCATGCATGATGGACAATTCCTTTAGAAGTTTCCCTCCAAACAAGTTGGCCTCTTCTTCGAGGCACCTAGTTAGGAGAGCTAACAAGAGACGTGGCATGTCTCTTACATTGGCATAATACACATATCTTACGGAATTACAAGTTAAAATTTCACTTACCAAATATGCCACCTTTCAATCTATGGTTCTCCTCGCGGGCGTGTGCTAGTTGAGTTTTTAACCTCTTCATTTCTTTGGCCTGTCCCTGGTTTTCCGCATTGAGCTCATTCTTTTCATCAAGACTCCGAGACAATACCCGACGGCTAGCTTTGTGTTGCAGTTTGGCATATCTTTGAGATTCTCTAGCCGCATCCAGATCTTTCTGTAGCTAACCTATAAACTCAGCTTCTGTAAGGCTATCTTTCATTAAAAAAGGTACCCCAAGCAATTTTGCATGATTAAAACTTTTTACTCACTGTGTGCCTCCCTCATGAGTTTTTTAACATCGTCTAGTTTGGCCTTCACAGATGCCAACTATGTTCGGTTCAACTCAAGGTCCTCAAACAATTTTTTGTTTTGTTCCCTCGAGGCCTACATCATGTCGCAACAATATTTAGACCCTTAACACGGTCTTATCGACGAAATTAAGTCTCAGGGGCTACTTTGTTAGGATTTTTGTTCGGTTGTCAAAACCAATCACTCATGTGTAGGCTGTCGACATAAGGTTGGCAGCTCCCTCAACTCCTGTTCGGGCGGCTCCGAGATATGCGTCCACTTAATTAAGATAGTTAAACTTGTGTTCGAAAAGCGTAGGGTGACACAGTAATTCCTCCCGCCATCGGTGATTCATCACACTTTTGACTTTGGAATTGGTGTTCGAGACTTCCTCGGGATCCTCTGGAAGCTGCAGTGGGGACCTTCGTCTTGACCCTAGCCCTTGCCGAAGACATCTGGTCGGGATTACCACCTGACACCTCTTCGACGTCCTCGGACGAAGGTGGCTGTGTCCGTCTCCTGTAGGTCTCGGCAAAGATTATGAATGTTCAAAATTGGTTGTAACAATGGCCGAACTATGAGTACAATATATTCCTTTAGTTTGGGGGAGTAGTCGAGGTAGTTCATGTGGCTCCCCCATGCTTGGGAGCCCTACCATCATTTGGTGTGGATTCGGTCAGCGCCGCTCTCGCTGGTGTTCCGCGCATGGTGCGATGGCCCTTGGGAGTAGAAGCCAGCGTACTCAAAACAATGGAAGGTGTGCGCCCTTTTCAGGAGGAGGCCTTCTTTTTTACTTACAACGGAGGAAGGGAGTGTCCCAGGGTGATCGGCCAAAAGGGCCACCTTAGAGCAGTCAAGACTCTCCTAGTAAAGACTCTGTCCTCAAATTTGATTGACCTATCCGAGTCGTCGTGGAATCCTGGGTCATCATCGCGGGAGTAGCTCTCTGGTTGAGGACGAGGGCAGTTGACCGTCTCGATCCAGCGCATCCAGTTCTGTTCGGAGTTTTCAAACATTTAATCAGAAAAAACGCACATAACATCCGAGTTATGAAAATATAGCTGAACTTACCCATCCGACGGGATTATGACTTGACTAGTCAGCCAACATCCTGAAGCGGGCAAACTCCTCCTTTTCTCCTTTAAAGAGATCAACCAGTATGGCTTCCATTGCGGTCTGGTCGGCAGGACCCTTCCATTTGTAGTGGGTCGCATCGTTTATGCGAGTATAACGCCATAAGGGATGTGACCTTTGTTGAAGAGGTTTGATGCATCAAGTAATAGTAGTGGACATAACGTCAATGATGGTTAACTTGTTGTGAGCTAACAACTCCTTGGTGGCCAAACGCTTCACTTCAGCGCTCTCCTCTTGGGAAGGGCTTTTCGAATGCTAATTAAATTGTTTCTGTAAAGGAGCGTTTGAGTATTTGGGCAGACCCCTCCGAGCTTGATCGAATATGGGGACATCCTCGATAAAAAACTATTCTGAGGTCCATTCTTCGAAATCCTTCTTTGGGGTCCCCATAGGGTACCCTGTCCCGGCTATGCGCCATACTTTGGCTCCGCCAACTTCAAAAACTGTCCCTCCTTGTCTAGCGGGGACGCGGCAGAAATATTTTCTCCATAATTAGAAATGGGCCTCGCAACCTAGAAACATCTCGCAAAGGGCGACATAGCCCAAGATATGGAGAATGGGTCCAGGAGTAAGATGATGAAGTTTATTCCCGTAAACTCTAGTAAATCCCTTAGGAATATCTGAGTGGGGAAGCCCAAGCCTCGTAAAAGGAAGGGTATGAAGCATACCCTCTCTTCCTTGGGTGGAGCAGGGAAGTTCTCTGCAAAAGCCTCGCCGTTCGTGGAAGTTAATACAGAGCGGGTGGGTGCTAGATCTAAAGTGGGAATGTACCCTTGCACTTCAAGGTTACTCAATGGAGACGGGAGACTGAGGAGCTTGCCTAGTCGCCCAGGAGGGGGACATGAGGACGTGAGGAGGATCCTGGAGCGCTTGCCATGTCTCCGGGCTCTCTCGTCTTCTTCTCAATGGTTGGGGAAAAAGATGTGTTGCTCGTGGCATGCCCGGCCTATTTAATAAGTGTTTTTGCTCTAACCCGCACAGGGCATTTGTATAAAAGATTACTGGACCGCCTACCTCCCATTGATGCACGGGAATCGAGGGGTGTCATCAACCTTGAACATGAAAGTTAATATTGTGGCCCCCGCAATGCTTCGACAATCACGAATTCCAATCAACCATGTCATAAGCTTTCGAGAGGCCGGCAAAAAAATGTAGGGTCCTTCTCCTGCTTTATATGGTGAATACACTCGAACACTACTAGATAATTATTTGTGATCATCTATCCCAAAATAAAGGCACTCTAGGTGGGTGATATTATGTCATCAAGCAGCGACCGTAGTCTATTAACAAGACACTTTGAAATCACCTTGTAAATTACAAGGCAAATGAGGCAAAAAAACAATTATTATTGTCATTCATCTTAGCAGAATGACTGCGGTACGACTTGGGTCAGGACCAAAGGAAGGCTTTGACATTGCACGTCATGATTGTAACTCCTAGTTTTGTGTAATACAAGGATTCATCACAAAAAACGACAATATATTTTTTAGGCAATTGTACGATTTGCATACAGATTAGATAGAAAACATGTATGCATAATTGTTATATACATTCGGTATTCAACAGAACAAAAATGGAAAATACGCCTTTGGTTCCATAAAGAAGATCAACATGCAAAATACACTTTGGTTCCATAAAGAGAATAAACATGTAAACTACCCCCTCCATTTCTAAATATTTGTCTTCTTAAAAATTTAACTACGGAAAACATACGAAGTAAAATGAGTGAATCTACACTCTAAATCATGTTTATATACATTCGTATGTAGTCTATAGTGAAATCTCTAAAAAGATAAATATTTGGAAACAAAGGGAGTACACGATGCCCGCGTCTTAAAAACTAAAAAAAACATCTCGACTCTGGATAGGCAGGGCCGTCCATGAGGGTGTGCGAGGTGTGCGACCGCACACAGCCCCAAGTTTTTTGGGGCCACCTAATGATCATGTATGCGTAGTTCATAGATATCAATCTGAAAAATTATGATGTGTGGAAGAGCCGTCATTAGAGGTGCTAGGAAGGTCTTCCCGCAAGAATAAAGCAACCGAATTGTTTTCCATTAGTGAACTTGGCCCTCGGCCTTTATTCCTGGAGACTCTAATAAGTGCTGATGGGCCAGGATCATATGGAGATTTAGAGGGGAATTAGAGGCTTTGCTGGTCTCTCATAGTTTCACCTTGGATGCTCACATCCCTCCACCACCTGCCGACATACCCTCTAGCTTAGGGTTTTAGTCCTCCGGCGGCGATCTCATCGCTGTTGTCACTTTTATCACCACACCGCCGGTCTTCTCTCGCTAGCGCATCCCACCCTGATCCGCTGTCGCGGGAGGGCGACCGGTTTTGAAGAATCTTCTCGGTAGGTGCAAGCCTAAAAGCTAAACCTAGATGGCGACTTTAGAAGGCTCCTCATCGGCAGCCGGCTGGAACAACACGAACCTGGAGGAGATGTTGCAGCACCTCGACCTGCAGGACATGGAGCTCGAGGATTTCCTTGTATGGGATGACGACTTGAAGAAATTCGAGGTAGAAGCACGATGGATAGCAATTGGGAAACTAAACAGTACTCACCACTTTAGTTCAACTACAATGTTTGAGTCCTTAAAATCGATATAGGGACTAGCCCAGGTGCTTAAATACAGAGAGGCGGGAGACAATCTGTTTGTGTTCCAGATGGCATGCTTAGGAGATTGGAAAAAGGTCGTTCATGGAGGCCCTTGAATGTTCAAGGGGATGGGCCTGTTGATCGAGTAATAAGATGGGAAATCAGATCCAACATCGGTGGCCTTTGATGGTCTATACGTCTGGGCTCAAATTCTTAACATCCCTGAGATCTACCGTAAGGCAGAAATTGTTAATGAGCTTACTCACCGAATTGGTAGGGTGAAGGAGATTATTCTCGCCCCAAAGCTCTACTACGAAGGTGATTATGTCAGAGTTCGAACACGGGTTATGGTGAATAAACCTCTTACCAGGGTTACGTCGCTGAATGTCACGGGAGAGGGGTGCCGGTTTCTCCGAGTCAAATATGAGAAGATGCCTTACTTCTGCCAAGTCTGTTGATTGATGGGACACAACCATGAAGAATGCGGTGATAGGGTGTGGGAACCAAAACAGTGGCATTTTGGCAGTTGGATGTTGGCCCAACATCGGGGAGTGGCTCCTAAACAATAGCCTGGTCGTTCTGATCGAGGGGGATGATCCACGGGACGAGGCAGAGCTGGAGTTGGCCGCGGGTGGCGATCCTTCTCGGGACCATAGTGTTGGAAATATGACCTAGAGGCAATAATAAATTGGTTATTATTATATTTCCTTGTTCATGATAACCGTTTATTATCCATGTTGTAATTGTATTGATTGAAAACTCAAATACTTGTGTGGATACATAGACAACACATTGTCCCTAGTGAGCCTCTAGTTGACTTGCTCATTAATAAAAGATGGTCAAGACTGGGTATGTGGGTGACTATAAAGGTGCGTGACTATAAAGGTGCTCTACAGGTATATCTGAAGGTGTCTGTTGGGTTGGCGTGAATCGAGACTGGGATTTGTCACTCCGTATTACGAAGAGGTATCTCGGGGCCCACTCGGTAATACAACATCACAATATGCCTTGCAAGCAATGTGACTAAGGAGTTGGTCACGGGATCTTGTATTACGGAATGAATAAAGAGACTTTCCAGTAACGAGACTGAACTACGTATAGAGATATCAACGATTGAATCTCGAGCAAGTAACATATCGAAGGACAAAGGGAACAATATACCGGATTAACTAAATCCTGGACATAGAGGTTCAACTGATAAAGATCTTCATAGAGTATGTACGATCCTATATGGGAATCCACATCCTGTTGTTAGTTAATGACCAGAGAGTGTCTCAGGTAATGTCTACATAGTGCTCGAACCCGCAGGGTCTACACACTTAAGGTTCGATGACGTTTCAGTAGTATTGAGTTATGTATGTTGACGACTGAAGGTTGTTAGGTGTCTCGGATGAGATCCTGAATGTCACGAGGACCACCGGAATAGTCCGGAGGTAAATATTGATATATAGGAAGTCCTGCTTTGGTCACCGGAAAAGTTTCATGTACTTCGGTTGTTAGAGCATATTTCTCCATATGTGGTTTTGGTAATTGATGACAATCCCTATGGACTAATGGTTGACTTAAGTTATATTCGAAGGATTTATCCATAGGCACTTCTAGAAGTCCATCTGTTGGTGCCAAGGAGTTTATATGATGACCAAGGTGGTATTCAAGGTATTATCCAAAGAATGGTCATAAAGACACAAGGTTGATCAAGACTAAGCAAATAGTAAATCAAGATGACCAACACACAAAGTGTACAAGATATACCGAGAGGGATCAAGTGTCCCATGGTATGGTAATCATTGTCCATAACGCTTTTGTGTACAAACCCATGGTCCTTGTGAGAGTTCTGTGTGGGGTTAGGTGTGTCTCCATGGGTTTGCGTCAAGAGGAAGATCTCATTCAACCTATGAAGGATGACATCAAGTGGTGATCGTCATCAAGATTGCGGTGTGCAAGTTCAAGTGGAGCATCATCAATATATCATGCTTGAAGCTTGTCGTCCATTGTGGTGGCAATGGACTTGTGAAGATGTGCTGAAGAGTGGCTCACCCATACTGAGTATGGGGGAGCAATCAACTAGTCTTCATCAAACCAAGGCAATTAAGAAAGGTGGTCCATCTTGAGGAAGCCAAGATCATCATCATCTAGCTCAAGAGGACTAGGTGCAAGGTATAGGTTTGCCCTTGATAGGTTTTTTATTTCAGGATAGATTGTCGTACTGTCAAGGGGGCTCTCAAGTGAGTAGCTTGATCGTATCGTTCGTTGAGAGCTCAAACCATTTTCATCCTTGCATCATATTTCTTGGTTCTTGTTTGGTGTTTCTCTTTGTGAGTTTTAGAGCTTATGGTCATCTTCATTACAATATCCAGTTCATCGAAAACGGAGTCCATATGCATCTTCTATGATGTTTTCGATGTTGGAAGTTTTTGTCGGTTCTTCATTCATAGATGTCTCACTTCTCTATATCATTGGCATTTTATAACTGCATGTTCTTAAGATTTTATGTCACTTTTGAATAGCACTTCTCTTTGTGAATTTAACAAGCTTGAGTTTGCTCGATTCGGAATTCGTATGCGAAAGTTAGAGCAGTTTCAGTATCCAGCGGCAGTACCGCTCATGGTGCCAGCGGTAGTACCGCTCATGGAGTGGTAGTACCGCCCCCGGAGCGGTAGTAACTTTTTACTACCACTCCCTTGGACATTCTAGGAGCGCTAGTACCGCTCCGAGCAGTGGTAGTACCGATCCAGTCGGGCTTTGAGTGGGGGTAACGGTTGGATTTGTTCCCCCACTATATAAAGAAGGTCTTCTTCCCCATTGGACCTTATCTATCCGTTGAGCTCGTGTTCTTCCCCCATTGTTGACATTATTAGAGCTATCTAACTCTCAATCCCTCCAATGATTCTTGCTAGTTCTTGAGGGATAAGAGAGAGGAGGTCTAGATCCACATCTCTGCCAAGCACTTTCTCCTCTATGTGAGGGGAACCTATTGGATCTTGATCTCGGAGTTCTTTGTGAGCTCCTTGTTCTTCCTCTCATATTTCTCCATAGCTTTTCTTGTTGTCGAGGGATTTGAGTGTGAGGGACTTGACCACTTCTTGTTTTCTTGCCATTGCATTAGTTGCATCGGTTTGAGTTCTCCACGGTGATACGTGGAAGTGATAAGTTGAGAAGCGTATTACCCTTGGGTACTTGGTACCCCTAGAAGCTTGGTGGTGCCTCGGAGCTCAATTATTGTGGTGTAAAGCTCCGGGCAAGCGTCGGGGTCTCCATTTTAGTTGTAGAGATTGCCCCGAGCATTTGTGGTCACCTCGAAGCCATATGACATTCTGGTGAAGCTTCGTGGTGTTCTTGGGAGCCTCCAATTAAGTTGTGGAGATTGCCCCAACCTTGTTTTTACGGGTTCGGTGACTTCCCTCAAAGGTACCTTAGTGGAATCACGGCATCTTGCATTGTGCGAGGGTGTGAGGAGTGGTGGCCTTAGTGGCATCTTTGGGAGCATTGTGCCTCCACACCGCTCCAAGCGGAGATTAGCATCCGCGAGGGTGTGAACTTCGGGATGCGTGATTGTCTCCGCATACCTCGGTTATCTCTTACACGAACCCTTTACTTATGCACTTTACTTTGTGATAGACATATTGTTGCTTGTCATATATCTTGATATCACTTAGTTGTTTATCTTTCTTAGCATAAGTTGTTGGTGCACATAGGTGAGCCTAGTTGTTTAGGGTTTGTGCTTGAAAAATTAAACGTTAGTTTTATTCCGCATTTGTTCCAGCCTAAACCGTAATTATTTTAAAGCGCCTATTCACCCCCCCCCCCTCTCTCTCTTGGCAACATCCACGTCCTTTCAATTGGTATGAGAGATAGGTCTCTCTTTATTAGGTTTAACCACCTAGAGAGTAAGGACGTCGACTAGGGTTTAGGATTCTCTGACACTCTTAGTTTCGATGGCACAAATTTTGATTTTTGGGTAATTCGCATGCTTAATCACTTTAGGGTCATGGACCCAAATTTGGAGTGAATTGTAGATATGGGTTTTTATCCTCCAAAGGATTCTCAAAATATATCTTTAGAGGATGAGAAAAACTCTTATCTCAATGCTCAAGCTTCTAATGTGTTTTTTGATGCTTTGAGCAATGTAGTTATCTTTCAACTGATGCCATTCCGGGATGCTCATGAGTTGTGGAAAAAGCTTCAACATAAATATGGTACGTCCAAGATTTGTGGGAATGATTGTTCTCCCTCCACCTTCGATCGTGTGGTCTTTTGAACTTCATCTACTTCACCTACATGTGGATAGCGACAAGGTAATAATATGGTGAGTAGTGGAGATCATTGCAATGATGATACTGGGCTTATTGTGGATGATCCTTCATCACTATATTATTGCAATGCTTAATCTTTGGGCGTTAACACTTTGAGCACTCTAAATGTTTTACATGCTTGTGTTGATAGTCCGTGCATATCATGTAAAAACTGCTTGACTAAATCTCATGATGATATGCTTTCTATATCTTGTTGCCATGATAAAAATGTATTTATTTCCTTGAGTTGTTGTGCTAACAATGTAGAGGAGATCCATCACTCCATGGAACAAGATGTGGCCTTAAATGATGCTTCAAGGGATCCCACATCATCATCTGTTATTTCTCACTTTTTCATTATGGCTAAGGCTTAAAAGGTATCTCCTACTTTGAATCCCAATATATCTCATGATGATGATGTTGATGATAATGAGGATGGGGATAAAGATGAAGAGAGTGATGATATTACATCCTTAAAAATTGAGGGTGAAATGATTTTTAAATATCTTTATAAGAATAAACTTGCTTGTTCCAACTTCATGGAAATCATGTCTATTGCCACTGAGGGCAAGAAATATATTGAGGAGTTGGAAGCTCATCTCTAGGAGCATGAGGCCACCATTGAGAGAATGGAAGGTCATGAGCGTGATTACGCTAATGAGATCACGGAGCTATCTCAAGCTCTTGAAAATGAACAAACTACCAAGGAATCTCTTGAAGATACCTTTGCTCTAGAACTATCTAGATTAAAGGAATCTCATGATAGAGCTCTCGAGGTGGCTAATGATTTTAGAACTAAAAATGATAAGCTTGAAGTTGCATATGCTAAACTCCTTGAGGACTACGAGCACCTCAAAAATGGCTCAAGGGCTATTAAGATTTTGCTCATCGAACTCACCGAGTCTCATGCTCAACTTGAAGCGTCATATGCTAAAGAGCTTTCCAAGTTGCCTTCTTCTCCTATTGTTAATAATGATGCTTGTTCTACTAACTCTATTTCTTGTGAAGCATCCATTTTAAAAGGATAATGTTGAGCTAAGGGCTCAACTTGAGTTGCTATCTAGCAATTATGGGAAATTGGAAGAAAGTCATGTAATGCTCACAAGCTCTCATGATGATCTTCTAGTATCCCATAATGTGCTATAATTAGCTCATGAGGCTACTACTACGAAGGTAACATCAAGTAAGCCTCATGTGGACATTAGCACTACTTCTAGTCAAAATGCTATATTGCCATGTGTTAGTCCTCGTAATTCATCTACTCATAATGTTGCTACATCTTGTGATGAATTACTTTCCTTACCTTGTGTCTCTAACAATGAAGCTTATACTTCCTCTAGTACTTGTGTTGATACTAACCATGTAGAGGAAATCGAAGAGCTCAAGGCCCAAGTCACTTCATTGAAGAAAGATTTGGAAAAGAGTCAGGAAGGGATGTCCACACTCAACAATGTCTTGTGTGGGCAAAAATCCCCAATTAACAAAGGTAGACTTGGGTTCAACTCTAACAATAAGAGCAAGTCCAAAAGCTTTAAGAAAAAGGGCCAAGAACAAGTCAAGAATTCAGCCAAGATTATTTGCAACAAGTGCAAAATTGAAGGGCACCATGTTAGATCTTTCCCATTAAAGAAGAAGCCCCAAAGTCACAAGCAACAAGGGAAGCAGCCACAAGTTCAATCACATACTCAACTTCAAGTTGAAGAAAGGCCTCTTCTCAAGAAGACCCAAGCCAACATTCCTCAAGTCGAGAAATCAATTGGGAAGAAAGTAAAGGGTAGGTGTTGCTACTTATGTCGTGAGAAGGGTCACTTTGCTTCTTCTTGCATGAGAGGTAATTTATCCAACCCAATCATTATTGATGATATCTATTCTCTTGGGAATGATAAGGTTGGCAATGTGTTTGTGAAGTTTGTTGGTACTCAAAGTGGTGTCAAGAAAAGAACCATTTGGGTAGCCAAGCCTATTGTGACTAACCTCTTACGACCCAACGTCGTTGGGGACCAACAAGCTCAAACTTTATCAATAGGTGATCGTGGAGGACATTGGAGACTTGGTTTCATATTGAAGAATTAAGGGACCTTCATAATTCATATTATCTCAAGTCAAGTCATTTGGATTATCGGATTTCTATCTTATATCCAGTATGCCTCCTTACGGTAACTTGTACTTAAATTGGTTACATTGTTAGTTTCTTGCCCCTTTGCATAATGTGGTTTTGTACCATGAATATGTTTGTATATGTTGTGCATCCAACTTTCTTATCTTGAGTAATCAAGTATGTGTATATTGGCTTGCACATCATGTACATGTGAGTCTTGTATTGAGCCTCTTTGCATCTTGTTTGTATCTTTGTTGGCTCTTTTGAGGGATTAATGGATTATCCCATTATGGGGGAGTGATGTGCTCTGCGCACCTCACAATCCTATAAATGTGGATAGATGAGTAATACCACTTAGTACTGATATTACAAGTTTATCTAGTCTCTATATGGTATGTCCTACTCATGAAAAATTCAAATTCTAAATGGACCATTAATTATCTCTTGTTGGTTTTCATTTTCCACTTGCTAATAAATGTTGGGTAATCACATTTGGAGTAATATGCTAGGTGCATATTACAAGCCTAGAAAATGTGTATATTTGAGGTATTGCCACTTAGTGTTGATATTGTAAATTATCTTGTTCCTAGGTGGCATGTTAGCTCTACAAGTGTAATTTGCTTGCGTTTTAGGAGTAAAGATGATGTTGGATATTTCTGCAATCTACCAATGGGAATTGTTTTCCAAATACTTCTTGTCCTTTGACAATTGCAATTCCCTTCATGTGGTAGAAATTGCTAATCATCTTTACATTGGATTTTATGTATCGTTTGTCTTCGTTGCCTCTTGTGGATTGGTTTGCACATGTCTTGTGTTTCTACACATATAGGGAAATTGATGATACCATCTTGTGCATTTTGTATTCAAATGGAAATTCTATATAATGCACATCCCTTGGGGGAGCTATCATATTTTCTTTGTAATACACTCTTTATACGTCTATCATAAAATCTTTTGATCCTCATCAAGTGTGTGTTGATGGGAGGCAAGTCTTGATCTTTATGATGCTTTGTGCCATCATGAAAATTTGTCGAGGGTTTGTGTTGTTTGGAACCTAGCTCTCTTTTGGAAACTAGATACCTCGTGTTTGTTTTCCTTCAATTGGTATCTTGTTTCCCTTTGTATGGCATGTGTCAATGGATATCATTCCTTGATGTATCTTTTAATTGGTATCCTTCAAGTGATAATTCTTCGTTTGGTATTTTATTTTCACTTGATACCTTGTCTTTTGGCGTCTTATCAATTATGTGTTAATTTGATTTTTGAATGCCTTGAGTATGCATATTTAATGTATATATATAGTTTCTTCTACATGCTTTCTTTCTTGGCCCGATATATAGGGGAAACTCCACCTTGTCAAAGATTGGCTAAAGTGTGCATGAAATTCAATTTCATATCTATGCACATATTTATGTGGAGTTTGTCCTATGTATTGTTTGTTTTCTAACTCTTTGGTCCCAATGAGTTTAGGCACCATTTTGTTTGTTTTGTTGTTCTAGGAACAATTGGAGAGGCATTGTATGCTCGGCTCACCTACAAGGAAGGCGTTAACACCATGTGCTTATTGGAGCCAAGTTAGGATGATCAATGAACAACTATCTACTACATCAATCCAGTGCTATCTCAGTAACAAGTATTTACTTTATGCATATATTTTTTGCATTCGACCTTTCGTAGGTTGCATCATGGCATGAATTTCTTCATTCGTTCCTGTGGTACTTGTTTCCTTCCTCAAAGCATACGAACGATGATGTCTTATTACTAGTTGGGATGTCTTTGATATTCATAAGTTAGAAGTTCATATTGTACAGTAAGAAAATATTAGGCCATGTGTTATGCTTTCAAGCAAAGATCTTATTGGTATATTTATGACTTCCTTTTGGATATCTTGTTTGTTCCTTCTTGTAACCATTTCGTGTGTACATCTTTCTTTGTGGATATATACATCATGATTTTCTTCTACCTAGAATCTTTTACACATGAGAGAAGTTACATCTCTAGTTGATATCCTCTTTTCTTTCATGTCCACCGTTGCATTTCCTTTTTCAGTTTTTGGTGGCTTCGTGAAAGGATTTGTCTTGAGTTTGGATGTTTTATCCTTGCATCTTGATGCACTCGTTGGTGGTGAAGATTATTTTTCATCATACCTATCTTGACAAGGGTGTTGACATTTTGGTTGGTATCCCTTCTCTTGACAAGGTTATTCTTTCCTTTCTTCACCATGGGTTGTCACAATCATTGGTTCGCAATTTGTTTATTAGTAATCTTGTGAACTTATTTTCTAGTAGTGTGTGTGGGGGAAGGATACGTATTGCACTTTGCTCTTATTTCTTCAAGACTATATTGATGATTAATGCTCATCCTCACCTTAGTCTTCTCAAGTGCCTTGCCATGACTGACACACATCATTTTGGTTGAGCCTACTCTTAAGTTGCCTCTTTTACATGTTTCTCAACCATACGTTTTGTGCAAGTGATATACTTATTGTCTCATCTATTTTCTTGCACTTGTTGTGTGCTTTTATTAATTTTGGGGGAGCACCAATCCTATTTTGTGCACTTGTATCAAATACAAGAAAAATCTTGTTAGTGCACAAATCATGTGGAGCTTCTCTAGTTTTGATAAAACACGCTATTGTCCTTATCATAATATCTTTTATTCATGTGGTTCGAAGGACCATATGATTTCTTGTCCCTATTGGTATCTTTTGATTGTGTGCTTCTCTCGTTTGTATGTCTTTGTGACATACGATCCTTCTAATTGCAATCTTCTGGTCC
Organism: Hordeum vulgare subsp. vulgare; assembly: GCF_904849725.1. Taxonomy (NCBI): domain Eukaryota; kingdom Viridiplantae; phylum Streptophyta; class Magnoliopsida; order Poales; family Poaceae; genus Hordeum; species Hordeum vulgare. Next base: position 409,245,192 of record NC_058519.1, on the reverse strand, counting down.
TCGATATAGTTTGTTTTCCTCCATGGTTTATCATTGTATTTGTGTATTTCTTTGCACTATTGTTGAGAGGTATACGCTTTTTGGAGGACCACCTACTATATTGGCTTTCTAAACTTTTTGTCCATTTTGGCAATCGATGCCAATGGGGTAGAAGTTTAGAGAGTTTAGTTTGGTGATGCATAGAGGGTTTTGCTTTTATTGCTTCATCATTTACATCTTGTATGCATGCATTATAGCTTTCTATGTCTGTGCTTGGTTATGCTTATTTCCTTATATAAACTCTCTTGTACTGATTGTCATGAATTACCAAAATGGGGGAGATTGTTAGAGCATATTTCTCCATATGTGGTTTTGGTAATTGATGAAAATCCCTATGGACTAATGGTTGCCTTAAGTTATATTCGAAGGATTTGTCCATCGGCACTTCTTGAAGTCCATCTGTTGGTGTCAAGGAGTTTATATGATGACCAAGGTGGTATTCAAGGTATTATCCAAAGATTGGTCATAAAAACACAAGGTTGATGAAGACTAAGCAAAGAGTAAATCAAGATGATCAACACACAAAGTGTACAAGATGTACCGGGAGGGATCAAGTGATCCCATGGTATGGTAAGCATTGTCCATAACGCTTTCGTGTACTAACCCATGGTCCTTGTGAGAGTTCTATGTGGGGTTACGTGTGTCTCCATGGGTTTGCGTCAAGAGGAAGATCTCATTCAACCTATGAAGGATGACATCAAGTGGTGATCGACATCAAGATTGCGGTGTGTAAGTTCAAGTGGAGCATCACAAAGATATCATGCTTGAAGCTTGCCGTCCATTGTGGTGGGAATGGACTTGTGAAGATGTGCTGAAGAGTGGCTCCACCATAGTGAGTATGGGGGAGCAATCAATTAGTCTTCACCAAACCAAGGAAATCAAGGAAGGTGGTCCATCTTGAGGAAGCCAAGATCATCATCATCTAGCTCAAGAGGACTAGGTGCAAGGTATAGGTTTGTCCTTGATATATTTTCGATTTCAGGATATATTGTCGTACTGTCAAGGGGGGCCCTCAAGTGAGTAGCTTGATCGTATCGTTCGTTGAGATCTCAAACAATTTGCATCCTTGCATCATATTTCTTGGTTCTTGTTTGGTGTTTCTCTTTGTGAGTTTTAGAGTTTATGGTCATCTTCATTACAAGCTCCAGTTCATCGAAAATGGAGTCCATATGCATCTTCTATGATGTTTTCGATGTTGGAAGTTTTTGCCGGTTCTTCATTCATAGAGGTCTCACTTCTCTATATCATTGGCATTTTCTAACTACATGTTCTTAAGATTTTATGTCGCTGTTGGATACACTACTAGGGAAAAGCTTATATAAAGAATCTTACCAATAGCGCTTGTTAAAATAAAGTGCTACTGCTAATTACGAGTAGCACGTGCACTTGAACCGCGCTAGAGATAAGTGTGTAGCAGCAGTGCGTGTCCTAGGAAAAGCGCTACTACTAAAATTCCCATTACTAAGCCGATAGGCTACCAGTACCAGTAGCGTGTGCGCCTGAACCATGCTACCGCTAAGTTTATTGTAGCAGCGCGTTTTCCGGAAAAAGCGCTACTACTAATGAAAAGAAAATACAATGAAAAACAAAAGCAAATAACAGTAGCGCGCTTTGCAGAAAGCGCTATAGCTAACTTAGCTATAGCGTTGTCTCTTTACCCGCGCCACTGCTACTTTTGACTTAACCCCCGCGCGGTTTCTCTCCCCGGCCCCCCGGCCACCACTTATTCCCCAAATTCCATCGCCCCATGATACGTCTCCGTCGTATCTACTTTTCCGAACTCTTTTGCCCTTGTTTTGGACTCTAATTTGCATGATTTGAATGGAACTAACCCGGACAAACACTGTTTTCAGCAGAATTGCCATGGTATTGTTTTTGCGCAGAAATAAAAGTTCTCGGAATGACCTGAAAATTTACGGAGAATTTTTCTGGAATTTATGAAAAATATCGGCGCAAGAAACAGCGGAGGAAGTGGAGCCGTGAGCCCACAAGCCCACCAGGCGCCCCCCCCCCTGGCCGCGCTTGGCAGGCTTGTGGGGCCCACAAAGCTCCACCGCCTCTCAATCCAGCTCTATATAGTCCGTTTCGTCCAGAAAAAATCAAGGAGAAGAGTTCATCGCGTTTTACGATACGGAGGCGCCGCCACATCCTGTTATTCATCTAGAGGGCAGATCTGGAGTCCGTATTGGCTCCGGAGAGGGGAAATCGTCGCCATCGTCATCATCAACCTTCCTTCATCGCCAATTCCATGATGATCTTCACCGTTCATGAGTAATCTCATCGTAGGCTTGCTGGACGGTGATGGGTTGGCTGAGATCTATCATGTAATCGAGTTAGTTTTGACGGGGATTGATCCCTAGTATCCACTATGTTCTGAGATTAATGTTGCTACTACTTTGCCATGCTTAATGCTTGTCACTAGGGCCCGAGTGCCATGATTTCAGATCTGAACCTATTATGTTGTCGCCAATATATCTGTGTTTTAGATCCTATCTTGCAAGTTGTAGTCACCTACTATGTGTTATGACCCGGCAACCCCGGAGTAACAATGGCCGGAACCACTCCCGGAGATGACTATAGTATGAGGAGTTCATGTATTCACCAAGTGTTAATGCGTCGGTCCGGTTCTTTATTAAAAGGAGAACCTTAATATCCCGAAGTTTCCATTAGGACCCCGCTGCCACGGGAGGGATGGACAATAGATGTCATGCAAGTTCTTTTCCCTAAGAACGTATGACTACATATGTAATACATGCCTACATTAGATTGACGAACGGGAGCTAGTTACATATCTCTCCGTGTTATAACTGTTACATGATGAATCACATCCGGCATAATCATCCATCACCGATCCAATGCCTATGAGTTGTTTCCTACTGGTCCTTGCTATGTTACTTTTCTGCTACTGGTTACTGTTGCTACTGCTGCTATCACCCTACCTTGCTACTGAAACTTTGGTGCAGATACTAAATCTTTCAGGTGTGGTTGAATCGACAACTCAACTGCTAATACTTGAGAATATTCTTTCGCTTCCCCTTGAGTCGAATCAATAAATTTGGGTTGAATACTATACCCTCGAAAACTGTTGCGATCCCCTATACTTGTGGGTTATCAAGACTATTTTCTGGCGCTCTTGCCGTGGAGGCATAGCTATATTCTCTGAGTCACTTGGGATTTACGTCTGCTGATCACTATGAGAAATCTGATAGATCCAAGAACTAAAGTCTCGCCTTCCATTACGAGGACGGGTAAGGAACTGCCATCTAGCTCTACACTTGATTCACCTTCAGTTATGAGTAAGTTTGCGACACCACTTCCTGATAGAAATCTTGATATGTCGCGTGTGCTTGATGATGCTCCTTCTGCTGCCCATGATGCTTATGATGCTATGCTTGATACTACTTTGCCTGATGATGCTATGCTTGATACTGCTTTGTGATGACCCACAAGTATAGGGGATCAATCGTAGTCCTTTCGATAAGTAAGAGTGGCGAACCCAATGAGGAGCAGAAGGATCTGACAAGTGGTTTTCAGCAAGGAAATATCTGCAAGCACTGAAATTGTCGGTAACAAGTGATTGTGTAGTGAGATGATTTGTAGCAAGCAACAAGTAACAAAAGTAGCAACGGTGCAGCAAAGTGGCCCAATCCCTTTAGTAGCAAGGGACAAGCGTGGACAAAGTCTTATAGGAGGAAAAACGCTCCCGAGGACAAACGGGAATTTCTGTCATGCTAGTTTCATCATGTTCATATGATTCACGTTCGATACTTTGATAGTTTGATATCTGGGTGGACCGGCGCTTGGGTACTGCCCTTACTTGGACAAGCATCCCACTTATGATTAACCCCTCTCACAAGCATCCGCAACTATGAAAGAAGAATTAAGACAAAGTCTAACCATAGCATTAAACTAGTGGATCCAAATCAGCCCCTTACGAAGCAACGCATAAACTACGGTTTAAGCTTCTGTCACTCTAGCAACCCATCATCTACTTACTACTTCCCAATGCCTTCCTCTAGGCCCAAATAATGGTGAAGTGTTATGTAGTCGACGTTCACATAACACCACTAGAGGAAAAACAACATACAACATATCAAATTACCGAACGAATACCAAATTCACATGACTATTATTAGCATGACTTATCCCATGTCATCAGGAACAAAAGTAACTACTCACAAAGCATACTCATATTCATGACCAAAGAGGTAATGAGTAGCATCAAGGATCTGAACATAAACTCTTCCACCAAGTAATCCAACTAGCATCAACTACAAAGAGTAATCAACACTACTAGCAACCTTACAAGTACCAATAGGAGTCGCGAGATGGAGATTGGTTACAAGTGATGAACTAGGGTTTGGAGATGAGATGGTGCTGATGAAGATGTTGATGGTGACGAGTCCCCTCCGATGAAGGAGTGTTGGTGATGACGATGGCGATGATTTCCCCCTCCGGGAGGGAAGTTTCCCCGGCAAGATCTTCCTGCCGGAGCTCTAGATTGGTTCTCCTCATGTCCCGCCTCGTGGCGGCGGCGAAACCACAAAAAAGCTCCTCCCTGATTTTTTCCTGGACGAAACCCTTCATATAGCAAAAGAGGGGAGCAAGTGGGCCAGTGGGCTGCCCACAAGCCCTCGTGGCGTGGCCTGGGGGGTTGGCCGCGCCGTGCAGGCTTGTGGGAACCCCCTGGTGCCCCTCTGGCACTTCTTCGGTCCAGTATTTTTGATAAATAGGGAAAAGAATCCTCGTTGATTTTTACGGCGTTTGGAGTTGCGCAGAATAGGTATCTCAACTTGGCTCCACTTTCACGCTAGAATTCCAGTTGTCGGCATTCTCCCTCTTCAGGTAAACCTTGAAAAATAAGAGAGAAAGGCATAAGAATTGTACCGTGAAGTGAAATAACAGCCAAAGAAGCGATAAATATCAACATGAAAACATGATGCAAAATGGACGTATCAACTCCCCCAAGCTTAGACCTCGCTTGTCCTCAAGCGAAAGCCTAGCTCACTAAATATGTCCACATGTTTAGGGAGAGAGGTGTCGACAAAACAAGATATGAACATGCATGCATCATGATCAAGATTATAACATCAATACCAACATATAATCTCTCATGCTAAAGTGATAATTCCTTCACAAAGTAAAGCATGGATCAAGAAACTTACCGAGAAGTAACAACCGATAGCCTTTAGTCATTGAAGCAATTGCAATTTATCACAACATCAGAAAGAGTCAAATAAGAGCTTGTAAAGCAAATCCACATACTCAATCATTCTTTCGTTCTCTACAATTGCTACAACTCACGTGGTACTCATGAGATCAAAGTTTCAGCTGGACACGGAGAAAGATAGGGGCTTATAGTTTTGCCTCCCAACTGCTTACCTCAAGGGTAATGTCAACAATAATAATTCATGAATGCCAACCTCCAAGTTGACATATGAATATAGATCTTTCCCAAGCACATGACGGTAGCCAAGACAAAGGCGAAATAGGGAATTGGTGAAGATCACCATGACTCTTTCAAGGGCAAAAAGTAAAGGTACAAGATAGGCCCTTCGCAGAGGGGAGCAGAGGTTGTCATGCGCTTTTGAGGTTTGAATGCGTGGCCTCTTAGTGCGGAGGAACGTCACTTTATATTGCCTCCTATGATAAAGAACTTTATTATGCAGTTTGTCGCATTTATGTCTTCCTCATCACAGGTTCGTATAAAGCTTATTTTCCACACGCTAATAGATCATACATATTAGAGAGCAATTTTTATTGCTTGCACCGATGACAACTTACTTGAGGGATCTTATTCAATCCATAGGTAGGTATGGTGGACTCTCATGGCAAAACTGGTTTGAAGGTTTATGGATGCACAAGTAGTATCTCTACTTGGTGCGGGAGGTTTGGCTAATATGAGGTGGAAGCAATCGTCACATGCTAAGGGATCTCTTATCATATAACATTGTTCAGAGCCAAGCAAACACAATTCATTATGTTGTCTTCCTTGTCCAACATCTACTTCTAGGCATGCAGTAGTTTGGTGAGTGTTCATAATCATAGATGGTGTCAAAGATGATATATTTATATGTGAACCTCTCCTTCCTTATCACTTCCTATTAATTGCAACAATGACCAAGGTCTACGTTTGTCTACCCTCAACAAGTTTCAATCCTCATTCTTTTTATATGTCAAGCCATCACTTCCCATAAGATCATTACATGATCTTTCATGCTTTTGTTCTATTCTCACTCTTTTGAGCATGGCAAGAGGCAAAGCCCTTCAACTAAGACACTCTTTATTATATGGCTCACGAGCAAGAATACATCGGGGGTGACACAAAGAAAAACTCAAGAATAAAACACTAAGACTTTTAATCTACTAGAGAAAGAGAAAGTTGAAAAGGAAAACTAGAATAAAGGTAAAGGCAAAAGATGTGATGGTGATACGATACCGGGGCAACTCCCCCAAGCTTGGCACAAGCCAAGGGGATTGCCCATACCAATGCTCAGTTGTCTTCCTTTGGTGGTGATGGTGGAGTTGTTGCAATCTTTGACTCCAAGAGGGCCATTAATCTTTGATTTATACCTTGGAGATCTGCGATATGTTTTTCCAGCAAAACAACTTCACAAGTGAGACAAGTATTGCGAGCACGAGTTGTTTCACAAAACCTCAATAGTTCAATCAAAGATGGAGACAGTAGGTGGAGGTAGGGTTGAAGGAAATCCACTTCTTCAACTTCTTCCTTGTTGAACATAGATTGCACTTCGTCCCATGCCTGATCCTTCTCCTTAGCTTTGCCCTTGGTTTCTTTAGGTAGCCTTCCCTTAGCCTCCATGACCTCCATCCTTTTCAGATCAATATGAACTTCTCCATAGATTTGACGGAGGTTGTTCTCCCCCACAGATTCCTGGGACGACATCTTGACCTAGATCTGCGGCAGAAAACAGGCTCGAAATGAAAAACAGAGGAAATCTGCGTGATGCAGGGGTCAGATCAAACGGAAGTATATATAATGATTTTTTCCAGACCAGAAGGAGTACCCTGCACGAAAACGGAGTCCGGGAGGCGCACGAGGTGGCCACAAACCCTCACGGCGCGGCCAGGGGGTGGGCCCACGCCATGCAGGCTTGTCGCCTCCTCGTGCACTTTCCGGCACGGAGAAAATTTCCTACTGGAAAAGTTTTGGACTCTGTTTTCTTACCGAATCACATACCTCTTCGTTTTAGGAGTCGGAAACAGGCTGACAAACATCCCTTAGGTATTCCTCCGGAGTTATGGTATTGATGATATTGCTTTCAACATTTATGGGAGTACCTGAAATATAATGCTTGATTTTGTGCCCATTTACCACTCTCAGACAATTACCTTCTGTGTTGTTGATCTTGATAGCACCGGAACGATATACTTCCTCAACGACATAGGGACCTTCCCATTTAGAGAGAAGCTTGCCTGCAAAGAATCTTAAACGAGAGTTATATAGCAAGACATAATCACCTACATTGAACTCACGCTTTTGTATCCTCTTATCATGCCACCTCTTAACCTTCTCTTTGAACAGCTTGGCATTCTCATATGCCTGAGTTCTCCACTCATCAAGCGAGCTAATATCAAATAGCCTCTTCTCACCGGCAAGTTTGAAATCAAAGTTGAGCTCTTTGATTGCCCAATAAGATCTATGCTCTAGCTCAAGAGGTAAGTGACATGCTTTCACATACACCATTGTGTACGGAGACATGCCCATGGGATTCTTATAGGCAGTCCTATAAGCCCACAGTGCATCATCGAGCTTCTTAGACCAATTCTTTGTAGACTTGTTGACAGTCTTTTGCAGAATCAGTGTAATCTCTCTATTACTTAGCTCTACTTGACCACTGGACTGAGGGTGGTAGGGAGACGCAATTCTATGGTTGAGATCGTACTTAGAAAGCGTTTTACGGAAAGCACCATGAATGAAGTGTGAACCACCGTCGGTCATTAGATATCTGGGACTCCAAATCTAGGTAAGATAACTTCTTTTAGCATCTTGATAGAGGTGTTGTGATCAGCACTACTAGTGGGCATATCCTCTACCCACTTAGTGACGTAATCAACAGCAACTAAGATGTGAGTATACCCATTGGATTTTGGAAAAGGTCCCATATAATCAAAGCCCCAAACATCAAATGGTTCAATGACAAGTGAACAGATCATAGGCATTTCCTGACGTTTGCTAATATTACCTATTCTTTGACATTCTTCACAAGACAAGACAAACTTACGGGCATCCTTGAAGAGAGTGGGCCAATAGAAACCTGATTGCAATACCTTGTGTGCAGTTCTATCTCCCGCATGGTGTCCTCCGTAGGCTTCGGAGTGACACTTCTGTAGGATCTGTCCCTGTTCATGTTCAGGTACACAACGTCTAATAACACCATCTACTCCTTCCTTATAAAGGTGAGGATCATCCCAAAAATAATGTCTCAAGTCAAAGAAGAATTTCTTCTTTTGCTGGTACGTGAAACTACGTGGTATGTATTTGGCAACGATATAGTTTGCATAATTAGCATACCACGGTGCACTACGTGAAGCATTGATGAAATTCAATTGCTCATCGGGAAAGCTATCATCAATAGGTTGTGGGTCATCAAGAATGTTCTCCAACCTAGACAAGTTATCTGCTACTGGGTTATCAGCACCCTTTCTGTCGACAACGTGCAAATCAAATTCTTGTAGCAAGAGAACCCATCTGATAAGTTTAGGTTTAGCGTCTTTCTTCTCCATGAGGTACTTAATAGCAGCGTGATCAGTGTGAATAATGACTTTGGAATCAACTATGTAAGACCTGAACTTTTCAAATGCAAACACGACTGATAAAAACTCCTTCTCCGTAGTAGCATAGTTTCTATGGGCACTGTCTAGAGTTTTACTAGCGTAGTGAATAACATTCAACTTCTTGTCAACTCTTTGCCCTAGAACAACACCAACAACATAATCACTAGCGTCACACATGATCTCAAAAGGTAAGTTCCAATCAGGTGGTTGAACAATAGGTGCAGTTATCAAAGCCCTCTTAAGTATTTCGAAGACTTCCTCACAATCATTGTCAAAGACAAAAGGAATATCATTTTGCAAGAGATTGGTAAGAGGCCTAGAAATCTTAGAGAAGTCTTTAATTAATGAACCTTCTATAGAAACCAGCATGACCAAGGAAACTTCTTATACCCTTGATATTTGTGGGATATGGCATTTTCTCGATTGCATCAACCTTAGCCTTATCGACTTCAATACCTCTTTCAGAAATTTTATGTCCTAAGACGATGCCTTCATTAACCATAAAGTGGCACTTCTCCCAATTCAAGACAAGATTGGCGTCGTTACATCTCTGTAAGACTCGATCAAGGTTCCTGAGGCAATCATCATAGGAAGACCCGTAAACGGAGAAGTCATCATGAAAATCTTGACAATCTTTTCACAAAAGTCAGAGAATATAGCCATCATACATCTTTGAAAGGTGGCAGGTGCATTACATAAGCCAAAAGGCATATAATTATAGGCAAACGTACCGAAAGGGCAGGTGAAAGTGGGTTTCTCCGGATCAGATTGTGCAACTGGTATTTGGGAGAAACCAGAATAACCGTCTAGAAAGTAGAACTGTGTGTGTTTAGACAGCCTTTCTGGCATTTGGTCGATAAACGGCAAATGGTAATGATCTTTCCTAGTGGCTTTATTTAATTTCCTAAAATCGATCACCATCCTTTAGCCAGTAATAATCCTCTGTGGGATCAATTCATCCTTATCATTAGGGACAACGGTAATGCCTCCCTTTTTAGGGATGCAATGCACCGGACTCACCCAATCGCTATGAGCAATAGGATAAATGATACCTGCTTCCAGGAGCTTTAGTATTTCTTTTCTTACTACTTATTTCTTCTTAGGATTCAATCTCCTTTGATGATCAGCAACTGGTTTAAAATCAGGATCAGTTTTAGTCTTGTGCTGGCATAGAGTAGGACTAATGCCCTTAAGATCATCAAGAGTATATCCAATAGCAGCACGGTGCTTCCTCAGAGTTTTTAGTAACTTCTTTTCTTCATGCTCTGAGAGGCTAGCACTAATAATGACAGGATATATCTCCTTTTCATCAAGATAGGCATACTTCAGAGTATCAAGCAACTTTTTAAGCTCGAACACTGGATCACCCTTTGGTGGGGGTGGATCCCCAAGCAGTTCAACATGCAGATTATTCTTAAAGATAGGATATTGTTCTAAGACAACTCTATCTATCTCATCCCTTTCATCCATGTGCATATCATTTTCATGATCAAGCAAGTATTTCTCTAAGGGATCAGTAGGGGGCACTGCAATAGAGGCTTAGGCAATAGTTTCATCCCTACTAGGCAACTCCTTTTCATGAGGTTGTCTACCAAACTTAGAGAAATTGAACTCATGTGACACACCTTCAAAGCCAACAGTGTTAGTTTGCTTCTCACAATCAATATGAGCATTGGCAGTATTGAGAAAAGGTCTACCAAATATGATGGACAAAAGCTATCTTGTGCGGTAGCAAGAACGAGGAAATCAACAGGATACTTCGTTTTACCACACAAGACTTTAACATCCCTAACAATTCCCACAAGGCAGATAGTATCTCTATTCACAAGCTGAATAGTGACATCAATGAGCTCTATCTCAACAGGTGCAATCTCATCTTTGATTTCATCATATAAGGATTGAGGTATTGCACTAACACTAGAACCCACATCACATAAACCATGATAACAATGATCTCCTATCTTAAGAGAAACCACAGGCATGCCAACAACAGGCCTATGTTTGTCTCTAGCGTGAGGTTTAGCAATTCTAGCTGCATCTTCACATAAGTGAATATTATGTCCCTCAACTTCTTCAGACAAAAGATCTTTGATAATAGCAATGCTAGGTTCAACTCTAATTTGCTAAGGGGGTGTAGGTGTTCTAATATAGCCTCTACGTATCACAGTTGAAGCTTTAGAATGATCCTTTATCCTACCAGGGAAAGGTGGTTTCTCAATGTAAGCACTGGGAACAACAGGATCATTATAGGCAATGACTTTCTCTTCAACTGGATTGGGTTCAACTACATTGACTTCTAAAGGAGGATGATATTTAAACCACTTCTCTTTGGGGAGATCAATATGAGCAGCAAAGGATTCACACAATGAAGCTACTATCTCAGAGTCAAGTCCATACTTAGCGCTAAAATCACTAAAGGTATTTGTCTCAACAAAGGATTTAACGCAATCAAACGTGAAATTCATACCTGACTCCTTACCTTCTTCAAGCTCCCAATCTTCAGAGTTGCGTTTAATTCTCTCCAATAAATTCCATTTGAAGTCAATATCTCTCTTCGTAAAAGAACCGGTACAAGAAGTGTCAAGCATGGTGCGATCATCATGAGAAAGCCGAGCATAGAAGTTCTGAATGATAATTTCTCTCGACAGCTCATGATTGGGGCATGAATATAGCATTGATTTAAGCCTCCCCCAAGCTTGAGCGATGCTTTCTCTGTCACAAGGCCAAAAATTGTAAATATAATTCCGATCACGATGTACTAAATGCATAGGATAAAACTTTTGATGAAATTCCAATTTCAACCGATTGTAGTCCCATGATCCAGTATCATCACATACCCTATCCCATGTCAACGCCTTATCCTTCAAATATAAATGAAAGACCTTCTTCTTGACCTCATCCTCTGGCACACCTGCAAGCTTAAATAAACCACAAACTTCATCTACATAGATTAGATGCACGTTTGGATGTGATGTTCCATCTCGTGTAAAAGGATTAGCCAGCAGTTTCTCAAGCATACCTGAAGGACATTCAAAGCAAATATTTTCAGTAGGTGCAGCAGGTTCAGGAGAAACTATTTGTGCTTCCGTTCGAGGTGAAGATACCCCGAACAAGCATCTCAAAGGATTAGTATCCATAGTGACAAGTGACAATAAATTTCAGCACACTATATGAATGTTTCCTTACCAAGTTCCACTTACCAAAGGCGCTTCACTCCCGGCAACGGCGCCAGAAAAGAGTCTTGATGACCCACAAGTATAGGGGATCAATCGTAGTCATTTTGATAAGTAAGAGTGTCGAACCCAATGAGGAGCAGAAGGATCTAACAAGTGGTTTTCAGCAAGGAAATATCTCCAAGCACTAAAATTGTCAGTAACAAGTGATTGTGTAGTGAGATGATTCGTAGCAAGCAACAAGTAACAAAAGTAGCAACGGTGTAGCAAAGTGGACCAATCCCTTTTGTAGCAAGGGACAAGCCTGGACAAAGTCTTATAGGAGGAAAAACGCTCCCGAGGACACACGGGAATTTCTGTCATGCTAGTTTCATCATGTTCATATGATTCACGTTCGTTACTTTGATAGTTTGATATGTGGGTGGACCGGCGCTTGGGTACTGCCCTTACTTGGACAAGCATCCCACTTATGATTAACCCCTCTTGCAAGAATCCGCAACTACGAAAGAAGAATTAAGACAAAGTCTAACCATAGCATTAAACTAGTGGATCCAAATCAGCCCCTTACCAAGCAACGCATAAACTAGGGTTTAAGCTTCTATCACTCTAGCAACCCATCATCTACTTACTACTTCACAATGCCTTCCTCTAGGCCCAAATAATGGTGAAGTGTTATGTAGTCGACGTTCACATAATACCACTAGAGGAAAAACAACATACAACATATCAAATTACCGAACGAATACCAAATTCACATGACTACTATTAGCATGACTTATCCCGTGTCCTCAGGAACAAAAGTAACTACTCACAAAGCATAATCATATTCATGACCAGAGAGGTAATGAGTAGCATCAAGGATCTCAACATAAACTCTTCCACCAATTAATCCAACTAGCATCAACTACAAAGAGTAATCAACACTACTAGCAACCTTACAAGTACCAATCGGAGTCGCGAGACGGAGATTGGTTACAAGTGATGAACTAGGGTTTGGAGATGAGATGGTGCTGATGAAGATGTTGATGGTGACGAGTCCCCTCCGATGAGAGGAGTGTTGGTGATGACGATGGCGATGATTTCCCCCTACAGGGGGGGGGGGGGGTGTTCCCCGGCAGGATCGTCCTGCCGGATCTCTAGATTGGTTCTTCTTAAGTTCCGCCTCGTGGCGGAGGCGAAACCACGAAAAAGCTCCTCCCTGATATTTTCCTGGACGAAACCCTTCATATAGCAAAAGAGGGGAGCAAGTGGGCCAGTGGGCTGCCCACAAGCCCTCATGGTGCGGCCAGGGGGGTAGCCGCGCCGTGCAGGCTTGTGGGCACCCCCTGGTGCCCCTCTGAGACTTCTTCGGCCCAGTATTTTTGATAAATCGGGAAAAAATCCTCGTTGATTTTTACGGCGTTTGGAGTTGCGCAGAATAGGTATCTCAACTTTGCTCCAATTTCAGGCCAGAATTCCAGTTGCCGGCATTCTCCCTCTTCATGTAAACCTTGCAAAATAAGAGAGAAAAGGCATAAGAATTGTACCGTGAAGTGAAATAACAGCCAAAGAAGCGATAAATATCAACATGAAAACATGATGCAAAATGGACATATCACTTTGCCACTAGGTGCATTCCTTGATGCACAAATTGCTAGAGTTGCTGCTAGATGTGATGATACTTCTGAAACTGCTGATACTAGTGAAGTACAACCTGCTATTTTGCCTGCTTGAACTAGCTCTCCTATGCCTGAATTGCCTGAGCGTTATGTTATGGAGGGAGAGATAGCTGAGTATTTTCTTGCGTGTAAGGACAGCTATGATGTTGAGAAATTACTGCGCAAGTGGAGAGAAAAATCTATGAACACTATGATGAAATACGACCCGAAGTTTGCTACTTCGCCTATCTTTGTGCCGATAAGGATTATGAATTCTCTGTCGACCCTGAGTTAATCACTCTGGTCGAATCTGATCCTTTTCACGGTTATGAGTCTGAAATGGTTGTAGCCCATCTTACCAAATTGCATGATATAGCCACCCTATTCACTAGTGAGGAAAAGATCTGCCACTATATATCCTCAAGTTGTTTCCTTTCTCGCTAAAGGATGATGCTAAGACCTGGTTCACTTCTCTTGCTCCTGATTGTGTGCGTAGCCCCCAAGATATGGTCTACTACTTCTCTGAAAAATATTTCCCTGCCCATAAGAAGCAAGCTGCCTTGTAGGAAATATACAACTTTGCTCAAGCTGAAGAAGAGAGTCTCCCACAAGCTTGGGGGAGGCTTATCCAGCTGCTGAACGCTTTTCCTGATCACCCTCTTGAGAAGAATGAAATACTTGATATCTTCTATAATGTACTTACCGATGCTTCCAAACACCACCTAGATAGTTGTGCTGGTTTTGTTTTTAGGGAACGAACCATAGAACAAGCTGAGATTCTATTGAATAACATCTTGTGCAATGAGAATGCTTGGACTATTCCCGAACCACCTCCTAAGCCAACTCCGAAGAAAAGAGGTATTCTATTACTCAGTCCTGAAGATATGCAAGAAGCTAAGAAATCTATGCGAGAGAAAGACATTAAATCTGAAGATGTCAAAAATCTACCACCTATCGAAGAGATCCATGGTCTTGATAACGCGATACAGGTAGTAGAAGTAAATTCTCTGCGTAGATGATATTCCTTTTGATAATCCTGCTAGCTTATGCCTGGATGAATTTTATAACTTTGTTGCCAAACAACAGAGTTTCAATGATTATGTTAGCAGACAATTGGAACAGAATGCTCGTATGCTTAGTCATTTGAGTGCTTGTGTGGACAGAAACGTCAATGATCTTAAGCTCTTGAGTAAACATGCCTCTATGGTTACTACTCAAGTAGAACAAGTACTTAAAGCTCAGAATGACTTGCTCAATGAGTTGAATGACAATTCTGTCAGAGTCGTCACTAGAGGCGGTAGAATGACCCAGGAACCTTTGTATCCTGAGGGTCATCCAAAGATAATTGAACAATATTCTCAAGGAGTTAGCACTGATGTACCTAGTCATCCTATAAAGAAGAAAGATGATAGGAACCTGCACGCTAGCAACCCAGATGCTGATACACCTGAGAGTCCAAACGATGTCTCTCTCTCTGATGTTGAAACAGAATCTGGTGATGAACATGAGCCTAATGATAATATCAATAGTGATGTTCATGATGATGCTCAACCTAGCAATGATAAGCATGTGGAGATTGAACCAGTTGATCTTGATAACCCACTGCCTAAGAATAGAAGATACGATAAGAACGACTTTGCTGCTAGGAAGCATGGTAAAGAAAGGGAACCATGGGTTCAGAAACCCATGCCCTTTCCTCCCAAACCATCCAAGAAAAAGGATGATGAGGATTTTGTGCGCTTCGTTGAAATGATCAGACATGTCTTCTTGCAAATGCGTTTGACAGATATGCTCAAAATGTCTCCATATGCTAAGTACATGAAGGATATTGTGACTAATAAAAGGAGGATAACCGAGGTTGAGATTTCCACCATGCTTGCTAACTATACCTTCAAGGGTGGAACTCCTAAGAAACTAGGTGATCCCGGTGTGCCCACTATACCTTGCACCATTAAAGGCAACTACGTTAGAACTGCTTTATGCGACCTTGGAGCCGGTGTTAGTGTTATGCCTCTCTCTCTTTATCGTAGGCTTGAACAGGATAAGTTGACACCCACTGAAATCTCTCTGCAAATGGCCGACAAATCAACTGCTTTCCCAATCGGCATTTGCGAGGATGTGCCTGTTGTGGTTGCTAACGTCACTATCTTAACAGACTTTGTTATTCTGGATATTCCCGAGGACGATGCCATGGCGGTCATCCTCGGAAGACCCTTTTTAAACACTGCAAGGGCTGTTATAGATTGCAAGAAAGGCAATGTCACTTTCCATGTCAACGGTAATGAGCATACATTGCACTTTTCGAAGAAACAATAGCGAGTACATTGCATCAATGCTATCGAAATAACTTCATCGATTCTTATTGGGAGCTTTGAATGCCCTATACCTCCTATCAAGATGAAGTATGATTTGCTTGTTGGGGAGATACACATCCCGATTGAGGTAACCTAGTGACTATTAGGAAATTCTCCGTCTTCTTTTGCGATTCGAAAAGGTTTGTCGAGGAGACTTGATCAACCTCATTGATGGATTTCTTTTGATGACCATGAGATGGATGAATCGAGGAGTCACGAACCTCCGTTCCAAGCTTTCACCTTAGGTTGCTTAGAAGAAAAATGATAGGTTTAGTTTAGTTTTCCCTATTTTCTGTTTTAGCGTCCAGTAGAAAAGTACCCCGAAAATAAAAGTTCTCCGAACGTCCTGAAAATCAAGTATGATTTTTTCTGGATTTTTTGAAAAATACTAAGACGAAGAGCTAGTCTGGGGGCTGCACCAGTGGGCCACAAGCCCTGGAGGCGCGGGCACCCCCCTTGGCCGCGCCTACCAGGCTTGTGGGGCCCACGTGCACCCCCTCCACTCATTCTAGCTCCCATCTGCTTCTCCTACCTCCAGAAAAATCATTTCGCAGCTCAAACCCATGTTCTTGCTCTTCTTGCTGGGATTTTCGATCTCTTTGCTCAAAGCACCATTCTCCGAACTGTTTTGGGGAAATTACTCCTTGGTAAGTGACTCCTCCATTGGTCCAATTAGTTTTTGCTCTAGTGCCTTATACATCGCGTATTTTTTATGCCTTGGTGACCATGTTCTTGAGCTTTGCATCCTAATTTTAGATGGTCCCAAGTAGTTTTGATGCGTAATATGTCCTCTAGGCGCTTGTTGGAGTAGTTGCTACGAGTTTAGTTGAGCCTTGTTTAGTTTTCCTTAGAGTCACTGAAAATTTCAGAAAAGGAAGAAGTTCAGGAGAAACTATCATGGTGGTTCCTCAAGCAATAGAGGTCCCCGTCTTGCGATTCGGGAGCCCGATCCTTACCAACCAAGGGACGCACAGGTACAACCATGTGAATGGTATTCTGATGAATTCATGATTGAGGGAGGTTTCAAAGACGAGTTTGATACACTTGTTCACAATGTCAGACTCGAAGAATTCATCTCCGATAAATGTGAACAGTATGTTGCTCTCACTGCCTCTTTTGTTCGTAGATTCAAATTTTCAGTTGGTCGTGATACATTTGTACTGTTTGATCTCTATGACAAATCCTATACCATGGATTTAGAGGATTTCAATAGAATTTGCAAGATACCTATTTGGGGTAGTCTCAATGATCCTCCTAAGTCTTCGGTTAGAGATTTTTTCTTTGGTATAACTGTTGGAGAAACTAGAGATATTACGCAGGCTACCATGGGGAGTATTCATTTTCCTACCTTGCATTATTTTGCCCTCTTCATAGGCAGATGCATTAATGGCAAGATTGAGCATTGCCACCTCTGAGCACCCGACCTTAGTATCCTTAAGAGCGCAGTAACAGGTGATAGAAGTTTCAACATGGGAGCTATAATAGCAAGGAGGCTGAATAACAATGCTAATGAAGGGGATTTCTTTGGTGGGATCTATGCCACTCGCATAACAAATTTTCTTGGAGTGCATCTTTCCTTGATCGCACCGCTTTGACACGCTATCAGTTCCTTGAGAGGGATGATGAATCCCTCCTATACCGTTTGATATTTAACCGGCAGCGTGTTTTCCATATTACCCTTCCTTCTCCTGCCTTCTTTGACTTTCAGGTAAAACGGAGATATTACATAACCAGAGGAGATGCACAGGAGTATGAGAGGGAGGCAAAGGCTGCTCGTCTCTGTGAGGCAGCTATTCAGGCAGTGGCTGCAGCGCTCCCGTATAACCCCCATTATGATTTTGGGTGTCGCTAGGACCATCCTTGGGAGTAGACCAACTTAGGCCAAAAGCCTAAGCTTGGGGGAGTACCTGTTTCTCACCGACTTTACATTCTTGCTTATGATTTTACTTTGTTCGTCGGTGTTCACACTTTGCCACTGTATCATCCATGCTAGTTTATTTTCTTTTTCTCGTTTTCTTTTTTGTGTGTCTGTCTAGTTTGAGAAAACCCAAAAAGATTTTCTTTTCTTCTTTTGCTTGTTGGGAGCTTTCCCGTGTAAGTAGTTTTCTTTTTCTTTCGGTCAAGGTAGAAGATAATGGTTACAATGTTTAGTGGCTCTCGCATGCATACCTGTTTAGCTGTAAAAGAGCCATATTACTTTGTCTTCTCCTTTGTGATTGCCTGCAGATTCCAGCTTTAGTCCAATGCACGAGCACACTTATTATTGTTCACATCATTCGGTCGTGCAAGTGAAAGGCAATAATGATGATATATGATGAAGTGACTGAGCCTGGAAAAGCTGGTATGAACTCGATCTATTTTGTTTTTGTAAATATGACTAGCTCATTGTTCCTAGTTCAGCTTTGTTGTGAGCTAAACATGTTTGCAATGACAACTTAGAGATCATAGTTGCTGATGCCATGCTTACTTAGCTAGGAGCTTATAATGGTTTGCCTTGGATGCCAACATGAATTTTGAGATGACTGTTATGTAGTATGATAGGTTGGTATCCTCCTTTGAATGATTCAAGTGGCTTGACTTGGCGCATGTTTACGCATGTAGTTGAAACAAAATCAACATAGCCTCTATGATATTCATGTTCATGGTGATTTATGTCCTACTCATGCTTGCACTCAATGTTAGTTAATTGCAATGCATTTTGATGACTGTTGTCACTCTCTAGTTGGTCGCTTCCCAGTCTTTTGCTAGCCTTCACTTGTACTAAGCGGGAATACTGCTTGTGCATCCACTTCCATAAACCCAAAGTTGTTCCATATGAGTCCACCATACCTACCTATGTGCGGTATCTACCTGCCGTTCCAAGTAAATTTGCATGTGCCACTCTCTAAACCTTCAAGAAATAATCTGTTTTGCATGCCCGAACCGCTCATGTGGTGACAGGGGGCTATCAGTATCTTCCATGCTAGGTGTGTTATCCTCGATATGTGTTTATTCACTATCATTCACGAGAAAGGGGCCGGTAATTGGAACTCCCACTTCCATGCTCAAATCGAAAAGATAATTGCAAACAAAAACCCCCCAGGATTGATGTTGGTATGGACAGCACCAGAGTATTCGACTAGTCGTGGAGTGTGATTGATTGGTGGTGGGGGAGTCAAAACTTTACTTTTCTGTTTGGGAACCACCTATAGCATGTGTAGCGTGGAAGATGGTGAGAACTCTTAGTCATTGCGTTGATAATGAAAGCATGCCACCCAAAATTATTATCTCTGTTTTCAAAGCTTGAGCTCTGGCACCTCTGCAAATCAATGCTTCCCTCTGCGAAGGGCCTGTCTATTTATGTTCCTGTTGAGTCATCCTCTTCTCATAAAAGCACCAATTAGAGAGCACCTCTGTCATTTTTATGCTTTGCTTTTAACTGTGTTGAGTATGACTGTGACTGGATCTTCCTTGCCATGAATTACAATGTTTAGTCAGCCCTTGGTCTTTGAAGGTGCTCTGCATTTATGTTTTGCGGTCTCAGAAAGAGCTAGCGAGATACCATCTGTTCGTACTACTTCATGATTGTTTTGATTGAAGTGTTGACGTTTGAGACTTATTATTATTTGCTCACTAGTTGATTATGCCATTGATATGAGTTTACCGTGAGACCTACATGTCATTTGCTTATGTGGTTAGCTTGTGATCTTGCTGAAATTCTGATTATGAGATAGACATAGTTGCAACAACAAGATCAAACATAGTTCGTCAAAGTTTTTCTTTTGTCTCTTTCAGTTTGTCAACTGAATTGCTTGAGGACAAGGAAGGCTTTAAGCTTGGGGGAGTTGATATGTCTCTGTCGTATCTACTTTTCCGAACTCTTTTGCCCTTGTTTTGGACTCTAATTTGCATGATTTGAATGGAACTAACCTGGACTAACATTTTTTTCAGCAGAATTGCCATGGTGTTGTTTTTGCAAAGAAATAAAAGTTCTCGGAATGACCTGAAAATTTACGGAGATTTTTTCTGAAATTTATGTAAAATACCGGCGCAAGAATCAGCGGAGGAAGTGGAGCCATGAGCCCACAAGCCCACCAGGCGCAGGCCCCCCTGGCCGCGCCTGGCAGGCTTGTGGGGCCCAAAAAGCTCCACCGCCTCTCAATCTAGCTCTATATAGTCTGTTTCGTCCGGAAAAAATCAAGGAAAAGAGTTCATCGCGTTTTACGGTACGGAGGCGCCGCCACCTCCTGTTCTTCATCTCGAGGGCGGATCTGGAGTCCGTTTTGGGCCCGGAGAGGGGAAATCGTCGCCATCGCCATCATCAACCTTCCTTCATCGCTAATTCCATGATGCTCTTCACCGTTCATGAGTAATCTCATCGTAGGCTTGCTGGACGGTGATGGGTTGGATGAGATCTATCATGTAATCGAGTTAGTTTTGACGGGGATTGATCCCTAGTACCCACTATGTTCTGAGATTAATATTGCTACTACTTTGCCATGCTTAATGCTTGTCACTAGGGCCCGAGTACCATGATTTCAGATCTGAACCTATTATGTTGTCACCAATATATGTGTGTTTTAGATCCTATCTTGCAAGTTGTAGTCACCTACTATGTGTTATGACCCGGCAACCCCAGAGTGCAGTAGCCGGAACCACTCCCGGAGATGACCAGAGTATGAGGAGTTCATGTATTCACCAAGTGTAATGCGTTGGTCCGGTTCTTTATTAATAGGAGAACCTTAATATCCCGTAGTTTCCATTAGGACCCCGCTGCCACGGGAGGGATGGACAATAGATGTCATGCAAGTTCTTTTCCCTAAGCACGTATGTCTACATACGGAATACATGCCTACATTAGATTGACGAATGGGAGCTAGTTACATATCTCTCCGTGTTATAACTGTTACATGATGAATCACATCTGGCATAATCATCCATCACCGATCCAATGCCTACGAGTTGTTTCCTACTGGCCCTTGCTACGTTACTTTGCTGCTACCCGTTACTATTGCTACTGCTGCTATCACCCTACCTTGCTACTGATACTTTGCTGCAGATACTAAATCTTTCAGGTGTGGTTGTATTGACAACTCAGGTGCTAATACTTGACAATATTCTTTCGCTTCCCCTTGAGTCAACTCAATAAATTTGGGTTGAATATTGTACCCTCGAAAACTGTTGCGATCCCCTATACTTGTGGGTTATCACCCCACTTCGTCGCCGTTGCCTCACTTCACCGCCGGCGAGCCCCCTCCCCATGCGCCCCCTGCCCAGCACCGGCGACCCCCTCCTCGTGCGCCGACCCCCTCCCACCTGCTCCCTCCCGGCCGCCGCCCCCAG
This sequence comes from Hordeum vulgare subsp. vulgare, assembly GCF_904849725.1. Lineage (NCBI taxonomy): Eukaryota > Viridiplantae > Streptophyta > Magnoliopsida > Poales > Poaceae > Hordeum > Hordeum vulgare. The sequence continues at coordinate 409,223,868 of NC_058519.1, read as the reverse complement.
CTCCACCGGCTGCCGCACCTCCCCCGCGTCAGCGACCCCTTCCCCGTGCGCCCCCCTGCCGAGCGTCGGCGAGCTCCTCCCCAGCAACCCGGCACCCTCCTTCACACCCTGCCGCCCGACACCCCGCGCCCTCGGGTGAGCTTTTTTCTGTTTTTCTTCTTCTTCTTTTTTTGTTAGGTTTAGTGCTAGACTAGATCAGATTAGATTAGATTAGTGATATGTTTTAGTTAATTAGTCATAATTAAAAGAAGTAGAAAAAGAGGAAAAAAGAGGAAGAACAAAAGTAGAATAAGTAGAAGGAGGAAGAAGAAGAAAAAGAAGAAGAAGAAGAAGAAGAGGAGGAGAACGAAGAAGAAGAAGAAGAAGAAAAGAGAAGAGTAGAATAAGAGGAAAAGAGGAGAGGAGGAGGAGGAGGAGAAAGAAGATGAAAAAGGAAAAGAAGGAATAATAAGAAGAAGAAGAAGAAAAAGAGAAGGAAAGAAGAAGAAGAAGAAGAAAACAAAAAATTCCGAGTTCTTCTAGTTAGCTTATTTTCCTTTCTCCGACGTGGTCATGTTATATCTTTTCATTGAAGTGGTTCGATTGTGCTCAAATGGCCTTTTGTTGTTTGCAGGGAACGATTCCGAGTGGCCTATGTTTTGCCGGAATGTTGATTCATTTCCGTTCCGACAAATTTTAGGCGCTCTATTTGTCCAGTTTGTAGCAAAGGTCATGCCGAAATTTTCCGTGAATTTCGGCATGACTTGTGCTACAAACTAGGAAATATCGAGAGCCCGGGATTTGCCGCAACGGGAATGAATCAACATTCCTGCAAAACATTGGCCTTTTTTATGTCATTATTCATTTTATTAGGTCTAGAATTAATTGACTAGATTTAATCGTAGGAGACGTGGCAAGCAACAATGAAGGACAGGGTTCTGGTGATTGCAACGTCTATGCGGCGGCAGACGCCTAATTGAACCTTCTCAATGAGAAACGGTTGTTGCAGGGTCCACCTGTCACATCCGAGACTGACACCAACGCTAAGACCTCCGCTGAGACTGACATCGGCACCGAGACTGACACCGGCGCCGAGACCGGCGCTGAGACTCACACCGGCACCGAGACATGTCATGTAACTTGTATAGCTATATCATGATTATGACGTGACGACATGATTTGTGTTGGATGATATGATGAGACTATTATGTGTATGATATGATGAGCATATTGCATGTTTATGATATGATTAGAATATTGTATGCAACCTGTACAGAAACATCGCAAATACGTAGAAGAAAAATATGAGAAAATATAGTACGCGCTCTTTAGCGCTGGACAGGAAAATGCTACTACTAAAGTAATAGTAGCACGTGTCAAAACCCGTTACTGGTACACTAAGCAGTAGCGCGGGTACATAAAGTGCTACTGCTAAGTAGGGATAGCCCTTGTTGTTGTGGATTCAACAAGATTGAGATTGCTCGATTCGGAGTTCATATGGGAAAGTTAGAGCTGTTTAAGTATCCAGCGGTAGTACCGCTCCTCGTGCTAGCGGTACTACCACTCCTATAGCGGTACTACCGCTCCTGGAGCGGTAGTACCGTCCCCGGAGCAGTAGTAATTTTTTTACTACCGCTCCTAGGCGGTAGTACCGCTCCCTCGGACGTTCTGGGAGCAGTAGTACCGCTCCGAGCAGCGCTAGTACCGCTCTAGTCGGGCTATGAGTGGGGGTAACGGTTGGGTTCTTTCCCCCACTATATAAAGGGGATCTTCTTCCCCATTGGACCTAATCTATCCGTTGAGCTCGTGTTCTTCCCCCATTGTTGAGATTCTTAGAGCTTTCTAACTCTCAATCCCTCCAATAATTCTTGCTAGTTCTTGAGGGAAAAGAGAGAGGAGATCTAGATCCACATCTCCACCAATCACTTTCTCCTCTATGTGAGGGGAACCCCTTGGATCTTGATCTTGGAGATCTTTGTGAGATCGTTGTTCTTCCTCTCATATTTCTCCATAGCTTTTGTTTTTGTGGAGCGATTTGACTGTGAGGGACTTTACCACTTCGTGTGATCTTGCCATTGCATTAGTTGCATCAGTTTGAGTTCTCCACGGTGATACGCGGAAGTGATAAGTTGAGAAGCTTATTACCCTTGGGTACTTGGTACGCCTAGAATCTTGGTGGTGCCTCGGAGCTCAATCATTGTGGTGTAAAGCTCCGGGCAAGCATCGGGGTCTCCAATTTAGTTGTGGAGATTGCCCCGAGCATTTGTGGTCACCTCAAAGCCATATGCCATTGTGGTGAAGCTTCGTGGTGTTATTGGGAGCCTACAATTAAGTTGTGGAGACTGTCCCAACCTTGTTTTTACGGGTTCCGTGACCGCCCGCAAAGGTCCCTTAGTGGAATCACGTTATCTTGCATTGTGCGAGGGCGTGAGGAAATTACGGTGGCCTTAATGGCATCTTGGGGAGCATTGTGCCTCCACACCGCTCCAAACAGATATTAGCATCCGAGAGGGTGTGAACTTCGGGATACATCATCGTCTCCGCGTACCTCGGTTATCTCTTACACGAACCCTTTACTTATGCACTTTACTTTGTGATAGACATATTGTTTCATGTCATATATCTTGATATCACTTAGTTGTTTATCTTGCTTAGCATAAGTTGTTGGTGCACATAGGTGAGCCTAGTTGTTTTAGGTTTTGTGCTTGAAAAAATAAATGTTAGTTTTATTCCGCATTTGTTCAAGCCTAAACAGTAATTATTTTAAAGCGCCTATTTAGCACCCCCCCCCTCTAGGCGACATCCACGTCCTTTCATCGGTAGTGTACCAGGATTGCCGGGAGGGTACCGGGGGCCATCGGGAGGGGTGCCTCGACCTAAAGGACATCATGGGCTATGGGAGGAGTCAAACCAGCCCCTAGTGGGCCGGCGAAACCACCCACTAAGGCCCATGCGGCCACGGGCGGGAAAGCCCAAAGGTGGAAAAGGTGGAAAGGGTTTCCAAGTGGAGAAGAGGAATCCTACTCCTAGTAGGATTGGAGTAGGACTCTTCCACCTCCAATTTCGGCCAAACCTTGATGGTTTGAGCCTATCTCCTCCCCTCCCTCCCTCCTATATATACTAGAGGAATTATAGGCATCCCTAGCCCTAATTAGCCACGTGCTGCTCTCTCTCTCTAGATCGTTTTCTCCGCTAGGTTAGTTCGACGACGCTTGGCGAAGCCCTGTTGGATTGTCCACCACCACCACTACCACGCTATCGTGTTGGAGAACTCACCTACCTATCCTCCCCTCTTGCATGATCAAGAAGGCGGTGATCGTCATCGAGCTATACGTGTGCTGAACGCGGAGGTGTCGTCCGTTCGGCACTAGATCGGGATGGATCGTGATGAGATCGTGGGACGGATCGTGATGAGATCGTGGGACGGGCTGCAATTTGAATCGTGAAGATCTTCAACTACATCAACTGCGTTATATATGCTTCCGCTTAGCGATCTACAAGGGTGTGTAGATTCACTCTCCCCTCTCGTAGATGATCATCACCATGGATAGGTATTGCGTGTGCGTAGGAAATTTTTTGTTTCCCAGCAACATTCCCCAACAGTGGCATCATGAGCTAGCTTCATGCGTAGATGATATCTTGAACAGAACACAAAAGAGTTTCCGGTGTTGATGTTCAATTTGATGCCCTCCTTAGTATTTTCTTGATTTGGCAGTATTTTTGGATTGAAGCGGCCCGGACCAACATTACTCGTATACTTACGAGAGACCGGTTTCATCGACTAACATGCAACTTGTTGCATAAAGATGACTAGCGGGTGTCTGTTTCTTAAAGTTTAGTTGAATCAGATTTTACCGAGGTGGTCCTTGGAGAAGGTTAAATAGCAACTTGCATATCACCATTGTGGTTTTGCGTAAATAAGATGCGATCATACTAGATACCCATAGAAGCCACGTAAAACATGCAACACCAAATTAGGGGACGTCTAACTTGTTTTTGCAGGGTATGCATGTGATGTGATATGGCCAAAGACATGATATGATATATTGGATGTGTGAGATGATCATGTTGTAATAGTTAAATATCGACTTGCACGTCGATGCTACAGCAAGCGGCACGAGCCATGGGGTTGTCTTTAATTATTTTGTGCTTGGAAATGCTTTGCTTTATCGCTAGTAGTAGCTTTAGTAGTAACAACATAGTTAGCGCGACAACCTCGATGGCAGCACAATGATGGAGATCATGGTGTGGCTCCGGTGACGATGGAGATCACGTCGGTGCTTTGGTGATGGAGATCAAGAAGCACAAGTTCATGGCCATATCATGTCACTTATGATTTGCATGTGACCTTGTTTTTCTTAGGATGACGGTAGCATTATAAGGTGATCCCTCATTAAAATTTCAAGATAAAATTGTGTTCTCCCCGATGTGCACCGTTGTGACAGTTCGTTGTTTCGAGACACCACGTGATGATCAGGGGTGATAGACTCTACGTTCACATACAATGGGTGCAAAACAGTTGCACACGTGGAACACTCAGGTTAAACTTGACAAGCCTAGCATGTACAGACATGGCCTCGGAACACAAGAGACCGAAAGGTCGAGCATGAGTCATATAGTGGGTATGATCAACATGGAGATGTTCACCATTGAAGCTAAACTCAACTCACGTGATGATCGGACTTGAGTTAGTGAGTTTGGATCATGCGACACTCGAATGACTAGAGGGATGCAATTTGAGTGGGAGTTCTTAAGTGATATGATTAATTGAACTCGTTATCATGAACATAGTCAAAAGGTCTTTGCAAATTATGTTGTAGCTTGCGCTGTACCTCTATTGTTTTTGATATGTTCCTAGAGAAAATTTAGTTGAAACATGATAGTAGAAATTATGCGGACTAGGTCCATAAACTGAGGATTGTCCTCATTGTTGCGCAGAAGGCATATGTCCTTAATGCACTGCTTGGTGTGCTAAACCCCGAGCGTCGTTTGCGGATGTTGCGAACATCTGACATACACGTTTTTAATGACTACGTGATAGTTCATTGCATAATACTTAGCGGCTTAGAATTGAGGCACCGAAGATGTTTTGAACGTCATGGAACATATGATATGTTCCAAGAGCTGAAATTAGGATTTCAGGCTCGTGCCCACGTTAATAGGTATGAGGCCTCCCACAAGATTCTTGGCATGCGAAGTAAGGGAGAAAAGCTCAATCGTTGAGTATGTGCTCAGATTGTTTGAGTACTACAATCGCTTGAATCAAGTGGGAGTTAATCCTCCAGATAAGATAGTGATTGTCATACTTCTCCAAAGTCACTGCCACTAAGCTACTGAGCTTCGTGATGAACTATAACATGTCAGGGATAGAGATGATGATCCCTGAGTTATTCATGATGTTTGACACCGCGAAAGTAGAAATCAAGTAGGATCATCAAGTGTTGATGGTTAGTAAAACTACTAGTTTCGAGAAAGGCAAGGGCAAGAAAAGGGATACATCATGAAATGGCAAACCAGTTGCTACTCTAAAAGAAGAAACCCAAGGTTGAACCCAAACCCGAGATTAAGTGCTTCTAATATGAGGGGAACGGTCACTCAACCACCACTGCCCTAGATACTTGGTAGATGAGAAGGCTTGCAAAGTCGACAAAAGTATATTGGATATACATGATATTGATGTGTACCTTAATAGTACTCCTAGTAGCATCGGGGTATTAGATACCGGTTCAGTTGCTAAGTGTTAGTAACTCAAAATTATAGCTACAGAATAAACGGATACTAGCTAAAGGCGAGGTGACGATGTGTGTTGGAAGTGTTTCCAAATTTGATGTGATCACCATCGCACGCTCCCTCTACTTTTGATATTAGTGTTGATATTAAATGTTGTTTGGTGTTTGCGTTGAGCATGAACATGATTGGATTGCGTTTATTGCAATATGGTTATTCATTTAAAGAGAATAATGGTTATTCCATTTACTTGAATAATACCTCAATGGTCATGCACCTAATATGAATGGTTTATTGAATCTTGATCATAGTATTACACATGTTCATAATATTTGATGCCAAAAGATACAAAGTAGTAATGATAGTACCACTTACTTGTGGAACTGCCACTTGAGTCATATTGGTATAAAACGCATAAAGAAGCTTCATGCTGATGGATCTATGGACTCACTTGTTTTTGAAACGTTTGAGACATGTGAACCATGTCTATTGGCGTAAACGCATGAAGAAACTCCATGCAGATGGATCGTTTCGACTCACTTGATTTCGAATCACTTGATACAAGCAAATCATGCCACATGGGTAAGATGACTGAAGATCTCACTTTCCAATGAGATGGAGCAAAAAGGTAACTTGTTGGAAGTAATACATTTTGATGTGTGTAGTCCATTGAGTGCTGAGGCATGAAGTGGATATCGTTATGTTCTTACTCCATAGATGATTTGAGTAGATACTGGTATATTTCCTTGATGAAATACAAGTCTGAATTATTGACAGGTTCAAGTAATTTCAGAGTGAAGTTGAAGATCATCGTGACAAGAGGATAAAATGTCTATGATATGATCGTAGAGATGAATATCTGAGTTGCGAGTTTGGTGCACAATTAAGACAATGTGGAAATTGTTTCACAACGAATGCCACCTCGAACACCATGGTGTGATTGTGTGTCCGAAAGTCATAGTCGCTTCCTATTGGATATGGTGCATACTATGATGTCTCTAATCGAATTACCACTATAGTTTTTGGGTTAGGCATTAGAGACAACCGCATTCACTTTAAGTAGGGCACCACATAGTTCCGTTGAGATGACATTGTATGAAGTGTGTTTTGGAGAAACCTAAGTTGTCATTTCTTAAAAGTTTGGCGTTGCGACGCTTATGTGAAAAAGTTTCAGCCTGATAAGTTTGAACCCAAAGCGGATAAATGTGTATTCATAGCATACCCAAAATAGTTGGGAATACCTCCTATCTCAGATCCGAAAGCAAAGTGTTTGTTTCCAGAAACGGGTCCTTTCTCGAGAAAAAGTTTCTCTCGAAAGAATTGAGTGGGAAGATGGTGGAAACTTGATGAGGTTATTGAACCGTCACTTCAACAAGTGTGTAGCAGGGCGCAGGAAGTTGTTCCTATGGCACCTACACCAATTGAAGTGGAAGCTGATGATAGTGGTTATGAAGCTACGGATCCAATTACTACAAACCTCGTATGTCGACAAGGTCATGTACTGCTCCAGACTGGTACGGTAACCATGTCTTGGAGGTCATGTTGTTGGACAACAATGAACCTACGAGCTATGGAGAACCGATGGTGGGCCCTGATTCTGATAAATGGGTGGAGGCCATGAAATCCGAGCGAGGATCCATGTATGAAAACAAAGTGTGGACTTCGGAAGAACTACTTGATGGTCGTAAGACTATTACGTACATGAAAGTGCGTTATATCGACTAGAGGGGGGTGAATATGAGATTTTTAGAATTTCATCACTGAGGAAATTCCTTTTGAGGAAATTCCTCACTGATGACTAACTTACAGTGGAAACAGTTAAGGATCAGTTGTGCAATCGTTCACAATGGCAGTATTACAGCGTGAAGATTATGAAAACAGATTGCACAGCAAGCAGGCACGCAGAATACAGATGATGATTTACTCAAGTGAAGAATTTGGGGTTGAGGAAATTCAGAGAAAGTCTTCAGCAAATTCTTCAAACAGTCACAGTGAAAGTCATCAACACATAATACAGAGAATGTAAAGAGTTGAGGAATTAGAACCCGATTCTTGGTGAAGACTGTTGTTGATGACCCAGTTCCAACTGCTGTGACAGTTGTACATCTGGTTTGGAGCGGCTTGGTATTTAAACCAAAGGACACCCAGTCCCGGGACACACAGTCCCTACCGTATTCTCCTTGAGCTAAGGACACACAGTCCTCGCCCAACACTCGTGGTAAGTCTTCAGGGCAGACTTCCAAACCCTCACAAACTCGGTCACCCGGCGATCCACAATTGACTGCTGGATTGCTCTAGACCATGACGCCTAACCGTCTGGAGGATGCACAGTCCTCAAAGGTAAAAGGCTTCAGTCCCACACAGGAACAACTTCTTCAGTGATGCTCAATCACTAGATTTGGCTTGTGGTTTCGGTGGGTGGTGTATTTCCTCACTGATGATTTACTCTCGAAAGCTCTGAGGAATTGGGTTGCTCTTATGACAAGTGTCAGTTTCTAGCGGAGCAGCCAACCAGCTAGTGGTTGTGGGGGCGGCTATTTATAGCCTGGGAGCATCCCGACATGATTTGACATTAATTCCCTTAAATAATATGACCGTTGGAGTGGATAAGATCAGTGACTTGGCGTGGCTTATCGAAACGGTCGGGACTCTCAACTGTGAGAGTCCTCATGTCACTCATATTCCTCACTTGAGGCTTTTGGTAGGATTTGGCTTGGGTTGAGCATCATGAGGAAATCCATTCCATACTGTTACTTTGACCCCCTTTAACAGTACGGTGTTCCTATTCATCAAATGCGAAGAAAGTAAAACAGAAAACGTAAATCTTCACGCTTCAATTTCTTCGGAACGATTTTCTTCAGGAACCACCGATCTTCTCAATATCAATATCTTCATGAGGAATATCAATTTCATCGCAAATTCTTCGCGATTCATTTCTTCAGCTTCAGACCAATTTCTTCAACTGAAGACATATATTTTTAGGGGTCGATATTCTTCAAATATCTCAAACTCCTCAATGACTTATAGATCCTGTGTACACTTCAAAACACATTAGATACTTAACCTATAAGTCTTCAAACCACCAAAATCACTAAGGGGCACTAGATGCACTTACAATCTCCCCCTTTTTGGTGGTTGATGACAATTAGGTTAAGTCTTCAACAGGGATCAAAAATATGAAGTGTAAATACTCATTTGAGGAATTTGAAAACAAGATTCTCAGAGACTCCCCCTGAAGATGTGCATACCTTGAGGATTTTGCTTTTATAGCATATGCACATTGATGATTTATATCATGGAGATCTCCCCCTGAATGTTGTAAATCATGCATACATATAACATATTATATGAAGAAAATGAAGATGCATGATGACAAATGGTATCTGACGAATTTCAGCATGCGTGCATTAAAACATGAGGAATACGCATCCGAAGAAAAACGTTAAAAAGCGTCAGAGTACCATCGGGCTTAAGTTACAACTCATTACATAAAAACTTCAGAAGAGCCAAGAGTTTGTAACTTAAATATAGTTCATAAGCCCCAAAAATAATTCCTGTTTGAAGACTAACTCTCAAGTTTCTCCCCCTTTGTCATCAATGGACAAAAAGGGACAAACTGAGGACTAACGCCCGTGAAGACTTCATTGCTTGGCAGTTGATGAAGATCCTTGGCGCTTCTTTGGTGTAGTCTTCTTCCTTGGGCCTGTCGCGGTGTCAAGTTGTTCCTCATCAGATTCGGCGGTGCGAAAGGACGAGAAGGAACTGTCTTCAAGATCTGGCACAGGAATGGGCCTGAACTTCTTCTTGGGAGGCCACGACCAGTCAAAGTCCTGCTCAAAGTTCAATTCTTCAAGCTCAGTCTGGGTCTTCAGATGTGCAAGGGTAGCCTAGGTGCGATCAAAATCCTCATGCAGATAGTGATGATTAAGCTTCACACTGTTCTGTGTCTCAGTGAGGGTTTTCACAATGGCACCAAACTGGCGTTTGACCCATTTGTGATTGTGATCCACCTTCTGATCAAGACTGAGAAGAAGTTCTCTGGTGGTTAGCACACGAGGAGGAACAGGGCTTGGCGGACGTGACTCAGTGTTGTCCCATGAGGAATATGTATCTGGTTCTTTGAACTGGCCATCAAGGGGCCTGCTTCCTTCATCAATCACAGACTTGCCTTTTCCTTCAATGGGCTCGAAAGTCTTCTTGTTGACCCGGATAGGAGGCATATAACCAACATGGTTCTGGAAATCTGCGTGAAAGTTGATGCCTGTCCTTGTCCTGAGGAATCTCATGATCCATGGTGCATAGATTTTGTGATCATAGGGGCACATTGCATTGTCAGCCAAAGTCCTCAAGAAGAAATCATGGATATTCATGGGGATACCGTGAATGATGTTGAAGAGGATGTTCTTCATGAGGCCGACGACATCTTCGTCATCATCATGGCCTTTGATTGGCGCTAGCACACTGCAGAGAATGCGGTAGACAGACCGTGGTGTGTACTTTAGCTCATGGACGAGGAATGTGGTTCTTGAGGGTTTTCCTGCAGCCAAAGGCTTCATGAGCACTTCCATCATTCCATTTGGCAGCTCACGCTCACCATAAAGCTTCACTTCCCCTTCTGAAGGAATTGGTACGGGCAGTTCTTTGAGGAGTTCAGACGCTGGAGCCTTGTAGTGAGTATTTTGAGTCATCCAGTTGAACACCCAAGTGTTGATGTCATCAGCATTGCCCGAGATGTGCAGAGTTGAATAGAACTGAAGAATTAGCTCACTATTCCAATCTGATATGTCGGAGCACATAGAGAGCAAACCTGCATCATGTAGTACACTGAGGACTGGTTCCATGCAGGGAATTTCTTCAAGGTCAGCATGAGGAATGTGCCTGTGCTGGAAGATCTTGTTGCAGCCACAGAGCACAGAAGCATAGTAGTTCATCTGCGTCCTTGTCCAAAACTTCAGATGCCTCATTTGAGGCTTGTCATAAGGATTCTCTCCGATGAAATACATACGTTCCTCAAAGAAATTCTCTTTCTGAAACTTGGGCCTCTTCGAGAATGGCAGGCGCTGAACTGGATTTAGATTGTGCTGAGGAATGGGAGGGGAAACAACCATGGCAGATTCTGGGTTGAGGACAATGAATTCATTGTCAGGTGCGGGAACATTTTCTTCAGCAGTTTCCTCAGGATGAGGAATTTCTTGTTCTAGCTGAGCATCAGGCTGAGGAATTTCTTCATCCTTCTCAGCTTGAGGAGTTTGATCAGCTTGTTCAGTGGGAGGAGCCTGCTCAGACTGGACATTTTCTTCAGCTTGATTTTCATCAGCTGACTTTGTGGCAGAAGCAGATTCATCAGCTGCTGCAGCTGAGGCTTCAGTAGTCTCTTTCTGAGGAATATGAGGTTGAGGACTATCATCAATCTGTATTTCCTCATCAGTATGCTCCTCAGAGGCAGCATCCTTCATTTCCTCATCTGCCCTCGTAGTGTGGTCACCAACGACGACCATTTCAAATGAGGGTGCAACATTAAGAGGCACCGGGTCCAGTGGGGCAGATTCTTCAATTTCCTTGAGGCGTTTTGCCTCAATTGTTTCTTCTGCTGAGGAAGCTTTTCTCTTCTTCGCTTCCTTCTCAGCAGCCCTTGTCTTTTTCGCGTCTGATGCAGACGGGATTAACTTCTTCACCTTTGATGTTTTTGGGGAAGGTGTATTCTTAACAGATTCTTCAGCTGGCAGTGAGGAACCAGCTGGAACATAGTCATCAGCCTACTTTGGTGAAGCAGCTGGATCGGTAGCAGTTTCATCAGGAGCAGTCTTAGTGATGATTTCTTCAATGGCCGGCTCATCAGCACGGCGCTCTTGGTATTGTTCCTCAGCTTGAGGAATTTCCTCCTCAACACGAGATGCATCTTTTGGCTGTTCAACCAGGGGCTGAGGAGTTGGTGCTGGTGGGGGGTGACGTCTGTTGTAGTCATCAACAGCACTAGTGGCTAGCTTGATGAAATTGCTTTTGATGTTTGTGCGATCTGACAGTTTCTCACACTTGTCAGTCAAAACTTGCAGTTCTGCCTGGGTGGACACCAATGCTTCAGGCGTCAGTTTGAGAACATTCTGCCTGAGGAATTTCTCCTTTTTGGCCTTTGCAATCTTTGCCTGCTTGGCCTTCTGTTCCTTCCACTTGGCTTCGTTTATGAAAGTAGCCACCATGTGGCTGACACCAGGAGGAAGTTTTAAATCATCAATGGGTGTGTTTGGATCTTCATACCACTCATTGATGAAATCGAGGAGGACCTTGGGGTCCATCGCCAGAGGAATAGCACTGCCTGATGCTTGTGCTACCCTTTCTTGTTTGTTCCTGATGATGGCTTCCAGAGTTTCATCATCATATTCTTCACTTCCCTCTGATGCAGACGGGACTGTGATGTTTCTTGGGCTGGGCAGAGGTGCAGGTTCAGTAGTAGCCAAAGTCTTCACATGGGGAGTTGAAGACTTTGTCTCTGAGCTAGTTGCAGCTGGGTGTGAGGAGCTGGAGCTGGCAGTCGTAGTCTTCACGACTTTCTTCTGTACTGGCTTTGGAGGTGGAGCTAAGGACTTTGGTGTGGACGCGATTGGTGCTGAGGGTTTTGGCGTGGACGGTTTTGGAACCGAGGGTTTTGGAGCTGAGGGTTTGGTGACTGAAGCCTGTGCAAACTTTTCTTGGGGTTTTAAAGCTTTTGCCTTTGCTGGCACAGACTTTGGTTGAGGAATCTCGGAGCCTGAGGTTTCTGCTGCTGAGGAATGAGCAGCACCGGAGGCAGCAGCTGAAGATTCATGAAATTTCTTCACTGCTGTTTCTGCTTGCTTCTTGAGCTTGGCCAGATGCCTTTCTTTTTCCTCTGGGTAGTCATCAAGTGTCATGAGACTTGAGGGATGAGCAACTTGATGATCCTCAAGTGGGGCCCTTCTGCCAGGAGGCTTCAAGGCGAATTTCTTTGCATACTTTGGAGTCACAAACCTGTACTCCTTCCACTCCTTTGCCCATCTGCGTTCAATTTTCTGCAGCCTAATCTTCCTTTTAGGCATAGTCTCAGGTTCATCATCAGGCGTGCAGTAGTCCATGTATATGTCATCAGGAATGTCCACAGCTGTGTTCTGCTCCAGTTTCTTTCCTCCCTTCTGTTTCCTTTCTTCCTCCATTTTCTTCAGACGAGGAACTTTCTGAGGATTTTGAACTCTTGAGGATTCTGATGAGCCTTGAAGAGTTTCTTCCAGAAACGCTGCAAATGAGTTAATGTGATGAGAACCGAGAGATTCATCAGCTGACATGTGTGTACCTGTGAACAGAGTATAGTTGCGAGGAATTTGGAGAGGTCATATGCGTTCTCAAATTTGAAGAAAAAGGAAAGGTTTGACAGTTTGAGGAATATAACCAGTGGTTGAGGAATTTGCTTAAGCATTCTGTTCTTGGGTTCCAGAGTTGTACAGATCCGAAAATTCGCACAATTGAGGAATCTCGTGAAAATCTTAGATGCTTAGCTAGTTCATCAATGATTGTGGTGATGGATAGTGTGTGAGGAATCATGTGCGCATCGTATCTTGAAGAAAAACAGATTTCACAAGGGAGAGGTAAAATTTTAGATCTAATCTGTTGTAAGAATGGGATATATTTACCCTGGAAGGTGCGAACGAAGAACACAAAAAGGTGGCGTTGAAGAGGCTCTTCGGTCAAGTGTCCAATGTACCCTAACTTGGCAGCAGAGGACGTCTACGGCGGCGGCGGACGTAGATGTTCCGTCTCCGGCGTGATCCTGGCGGCGAGAAGGTTGAGGCAGTGAAGCTCTTCCTTGCCGGCGTCAAGACTTCCAGCGGTGGCGCTAGGGTTCGGTGTGCTGTGGCAGGAGAGCGATGAGGCGAAGAAGATGATACCGAGGGGGTTAAGGACATATTTATAGCCCGAAAGTTACTGTTTGGCGCGAAAGTTTCGGACCGAATAGCCCTTGCCTCTACGTCTCCGCAGGACACGTGTAGCTCCCGTACGATGCGGTGGAGATAGTGGAGATCGTGGCTATCCAATCGTGGGAAGTGGGGGTTCAGTTACTGTTCCTTTGAAGAAAACAATTTTTCGAAGATTTGAGGATTTTCGTTACAAAATCATCAGCTGACATGGATGCAGTGAGGATTTGGAACAAAGTTTCAAGTAGAACGCATATGAAGAATTGAATAGACTGGATAAGTATAGCATAGAGGGAAGATCGGGTCCGATCACATTCACTTAGCAGAAACATCAACTTGAAGAAATAGCAATAAGTGAATGCTGTTGAGGACTAGAAATCTCAGTCTACCTAGGCAAATGAAAGTCATCAAGTGTTTTTGAAGATTTTGCAATAGATCATCACAATGAAGAACAACTGTTTTGAAGAAAAATGCATTGTGAGGAATTTGATCATTTGAAGAAAATCAACTTGAGGAATTTCACATTGGGCGGTGGCGTTGCCCACCATATAAGAAAGTTGATTACAGACGCCGCGTACAATTGTCGTAGGGCCCTGAGAATCAATTTCTTTGTTAATTTCGTCACATTCAGAGTGACTTTCTTCATCGGTTGAAGAAAATCGTTTCATCATGTGTTGCACATCTAAGTCATCAACTTTGCATAAGTGTTAGGATGTGTGCATGTTTTTACAAAACATTTGAAGACTCTAAGATATTTAGCTCACACCGCAACTTGCAAAACCTTTTCTCATCCAAGGGCTTAGTGAAGATATCAGCCAGTTGATCATCAGTCTTCACATGGTCGATGAGGATATTGCCCTTGAGGACATGGTCCCGAAGAAAATGATGACGAATCTGGATGTGCTTGGTCTTCGAGTGCTGTACTGGGTTGTAGGGAATCTTGATAGCACTCTCATTGTCACAGTAGAGAGGCACATTCTTCATGTTGATGCCGTAGTCCTTGAGGGTTTGCTTCATCCATAGTAATTGAGCACAGCAAGAACCAGCAGCAATGTACTCAGCTTCGGCAGTGGAGAGTGATACGCAGTTCTGCTTCTTTGAGGACCAGCAAACAAGTGATCTTCCGAGGAAATGGCATGTGCCAGATGTTGACTTGCGATCCACACGGTCACCAGCATAGTCTGAATCAGAATACCCTACCAGATGAAGATTGGAGCCCTTGGGATACCATAATCCTAGTGTTGGTGTGTGAGCTAAGTATCGAAGAATATGTTTCACAGCCTTATGGTGTGATTCCTTCGGTTTTGCTTGAAAACGTGCACACATGCAAACACTAAGCATTATGTCTGGCCTAGATGCACATAGATACAATAAAGAGCCAATCATAGAACGGTATACCTGCTGATCGAAATCTTTACCATTTTCATCAGTGTCGAGGTGACCGTTCGTAGGCATTGGAGTCTTGGCACCTTTGCATTCATGCATGTCGAATTTCCTCAGAACATCCTTGAGGTATTTCTCCTGTGATATGAAGATTCCATTGTTTTGTTGACGAATTTGAAGATCTAAGAAGAATTTCAGCTCCCCCATCATAGACATCTGATATTCTTCACTCATCATATAGGCAAATTCATCACTGTATCTTTTGTCAGTACAACCAAATATGATATCATCAACATAAATTTGACATACAAACAGTTCATTATCATAAGATTTTGTGAAAAGAGTTGGATCGAGTGAACCAGGTTTGAAGCCTTTCTTCATGAGGAATTCCTTCAATGTATCATACCATGCCCGAGGGGCTTGCTTGAGGCCATACAGAGCCTTCTTGAGTCTGAAGACTTTGTCTGGATTCTTTGGATCCTCAAAACCTGGGGGCTGAGCAACATATACTTCTTCCTCAAGCTTACCATTGAGGAATGCACTTTTCACATCCATTTGATATAAGATGATGTTATGATGATTAGCATAAGCAAGTAGAATTCGAATAGCTTCAAGTCTAGCAACAGGTGCAAAAGTTTCATCGAAATCTATTCCTTCAACCTGGGTGTAGCCTTGGGCTACAAGTCGTGCCTTGTTCCTCACCACTTGACCGTCCTCATCTTGCTTGTTTCGGAAAATCCACTTGGTGCCGATGATGTTATGCTTGCGAGGATCGGGTCGTTTGACGAGCTCCCATACGTCATTCAGCTTGAATTGAAGAAGTTCGTCTTGCATGGCTTGGATCCACTCCGGTTCCAGAAAAGCCTCAGCTACTTTTGAGGGTTCTGTGATAGATACAAAAGAGAAATACCCACAAAAGTTAACTAAGTGTGAAGCTTTTGAGCGAGTGAGAGGACCTGGCACGTTGATGTCGTTGAGGATTTTGTCAAGTTCTACTTCATTTGCAATCCTCGGATGAGCTGGTTGAGGATTTTGTCTGGGCTGAGGAAGTGGTGTTGTTGCAATTTCCTCAGGAACATCTTCTTGTATTTCATCAGCGATGGGGATTGTTTCTTCACCAATTTCCTCAGTGGGAACAATGTCTTCAGTAGGTTTAAGCTTTATTGCTTCCTCAGGAGACAGCTTATCTGGATCAGAAGGCAATTTCTCTCTTTGCGAGCCATTAGTTTCATCGAACCGCACATCTACAGTCTCAACAACTTTGTTGTGATAGTTGTTGAAGACTCTGTAGGTGTGCGAGTCCTTTCCGTAACCGAGCATAAAACCTTCATGTGCCTTAGGTGCAAATTTTGAGCTATGATGAGGATCTCTAATCCAGCATTTTGCACCGAAGACTTTGAAATAACTTACATTGGGTTTCTTGTCAGTGAGGAGTTCATATGAGGTTTTCTTGAGGAATTTGGGAAGATATACCCTGTTGATGATATGACATGTAGTGTTGATTGCTTCAGGCCAGAAGCGACAAGGAGTCTGATATTCTTCAAGCATAGTTCTTGCCATTTCAACCAGAGTCCTGTTCTTTCTTTCGACGACACCATTCTGCTGAGGAGTATAAGGAGCAGACAATTCGTGAGTAATACCAAGTTCATCAAGATAATCATCAAGACCAGTGTTTTTGAACTCGGTTCCATTGTCACTCCTAATATGTTTGATCTTGATGCCGAAGTTCGTCGAGGCCCTTGAAGAAAATCGTTTGAAGATTTCCTGCACTTCGGTTTTATACACTATGATATGCACCCAGGTGTATCTGGAATAATCATCAACTATGACAAAGCCATATAGAGATGCTGCATTGGTTAGTGTTGCATAGTGAGTAGGTCCAAACAAATCCATATGAAGCAATTCAAATGGACGGGTAGTGGTCATGATAGTTTTGGAGGGATGCTTGGATCTGGTCATTTTCCCAGATTCACAAGCACCGCAGAGATGATCCTTGAGGAATTTGACAGATTCGATGCCAATGACATGCTTCTTCTTCGCAAGTGTGTGCAAATTCCTCATGCCTACATGACCTAGTCTTCGGTGCCACAGCCATCCTTCTGAGGTTTTTGCTAGTAAGCAAGTGGCCGGTTGAGAACTGTAGAGAAGTCAACAATGTACAAATCCCCTCTTCTAACACCTTCGAAGACTTTGGATCTGTCAGATTCCATGATGACTACACATCTATATCTTCCAAAGATAACAATCATATCAAGATCACAAAGCATCGAGACTGACATGAGGTTAAAACCAAGGGATTCAACAAGCATCACTTTGTCCATATGCCTATCCTTGGAAATAGCTACTTTGCCAAGTCCCAATACCTTGCTTTTACCTTTATCAGCATATCTGATTTGCTTCAGCGGTGATGGAGTTAGTGGCATATTCATCAGTAGGCTTTTATCACCAGTCATGTGATGTGTGCAGCCACTATCGAGAACCCACTCAGTATTTTTGGGTTTGTCATCCTGCAGATGAATTAGTACAGCTTACCATCTCATATGCTTCAAGTTTGAAGAATATGATACTAATTTCATCATAACAGAAATGTAAGGACGTGTGAAATATTTCTATTTCATCAATCATTAGCTTGCATCCTATCAAGCATTTCCTCAGGTCTCCAGCAAATTCTTCAGATGATGATTTTCGTCTGGAGACCTGACCTGCAGAAGTGATTAGTTTGATTTCTTCACCACCCACATATGAAGGGGTGGCAAAGCGTTCATAATCCTGCGAGCACCATATGAGAAAGGTGGCATTGAAGCTAATGCACTTCTCTTAACACTAGGGGGGTTAAAGTACTCATATGAGTATGCAGAGAACTGGTTTGAGGATTTATGAACATAATGATTTGAAGAATAGCGCTCATAATCATATTCCTTGTAGTTTCCCTGCATGTTAGACGCATAAGCACGGGTATGAGCATAGTTTTGACCAGTTGAGGATTTTGATCCTCTTGAAGACTTTGGTCCTCCTGAGGAATTTGATCTGGGGTTCAGATTCTTCAGAGGTGATGTCATGAGGACATTCACTTGAAGATTTTCAAGACAACTTTTGGGAACCCAGATTTTCCTCAGAGGAGGGCCATTCCTGCAGTTAGTTCCAACATATCGAGAAAATATTTCACCAGATTGATTTTTGAACAGTTTATAGTTGGAATCAAATGACTCATCAGAGGAATAGGATAATTCACATGAGAAGCCAGTTAGATTAGATGGATCAAAAGGAGGCCCAGTAGCAGCAACCCATGAGGTTTTGGGATACTGCTCAGGTTTCCAATAAGATCCATCAGCATTCAGTTTCCTCTCAAAGGCAATTCCTTCTTTCCTCGGGTTCCTGTTCAAGATCTGCTTTTTGAGCACATCACAAAGGATTTTATGTCCTTTAAGGCTTTTGTACATGCCTGTCAAGTACAATTCCTTCAACCCTGCATTTTCATCAGTGACATTTGTATTTTCCTCAAGTGAGGAAATAGACACAACAGGTGCAGTTGAAGAATTTGTAGCAGTGGTAGCATTTGAAGATTCTGGTGAAGAATTAGCAGTTTCACGATCAATGCATTTAAGACATGGAGGAATAAATTCAACTTGACTAGCGCTGATCTGTTGAGCTAGTAATGAATCATTTTCAGTACGAAGATCATCATAAGACATCCTCAGCTTCTCAAGATCAAGCTTCCTTTGAAGAAATTCGTAGGAAAGCTTCTCATGATCAGTGAGGAGTGTATCATAACGATCCTGAAGAATATCAAATCTAGACTGAAGATTTTTCATGTCATCAGCGAGGATTTGATTAAGATTCATTTCATCATTCAACAGATCATCACTTTTGTCTAGCAGTTTTTGAAGCTTTTCCAGAGCAGTTTGTTGTTTAGTGGCAATGATGGCAAGTTTACTGTACCTGGGTTTTTTGTAATCATCATGTTCACAGTCACTTGAATCAGATGAGGAGGCATTATGTGATACCTTTGAACCTTTTGCCATGAAGCAATAGGTTGGAGCGAAGTCATCAGCATAGTCATCAGTATGGATGGTGCACTCATTTTCTTCATGATTGAAGATTGACTTGCTGACGAAATTGGTTGCTAGTGCAAGACTAGCCTGTCCGGATTCTGAATCTTCTCCAGAGCCTTCTTCATCATCACATTCTTCTGATTCTGCCTCGGAATCCATTTCCTTGCCAATAAGTGCCCGAGCCTTTCTGAAGCTAGTCTTCTTGTGTGAGGAGGACTTTGAAGATGAGGATTTTGAAGATTTATTTTTCTTCTTTGAGCCATCAGAACTGTCATCCTTGTATTTCTTCTTCTTTGATTCCTTTCCCCAGCGAGGACAATCAGCAATGTAATGACCTGATTTCTTGCACTTGTGACAGGTCCGTCTCTTGTAGTCCTCAGATGCAGATTCTGATTTCCTCATGTCTCTTCTTGATGATTTACCGAACTGGCCTCGTCGTGTAAATCTTTGGAATTTCCTCACAAGCATTGCAAGTTCCTGACCAAATTCTTCAGGGTCACAACTGCTGTCATCTGTGTCTTCTTCTTCAGATGAGGAAATTGCTTTTGCCTTCAGTGCACGTGGTCTGGAATAGCTTTGTCCATATAGATCTCTCTTTTCTTCTAGCTGGAATTCATGAGTATTTAGCCTTTCGAGGATATCAGCAGGATCTAGCATCTTGTAGTCTGTTCTTTCTTGAATCATCAGAACTAAAGTGTCAAATGAAGAATCCAAAGATCTCAGCAGTTTCTTCACAACTTCGTGATCAGTGATGTCTCGAGCTCCCAGTGCTTGCAGTTCATTTGATATGTCAGTGAGGCGATCAAAGGTGTCTTGACAGCTTTCATTGTCATGTCTCTTGAAGCGATTGAAGAGATTGCGAAGAATATCAACACGAGAGTCGCGTTGGGTTGATACTCCTTCATTTACCTTGCACAGTCTCTCCCAGATCAGTGTTGCAGAGCCTAAGGCACTTACTCTTCCAAACTGGCCAGGGCTCAGACGACCACAGATGATGTTCTTCGCTTGAGAATCGAGTTGCTTGAATTTCTTCACATCAGCTGCAGTGACACTAGCAGAAATGATGGGGACACCATTTTCCACAATATACCAGAGATCATTGTCTATAGCTTGTAGATGCATTTGCATTTTGTTCTTCCAGAAGGGAAAGTTCTTTCCCTCGTAGGTAGGACATGCTGCAGTCACCTTAAACATGCCTGCAGTCGACATAACTAAAACTCCAGGTGGTTAAACCAAAATCACACAGAACAAGGGAGTACCTTGCTCTGATACCAATTGAAAGTGCGTTATATCGACTAGAGGGGGGTGAATAGGAGATTTTTAGAATTTCATCACTGAGGAAATTCCTTTTGAGGAAATTCCTCACTGATGACTAACTTACAGCGGAAACAGTTAAGGATCAGTTGTGCAATCGTTCACAATGGCAGTATTACAGAGTGAAGATTATGAAAACAGATTGCACAGCAAGCAGGCACGCAGAATACAGATGATGATTTACTCAAGTGAAGAATTTTGGGTTGAGGAAATTCAGAGAAAGTCTTCAGCAAATTCTTCAAACAGTCACAGTGAAAGTCATCAACACATAATACAGAGAATGTAAAGAGTTGAGGAATTAGAACCCGATTCTTGGTGAAGACTGTTGTTGATGACCCAGTTCCAACTGCTGTGACAGTTGTACATCTGGTTTGGAGCGGCTTGGTATTTAAACCAAAGGACACCCAGTCCCGGGACACCCAGTCCCGGGACACACAGTCCCTACCGTATTCTCCTTGAGCTACGGACACACAGTCCTCGCCCAACACTCGTGGTAAGTCTTCAGGGCAGACTTCCAAACCCTCACAAACTCGGTCACCCGGCGATCCACAATTGACTGCTGGATTGCTCTAGACCATGACGCCTAACCGTCTGGAGGATGCACAGTCCTCAAAGGTAAAAGGCTTCAGTCCCACACAGGAACAACTTCTTCAGTGATGCTCAATCACTAGATTTGGCTTGTGGTTTCGGTGGGTGGTGTATTTCCTCACTGATGATTTACTCTCGAAAGCTCTGAGGAATTGGGTTGCTCTTATGACAAGTGTCAGTTTCTAGCGGAGCAGCCAACCAGCTAGTGGTTGTGGGGGCGGCTATTTATAGCCTGGGAGCATCCCGACATGATTTGACATTAATGCCCTTAAATAATATGACCGTTGGAGTGGATAAGATCAGTGACTTGGCGTGGCTTATCGAAACGGTCGGGACTCTCAACTGTGAGAGTCCTCATGTCACTCATATTCCTCACTTGAGGCTTTTGGTAGGATTTGGCTTGGGTTGAGCATCATGAGGAAATCCATTCCATAGTGTTACTTTGACCCCCTTTAACAGTACGGTGTTCCTATTCATCAAATGCGAAGAAAGTAAAACAGAAAACGTAAATCTTCACGCTTCAATTTCTTCAGAACGATTTTCTTCAGGAACCACCGATCTTCTCAATATCAATATCTTCATGAGGAATATCAATTTCATCGCAAATTCTTCGCGATTCATTTCTTCAGCTTCAGACCAATTTCTTCAACTGAAGACATATATTTTTAGGGGTCGATATTCTTCAAATATCTCAAACTCCTCAATGACTTATAGATCCTGTGTACACTTAAAAAACATTAGATACTTAACCTATAAGTCTTCAAACCACCAAAATCAGTAAGGGGCACTAGATGCACTTACAGTACAGATGGATCTCTAAAAGGAAGATAGACGATGATGGTGAAAAGTCACCATTAAGAAAGCTCGACTTGTCGCAAAGATGTTTCTCACAAGTTCAAAGAGTTGACTATGATGAGACTTTCTCACTCATAGCGATGCTATAGGTCTGTTGGAATTATGTTAGCAGTTACGACACTATTTATGAAATCTTGCAGATAGGGTGGTCAAAACATTGTTTCCTCGACAGTTTCCTTGAGGAAAGGTTGTATGTGATACAACCAGAAGGTTTCGTCGATCCTAAGGATGCTACAAGTATGCAAGCTCCAGCAATCCTTCTATGGACTGTAGCAAGCATCTCGGAGTTGGAATATATGCTTCGATGATCAAAGCTTTTGGGTTTATACAAGGTTTATGAGAAACTTGTATTTCCAAAGAAGTGAGTGGGAGCACTATAGAATTTATGATAAGTATATGTGGTTGACATATTGTTGATAAGAAATAATGTAGAATTTCTGGAAAGCATAAAGGGTTGTTTGAAAGGAGTTTTTCAAAGGAAAACCTGGATTGAGCTACTTGAACATTGAGCATCAAGATCTATTGAGATAGATCAAAAGGCTTAATAGAACTTTCAAATGAATACATACCGTGACAAGATTATTGACTGTGTTATAAGGTGTGAGTATTGAGTAAGACTCAAAACCCGACCACGACAAAAGAAAGAGAAAGGATGAAGGTTGTCCCCTATGCATTAGTCATAGGCTCTATAGTATGCCATGCTGTGTACCGCACATGATGAGTGCCTTGCCATGAGTTTGTCAAGCGGTACAAGAGTGACCCAGGAATGGATCATGGGACAACAGTCAAAGTTATCCTTAGTAAGTATTGGACTAAGGAATTTTTCTCGATTCTGGAGGTGATAAAAGAATTCGTCGTAAAGGTTTACATCGATGCAAACTTTGACACTAATCCAGAGACTCTAAGTAGTATACCGGATTCATATAGTGGAGCAGTCATTTGGAATAGTTCCAAATGGCGAGTGGTAGCAGCATCTATAGGATGACATAGAGATTCGTAAAGCACACACGGATCTGAAAGGTTCAGATCTGTTGACTAAAACCTCTCTCACAAGCAAGACATGATCGAACCCCAAAACTGTGTGGGTGTTAGATTCATTGCAATCACATAGTGATGTGAACTACATTATTGACTCTACTGCAAGTGGATGACTGTTGGAAATATGCCCTAGAGGAAATAGTAAATTGGTTATTATTATATTTCCTTGTTCATGATAATCATTTATTATCCTTACTGGAATTGCATTGGTTGGAAACTCAAATACTTGTGTGGATACATAGACAACACATTGTTCCTAGTGAGCCTCTAGTTTACTAGCTCGTTAATCAAAGATGGTCAAGGTTTCCTCGCCATAGACAAGTTTTTTCACTTGATAATGGGATCACATCATTACAAGAATGATGTGATGGACAAGACCCAAACTATGAACGTAGCATATGATCGTGTGAGTTTATTGCTACTGTTTTCTGCATGTCAATGTATGTGTTCCTATGACCATGAGATCATGCAACTCCCGGACACCGGAGGAATACCTTGTGTGTATCAAACGTTGCAACGTAACTGGGTGACTATAAAGGTGCTCTACAGGTATATTCGAAGGTGTTTGTTGTGTTGGCGTGAATCGAGACTGGGATTTGTCACTCCGTATGACAGAGAGGTATCTCGGGGCCCGCTCGGTAATACAACATCACAATAAGCCTTGCAAGAAATGTGACTAAGGAGTTGGCCATGAGATCTTGTATTACGAAACGAGTAAAGAGACTTGCTAGTAACGAGATTGAACAAGGTATAGAGATACCGATGATCGAATCTTGGGAAAGTAACATATCGAAGGACAAAGGGAATAGCATACGGGATTAACTGAATCCTTGACATTGAGGTTCAACCAATACAAATCTTCGTAGAATATGTAGGAGCCAATATGGGCATCCATGTACCGCTATTGGTTATTTCTCGGAGAGTGTCCCAGGTCATGTCTACATAGTTCTCGAACCCGCAGGGTCTACATACTTAAGGTTCGGTGACGTTTTGATAGTATTGAGTTATGTATGTTGGTGATCGAAGGTTGTTAGGAGTCCCGGATGAGATCATGGACATCATGAGGAGCTCCAGGATAGTCCAGAGGTAAAGATTGATATATAGGCAGTCCTGTTTTGGTCATCAGAAAAGTTTCAGGTACATCGGTAGTATAACGGGAGTGTCGGGAGGGTACCGGAGGCCATCGGGAGGGGTGTATCGACCCAAAGGACCTAATGGGCTGCGAGAGGAGACAAACCAGAACCTAGTGGGCTGGCCAAACCACCCACTAAGTCCCATGCGGCTAGGGGTGGGAAAACCCAAAGGTGAAAAAGGTGGAAAGGGTTTCCAAGTGGAGAGGACGAATCCTACTCCTAGTAGGATTGGAGTAGGACTCTTCCTCCTCCAATTTTGGCCAAACCTTGAGGGTTTGAGGCTGCCTCCTACCGTCCCTCCTTCTTATATATACTAGAGGAATTAGAGGCAGCCCTAACCCTAATTAGCCACATGCATCTCTCTCTCTTTCTCTAGATCATTTTCTCCTCTATATTAGTTCCGCAGCGCTTGGCGAAGCCCTGCTGGATTATCCACCACCACCACGCCGTTGTGTTGGAGAACTCATCTACCTCTATGCCCCTCTTGCTGGATCAAGAAGGCGGTGATCGTCGTCGGGCTGTAGGTGTGCTGAACGCGGAGGTGTCGTCCGTCCGGCACTAGATCGGGATGGATCGTGATGAGATGGTGAGACGGGCTGTGATTTGGATTGCGAAGATGTTCAACTACTTTAACCGCGTTATATACGCTTCCGCTTAGCAATCTACAAGGGTATGCAGATTCACTCTCCCCTCTCGTAGATGATCATCACCATGGATAGGTATTGTGTGTGCGTAGGAATTTTTTTGTTTCCCATGCAACGTTCCCGAACACATAGAGCCCAACGTAAGAGATCATCCCATGAGGCTGGCTTTGAGGAGGGAGAAGACCTAGGCGAAGATGTAACCATCCCTCTGAAGCCTAAGGCACCTTTAAGTACTGAGAGCAGCAACGATACATCAGCAAGACGCAACCTGGCTGATGCCCTTTCTCTGGGCAACAAAGTCTCGACGGAGGGGAGCACCATGGTGATGACAAAAGCCACTACTGAACTCAGTAATGCGATGGTGGCCGTGGAGACAGGAGCAGAGGGGTTGACACCCGCAAGTGAGTCTGCTACTCCGTCTCCTCCATTGGAATATGTGTCCTCAAGGGATTTGAAGAAGGCAAAGAAAGGATCTTCTCCTTTGAAGAATACAAAGCTGGCATTATTGTCGGGCTCCGAGTAGTGGCGCCGCCAGGACCAATGAAAACACTCTGTTGGAATTTTCACAGGATAGGCGATCCTGCGATGGTTAGAGAACTCTACGATCTCGTGGGGAGGTGTTCGCCGTCGATTCTCTGCTTAGTCGAAACTCATCTACAAAAGAATCAGGTTGAAGGTCTTTGTTTTTTCTCTTGGTTTTGATTTTATTTTTGTTGTAGGCAGTTCAAGTCGCAGTGGCAGCATTTGTATCTTTTAGAAAAACTCGTTGGATATTTAAATAAAGAATTTTTCTCGGTACCATGTGGATGCATGGGTTCATGAACCTTTGAAAGACCAGTTGCGGTTGTCTTGTTTCTATGGTGAAGCAAACAGGAGTCTTCAACACAACACTTGGGACATGATAAAGCGTCTGAGGGGGGAGAGCACCCTGCCTTGGCTGTGCATTGGTGATTTTAATGAGATCCTTCGGAAAGAGGAGCAAGTGGGGCCAAATGAACGAGATAATGCGTAGATGGAGGCTTTCTACGAGGCGATTGATATGTGTGGCCTAGAGGACTTGGGCTACACGGGCTTTGACTGGACGTGGGAGAAGAAAGTCTCTTGTGGTAGTTACTGTTGTTTATTTTAAGGAAAACTGTAAGGGAAACACCCCACAACGAGTTTTTTTTTAAATAATAAGAACCCAAATTCGCGCCCGTGGGGACTTGAACCTGGGTGGCTGGGTTGTACATCCACTCCTCTAGCCAAGTGAGCTAGGCTCACTTCCTTGTTACTGTTGGGTTCGCCTCGACCGAGCTCTTGCATCGGCGTGCTGGTCCACTCTATTTCCCTTTGCCAGTGTAGAGC
This sequence comes from Hordeum vulgare subsp. vulgare, assembly GCF_904849725.1. Classification (NCBI taxonomy): domain Eukaryota; kingdom Viridiplantae; phylum Streptophyta; class Magnoliopsida; order Poales; family Poaceae; genus Hordeum; species Hordeum vulgare. The sequence goes on along the minus strand of NC_058519.1, from coordinate 409,197,886 downwards.
ATCTCATGGCTGTTAAGTCAGATCACTCTCCTATTCTGTTGGAAACGGAGTTGGCCAATGATAGCGTTTGTGCAGCTCAACGGCCATTCGGTTATGAATGCATGTGGAAGCGTGATTGCAGGTTTGGAGTTGTAGTGCAGAATGAATGGGATGCCAATGGTACAGTTGCATCGGTCTCGGGCATTTTAGAGAAGCTGGCTAATTTGGCTAGGGAATTACATCAATGAGGGCGCTGCGCCTTTGGTTCAGTCCGATCTGAACTCCGCCAACTTCGCAAGAGGCTTGAGGTCATGTGGGCAGCTCCACTATGGGTTGGACCTGATATGAAAGAGAAATAGGTCGAATCCAGGATGGCCGAGTTGTGCTACCGAGAGGAGATCATTTGGCGCCAACGTTCCCGGGTACAATGGCTCTCTGAAGGTGACAGCAACACCAAATATTTCCACAAGAAGGCTAGTGCTAGGAAAACCAAGAATCGCATTTTGGAGCTCCAAAAACCATATGGGTCTATGACGTCTGACTTGGATGAAATGGCGGTCATGGCAACAAGTTTCTATGAGAATATATATGCTTCGAGAAATATCATAGGATTGGAAGAAGTCCTCTCTCACATCCCGGTGAAATTGGATGACCAAATGAATAGTATGCTGACTGCACCTTATACGAAGGAGGAGGCAAAATCTGCACTTTTCCAAATGTTTCCCACAAAGGCCCTGGGGCCTGATGGCTTTCCTACGCATTTTTTCCAACATCACTGGGAGTTGTGTGGTGATGAGGTAACCGATATGGTATTGAGAGTTCTTAGTGGTGATGATTCACCGGAGGAGATAAACAAGACATTCATCGTTCTTATTCCCAAGATTGCTAGCCCAAAAAAATTAGCACACTTTAGACCGATCAGCCTGTGCAATGTGATCTTTAAGATCGCTTCAAAGGTATTGGCTAGCTGGCTCAAACTCATTCTCCCCGACATCATCTCAGAGGAACAATCTGCATTTGTACATGGCCGCCTGATTACTGACAACTTTATTTCTGCATATGAGTGTCTCCATTATATGAAAACCAGGAAAATAAAGGGAAATAGATATTGTGCTTTAAAGCTCGATATGATGAAGGCCTATGACAGGCTTCAATGGCCATATTTGAAGGTGGTGATGCTAAAGCTTGGCTTCAGCCCCGGATTTACTAAAACGATCATGAGGTGCGTGACATCGGTCTGTTTTTCAGTCATGTTCAATGGAGGCAAGTTAGAGGAGTTCAAGCCAACCTGGGGATTACGACAGGGTGACCCAATTTGCCCTACCTTTTTTGCTGGCGCGGCTGAAGGTCTCTCTTCATTGCTGAAATCTCTCGCCCAGAGGAGAGGATCCATGGCATACAGGTAGCCCCAGGTGCACCATGTGTCAATCATCTCCTTTTTGCTAATGATAGTTTGCTCTTTTTTGATGCCACGCCCGCCATTGCTCGGAGGGTAAACACATTGTTGTGGAGATATTGTGATGCCTCGGGACAGCGTATCAATAGAGACAAACCGTCAATCTTTTTGAGCAAGGGATGCTCGGCAGAACTAAAAACTGAAGTCTTGCAAGTTTTGGACGTTCAAAATGAACAACTGTGAGACAAGTATCTAGGATTCCCTTCAGATGTTGGCGGAGCCAAGGAGGGCTCATTCAGGTACCTGAAGGATAGGATCTGGAAACAGGTGCAAGGATGGACGGAAATGACCCTTTCGGTTTTTGGCAAAGAAGTTCTGATTAAGTCGGTGGTGCAAGCAATACCCACTTATTCCATGGTCTGCTTCAATCTACTGCGGGGTTTGTACCAACACATCAATAGCCTGCTTCGGAAGTTTTGGTGGGGATCTAAGAAAGGAAAAAAGGAAAATGGCATGGGCCTTGTGGGAAGTCATGACGCAACCGAAACTCATGGGCGACATGGGCTTACGAGACATTGAGCTATTCAACTTAGCCTTGCTTGCTTGTAAAGCCTGGCGTCTGCTGAAAGAAACTTAATCCTTGAGGGCTCGAATTCTGAAGGCAGTCTATTACCCTAACCGTTCTGTCCTAGAGGCCGAATTGGAGAGTAACCCGTCATAGGTTTGGCGTTCTATCTATGAGGGACGGACACTCTAAAGATGGGCATCATCAAGAGGATAGGGACGGGGAGGGAGACGAGTATCTGGAATGATAATTGGATACTGCGAGACCACAAGCTGAGACCGGTTTGCCGTAAGACCACGAACCGGCCACAGCGTGTGTCAGAGCTGATTGACCACACCTATGCGTGTTGGAACATTCAGACCTCGGATGAGCATTTGTATGCAATGGAAAAGGAGGCAATTTTCAATGTCCCCTTGAGCACCCGAGTCCAAGCTGATTTTTGGGCCTCACACTATGATAAGAGGGGCACATTCTCGGCTCGGTCTGCTTACCGTTTGTCATCTTCTACCAAGCAGGACTGGCTGCAGCATGTCCCGGGGCACTCCGAGTGCGAGGCGGACAAGAAATCGTGGGGCAAACTATGGAAACTGAACATCCCATTGAAAATCAAAAAATTTGCGTGACAGCTAGCCAAGTCATCCATTCATACTGGATAGGTGAGGAATCATAGGCAGATGTCAGACACGTCGGCTTGCTCTATCTGCCATGCGGCGGTAGACGTGTGGAGACATTCTCTCTTTGACTATCACATGTCTCGTTGTGTGTGGGCTCTGGCAGACTAGGAATTGATAGAGATTTTGATCTCCAACTGTACCGAGGATGCTAGATTCTGGATGTTTTGGCTCTTGGACACTTTACCAGAGAGGAAAGTGGCTCAAGCCCTGGTTACGATGTGGGCAAACTGGTGGGCATGACGATGGGACATACATGATGATCAGTTCCAAAGCCCTCTCAGCACCTTCACCTTCGTCACAAAGTTTCTAGATGACATCAGTTGCCTTGCCATGAGCCACTCTCGCCCGCACAAGGTGCGGCCGAGGGAACTTCTAGCTTCTACTGTCGGCCCGAGGTCGAGCGCATCAACTTCTGCCTGGCTCCCACCTGTCGACCTGGGTGCTAAACTCAACGCTGATGGGGGTGTGTCCAGGTACAGGCGGCGGGGTGCTACTGCGGTGATCTGTCGTGGTCGTGAAGGGGTCTTCTTGGGAGCTTCAACACGAGTCTTTGATGGCCTTATGGATCCGCCCTCCTTGGAAGCGCAAGCATGCAATGAAGCCCTCGTTCTGGCGGAAGATCTCAACCTCAACTCGATCTGTGTGGCTTCGGACTGTGTTGTTGTAATCTCTAAGATCGGATCGGAAGTCCCGTGTCACTTTACCTTAGTTCTCAGTGAGATAAACCATCGGTCTACCTCCTTTCATGATATTCGTTTTGTACATGACGGTAGGAAGTTTTATGTTGAGGCGCATGCTCTTGCTAAAGCAGTGGATTATTTGTCTCCCGAGCACCACTTGTGGCTTCTATCTACGCCCGATATAGTATGTATCCCTATGACCATCCAGACTTAATAAAGGTTACAAATACTCAAAAAAAAGCAGCGATGGTGGTAGCGTAAAAAGACGAGTGATAGTGTTGATCAATCGTATCGTCGAAACGGCGGCGGCGCCGGCTCCATTAACCCTCGCATACCAAGCGCAGGATGGCAGAGAAGCAGAAGCCAAAAGCGGCACACACGCCTAACGCAATCGGTCGATGGCAAGCAGGCAAACACGCAGTTATGATGTACTATCATGTATTCACGTATGTGTTTGCGTTGTGTGCAGGTCTTATAGGAGATGAACAGCGGAATGAGCAGATGAATTGGTTCATCTTAATTTGACAGGTTAGTTCTATAATTTCACGTATGTGTTTGCGTTGTGTACATGTCCTATAAAAGATGAACAACGGAATGAGCAGATGAATTGGTTCATCTTAATTTGACAGGTAGTTCTATAATTTCACGTATGTGTTTGCGTTGTGTACGGGTCCTATAGGAGATGAACAGCGGAATGAGCAGATGAATTGGTTCATCTTAATTTGACAGGTCAATTGTACAATTTTAATAAATCGGTGCTAGTGAATAATATTGTAAGAAATATCTCCTACGAATCTAGTTGGTTTTATTACATTCATACGAGCAAATCAGAATACATATGGTGTTATATATTTTATGATGTTTTAGATCCATTTTAGAAATTTCGCCACACTAAGAAAAGCATTCGTCCTCCGCCACTATTTTATTTGAGTCGTCATCCTCCGCCACTTCGTCGACTACAACTTTCCTATGGGCTTATTAGGCCCCTCTCATTTTGCTCCAAAGTTTGATCATGAATTTGAACTTAGAAAATGTAAATTATATTTCATAATAATTATATCATGGGAATCAAATACAAATCCATCAATATAGTTTTCATAGCATATGCTTTAGACTTTTTAAGTCAAATAAATTATCAAAATTTCACTCAAAACATAATGGAGCCTAATAAGCCTGAACGGAGGGAGTACAAAGGAAAGCACCATTTTTCAATTTTAGGCCCCATTTTGGAGTTCGCACCGGGGCCTCAATTTTCTGCACACGGCCCTATGGATAGACGTTGGACTCCCAACATGCACATGCATGTTGAAATTCGCTTTGGGTTTGTTCACTGAAATGAAATCCCCTCCACCTCCATGGCTCCACCCTTAACATACGTATTACTTAGGCCCACCATCTTTGTTGTTGAAGTTGGCGAGGAGCACGTCACGGATGACCGTGTTGAGGTTGACCACCGCGGATCCACCAGGAAGCGTGGCTCTAACCGCACTCTCCTTCCATTCCGCCGCACGCCTCCTCATGTCCAGCCCCTTCTCCCCTTGCATGACCTCACGTATCATCGCCGCCAGGACCTCCCGCTTCACCTCGCCGTCGATCTCCATCCCGTTCCCCCACTCCGTGCACTTGTACCTGCAGTTGGTCTGCTGCTCCGCGAAGAAGGGCCAGCTGAGCATAGGCACGCCATTAGAGATGCTCTCCAGCGTCGAGTTCCACCCGGAGTGCGTCAGGAAGACTCCCACGGCCTTATGCGCGAGGACCTTCTCCTGCGAGCACCACGTGGTGAGCATGGCACGGCCGTCGATGGAGGCCATGAAATCCGGCGGCAGCACGGCCGTGTCGCCCTTGACGAGGTCTGGCCGGATGTTCCATATGAAAGGGTAGCCGCTGTTGGCCAGCCCCCACGCGAACTCCAGGAGCTGCTCGTTCGTCATCACGGTGATGCTTCCGTAGTTGACGTACACCACGGAGCTGGCGCCGTGGCCGTCGAGCCAGTCAAGGAGGCCGTCCTGCTCCTTCCAAAGGTTGGAGCCAAGGGCGTCGAGCGAGGTGCCGTCGGGGACGGCGTGGTGGGCGTGGAGGAGCAGCGGCCCGACGGTGTAGAGGGGCGGGAGGATGGCGCGCATGGCGTCCAGGACTGGGCGCTCCAGCTCATCGAACGTGTTGATCATGACGGCGGTGGGGAGCGAGAGGCGCCCGCCCTCGTGCACGAAGAAGTTGAGCATTATGTCGCCGCGGTCAGTGGTGCGCATGAAGGACGGGAAGTCCCGCAGCCTCATGTCCTCGCACATGCCGCGCACGCCCTGCACCACCGTGTCCAGGTGTGCCTTGTCCGTGAGCTGGGCCTCGTCTGCACGCAACCAAACCACCCTTGTTACACTACACCCTAATTTAGTTCTCTCTAACTACAATTATTTAGAAATAAGGGAGTAGGTACGATCTAGAGTACATACAGTATATACGAGCTAGTAGTAGTAGCAGTAGAGTACCTTTGAAAGGCACGAAACCCCACTCAATGAGCTGCGGGTAGTGGCGGTAGCCCATGAACCCGCACGCGCTGGCCGTCCACAAGGCCGCGCAGGGCACGCCAATCTCCTTGGCAGCGTCATAACCGAACGACATGACGCCGTCGACGACAAGGCAGGTGACCGGCGGCACCCCGGAGCCTGGTTCGTTGAGCTTGGCAAGAAGGGCCAGGAGGTGGGGGAGGCAGGTGGTCATGGTGGAGTTGCAGAGCGCGGGGACGTCCTGCGTGGCGTCGGCGTCGGACGACGGCAGCCCGTCCGGTATGGCGGCGAAGCGGAAGCCCGGGACGCCGTCGAGCGCCCCCGCCCCGCGCGAGCGGAGCAGGCGGCGGTGATTGAACTCGGTGTTGACGAAGGTGACGTGGAAGCCTCGGGCGTGGAGCAGCTTGGCCATCTTCATCATGGGCGTGACGTGGCCCTGCGCCGGGTACGGGATCATCACGGCATGCGGCTTCTCATGGCAGGCCTCCGACCCCATGCCGCCTCAGCTACGTACTGTTGCGCGTGTTGGGAGTGTCTTGTAGAATGTTGTGCGGCGTCTGTGCAGCTAGTGCGTATGTAGTATGGCGTGTGCAAGCTATCGTATATATAGTGAGCTGATCGGCGACGTGAAGTATTCGAGCTTGACCTCAAATGCGTCCGCATAAACAGTAAACTTAAAAAATATTCAAAATAAAAATAAAGTTTCTAAGAGGAATTTTGTTTTAAATGCTTGTAAATATTCATCATGAGATCACATTCCAGAAATGTGTGAAAGAAAAATAAAACGATGCTCTAATAATGCTACTTTCGAAAGCATTCTGAAATACTATTTTTTTTTCATGCCTTACACAAATGTGTTTCATGTTAAAAATTTACAAGCATTTAATTTTTCTTTTCAAAGTTCATAAAAAAATCAAAACTTTCTGAAAATGTTTTTATTTTTTTTATTTTACTGTTTACGCGGGTGGAGTTGAGCTCTAGCTCAAATGTGTACTTTCCGCTGATCCGAGGTTACTTTTCCATCATTTTTTATTTTTGCTAATGAACTGATCCGAGGTTACTGGGTATGTTCAGAAGATGCGTTTTAGCCTGGGTTTGTTGGGCATGGCCGGGATCCGAAGATTCTCTCTTTCATTTTTGAGAAGATGCGTTCTGCTTGGATTTGTCGCATGCGACGACGACTTTCTTCACTTGCATCTCTGCAAGTGGTTATGGAAAATACCAGTAATGCTAATCATTAAGATTACTATAAGAAGAGAGTATAATTGACAACTAAACAGTTTTAATGTACATAATACCTCTGGTAGTTGCGGGGTGGGGTGCATGACTGTTTGTATATGAAGCCCTCACAAATGTCGATGATCGCCCGAAAGTCAGCTTACTTTCTCTGTTTTAAAATATACTCTTTCTACACGATTCATTATAAATTACATACAAAAAAAAAAAATTATATTATAAAATATGTTTATATACTTTTTTATATAGTCCGTGGCGTTTAAAAGACTTATATTTTAAAATGAAGGAAGTATCATATATGTCAAATAAACATTTTTGCTTATGTGTCACACAACTAACACTAGTGGGACGGGGCCTTTAGCCCCCGCCCGTAAGGGGCTTTAGTACCGGTTCACCAACCGGGACTAAAAGGGCCGGACTAAAGGCCTAACCTTTAGTCCCGGCCCTGATCCAAGCCGGGACTAAAGGTGCTTCACGTGGACGCCTCGTAGCGCCCTCAGGGGCAAGCCCTTTAGTCCCGGTTCGTTACACGGACCGGGACTAAAGAGTTTCAGATTTTGTTTATTTTTGGGTTTTAGGGTTTTAGGGTTTAGGTGTTCGGGAGATTAACGTGATGCCTCGTTTGATGTTCGGGAATTAGTTTTGATATAATTCTAAATAGAAATAATTATGCATATATATATAAGATTAACTTATCTTACAGGCGAGCATATATATACAATTATATGGAGATCTGAATTATCGGGACTAGAGCCCGTCTATTCGATTACATGGACGAACATCAGTAATGGCCCCTAGCTACACTAAATCGTCATTTGTCATCTATAGCTTCCGTCCTCAGAAAGGTCGCAAGCTCCTCTGCAACAGCAATCGCGCGTTGCTTTGGTAGGACCTTCTCCCTCATGGTCGTGTACTATATAAGAAGAGGAGATGAATATGAATATCAATCATGATAACAAAGAATGACGAGTAAAAATAGAGGTGTGAATGTTCATTGCTTTACGTCGAATCTGTGATCCTTGTGCTCAGAGGTAAACGTGTGAATGGTCTCGCAAACATAGTATCCGCATAGATGCGTCCCCCATGGCTGCTGGTCGCACTTTACGAGAATAGAATATATATAATCAAAATAATAATCTAGCATCATAAATGTATTGAAAATAGAAGTATATCATACTACTACTTACCTGAGCCGCTCTAAAGGTCAGCTTCTCAGGCTCGATACCGGGAGTCACGCACTTGAACCGCTTCCAAACCCTGCCCGAGAAGAATAATGATTTGCTAAGTTTTTGATTAATTGATATATCAGAAAATCATCGAAACAGACCGATAGAGCGCAAGAATGATTGAAATTACCCTTGGAGCATGTCCTGCAGGCTTTGGAATTGTTCCAAGGGTCTCGATAATGGGTCGAAGGCATCAACTCTTCCCTTATCAATTTGAATGTCCAACAGAATCCAATGGAAGCTGCACATGTATATATATATGTGTGTGTGTGTGTCAGTAACTTATCAATTACACTTATAAGTGAATGGACACAAGAGAGTAAAGACCCTCACCTGAAGTTGTATGGAAACAGTATGTGGTCACAGAAATTTTGATCTGTTAGAAACCTTAGAAGGTTTTCCTCCGTCTCCTTGCGTTTATCAGTTAGCGTCGCTATATGTATTTTATCTGGGTCAATAAACCCAATATTTAGGATGTTCTTACTTTTACAATCCAGAATCTTCATTCTGCATAATAGAGTACAAGTTATATATAGACAATGAATTGAAATAACTAAACAAGTTATATGTAGACAACGAATTGAAAAACTTACAAACAATAGCAACTCATAAGCGATTTGTCGAGGGCGTCGGCATTGTACATATGGAAGAGTCCATCAAAGTCGATATGGATTTCTTCGGGGCGGCCGTAGTACTCCCGTGGGACACTCACCACGATCATCGTTCTCCCATTCTTTGATTCACTTAAGTACCATGTATGCAAGTAACGCATATTTGTTGGGAGATCATCTTTGCTGACCAAAGGCACTCCCATGACAAACTGTGGCTTAGGGGCTACCACAGCCTTGGGTAACCTGTCGTCTTGGGAAGCCAGAATGTCTTCAACCGGGATACCCCATTCACCCGCCTACTTCTTTGCTAATTCCAAATCTTGCCCCTGCACCGGAGGGGGGACATTCTCGGTTAACACCCTGAGGGGTGGGATCGACTGTTTGGCCTGTTGTCCAAGTTGAGGAACGTCTGATTTTTTCTTGCTTGTAGTTGAACTTGATTTGCTCCCACTTGCACTTGCACGTGATCTGCTCTTTTTCACTTCCTTCTGTAATGTGCGTGTATAGTCATCAGGCTTATGGTGTAAGTCATACTGTGATGGAAGGGTCGTGAAGTATTTTGCAAATGCTATTTGCTTCTCGGTGTATTCCGGGCGGGGCTCGGGTTCCTTCTTTTTCATCTGCGCATCATGATGTTCCTTTGCTATCCTGGCGTTTTCCTCGGGGGTACGATCATAAGGTCTGATAGGAAGATTAGCATGAGGTACCTTTGGTAGGGGCGACAGTTTGCGCTTTGGGGGGCTCCGTCGCTTAGAAATCGTCGGCGGAGCGTTCTTGCTGGCACGCTTCCGCTTAGTATCCGGAGCGGGCGGCCGTGGAGACGGACGACCCAAGTCCGGCGGCGGTGATCGAGATGGACTCGTGTTGTGCTGGGTCGTGGCTCCACCCGGGACTCCTAGATTTCTGCATAGTATTCAAAGTAGGAGTACTTTTCCAATTTGACCCAAGTCCGTTCCAAAACAATTTTAGTCCCGGGTCGTGGCTCCACCCGGGACTCCTAGATTTATGCATAGTATTCAAAGTAGGAGTACTTTTCCAATTTGAGCATTCAATAAGCAAAACCAAATCGTAAAATAAAGTAGTATTCAAATTAGCATGCATTCAATTATAAGCAAATACATCATCTCTTTTGTCCGTACATCGTCGAATATTATCACTAATACTCCTCGAATACTATCATACATATAGCATCACTGATACATCTAGAACCGTAGCGCCCGACGGGTATCGTCGCGGGCGGTGGACACCCAAAGAGAAGGAACCATCACAGGATCATAGCTCTAGTGAGATCCCCGAAGAACCTGCCAGGTATGCTCGAACCTGCCCTCCAACGCAACCATGTAGCGACGGGCGTGCTCATCCTCCTCGCTGACACGGTGACGTACCACCTCCGCGGTGTCCGGAAGCCTCGGCACCGTCACTGGCCCACGCGACCGCCACCAAACAAGGATCGGGTCAACAACGGGTTGGCTCCTCACCAACCTACGCCCCCCGGAAGGTAGCACCTCCCAATACCAGCCGGGCGGAGCCCAGTCCCGGACAGGGCCCCTCTGATCAAGCAGGTGTCCTCTGCCGAGTCGACGACCAGGATGCGGGATAGGCATCGTAAAATGAACTAAAAAAATAAACTAGTTCTATTAATTTTCTTGCTAAAAATAAACTATTAACACTTAAGCATATACAATAGCAAAATTAAACTATTAACACTTAAGCATATACAATAGCAAAATTAAGCAATAATCTAAGAAACACTATTAACACTTAAGCATATACACTATACAATAGCAAAATTAAATGACAAAAAATATATTTCTTCTTCTTGTAACCCTAACCTATTTTTTCCTCTTCTTCTATTCCTCCTCTTCTTCTACTTCTTCTTCTACTTCTACTTCTCCTCTTCTTCTACTACTTCTCCTCTTCTCTTCTTCTACTTCTCCTCTCCTCCTCTTCTAATTTTTTCTCTTCTTCTACTTCTCCTCTTCTTCTATTTTTCCTCTTCTTCTCCTCTCCTCCTCTTCTTATTCTCCTTTTTCTTCTTTTCTTCTCCTCCTCTTCTTATTTTCCTTTTTCCTAATCTTATTTTCTTATTTTTGTTCATATTTCTTCTTCTTGTAACCCTAACCTAATTCCAAATATTACTAACCCTAATAATCTAGCACAAACCTAATAACAATAGGAATTAAATGACAAAAAAATCGTTTTCTTTTTCTTCCTTTCTTCTCCTTTTTCTTCCTTTCTTCTCCTTTTTCTTCCTTTCTTCCCTTTTTCTTCTTTTCTTCTCCTTTTTCTTCTTTTCTTCTCCTTTTTTTCTTTTCTTCTCCTTCCCTTTTTCTTCTTTTCTTCTCCTTTTTCTTATTTTCTTCTCCTTTTTCTTCCTTTTTTCTCCTTTTTCTTCCTTTCTTCTCCTTTTTCTTCCTTTCTTCTCCTTTTCTTCCTTCCGTCTCCTTTTTCTTGCTTTCTTCCCTTTTTCTTCTTTTATTCTCCTTTTTCTTCTTTTCTTCTCCTTTTTCTTATTTTCTTCTCCTTTTTATTCTTTTCTTCTACTGGCCGGAGTGTTGGGGAGGAGGGGGCGGGGGGCTTACCGGCCGGAGGTGTCGACGGCGCGCGGCGAGGAGGACGGCGGCGCACGGCGAGGAGGGCGGCGCGCGGCGAGGAGGACGGCGGCGGCGAGGAGGACGGCAGCGGCGAGGAGGACGACGGCGATGGCGAGGAGGACGGCAGGCGGCGACGAGGAGAACGGCGGGCAGCCTGACGGCGTCGTCGAGGTTGTCGGTGTGCCGCACCGGGCAGGAGAACGAGAGGAAGAAGAAGAGAAACGAACGATTTGGATTGGAATTTTTCTAACTCCCGCTTATATAGGTGGATCCTTAGTCCCGGTTCAGGGCTCGAACCGGGACTAAAGACCCCCTTTAGTCCCGGGTGGAGCCACGACCCGGGACTAAAGGCCCTTTTTCGGGCAGACCAGAAGGCGGGAAGTAGTGGCCTTTAGTCCAGGTGCGGAGCTCCAACCGGGACTAAAGGGGGTCTTTAGTTCCGGTTGGAGCCACGCACCGGGACTAAAGCCCCTCCTCGGCACGCGGCAGGCGATGGGCTTTAGTCCCGGGTCGTGGCTCCACCCGGGACTAAAGCCCCTCCTCGGCTGCACGATAAGTTTAGTCCCACCTCGCCCAGCGAGGGGGACTAACACTTGTTTATAAGCCCCGTCGCAGCTACTCCATCGAGCTCCTCTCTAAAGCAGGCTTACGGGCCTAAACTAACTGTAAATTAAAAAATTGAAACTATATTTGAAATTGTGGAGAAAATTAAACCTGAATTCAAAGTGAGGTCACTTTGAATTTAGCTTTAATTTTCTTTACAAATTATCATATAGTTTCAATTTTTTTCTATTTTCAAAATTAACTATTTTGTTATTTTCAATTAAAAACTATGTTTATTAAAATTCTGTTTCCATATTTGAGAATTTGACAAAACTATGATAATGAAAAGTGTTTGAAATTAAATGAATAATTCAAAACTATTTTCTATTTTCAAAAGTAATTATTTTGACTATCCAAACTATTAACTATTTTGTTATTTTCGATTAAAAACTATGTTTATTAAAATTCTTTTTGCATATTTGAGAATTTGACAAAACTATGATAATGAAATGTGTTTGAAATTGAATAAATAATTAAAAACTATTTCTATTTTCAAAAGTAATTATTTTGACTATCCAAACTATTAACTATTTTGTTATTTTCAATTAAAAACTATGTTTATTAAAATTCTTTTTGCATATTTGAGAATTTGACAATACTGTGATAATGAAAAGTGTTTGAAATTGAATAAATAATTCAAAACTATTTTCCCTCGACTCCGTCGGCCGTCGGGAATCCGCTTGAGAGGCAAGTCTTTAATCAGTCTCTCCAGCCGACATTGGGATTAGGTTTGTCCTATGCTATTTTTTCTCCAATGCGAGCTAGATTTCTCATATATGTTCTTCTCATATTCTGCATCTCAAGCTCAAGTAATCAGTCAGAAGTTAGGACCATGATTTCTTTTTCTAGATGTGGATTATGCCTGTGGATTTTTTCCCGTATTCATCCGAATCATAAGAACAGAGTGATCTGGCCATTTATCCATACTCGATGGTTCTTTAATCCGCATGGTTCTTTAAGCTTTCTTGTTTTTAAGATCTCTATGAAGAAGATAACAGATGGACAATATGTGCTTCTCTGCTTAGCAGAAGCAGTAGATCTCGGATTACTGTTCACATCAAATCCATTGTTTTGAACCCGGACCTTACTGCCTTTATGACAGTGTTAACTTCTTAGATCCTTAGTGCTTCAGCTATCAGATATAAGTATATAAGCAACTTATCAGCATCACAATCGCATTTTGTTCCTTTTTTCGATTAGACCATAAAGAAGGATTATGCAATCAAATACTTTCCATGTGAAGATGCAACTATCATACTCCAGCTGCCTAGGAAGGACAAGAATTGGAAGTGCAAGTTTCATATCAGGGCATCTGGCATGTGTAATGCAGGTCGGCGCACCCTTTATTTAGGAAGGTTTGTGCATGACACTCATATTAGGGTGGGTGATATCTGTCTCTTTCAACCAATGACAAATGTTAAGCAGAGAAGATTCATAGTGACAGTCCATCTCCTTCACAAAGAGAGCATTGCTCATTCCCTTGGTGGAAGAACTGACATTGGCTCAAATCGCGGAAGTACCTGTGCCAAGATGGGCGGCATTAAGGAGGAACCACCTACCGATGGTACTAAACTGTTGCTAGAATGCATGTGCACTTGAGTTCTCATTATATCTGTCTAATCATGTGAAAACTTGTCCAGGTGAAGAGTACTCTTCAGAACATGAAATCTTTGAGAATTCTGAGGGCACTTCTGAGCGTCTGTTCATTCTGTCAAACAGAGCTTTTCTAACACCAGCGCGGTATATGAAATGCCTGGAGAAAGTTGAGGAGATTAAGTTCAAACCGCCCTTTTATGTTTCTATCATGAGCAAGACCACTGTGTGGCAGCATGACAGCGAATGTTCTCCCACCCTAGTAAGTCCGAGGAAAACATTTTTCTGTTCCTTTCTGTCAGTTACTCAATTGCATCCTTATCCTTTGATAAGATAAATAGCAACAAATCTCCCAAGTATCTCTACGCCTGTGTCATTCTAACATTTGCCCTGTGTTATGTATATAAACAGCACTTTGGCTCTAAGTATGCGGCCACATATCTTGTTCAGAAGTTTGCTGCTGCTCATCTCTTACAAAGGGATTTCATTTTTTGAACTTATTTGAACTCCATACTTTTTGTGTGTTCAAAATGCACCATTCAAAAGCACATCACAAAATTTCAACAATTTCTGACTTCATTTGGTATTCTTCGTGCATTTACTTATTTTTTTTTGAGCTAGTTGACCCTAAAATTGAAAAGCACTACAAATGAACTCTGAAAATGTTGAAAGTTGGCATGCTATCATCATTTCGCCCACATAGCATGTGTTAAAAAGTTGAGAGGGCTACGACAAAAACTGGATGCACTTCGTGTACAAAACGGACAATCTCTCTCGAAGTATCAGGGTTTCGAACGAGAACTCATCTCTTACAAAGGTATTTCATTTTTTTGAACTTATTTAAACTCCATCCTTTTGTTGTGTTTAAAATGCACCATTCAAAGGCACATCACAAAATTTCAACAATTTATGACTTCATTTGGTATTCTTCGTGCATTTACTTATTTTTTTTGGAGCTAGTTGACCCTGAAATTGAAAAGCACTACAAATGAAGTCTGAAAATGTTGAAAGTTGGCATGCTATCATCATTTCACCCACATAGCATGTGTTAAAAAGTTGAGAGGGCTACGACAAAAACTGGATGCACTTCGTGTACAAAACGGAGAATCTCTCTCGAAGTATCAGGGTTTCGAACGAGAACTCATCTCTTACAAAGGGATTTCATTTTTTGAACTTATTTAAACTCCATACTTTTTGTGTGTTCAAAATGCACCATTCAAAGGCACATCACAAAATTTCAACAATTTCTGACTTCATTTGGTATTCTTCGTGCATTTACTTTTTTTTGAGCTAGTTGACCCTGAAATTGAAAAGCACTACAAATGAACTCTGAAAATGTTGAAAGTTGGCATGCTATCATCATTTCACCCACATAGCATGTGTTAAAAAGTTGAGAGGGCTACGACAAAAACTGGATGCACTTCGTGTACAAAACAGAGAATCTCTCTCGAAGTATCAGGGTTTCGAACGAGAACTCATCTCTTACAAAGGGATTTCATTTTTTGAACTTATTTAAACTCCATACTTTTTGTGTGTTCAAAATGCACCATTCAAAGGCACATCACAAAATTTCAACAATTTCTGACTTCATTTGGTATTCTTCGTGCATTTACTTTTTTTTTTGAGCTAGTTGACCCTGAAATTGAAAAGCACTACAAATGAACTCTGAAAATGTTGAAAGTTGGCATGCTATCATCATTTCACCCACATAGCATGTGTTAAAAAGTTGAGAGGGCTACGACAAAAACTGGACGCACTTCGTGTACAAAACGGACAATCTCTCTCGAAGTATCAGGGTTTCGAACGAGAACTCATCTCTTACAAAGGGATTTCATTTTTTGAACTTATTTAAACTCCATACTTTTTGTGTGTTCAAAATGTACCATTCAAAGGCATATCACAAAATTTCAACAATTTTCTGACTTCATTTGGTATTCTTCGTGCATTTACTTATTTTTTTTTGAGCTAGTTGACCCTGAAATTGAAAAGCACTACAAATGAACTCTAAAAATATTGAAAGTTGGCATGCTATCATCATTTCACCCACATAGCATGTGTTAAAAAGTTGAGAGGGCTACGGCAAAAACTGGATGCACTTCGTGTACAAAACGGACAATCTCTCTCGAAGTATTAGTGTTTCGAACGAGAACTCATCTCTTACAAAGGGATTTCATTTTTTTGAACTTATTTAAACTCCATACTTTTTGTGTGTTCAAAATGCACCATTCAAAGGCACATCACAAAATTTCAACAATTTCTGACTTCATTTGGTATTCTTCGTGCATTTACTTATTTTTTTTGAGCTAGTTGACCCTGAAATTGAAAAGCACTATAAATGAACTCTGAAAATGTTGAAAGTTGGCATGCTATCATCATTTCACGCACATAGCATGTGTTAAAAAGTTGAGAGGGCTACGACAAAAACTGGATGCACTTCGTGTACAAAATGGACAATCTCTCTCGAAGTATCAGCGTTTTGAACGAGAACTCATCTCTTACAAAGGTTTATTGAAATTCTTTTTGCGTATTTGAGAATTTGACAAAACTATGAAAATGAAAAGTGTTTGAAATTTAGTACATTCCATACATGCATTACATAAAAGGTTTAATACATTATTACATTATTGCACCAATATTCATATCAATTATTTCTGTTTTCTTCTGGGTCGTAGCCATGGAGAATCTTCATCATTAAGTAGGATGCTTGGGTCAGTTTTCACTTTGAAGGGCGGAATTTCATGAAACTTATTATAATCTTCTGACATGTCTGTCTTGTCATCTACTCCCACGATGTTTCTTTTCCCTGAAAGAACTATGTGGCGTTTTGGCTCATCGGACGATATCTTCTTTTGCTGATTTCTTTTTCTCGTTTTTGTAGACATGTCCTGCACATAGAAAACCTGAGCGACATCATTGGCTAGGACAAATGGTTCGTCCATGTACGCAAGATTGTTGAGATCCACTGTTGTCATGCCGTACTTTTGGTCTACAACTACCCCGCCTCCTGTCAGCTTCACCCGTTTGCACCGAAACAAAGGGATCTTAAAAGTAGGTCCATAGTCAAGTTCCCATATCTCCTCTATGTACCCGTAATATGTTTCCAAACAGTGCCCATTCTCTTCTATTGCATCAAAGCGGACACCACTATTTTGGTTAGTGCTCTTTTTATCTTGGGCAACCGTGTAAAATGTATTCCCATTTATCTCATACCCTTGGAAAGTACATATAGTCGAAGATGGTGGCCTGGCCAAACAGTACAGCTGATCTCCAACGGTGTCGTCATTCATGAGATGTGTCTGCAACCAACTGCTGAAAGTCTTCTCGTGTTCCCCTTTAATCCAAGAGTCAGCCTTCCCCGGGTTTTCGGAGCGTAGAATATTCTTGTGTCTCACGATATACGGAGCCACCACGGTGGAATTGTGTGGAACTGTGTAGTGTGCTTGAGAGAAAGAATGCCCGTCCATACATACTTTTGCTTTCCTTCCTAGTGTGCCTTTTCCTGTCAGCCTACCCTCATACCAAGATTCAGGAACACCAATCGGCTTAAGGTCAGGAAGAAAGTCCACACAAAACTCAATGACCTCCTCTGTTCCATAGCCCTTGGAGATGCTTCCTTCTGGCCTAGCACGGTTACGAACATATTTCTTTAAGACTCCCATGAACCTCTCGAAGGGGAACATATTGTGTAGAAACACATGACCAATAATTCTAATCTCTTCGACTAAGTGAACTAGGAGGTGTGTCATTATATTGAAGAAGGATGGCAGGAACAACAACTCAAAGCTGACCAGACATTGGACCACATCAATCTGTAACCCTGATAGACTTTCTCGATTGATTACCTTCTGAGAAATTGCATTGAGGAATGTACATACCTTCACAATTGCCAGGCGAACATTTTCCGGTAGAATTCCCCTCAATGCAACCGGAAGCAATTGCGTCATAAGCACGTGGCAGTCATGAGACTTTAGGTTTTGGAATTTTTTGTCTTTCATATTTACGATTCCCTTTATATTCGACGAGAAGCCAGTCGGGACCTTGATACTGAAAAGGACTTCAAAGAAGATTTCCTTCTCTTCCTTAGTAAGAGCGTAGCTGGCACGCCCTTGAAACTGCCCTGGATGCATGTCATCTCTTCCTTTATGACTTTCCTGGTCCTCCCGTGCTTCCGGTGTATCTTTTGACTTCCCATACAAGCCCAGGAAGCCTAGAATATTCACGCAGAGATTCTTCGTCAGGTGCATCACGTCGATTGCCGAGCGGACCTCATGGACTTCCCAGTAGGGTAGCTCCCAAAATATAGATTTCTTCTTCCACATGGGTATGCGCTTATCAGGGCCGTTAGGAACAGGTTGGCTGCCAGGACCCTTTCCAAAGATTACTTTTAAATCTTTGACCATATCAAATACTTCAGCACCAGTACGGATGACAGGCTTCCCCCGGGGTTCTACCTTGCCATTGAAATGCTTGCCTTTTTTCTTTAAGGGATGCTTGGGCGGAAGAAAATGACGATTGTACGGGTACACATTCTTCCTACATTTGTCCAGATATATACTTTCTGTCTGATCCAAACAGTGCGTGCATGCATTGTATCCCTTGTTTGACTGTCCTGAAATGTTACTAAGAGCAGGCCAATCATTGATGGTTACGAAAAGCAACGCTCGAAGGTCAAATTCCTCTTGTTTGTGCTCGTCCCACACACGTACACCTGGTTCGGCCCACAGCTGTAAAAGTTCATCAACTAATGGCCTTAGGTACACATCAATATCGTTGCCGGGTTTCTTTGGACCTTGGATAAGCACTGGCATCATAATGAACTTCCGCTTCATGCACAACCAAGGAGGAAGGTTGTAGATACATAGAGTAACGGGCCAGGTGATGTGACTACAACTCTTCTCTCCAAGAGGATTCATGCCATCTGTACTCAGACCTAACCATAAGTTCCTTGTGTCAGCTGCAAATCTCGGGAACTCTCTCTCGATTTTTCTCCACTGCTGACCATCAGCGGTGTGCCTCAACTTATCGTCTTTCGACCTAACCATAAGTTCCTTGCGTCAGCTGCAAATCTCGGGAACTCTCTCTCGATTTTTCTCCACTGCCGACCATCAGCGGTGTGCCTCAACTTATCGTCTTTCATACGATCTTCCATGTGCCATCGCAACAACTTCGCATGATCTTTATTTCTGAACAGACGTTTCAACCGTGGTATTATAGGAGCATACCACATCACCTTGGCAGGAACCGTCTTCCTGGGTGGCTCGCCCTCAATATCATCAGGGTCATCTTTTTTGATCTTATACCGCAATGCAGTGCATACCGGACATTTATCCATATTCTCGTACTTCTCACCGCGGTAGAGGATGCAGTCATTAGGGCATGCATGTATCTTCTGCACGTCTAATCCTAGAGGGCAGACAAGCTTCTTTGCTTCGTACGTGCTGGCGGGCAATTCGTTCTTTCTTGGAAGCATCTTCTTCATCAGTACCAGCAACTTTTCGAATGACGAGTCAGTCACACCGGTCTCTGCCTTCCACTTCAGCAATTCCAGTGTGCTACCCAGCTTCTTCTGGCCATCTTCACAAGTTGAGTACAACAAATTGTTGTGGTCCTGTAACATCTGCTCGAACTACAACCTCTCCTTTTCTGTGTCGCAACCTCGCGTGCATCAGAAATGACCCGGCCAAGATCATCAGCGGGCTCATCTGGTTCCCGTTCTTCATCTTGATCTTCTTCTTCATTGTCTTCCATTGCGGTATCAGCATACTCAGGGAACATAGATCGGTAGTTGTCATCATCGTTCTCTTCTTCTTCATCGTCATCTTCCATCATAACCCCTCTTTCTCCGTGCTTGGTCCAAACATTATAGCCCGACATAAAACCAGAACGAAGCAGGTGGCTCTGAATGACTCTTAAGGAAGTGTAATCCTTCTCATTCCGACATTCAACACATGGACAAAACATATAGCCACCACCATGCTTGTTCGCATCGGCTGCATCTCGAAAAGAATGCACGCCTTCTCTGTAAGCGGCTGTGCGTCGATCACCGTACTTCCATGGATGGCTCATCTGTGTTATACGACAGTATATCAAATACAATCACGATCCTAAAAATTAGTACCGCACGGTCTAAACGAGGAAATATAGTTGCTAACCTTTTAGAATAAGTAGAAATAAAGAGGAAGAGGTTTAAGCGTGGCTCAGGCATCTCATATCGTAGTTGTGTTCGGTGAACTGAAGCGGCATCGCTCTAACACACATTTCAACAAACACCTATAGTGCATAAAAAAAGTGGAGAGCTAGCACACACCCACAATCCTCCATCCAAGAAAAATGCAAGAAAGAGGGAAAAGGGGGGTTGTGCTATATATAGGCAGAGGACTTTAGTCCCGGTTTGAGACACAAACCGGGACTCAAGGTGGCGCACATGCGGGCTGCACACCGCGTAGCCCTTTAGTCCCGGTTTGGGACACAAACCGGGACTAAAGGCTCCTTACAGGCCGGGACTAAAGCCTCGAGGGAGGCATTGAGATTTGGGGCGACGTGGCCGGGCCTTTAGTCTCGGTCCAGAGGCAGGCCGGGAATAAAGGGTCCCGGCCAAAGACCCGTTTTCCACTAGTGTAAATGATGAAAGAGAGGGTTCTATATCAAACTATGAAATCGTATCATATTATATGATGTATTACTGTGTGTTTTGCATGATAATAAATGAGACTATTATGATCCCAAGTTATAATGCTATGTACGATAATTTAATATCATACAATAATAATATATGTTGATACTACTAGTACTTGTCATGCATGCGCCCTCCCAATTTGCTGCTCAGGCATTAGTGCTAGTATTTTCTCAGTTGATTAGGCGCATTAGCATTTACATCTGCTACATCTCACAACCAATCAATGACTACCTTGGTCCCAGAGATTTTCAAGTGTGCCTTATAAACCGTGACGGAGGAAGTACATGATACCCACCACTGCTACCAGCCTACTCTACTAATTTTCTTGACAATGCTTTGTCTTTTTTGTGCAAAAAAATTTAAAGCGCATGATAATATTACTCGGTACGTACGCCGTATGCGGCGATGGACATGCATGACAAATTTCTTTGGCCACCTTTTTAGTCGATTTGCTTCCAGTTTTATCGGTGTTGTAGTTGATTAATTATTTCGAACGGTAGTAGCAGCTTCATCCATCCACGGCCACGGGCGTAGCCTTGTTCTGCCCGTTCCTTGGGCTTGGTCTCGACCGGAGGCTACTGCTAGGGTGGCGAGCTGTTGGATTTATCAAGTCGCGCTCGTACTCCGGGCTGTGGGCAACGATATGTACGAGAGTCGATATGCCATTTTGATTGGATGCTCGGTGCTACCTGGATCCGTCGCTTGCATCTCAGACACGGTCCAACTGCCTGATGGTGGAGAGCCGGCGTCTGGGCATCATCGGCTGAATGAAACAAGACAAGATTCGTGTGTCCCTGGCAGGTGCAGTGCACGGCTACACAGCCAGCGACTTTCCATGGTTACTTCGCAGCGATCCACACGCTTGTCAGCTTGTGGACAATGATTAGAGCATCTCTAGCTAGGAAAATTCGTTTACGATTCGTGAAAAAACGGTTTTGCAGTTTAAAACGGACTGCGACCGAAAAAAACGGTTTTGCAGGCTAAAGCGGGCTGCAAAGGAACAGGCCCGCGTAGCAGAATATTCACCTAGCAGCAGCCCGCTTCGACCCGCAAACCAAAAACCCTAGATCAACCAATTTGGCAGCGATTTTGATAATTGAGTTTAAATTAGAAGAATAAAACATAATTCGCGCGCAAATAAACATAGTTTTTTTTATAACAAACACAAAAGAACTTCATGCAAAAGCAATGACCACGTCCATCATTATCTTGGTCACTTCTCACCCATCGTCATGATCTTCACCCCGCACCACAGCCATCGATGCCATCGCCGCCTCCAAGTTCATCACCAGCACTTGTTCCAACTCCGGCAACAAAAGCACAGTCGAACGCACTGAAAGCATCAGCGACACTAGTTCCAACTCCTGATGAGAAAACATCACCCATCGGACGCCGCTACGATCCTCCTCTTCAAAATGTCTCTTCTTGTCATATTATGCCATTCTTTGAAGATGTCGTTCATGTCATCATGGTTTAATGTCATAATCTTGTTTTCCTCGGCAAGAAGCTTGGCCATGGTTTTGGTCTCATCGGCAAAGACTCTTCTCTCCTCAATGGCTGCCTTGCGCAACCCCTCGTCCTTGAGCAATTGCCACTTTTTAGCTTCTCTCGTGCCTTCTTATCCACCAACTCTTTCTTTGCCTCCAATGTCTTTGCCAACATCAACTCATTTGATTGCACCATGGCATCTATCTTGTCCCGATAGCTCGATGCCTCATGTTCCCTCTTGATCTTCTCCCTTGACTTTTTGTCTCCATCGGGCTTGTTCAAGTTTTGTGGACCATCATCATCATCATCATCATCATCATCATCCATGGTCGTAAGTGAACCTCTCTTCGGTGGGGATTCTTTCTCGATCAACTCCCACTTCTCACACTTTTTTAGCAATTTCCAACAATTCTCTAGTTTAATTTTTTTTTGCCTTCGGAAGCTTCCTTGTCTATGTATCTTTGTTGGGCAATTTGTCCTACACAATGAAAACAATATCAAATGATTTGAGATGCTACAAAGGCTACAAATGATTTGCACAACTTGGGACGTGAAAACGAACTCACATTGATAGAGGCAAAGTTTTCCTTGTCTTTCGATGAGATGGTGGTTATCGTTTTTGCTCGAGTAGACTTTGACGATCTCACTACGAACGTGTGAAGACGTCGCGCCTTAGCAATCTCTAAACCAACTGGGAGAGGTTATTGACCACGCCAAAGCACGATCAACCTGACCACGAGGGTATGTTTCCTGCGCGCAAACGAAGAACATGCAAGAAACTAAGATTGCAATCTGGATATTGCGAATATAAGAGGAAAGCTTTATTGATGAAAGTGGGGTTTTGTGACGCCTTTGTCTGGTCGTGGAACACAAACGAAGAACGCGAAGTTGCAGCTATGGTGAACTTGTAATTTAAAGAAAACCCAAGTCTAAACGGCACCCTAAGGGCTGTATATATGAGGAAATAAAGGAGGAATTTCGTGACCCCTTGGAGGAGGGTTTCCGAAACTGACCCTAACTGAGTTTCCCCACACATACGGACTCTAAAAATAGCCTATAAGATGGTATTCGAAATTACATGGCCCTGACCCAAAAATAAGGTGGCACAACACCTATAATAGCCTATGGACAAAATTTATAAAGTGATGTCTTGAATATTTCGTCCAAGCCTTCATGGTCTCCTTATGGTGGCTTCAAAGTGCGAAAATCACCAGTGGAAGCTCCATTGTTCTTTCCCGCGCATGCACCTTCTTCTCCATGCTTGATCTTGCTCCAACGGATATCCTTCTTGTCCATGCTAGGTCCTTCATTCATAAGTACCACAAAAGTATCTAACTTAGGCAACATCATATGTTCATGAACATTTGAAGGATTTCCAAGAAACGAAAGTACCTAGTAATTCAACACGCATGCACGAGCTCTAATAAGTGGTCCAGTATGTATAGCAACTGGGGTTGTGGGTGTAACAATGGTATTGATGTCCTCATCATCATCCCCTTCTTGAACTGAAGTCGTTCTCGACGGAAGCTCGTCTTCCTCACCCAAATATGGCTTCAAATCTGCAATAATAAAGTGGGACTAACCCCAAAATCTGCAGGCAGCTCAAGTCTATATGCATTATCATTTATTTTCTCTAACACCTTGAAAGGACCATCAGCACGTCACATTATCTTAGACTTGCACAAATCAGGAAACCTATCCTTACGCAAATGCAACCAAACAAGATCTCTAGGTGCAAAGACAACATGTTCTCTACCCTTATCTCTAGCATGTTTATATTTAGCATTCATATGCTCAATATTTTCCTTAATTAACTCATGCATCTTTAATATCAAATCAACACGTTCTTTAGCATCAAAATTAACCTTCTCCGAAGATGTAAGAGGTAGCAAATCAATAGGTACGCAAGGTAAGAAACCATACACAACTCCAAAAGGGCACATCTTAGTAGTAGAATGTAGCAAACGATTATAAGCAAAATCAATATGAGGCAAGCATTCTTCCCACATTTTCAGGTTTTCTTCAAAAGAACCCTAAGCATAGTAGACAATGATCTATTGACCACTTCAGTTTGTCCATCAGTTTGGGGGTGACATGTAGTACTAAAAAGCAGTTTTGTCCCCAACTTAGCCCATAAACATCTCCAAAAGTGGCTAAGAAATTTAGCGTCACGATATGAAACAATCGTATTTGGCACACCGAGCTAGCAAATAATTTCACGAAAGAACAAATCAGCCACATTAGCAGCATCATCACTTTTATGACATGGTATAAAGTGTGCCATTTTCCGAAATCTATCCACGACAACAAATATGCTATCCCTCCCCTTCTTTGTTCGAGGTAAACCTAAAACAGAGTCCATAGATATATCCTCCCAAGGAACACTAGGTACGGGCATAGGCATATATAAACCATGAGGATTGAGTCGTGACTTAGCTTTTTGACATGTCGTGCAGCGAGCAACAAAACGCTCAACATCATGTCGCATGTTTGGCCAAAAGAAATGTGTAGCAAGTACGTCCTCCACCTTCTTTATGCCAAAGTGTCCCATCAATCCTCCTCCATGCGCCTCCTGTAATAACAAAAGATGAACGGAACTAGCTGGAATGCATAGCTTATTAGCACGGAACACAAATCCATCATTAATGATGAACTTGTTCCATATTCTCCCTTCTTTAAAATTCTCCAACACCTCTTTGAAATCAACATCATGCACATATTGATTTTTGATGGTCTCCAAACCAAATATTTTAAAGTCAAGTTGTGAAAGCATAGTATAACGACGAGACAATGCATCAGCAATAAAATTTTCTTTACCCTTCTTGTGTTTAATGACGTACGGGAAAGTATCAATGAATTCAACCCATTTAGCATGTCTACGGTTCAGTTTTTCTTGACTTTTAGTATGTTTCAAATATTCATGATCAGAATGTATGACAAATTCTTTGGGCCATAAATAATGGTGCCATGTTTCCAAAGTCCGAACAAGAGCATATAATTCCTTATCATCAGTAGAATAATTCAGACTAGGCCCACTCAGTTTTCCAAAAAAGTATGCAACAGGTTTACCATATTGTAATAACACACCTCCCAATCCAATTCCACTAGCATCACATTCAAGCTCGAAAGTCTTATTAATATCAGGAAGTTGGAGTAAAGGAGCATGTGTTAACTTATCTTTTAATACCATGAAGGCTTCTTCCTGTGTGGTACCCCAAGCAAAAGGGACATCCTTCTTTGTAAGCTCATTGAGAGGTGCACCAATGGTCATGAAATCTCTCACAAAACGCCTATAGAAACCAGGAAGGCCAAGAAAACTCCTCACTTGTGTGACCGCTTTGGGCTGCAGCCAACTCTCACTAGCTTCAATCTTGGCTTTATCAACTTCAATTCACTATGGAGTAACAACATAGCCAAGAAAAGATACTCGATCGATGCAAAAGGTGCACTTACCAAGGTTACCAAACAAATGTGCATCACGTAGAGGAATAAAAACAACACGGAAATGATCCAAGTGTTCCTCCAAAGATCTACTATAAATCAGTATATCATCAAAGTAGACTACCACAAATCGTCTAATGAAAGCACGTAAAACCTCATTCATTAATGTCATGAAAATGCTAGGTGCATTAGTTAACCCAAAAGTCATAACTAACCACTCATATAATCGAAACTTAGTTTTAAATGCTATTTTCCATTCATCTCCCAATTTCATGCGAATTTGATGGTATCCACTATGCAAATCAACTTTGGAGAAAATTGTACAACCACATAATTCATCAAGCATATCATCGAGCCTAGGAATAGGATGACGATAACGAATAGTAATATTATTAATGCCTCTACAATCAACACACATACGCGATAAAAAATCCTTTTTCGGCACTAGAATAATAGGAACAACACAAGGACTAAGAGATTCGCGTATATAACATTTGTCGAGCAGCTCCTGTAATTGACGCATAATCAACTTCGTATCCTCTCGATTGGTACGGTATGGTGCACGGTTGGGTACCGATGCATCGGGAATTAAGTCAATCTGATGCTCAATCCCTCTAATAGGTAGTAATCCTCGTGGCACGTCTTGTGGAAAGACGTCAATGAACTCCTGCAAAATATTAATGACAGTAGGAGGCAAAGAGGGGGGCATGTACTCGAATGACAATAATATCTCTTTGCATAGAAAAGCATAGCAAACAGATGTAATAACATCCAAACCAGTAATATCAGATTTAGTGGCAAGTAAACAACCACTCTTGAGTTTTATTTCAGATGCAACACTAGATGATGGTTTATTACGCTTATTGTGTTGCTCAAATTCCTCGCCTATAATCTGATTTTCACTCTTATGTAGGTCTTGTTTTGCTTTACTAGCTCTACCAATGTCATCTTTCATAAGATGTTCAGGATGTTGGAAATATGCCCTAGAGGCAATAATAAATTAGTTATTATTATATTTCCTTGTTCATGATAACCGTTTATTATCCATGCTCTATTTGTATTGATTGGAAACTCAAATACATGCGTGGGTACATAGACAACACACTGTCCCTAGTGAGCCTCTAAGGACTAGCTCGTTGATCAATGATGGCCAAGGTTTCCTGACCATAGACATGAGTTGTCATTTGATAACGGGATCACATCATTAGGAGAATGATGCCCAAACTATGAATGTAGCATGTGATCGTGTCAGTTTATTGCTACTGTTTTCTCCATGTCAAATATCTGTTTCTATGACCATGACATCATGCAACTCCCGGGCACCGGAGTAATGACTTGTGTGTATCAAACGTCACAACGTAACCGAGTGACTATACACTGCAATAAATATGTCAACTTGTGACCTTCAATATTTGTAACTGAATGGTTGTTGATTTCCATTTGCGACCTTTTTACGACCAGAATGGGTTGATCAAAAGTTGACCGTCTCTAATGAACTATAACGACCTTTCTTCTAGAATGGTCGTAGACAATTACGACCAACCGAAAAGATCGTTGGTTCTATGCCCAACTATTTTGGTCATTGGTTGTCTACCCAGGCCACGTTGGATCCAATGTGGCAAGCTCAGGTGGGAAACTTACGACCAATTGGATTGGTCGTTGATAAGAATCAGCCCGGTCCAGTTCGATGTTTTACATGGGTCGAGCCCAACAATTCAGCCTTTTTAATATATATTTTTCCTGTTAATTTTCGCTAGCTAAATGGGCCTAGCCCAACAATTTGGCCTTTTTAATTTCTGTGTAATTTCCTTTTAACAACATATTTCTTTTTGGTGTAGTATTTTTCTAGGTCGTTTCTTTGTTGGGCCTTGGCCTTCTCACGTTTTCCCTCAAAAATAATTGTCCAATATAGTTTGAGCTAGGATGAAATAATTGATCGAGTCTGATTATTAGGCCGTTAACATTACTATATATCACACTACAAGCTATCTTCAGCTCCAGTACATTTCCAAAGCAACATGAAAAAATCTAGGAGCCCAAAATATAATATTACAACCATTCATTCCAGTAGTGCATATCTTTACATCGCAAGAACCAGCAAAGTGCCAAGCAAAACTATTCTACAACAAAGAAAATAAAAACATCAATTGAGATTATAAGAAATGACAAAAGTACTTATTGTCCTCCTCCAACTTGTGAAAACCGCATTCACCTCGCAGTAGAATGATCATGGGTGAGAAACTATACAATAGCAAAACATTGTTCAAACGATGCAAAAGTAACAGTCATTACACATGGTATGCGAGTGCACCTTCATTACTCATTCCACATTGTATGGATTGTATAGATTCATTAACCATTCAGAGTAGATAATAACATCACCGACAATAGTTAATATGTTCCGGAGCAAGTCTCAAGCATATTACCGTACTGTTCTCACCTATGCTCACCTGAAATTTTCTACCGTAATGTAGAGCATCTGAGTGCTTAGCTAATCAATTCAAGATGAAGCCGCAAGCATGCAACAGTTGATCAAGTGTTGCCATCTAGATACATGATGCTGCGACAAAGCACACAGAAAATGGGTATCCATCATTCATCTTATCTAGAGAAAATAATATACGAGTACAAAGGAAAGCAAAATAATCAAGTCAACTTTCTCTGCATATCTTATTTGTAGCCTAAGTATCTCTATAATGTTTGCATGTGGTGTGTTCACAATATGTTTATAGCAGCAATTAGACTGATCCCACATCGGTGACTTCGACTTAGTATTCAGGAGACCCCTAATACGCAAATTAAGGTGACAGGAGAGAAGCGTACATGAGGTGCTCACGCCGACGTGGGTGAGGAAGGCGGGCCTTGAAGAAGCCAGTGATGGTCCGTTTGCACGAGAGCTTGCTGCTACTGCACTCCCACCCCTTGTAGCATGCCTCCTCGCTGCCCCTCCTCACCACTCGCCTCCACCGCCGCGGGGAGCAGCGCCAGCAGCAGGATTGCCGCCTCCAGTGCCCACCTCATCGCTCTCGCATCGCAGTGCGGCACACGAGAAGCCCTCCTTGCCTACTTCCCCGAAGACGACGACTCTACAGTCCCCGAGGACCCCTTCTCCCTGGACGAGGAGTGTTCCTGCCGCCCGGCGCTCTGATTCCCATGTTGTCTCCGATTTGGCCCATGGAGTGGTGGATCTGCAAGGTACAAGAGATGGGGTGAGGAGGAGGGGGAGGATCATGGCGAGTAAGAATTGGGTTGGGGAGGGACAAACCAGAAACACTAGCCTCCTGATATAGCACTTGATAGTGGGGAAGTTGTCCCGATCTTTCGATCAGAAGGTGACTATCGATTTTGTGGAGACGACTTTGACGATCCGACTACAAACGTGCACGACGTTGCGCCCTAGCAATCGCTAAACCAATCTCCAAGAGGTTATTGACCACGCCGAATCACGATCAACCTGGCCACGAAGGTCTATTCCTGCAAGCAATCGAAGAATAAGCAAGAATATGATATTACAATCTGAATATTGCGAATTTGGATGAAGTATTGATAAGGGTGGGGATCCGAAAGCGGTCTTAGTTTGGTCGTTGGACACAAACGAAGTACACAAAATTGCAATGGCTAACTTTTAACTAAACAAATCCCAAACAAAAAGCTACTACGTTGATCTACTTATATAGGAGGAAGGGATGGCAGCCAAGGAGGTGGTAGGACATCCCAAGGCAGCCTGAAACTAACCCTAGGTCGTACAAGGCCTATGGGCCCAAGTGGAGGTGGTGCAACACCTTTGAACTTGTTGTTTGACTCGGATTCTGGTGCAACGTCATATTGTTTGGTCGATATCTCCATGCTCCGGATGAATTTGAAGGTGATTCCAATCGGGTCTGAAAGCACATAAAATCTAGTTTGCAGCCCAAAACGAATCACGCAATTTGCAGTCCGGATGAAAAAGTTGAAGGCGTTTTGGTACAGGCATGTCTGTGCAATCTGAATCTGAGTCCAGAACGTGAAAGACTTGGACTCTATCTTCTCTTGAGCTAAAAGTGACGTGAGAGAACTTCTTGAACAACAACTAATTATTTCCTTTGACATGAGAGGACCCTCTTGAATAACATCCAACCATTTCCTCTTCCCTTGTCATCAGACGTGATTCATACAAGTGTTCGGCCATTCTCAAATAAATACACATATGCAATGATTGCTCTGATACCACTCGATATAGCACTTGATAGCGGGGAGGTTGTTCCGATCTTTCAATGAGAAGGTGACTATCGATTTGGTGGAGACAACTTTGACGTTCCGACTACAAACGTGCATGACGTTGCACCTTAGCAATCGCTAAACCAATCTCCAAGAGGTTATTGACAACGCCGGAGCACAATCAACCTGACCACGAAGGTCTATTCCTGCAAACAATCGAAGAACAAGCAAGAATATGATATTACAATCTGAATATTGCGAATTTGGATGAAGTATTGATAAGGGTGGGGATCCGAAAGCGGTCTTATTCTGGTTGTTGGACACAAACGAAGTACACGAAGTTGCAATGGCTAACTTTTAACTAAACAAATCCCAAACAAAAAGCTACTACATTGATCTACTTATATAGGAGCAAGGGGTGGCGGCCAAGGAGGTGGTAGGACATCTAAAGGCAGCCTAAAACTAACCCTAGGTCATACAAGGCCTATGGGCCCAAGTGGAGGTGGTGCAACGCCTTTGGACTTGTTGTTTGACTCAGATTCTAGTGCAACGTCATATTGTTTGGTCGATATCTCTATGACATCCTCAGTTGTTGCTACAGTAATGTATGTAATTAAGCTACAGTGATCCCACGCTAATGATGCCACGTCACCGTGATTTCTATCATTGCTCTCGTGTTAGTCGAAATGGAGTCAAATTCAAATTTTAAAAATAAGTCGAACCAGGAAAGTTTTCGAATGTTGAAATAAAAAAGTGGGATGAGTTACAAATATTCCTTAATCATTTATAGAATTGAATCGGGAATTTTTGGAATAATTTAAAAAACCCTATATATTTAAAACACAAAACTTGAAAAAACTAAAAAAAAGAAAAACAAAGAATAAGAAACCCAAAAGGCCACGGCCAACTCGGCCAAATGGCCCAACCCCACAGCCCACCAACCCACCTGGGGGTATAAGACCTCGAGGGGAATCCTAACCGAGCCTCCCTTCCCCATCACACCTGCCCCGCCACCACGAGCCGAGTGAAACCCCCTCGCTCCCCACCAGCCGCCAACTCCACACCTCGTGAGATCCCACGATCCCCCCCACGTCGTCCCGCTCCCTCCCCAACGAGCGTCAGCCCCATCCCCTCGATCCTCCCTCGATCGACCCCCCCCCCCCCGTCGCTCGTACCCCACGCCCCGCTCCTCGCCCAGCCCCTCGTGGCTGCCACCCAGACCGAACCCCATCCCCAGCGCCTCCCTCACGGGCGCTCCCCCCACCGGTGCCCTCACCCCCCGCGCTCCCTGCGCCCGCCGCCTCGCGCTGACCCACTGTCGGCTGTCGATGCGCCCCGCTGCCCGCTGGCCCTCCGGCCGCCTCCCTCCACCAGCACCGACCACCACCGGGGCCCCTTCATCGCGCCACCCCGCCGCCGTCCAGCTTCCCGCAGGACTGCATCGCTCCGGTGCCCCCGCACCGACCCGTTCCTCCTCACCTCGTTGACGGCGTCCTCTGCTTCCCCGCTGTCTCCATCAAGCCTCGTCCACCCCGCTCCCCTACAACGTGGGTGAGAACGCCCCCTCTCCCTCTCCATCACCCTTCGATTCTGTTCTGGTGTTCACCGTCTCGTCTCGGTGTTGTTTTTATATCCTGTAAATTGAGAAGGAGAGGAGATGGAGTTTGCCTCCTACTCTCTGTTGAGAGAGAGGGATGAACACAGAGATAACAGAGAGATAGAAAAGAGATGTTAGAAAAAAGAAAATAAAATAAATGAGTATATGTATATGTGTATGTATGCAAATATATGTATATGTATGTATGTATGATGTGTGTAAAAATATGTATATGTGTATGTGAGATATTTTATGTTTTGTGTGTGTGTTGTGTTGTTTGTGGCCGGTGGGCCACTACCATGTAGGGCCAACCCCCCATTCCCACTGACAGGGAGGCCCCACACAACCCCTGTTAAAAAACAATTAAAACAAATATAAAAATATATATGTGCTTTTATTAATAAAATAAATAAATAAATAGATGTATTATTTATTTAATTAAATAGATAAAGTGGTAATCTGTTAATATAGACAAATAAATATCCTATTAGAGTATGACACGTGGGTCCCCCAATAAACTAATCTGATTAATTAATAATTAACCCTAATTAAAACTTGTGTCTATGACACATGGGACCCATTGGTCAGTTTAACCAGTCAACTACTGATGTCAGCAGGGCATCATACTGATGTCATAATAGCATATAACTGAATTAACTAATCTGTTTTTAATTCCTAATTATCGAATAAAACTTTAAAAATTAATATAAAATATACCGTAAGTCCAATCTAAATATTTTCAACATGAAAGTTGATCAGCAGAGCGAGACGAACCCAGATACGCGTTCCATTCGTGTGTCACGCGTCCCTAGCATAGCAAACGTGGAAATTTTCCATCGTTGTTTCATTTGTCCCGTGGTAGCCATAGACCCGGGAATTATCATCTGATATTTTCATGATCCGTCGATGACGGATGTTACTGCGTTAGCTCATGCCTAGCCTGCATCTTGCCATGTCCTGCATCGTGATCGCTCCTGTTGGTGTTATTTATTGTTTCTCCCCCTCTTCTTACTGCTAGACCCCGAGAATGACGCTGTTGCCGGGTACATCTACCCTCCGACGACTAGCACTTTGCCGCAGGGCAACAAGGCAAGCAAACCCCCCTTGATCATCCCTATATCGCCTATGTCTTTCTTCCTCCTGCTTGCATTAGAATTTTGCTACTGTTATAGTTAGCTCCTATATCTGATGCATAGCCTAATTTTTTATGAACTCCTACTTTCAGTACCGCACTTTAAACTGTTTAGTATAGGTGGATCAGTCATCCCCTCTGACCCCCTTAGTCCAGTTGCACTGCTTTGTTATCAAGTCTCGATCCCTGATCGACGAGCCAGACCCGGCACAACACTCACACCCCCTTAGTTGTGCGGAGCTATAGAGCTACTATCGGGTACCGGGGGTGACACCTCGCAAAGTACTCAGGATGCTACCTCTGAAGTGTAGCTAGTCGGTCGTGGTTATTGATGGTGATTCCTCCTTCACCACTCCCGACGATGCCTCTGTCGTGCAACCCCTCAAGTGTGGGACCCTCGAGGGTGATTCCTCTAAGTCCACCTTGATGCTTACATCGTTCGGCATCCAAGGAGGGTGATACCTCGGATCCCCCTGATGTTACAACCACACAGTTACTTCACCATGTTACTCGGATCTTTGATGAATAGATGTTAGGTGGGTGGATTTACTGCGTGGATGTGTCGGTGACATAATTCAAATGATAATGGATTTGGGTATTTGATCTGGGTTGGTCGGAAGGCCTTATTACGCACTAACCGTCTGCGTGGGAAGAATTATGGGTACTCGACGTCGCGGTATCATCCGAAGCTCTTGAGACGTCAGCGATGGAACGGCGCGCGCCCGAGTGGTCCCGAGATGCATCGTGCTTGTTATAAGGGGTTCTAGGACTGACATCGGCTGCTGACGCATCGTGCAGGAGCGCAGAGGGCAAGTGGGACCCAGATCCCTTTGTGCTTAGGAGTTATACCGGCAGGTTGGCCTCTCTGTTGAGCTTAGGTGGGGCTGCGACGTGTTGATATTCCGAGGTTGGGCATGACCCAGATAAGTGTGCCCGGCCAGAGTGTCATCGAGCGCGTCGGGGAATAAGTTGTGCACCCCTGCAGGGAAGAAGTTATCTATTCGGATAGCCGTGTCCACGGTTACACGACGACTTGTAGTTGTGCCCTGCTCTTATACAACTACAATGGTTACTTAGCTGGAATTAGTTCCCCGGGATTGCTTCCTCACAGGGAGTCGAGGGAGGATATCTGGGCGTGACCTCATATTAATATTGCTGCAACAATATGACTATTAATTGTGTTACCTTGCTCTACTCTCATCTATTGCTACAAGACCCTTGAAGATTCTAGTCTTCGATAGGACTAGGCCTTCTCTCCCTTTTCTCACATTGCTGCAGTCAGTCCACATATAAACCCCTTTCTTTGATATTGATGCATACTTAGCATAGTTCTGATGTAAGACTTGCGAGTACTTTGGATGAGTACTCACCGATGTTTTGCTCCCCCTTTGCCCCCTTGATCCGTTGCTGCAACCAGATGATGGAGCCCAGGAGTTGGAGTATCCCGTCGACAACAACTGCTACCACGACAGTGCTATTATGTGGAGGACCCTGAAGACCAGGAGTAGTTAGGAGGTTCCCGGGCAGGAGGCCTCGCCTCGTTCGATCGTTTTTCTTTTGTGCTAGCCTTCTCTAAGGCACCTCATGTTTAATGTCTGTACTCAGATATTGTTGCTTCCGCTGACTTGTGTGTTTTTCGAGCTTCCGTATTCTAGCCCTCGAGGCCCCTGGCTTGTAATATGAAGCTTGTATGTTTTATTTGTGTCTAGAGTTGTGTTGTGATATCTTCCTGTGAGTCCTTAAGTTTGATCGTACGCATTTGCGTGTATGATTAGCGTACGATTGAATCGAGGGCGTCACAAGTTGGTTTCAGAGCCGACTGCCTGTAGGTAGCCCCCTTTCCAACTCCTTGGCCGTAGTTGAGTCTAGTGTTTGAAAAACTTTACTAACACTGATGTTGTGGCTTACGAGTCGAGATCTCAATTGGGTGGTATTAGTATCTTTTAGTCCTTTTCTATACTCTAGGTTCTACTCTCTCTTCTCTTTCGGGTTAAAGAATTTACTAACTCTAACATTAGGTACTCGTAATCACATCGACTCGGAGCACTGGACTATCTACTCTTGTTCTGCTGATAATATATTACACACACTGTCATTTGACACCCTTGAATCTTTCTTTTCACATGTGTCCCGCAAGACAACACGTGCGCCTGACACTGGCCACCAAGACGACTGGGTTCCCGGCCATTTTGGTCGACCTCTTGACCTGACTGGGATATTGCTGGTACCCCGAGTACACTGTGTACGATGACTTTCGCGAGTTCAACTAGTATCAGTACCAGGCTGAGGTTCGCATCTTCGATCAGATGGGCAACTCGACCCTCGAGCGTCACGTCTTCTGCGGTATTGGATTGTTGATCGAGATGGCCGTCCATGATGCGTCCTACATCGTTATCACCCGTCTCCGTGGAGCATACCTTCACCTGCAGGAGAGTGCTTTCAGATACATCCCGCATGTTCCTGCTGGGGATGAGACTGGGTCTGATCTCACTGCCTACACTACTAGTGTTCGGGAGCACAACGACCGGTCCTACGTCGTTGTCAGCGCCCCCTAGGTGATGCGTCGCTACGATGCACGGGTTCTGGTGCAGTACACTGAGGCACTGGATCGTGCTTTTCGAGCTCTGACTGTGGAGCTGTACGCTGCGCGTGCTCGTCTTTATGATGCGTTGGCAGAGCTGCAACCAGCACACCACCCGAGGGTTCCCCCTATCCACATCCGCGAGCCGAGCAGGATAGAGCTACCATCAGGTCTTGAGTGGACTGATGTTGGGGGTAGTACCCCTGCACTTGGAGCTCTGCTCCCCGATTGGATGCGGTACCCTCAGCAGAGTCAGCAAGGAACGCAGGGTCGTGTTCCTACCTTCTACCACCACCAGCTACCAGGATTTGTTCGTCTTCTCCGACATTGATGTAGCCTTATCGCTATGTCTCATTGTGGTACTCTTCCACCGCGTGCCTGCGTGTCGCCTAGTAAGTCCAGGGTATCGTCTAATGGGCCTAGGTTATCGCCAAATTTTGAATTTATAATGGATGGTCTGTAATCGAACTTATGTATGGGTCTGTATGTCAACCTCAACTACTATGAAGTATCTATCACATTTCCCTTTCGTCATGCTTGATTACTTCATGAATGCGTTCGATGCCTTTGCAATTACTTTAAGATAAACTACCCCTATTAAATATTTAGCGGGATGGTTAGACGAGCTGGCCGCCCGCGTGGACCCGCCAACGATGCACCACCCCCGCCTCGTGAATATATGGTGGGGCTGATCCAACTGTTTGAACTGAACCGCCAGTTTATGAAAGGGCTCATGGATCAGTTCCAAAGGCCGAACACGAACCAGCAGCAAGGCGTGACACTGCAAGACTTCTGCCGCCTCAACCCAGCGATCTACCGCAGCTCAACTCAGCCTCTTCATGCTGATGACTGGCTCCGTGACATTGCTTATGAGCTGGAGTTTGCCAATGTGCCCATGGCGAGCTATGTCGACTTTGCCGCCTACTTCCTGAAGGGTCCCGCTGCTCTATGATGGGACAGTCACAGGCGCTCTCAGCCCGTTGGAACCATCATCACTTGGATTGAGTTCAAGGCTGCTTTTCATGCTCGCTACATTCCTCACAGAATCATGGACCGGAAGAAGCGTGAGTTCTCCAACCTTGTCCAGGGCAACAAGACTATGGATGTTTATCAACGGGAATTTCTGGACTTATCTCGCTATGCTGAAGAAGACATTGCAACTGATGCACGCAGACATGAGAAGTTCCGTGAGGGCCTTCACCCTGATATCAAGTTGGCGCTCCTTGTTCAGGACTATGCTGATTTCGCCACCCTGGTGAACAAGGCTATTCAGGTTGAGATTGGTCTGTAGGAATACAAGGATAGCAGCAAGCACAACCGTGGCATGGGCTCATCTTCGGGCTCATCTGCACAGAAGAGGAAGATCTGGATTCCCAACAACATGTATCATGCCCCTGCTCCAGCTCCGAGGCCGTCCTTTGCTGGACCTCGCCTGCCTCCTACACCACCTAGGCAGCCGAGGCTTCCAGCTCCACCGCCTCGAGTTCCTCCTTCTCGTCCCGAGGACGGGCTGTGCTTCAAATGTGGCCGAGCAGGTTACTGTGCTTGAGACTGCAGGCAGAATCTGAATCAACTGGCACTTCCCTCAACTGGCAGTGGCAACAACGAGAACCGCAACTACAATGCCAAGCCTCCTTATGTTCGTGGTCAGGCCAACAACATTGAGATGGGTCAAGCTCAAGACCAGCCTGCTACCATGATGGGTACACTTCTCGTTAACTCAGTACGTGCTTCTGTATTGTTTGATACAGGAGCATCGCATTCCTTTATGTTGGAGAATTTTGCATACATGCATGACATTAGGAGCGAAGAGATGAACATCCCGATAGTGGTAAACACCCCCGGGGGCGAATGTCGAACCTTTGTGGTTTGCCCCCATGTTTCGATTGAAATTGAAGGATTAGAATTCATTGCCAACCCCATCCTACTAAAGTCGTCCAACATTGATCTCATACTGGAGATGGACTGGTTGAAAGCTCATACGGCTTCAATCATTTGTGCCACCAAGACCGTCCACCTCCTACACCCTTCAGATAAATTAATAAGCTACCATGCTCATCTCGTCCGAGATGCTGAAGCACGGCTATATGCCTTGAATGCATTAAATGTGTCGCCTCTTGAAGGGATTGAAAACATTCCAGTTGTCCGGGAATTCCATGATGTCTTTCCAGAAGAACTTCTGGGGATTCCCCCTGCTCGAGCTGTCAAGTTTGTCATTGACTTGGTACCCGGTACCACTCCTATCGCCAAACGTCCTTATAAAATGCCACCACATGAACTTCTTGGACTTAAGCAAGAAATTGACAACTAGCTTCATCTGGGTTTCATTCGTCTGAGTTCCTCTTCTTGGGGAACACCTTCTCTCTTTGTTTAGAAGAAGGATGGGACAAATCAATTGGTTCAAGACTATCGTCCTATCAACCAGGCCACTATTCAAAACAAATATCCTCCCCCTCGGATAAATGATCTGTATGATCAACTTGTTGGTTCCACCGTCTTCTCTAAGCTCGACTTGAGGTTGGGATACCACCAGATCCGTGTTCGCAAAGAGGATATTCCAAAGACCGCCTTTGTTACTCGTTATGGATCATACGAGTACACCGTCATGTCCTTCGGCTTAACCAATGCACCGGCAACCTTCTCTCGATTGATGAATTATATATTAATGGACTACCTCGACAAATTCGTCGTGGTATATCTGGATGATATTCTGGTATTTTCGAAGAATAAAGAAGAGCATGCTGAACATCTTCGTCTTGTACTTGATAAGCTTCGGGAGCATAAACTCTATGCGAAGTATTCCAAATGTGAATTCTGGCTGCATGAAGTGACATACCTTGGTCATGTGATTTCCAAGGATGGTATTGCAGTCAACCCCGAACGAATTCAAGCTATTCTTGACTGGACTCCCCCGAAGAATGTCAAGCAAGTCAGAAGTTTTCTCGGACTCGCCAGCTATTGTCGTCGATTCATCGAGAACTTCTCCAAGATTGTGAAGCCCTTAACCAATCTGCTTCACAAAGGTGTTCAGTATGAGTGGACTGATAAATGTCAGGAAAGTTTCCAGGCACTCAAGGACAAACTGACATCCGCTCCAGTACTTGATCCTCCGGATACGAAAAGGGATTTCATCATATACTATGACGCTTCTCGTCAAGGAATATGTTGTATCCTGATGCAGGATCGCAAGGTGATTGCTTATGCCTCACGTCAGTTGCGTGCTCATGAAGAGAACTACCCAATTCATGATCTCGAACTTGCCGCAGTTATTTATGCACTGAAAGAATGGCGACGATACCTTGTCGGTAATCGCTGTGAAATCTACACCGACCATCAAAGTCTGAAGTATCTGTTCACTCAACCGGAGCTGAATCTACGTCAACAAAGATGGATGGAGCTTATAGCAGATTTTGACTCTAGTATATCATATACCCCCGGCAAGGCTAACGTAATGGATGATGCCTTGAGTCGCAAGTCATACTGTAACCACCCCCAGGTTCATAAGGTTCACGATCGCCTTCAAGAGGAATTCCGTAAGCTGGACCTCCATATTGTTCCTCAGGGTTACCTTGTACCCCTTCGTGAAGAGTATCGAAAGATGAACCTTCGTGTTGTTAATCAGGGTTCCCTCGGTAACCTGGTTGTTGAACCAGATCTTGTGGGCACAATCTAGAATCTGCAAGGCTTTGACGATGATGCCGACAGGATTAAAAGCTATATTGCGAAGGGCAAACCCTCCTTTTTCACAGTTGCTGAAGATGGCGCCTTGTACTTCAAGGGTCGCCTATTTGTCCCAAATAAAAAGGAAAAATGTCAGAATGACCGGAAGGGTGATGAAAGAAGCTCACGACACACCATTGTCTATTCACCCGGGTAGTACCAAGATGTACCAAGACATCCGCCAAAGATTCTGGTGGCCCAATATGAAACAAGACATTGCACGATATGTGGCAGAATGTGATATTTGCCGGCGGATCAAAGCAGAACAACAAAAGCCTGCTGGAACCCTACAACCTATATCTATTCCTGAGTGGAAATGGGACCATGTTGAAATGGACTTACTCACCGGGTTTCCCAGATCTTGGAAGGGTAATGATGCTATTCTTGTCGACATTGACCGACTGTCCAAAGTTGCACATTTGTTGGCCGTCAAAGAAACAATTAATGCTAGTAAACTGGCACATCTTTATATGTCAAGGATCGTTTCACTTCACAGTATTCCGTTGATAATGAGCTCGGACCGTGGCAGCTTGTTCACTTCAAAATTCTGGGAAAGTTTTCAGAAGGCTATGGGGTTTCATTTGTCCGTTAGCACCACTTTTCATCCTCAATCCTAGGGACAAGTTGAACGAGTCAAGCAAATTCTCGAGGACATGCTTTGAGCTTGTGTCATTTCTTTCGGTAAGAAATGGGAGGAATCTCTCCCGTATGCCGAGTTCTCCTACAACAACAGCTATCAAGCTAATCTGGAGATGGCCCCTTTTGAAGTATTGTATGGACGAAGGTGTCGAACTCCTCTGAATTGGTCAGAAACTGGGGAACAATCACTCTTCAGTCCAGATATTATTCAGCATGCCGAAGATCAAGTCCGCATTATTCATGAGAATCTGAAGGGTGCTTAGTCTCGTCAGAAGAGTCAGTATGACCGTCATCATCAAGATATGGTCTATCAACCTGGCGAAAAGGCTTATCTTCGTGTCACACCAATGAGAGGTGCACACCGTTTCAGGATCAAGGGTTAGTTAGCTCCTTGTTATATTGGTCCTTTCACTGTTCTCGAAAGGCATGGAAACGTAGCTTATCAATTGGAACTACCGGCGAAACTTGCTCAGGTTCACGATGTTTTCCATGTGTCTCAGCTTCGCCACTACTTCAAGGATCCTATTCGAGCAGTGGATCATGATATGCTTGAGCTGCAACAAGACCTCTCTTATAAAGAGCATCCAGTCCGCATTCTCGACCAGGCTGAACGTCAGACTCATCGCAACGTCACCAAGTTCCTTAAAGTGAAGTGGTCAAATCATTATGAAGATGAAGCCACTTGGGAACGCGAGGAACATCTTCGTGATGAATACCCCGAGCTTTTTGCTTCTACCTCTTAATTCTCGGGAGGAGAATTCTTGTTAGTAGGGGAGAGTTGCGACATCCTCAGCTTTTGCTACAGTAATATATGTAATTAAGCTACAGTGCTCCCACGCTAATGATTCCACATCACCATGATTTATATCGTTGATCTCGTGTTAGTTGAAATCGAGTCAAATTCAAATTTTAAAAATAAGTCGAACGAGAAAAGTTTTCGAATGTTCAAATAAAATGTCGGATGAGTTACAAATATTCCTTAATAATTTATAGAATTGAATCATACGTTTTTAGAATTATTTAAAAACCCTATATATTTAAAACAGAAACTAAAAAAAGAAAAAAAAAGAATAAGAAACACAAAAGGCCACGGCCAACTCGGCCAAATGGCCCAACCCCACAGCCCACCAACCCACCTCGGGGTATAAGACCCCCACGGGAACCCTAACCGAGCCTCCCCTCCCCGTCCCACCTGCCCCGCCGCCAGGAGCCGAGGGAAACCCCCTCGCTCCCCACCAACCGCCACCTCCACCCCTCGTCAGATCCCACGATCCCCACCTACCCCCCCCCACGTCGCACCGCTCCCTCCCCAACGAGCGTCAGCCACATCCCCTCGATCCTCCCTGGATCGAGCCCGCCCCCCCACGTCGCCCGTACCCAACGCCTCGCTCCTCGCCCAGCCCCTCATGG
Source organism: Hordeum vulgare subsp. vulgare (assembly GCF_904849725.1). NCBI lineage: Eukaryota > Viridiplantae > Streptophyta > Magnoliopsida > Poales > Poaceae > Hordeum > Hordeum vulgare. Next base: position 409,157,344 of record NC_058519.1, on the reverse strand, counting down.
CTCCCATCCCAAATGAACCCCATCCCCAGCGCCTCCCTCATCGGTGCTCCCCCCACCGGCGCCCTCACCCGCTGCGCTCCCTGCGCCCCGCCGCCTCGCGCCGCCCCACTGTCTGTCGTCGCGCCGCCCCGCTGCCGGCTGGCCCTCCGGCCGCCTCCCTCCTCCAGCACCGGCTGCCACCGGAGCTCCTTCACCGTGCCACCCCGCCGCCGTCCAGCTTCCCCGCAAGACTACACCGCCCCGGCGCCCCCGCACCGACCTGTTCCTCCTCACCTCGTCGCCCGCCTCCTCCGCTTCCCCGCCGGCTCCATCGAGCCTCGCCGCCCCCGCCTCCTACAACGTGGGTGAGAACGCCCCCTCTCCCTCTCCTTCACCCTCCGGTTCCGTTCCGACGTTCACCGCCTCGTCCCGGCGTCGTTTTCGTCTCTGTAAATTGAGAAGGAGAGAGATGGAGTTTGTCTCCTCTCTCTCCGTTGAGAGAGAGGGATGAACACACAGATAACACAGAGATAGAAAAGAGATTATAGAAAAAATAAAATAAAATAAATGAGTATATGTATATGTGTATGTATGCAAATATATGTATATGTATGTATGTATGATGTGTATTGTGGATGTGTGTAAAAATATGTATAAGTGTATGTGAGAAATTTTATGTTGTGTGTGTGTTGTGTTGTGTGTGGCCGGTGGGCCACTGCCATGTGGGGCCAAGCCCCAACTCCCACTCAGAGGGAGACCCCACACAACCCCTGTTAAAATATATATATATATAAAGACATATATTTTTTATTAATAAAATAAATAAATAAATAATTAGATATATTCTTTAATTAATTAAATAGATAATGTGGTAATCTGTTAATATAGATAAATAAATATCTATTAGAATATGACACGTGGGTCCCCCAATAAATTAATCTGATTAATTAATAATTAACCCTAATTAAAACTTGTGTCTATGACACATGGGACCCACTGGTTAGTTTGACCAGTCAACTGCTGATGTGAGCATGGCATCATGGTGATGTCATAATAGCATTTAATTGAATTAATTAAATCTGTTTTTAATTCCTAATTATGGAATAAAACTTTAAAAAATAATATAAAATAAACCGTAAGTGAGATCAAAATATTTTCAACTTGAAAGTTGATCACCAAAGCGAGACGAACCCGGATACGCGGTCCATTCATGTGTCACGCGTTCCTAGCATAGCAAAAGTGAATTTGTCCATCGTTTTTTCATCTTTCCGGTAGTAGCCACAGGCCCGGGAATTATCATCTGATATTTTTCCGATCTGTCTATGACGGATGTTACTACGTTAGCTCATGCCTAGCCTGCATCTTGCCATGTCATGCATCGTGATCACTCCTGTTGCTGTTATTTATTGTTTCTCCCTCCTCTACTTACCGGTAGACCCCAAGACTGACGCTGCTGTCGGGTACATCTACCCTCCCGACGGCCAGCCCTTTGCCGCAGAGCAACAAGGCAAGCAAACCCCCCTTGATCATCCCTATATCGCCCATGTCTTTCTTCCTCCTGCTTGCATTAGAATTTTGCTAATGTTATAGTTAGCTCCTATATGTGATGCATAGCCTAATTTTTTATGAACTCCTACTTTCAATACCGCACGTTAAACTGTTTAGTATAGGTGGATCAGTCATCCCCTCTGACCCCTTAGTCCAGTTGCCCTACTTTGTCATCAAGTCTCGATCCCTGGTCGATAAGCCAGACCTGACACAGCACTCACACCCCCTTAGTTGTGCGGCGCTACAGAGCTACTATCGGGTACCGAGGATGACACCTTGCGAAGTACTCAGGATGATACCTCTGTAGTGTAGCTAGTCGGTCGTGGTTATCGAGGGTGATTCATCCTTCACCACTCCCGACGATGCCTCTGTCGTGCAACCCCTAAAGTGTGGGACTCTCAAAGGTGATTGCTCTAAGTCCACCTTGAGGGTTACATCGTTCAGCATCCAACGAGGGTGATACCTCGGATCCCCCTAATGTTACAACCACACAGTTACTTGACCATGTTAATGGGATCATTGATGAATAGATGTTAGGCGGGTGGATTTCCCGCGTGGATGTGATGGTGATGTAATTAAAATGATAATGGATTTCAGTATTTGATCTCGGTTGGTCGGAAGGCCTTATTACGCACTAACCGTCTGCGTGGGAAGAATTATGGGTACTCGATGTCGCGGTATCAGCCGAAGCTCTTCAGACGTTAGTGATGAAGCGGCGCGTGCCCGAGTGGTCCTGAGATGCATCATGCTTGTTATAAGGGGTGATAGGGCTGACATCGGCCGCCCACGCATCATGCAGGAGCGCAGAGGGCAAGTGGGCCGATGACCCCTTTGTGCTTAGGAGTTAGACCGGCGGGCTGGCCTCTCTGTTGAGCTTAGGTTGGGCTGCGATGTGTCGATATTCCGAGGTTGGCCATGACCCAAAATAGTGTGTCCGGCCAGAGTATTATCGAGTGCGTCGGGGATTAAGTTGTGCACCCCTGCAAGGAAGAACTGATCTATTCGAATAGTCGTGTCCACGGTTACAGGACGACTCGGAGTTGTGCCCTGATCTTATACAACTACAATGGTTACTTAACTGGAATTAGTTGCCCCGGGATTGCTTCCTCGAAGGGAGTCGAGGGAGGATCTTTGGGTGTGACCTCATACTAGTATTGCTGCAACAATATGACTATTAATTGTGTTACCTTGCTCTACTCTCGTCTATTTTTGCAAGACCCTTGAAGATGCTAGTCTTTGATGGGACTAGGCCTTCTCTCCCTTTTCTTGCATTACTGCAGTCAGTCCACATATAAACCCCTTTCTTTGATACCGATGCATACTTATTATAGTTCTGATGTAAAACTTCCGGGTACTTTGGATGAGTTCTCACCGATGCTTTGCTCCCCCTTTGCCCCCTTGATCCGTTGCTGCAACCAGATGATGGAGCCCAGGAGTTGGTGTATCCCGCCGACGACAACTGAAAGGACGTGGATGTCGCCTAGAGGGGGGGTGAATAGGCGCTTTAAAATAATTAAGGTTTAGGCTTGAACAAATGCGGAATAAAACTAACGTTTAATATGTCAAGCACAAAACCTACAAACAACTAGGCTCACCTATGTGCACCAATAACTTATGCTAAGCAAGATAAACAACTAAGTGATAGCAAGATATATTACAATAAACAATATGTCTATCACAAAGTAAAGTGCATAAGTAAAGGGTGTAAGATATAACCGAGGCACGGGGAGACGATGATGTATCCCGAAGTTCACACCCTTGCGGATGCTAATCTCCGTTAGAGCGGTGTGGAGGCACAATGCTCCCCAAGATGCCACTAAGGCCACCGTAATCTCCTCACGCCCTCGCACAATGCAAGATGTCGTGATTCCACTGAGGGACCCTTGAGGGCGGTCACCGAACCCGTACAAATGGCAAACCTTGGGGGCGGTCACCGAACCCGTACACGTGGCAACCCTTGGGGGCGGTTACCGGTACCCATACAAATTGCTCGGGGCTATCTCCACAACCTAATTGGAGGCCCCGACGCTTGCCCGGAGCTTGACACCACAATGATTGAGCTCCGAGACACCACCAAGCTTCTAGGATGCCAAAGCATCCACGAAGAACAATATCTAGGGTACTAAGTACCAAAGGTAGTAAGCTTCTCAACTTCTCACTTCCACGTATCACCGTGGAGAACTCAAACCGATGCAACTAATGCAATGGCAAGAACACACGAAGTGGTCAAGTCCCTCACACTCAAATCCCTCCACAACAGCAAAAGCTATGGAGAAATATGAGAGGAAGAACAAGGAGCTCACAAAGAACTCCAAGATCAAGATCCAAGGGGTTCCCCTCACATAGAGGAGAAAGTGATTGGTGGAGATGTGGATCTAGATCTCCTCTCTCTTCTCCCTCAAGAACAAGCAAGAATCATTGGAGGGATTGAGAGTAAGCAAGCTCTAAGAATGTCAACAATGGAGGTAGAACAAGAGCTCAACAGATGGATAAGACCAAGGGGGAAGAAGACCCCCTTTATATAGTGGGGGAAGGAATCAGACCGTTACCCCCACTTTCTGCCCGAGCTCCAGCGGTACTACCGCTGGCTGCAGCGGTACTACCGGTGGCACTCCAGCGGTACTACCGCCCGCTAGCGGTACTACCGCTGGCTGCAGCGGTACTACCGCTGGGCCCCTAGTAGTGCAACGACACTACCACCGCCAAGAAAGTCTTCGCAAAAAGGTCCGTCCACGAACAACCCATAGGCAGGCGGTACTAAGCTCCTGGAGCGGTACTACCGCTGACCAGGGGCGGTACTACCGCCAGCCAGCGGTACTACTGCTAGGGCCAGCGGTACTACCGCCAACTCTAGCGGTACTACCGCTAGGTCCAGCGGTACTACCACTCGCCACTGAAACAACCATAACTTTCGCATACGAGCTCCGAATCGAGCAAACCCAAGCTTGTTGTATTCAGGACGACAAGGGCTATCCAAACAACGACTTAAGACCATGCGGTTATGAATATGCCAAAGATATAGAGATGTGAGTCCTCTATGAATGAAGAACCGGCAACAACTCCAACATCGAAAACATCACAGTGGATGCATATGGACTCCGTTTTCGATGAACTCGAGCTTGTCACGAAGATGATCATAAGCTCTGAAACTCACAAAGAGAAACACCAAACAGGAACCAAGAAGTATGATGCAAGGATGCAAATGGTTTGAGCTCTCAAGGAATGATATGATCAAGCTACTCACTTGAGAGCCCCCTTGATAGTACAACAATCTATCCTAAACAGAAAACCTATCAAGGGAAAACCTATACCTTGCACCTCGTCCTCTTAAGCTAGATGATGATGATCTTGGCTTCCTCAAGATGGACCACCTTTCTTGATTGTGTTGGCTTGATGAAGCCTAGTTGATTGCTACCCCATACTCACTATGGATGAGCCACTCTTCAGCATATCTTCACAAGTCCATTGCCACCACAATGGACGGCAAGCTTCAAGCATGATATCTTCGTGCTGATCCACATGAACTTGCACATCGCAATCTTGATGACGATCACAACTTGACGTCATACTTCATGGGTTGTATGAGATCTTCCCTTTGACGCAAGCCCATGGAAACACACCTAACCCCCACATAGAACTCTCACGAAGACCATGGGTTAGTACACAAACACGTAATGGACAATGCTTACCATACCATGGGATCACTTGATCCCTCTCGGTACATCTTGTACGCTTTGTGTGTTGATCATCTTGATTTACTCTTTGTCTGAGATCTTGATCAACCATGTGTCTCTATGACCATTCTTTGGATGATACCTTGAATAACATCTTGGTTATCATATAAACTCCTTGAACCCAACAGATGGACTTCAAGAAGTGCCTATGGACAAATCCTATAAATGTAACTTAAGGCAACCATTAGTCCATAGGAATTGTCATCAGTTACCAAAACCACATATGGAGATATATGCTCTAACAATCTCCCCCATTTTGGTAATTGATGACAACTACTTCAAGAGAGTTTATATAAGGAAATAAGCATAACCAACCGCACACATACAACACAATAATGCATGCGTGCAAGATGTAAATGCTTACGCAATAAAAGCAAACCCCTCTAAACATATCCAAAGTAAACTCTCTAAACTTCTCCCCCATTGGCATCGATTGCCAAAATGGACGAAAAGTTTAGAAAGCCAATATATTTGGTGGTCCTCCAAAAAGTGTGTACTTCTCAGCAAATGAGTGCAAAGAAATACACAAATACAATGATAAGTAGTTGGAGGAAAACAAACTATATTGAGGACCCAAAGATTGCAAATAAAAGAATCGTATGCCACAAGGACATACCATAATAGAGGCAAGCAATCAAAAGATACCGGATGGAACAAACAATCATATGGTCCTTCGAACCACATGAATAAAAGATATTATGATAAAAGCAACGGAGTGTTTTATCAAAACTAGAGAAGCTCCCCATGATTTGTGCACTAATAGGAGATTTTTGTATATGATACAAGTGCACAAAATAGGATCGTTGCTCCCCCAAAATTAATAAAAACACACAACGAGTGCAAGAAGAAAGATGAGACAATAAGAAAATCTCTTGCACAAAACAAGTGGTTGAGCAACATGTAAAAGAAGCAACTTAAGATCAGGCTCAACCAAAATAATGTGTGTGAGTCATGGCAAGGCACTTGAGAAGACTAAGATAAGGATGAACATTACTCATCAACATAGTCTTGATGAAATGAGACACAAAGAGCAAGACATATCATTCCCACACACACATACTAGAAAATGGGTTCACAAGCTTACTAATAAACAAAATAAGAACCAACGCTTGTGACAACCCATGGTGAAGATAGGAAATAAGAACCTTGTCAAGAGAGGAGGGATACCAATCGAAATGGCAAAACCCTCATCAAGACAGGCATGAGGAAAAATAATCTTCACGGCCAAAGAGTGCATCAAGATGTAGTAAAATAAGATACGCACTCAAGACAAATCCTTTCACGAAGCCACCAAAAACTGAAAAAGGAAATGCAACGGTGGACGTAAAAGAAAAGAGGATATCAATTAGAGATGTAACTTTTATCATGTGTAAAAGATTCTAAGTAGAATAAAATCATGATGATATATATCCACAAAGAAGAATGTACACACGAAATGGTTACAGGAAGGAACAAACTAGATATCCAAAAGGAAGTCATAAATATATCAATAAGATTTTTTAATTGGAAGCATAGCACATGGCCTAATATTTTCTTATTGTACAATATGAACTTCCAACATACGAACATCAAAGACATCCCAACTAGTAATAAGGCATCATCGTTAGGATGCTTTGAGAAAGGAAACAAGTACTACAAGAACGAATCAAGAGATTCATGCCATGATGCAACCTGCAAAGAAAAGACAGGGGCCTTTGCAAGAAAAGAATGCATAAAGTAGATACTTGTTACCGAGACAACATTGGATTGATGTAGTAGATAGTTGTTCTTTGATCATCCTAACTTGGCTCCAATAATCACATGGTCTCAACACCTTCCTTATAGGTGAGCCGAGCATCCAATGCATCTCCAATGGTTCCTGGAACAACAAAACAAACAAAATGGTGCCCAAACTCATTGGGACCAAAGAGTTAGAAAACCAACAATACATAGGACAAACTCCACATACATATGTGCATATAGATATGAATTTGAATTTCATACACACGTTAGCCATTTTATGACAAGGTGGAGTTTCCCCTATATATTGGGTCAAAGAAAGAAAGCATGCCAAAGGAAATACATATAGTAAATATGCATGCTCAAGGCTTTGAAGAATCCAATCAACATATAGTTGATAAGATACCAAAAGACAAGGTATCAAGTGATAATAAGATAGCAAATGAAAAAACTATCACTTGAGGGATATCAATTAAAATATACAACAAGGCATGAGATATCCATTGACACATGCCAAACAAAAAGGAAACAAGATACCAATTGAAGGAAAACAGACACGAGGTATCTAGTTTCCAAAAGAAGGCTAGGTTCCAAAAAACCAAACCCTCGACAAATTTTCATGATGGCACAAAGCATCATAAAGAGCAAGGCTTGCCTCCCATCAACATACGCTTGATGGGGATCAAAAGATTTTATGATGGGCGAATAAAAAGAGTGTTCTAAAGAAAATAGGATAGCTCCCCCAAGGGTTGTGCATTATATAGAATTTGTATTTAAATACAAAATGCACAAGATGGGATCATCACTTTCTCTATATCTATAAAAACACTAGAAAATTTAAAATAGATCCACAAGAGGCAAGGAAGACAAACGAAACACAAAGTCCAATGTAAAGACGATTAGCAATTCCTACCACATGATGGGAATACCAATTGTCAAGGACAAGAAGTATTTTGGAAATGATACTCATTGGTAGATCGCAAATATATCCAAGATCATCTTTACCCATAAAACGCAAGCAAATGACACTTGTAGAGCAAACATGCCACCTAGGAACAAGATAATTTACAATATCAACACTAAGTGGCAATACCTCAAATGTACACATTCTCTAGGCTTGTAATATGCACATAGCATACTACTCCCCCATAATGTGATAACCCAACAATATTAACAAGTGGCAAACGAAAAACCAACAAGAGATAATTAATGGACCATTTAGAATTTGAATTTCTCATGAGTAAGACATACCACATAGAAACTAGATAATATTGAAATATCAATACTAAGTGGTATTCCCCATGTATACACATTTATAGGATCGTGAGATGTGCAAAGCACATCACTCCCCCATAGTGAAATAATCCATTAATCTCTCACAAGAGCCAATCAAAGATACAAACAAGATGCAATAAGGCTCAATAGAAGACTCACATGAACATGATATGCAAACCAACATACACATATTCGCTTACTCAAGATAAGCAAGTTGGAAGCACAACATATACAAACACATGCAAGGTACAAAAACACAACATGCAAAAGGGGCAAGCAACTAACAATGTAAACAGTTTAAGTACAAGTTACGTAAGGAGACACATTGGATATAAGATAGAAACTCGATAATCCAAATGACTTGGCTTGAGAAAATATGAATGATGAAGACCCCTTAATTCTTCATTATGTATCCAAGTCTCTAATGTCCTCCATATTCACCTATTGATCAAGTTTGAGCTTGTTGGTCCCCAACCACGTTGGGTCCTAAGAGGTTAGTCACAATAGGCTTGGCAACCCAAATGGTACTTTTCTTGACACCACTTTGAGTACCAACAAACTTGGCAAACACATTGCCAACCTTATCCTTCCCAAGAGAATAGATATCATCAATAATGATTGGGTTGGATAAATTACCTCTCATGCAAGAAGAAGTGAAGTGACCCTTCTAACGACATAAGTAGCAACATCTACCCTTTAATTTCTTCCCTATTGATTTCTCAACATGAGGAGTGTTGGATTGGGTCTTCTTGGGAAGGGGCCTTTCTTCAACTTGTAGTTGAGTATGTGAGTGCACTTGTGGCCTCTTCCCTTGTTGCTTGTGACTTTGGGGCTCCTTCTGTAGTGGGCAAGATCTAACATGGTGCCCTTCAATTTTGCACTTGAAGCAAATAATCTTGGCCAAATTCTTGACTTGTTCTTGGCCCTTCTTCTTGAAGCTTTTGGACTTCTTCTTCTTGTTGGAGTTGAATCCAAGTCCATTTTTATCATTCGGGGATTTTTGTCCACACAAGACATTGTTGAGTGTGGACATCCCTTCATGACTCTTTTCCAAGTCTTTCTTCAAGGAAGTGACTTGGGCCTTGAGCTCTTTGATTTCCTCTACATGGTTAGTATCAACACAAGTACTAGAGGAAGTATAAGCTTCATTGTTAGAGCAATAAGGCATGGAAAGTAATTCATCACAAGATGTAGCAACATTATGAGTAGATGAATTACAAGGACTAGCACATGGCAATATAGCTTTTTGACTAGAAGTAGTGCTAATGTCCACATGAGGCTCACTCGATGTTACCTTGATAGTAATAGCCTCATGAGCTAATTTTAGCACATTATGGGATGCTAGAAGATCATCATGAGATCTTGTGAGCATTACATGGCTTTCTTCCAATTTCCCATAATTGCTAGATAGCAACTCAAGTTGAGCCCTTAGCTCAACATTCTCCTTTAAAATGGATGCTTCACAAGAAGTAGAGTTAGTAGCACAAGCATCATTAATAGCAATAAGAGGAGAAGGCACCTTGGCAAGCTCTTTAGCATATGAAGCTTCAAGTTGAGCATGAGACTCGGTGAGTTCGATGAGCGAGCTCTTAATAGCCCTTGAGCCATTTCCGAGGTGCTCATAGTCCTCAAGGAGTTTAGCATGTGCAACTTGAAGCTTATCATTTTTAGTTCGAAAATCATTAGCCACCACGAGAGCTCTATCATAGGATCCCTTTAATCTAGATAATTCTAGAGCAAAGGTTTCCTTAATAGATTCCTTGGTGGTTTGTTCATTATCAAGAGCTTGAGATAGCTCTGCGATCTCATTTGCGTAATCACGCTCATGACCTTGCATTGTCTCAATGATGGCCTCATGCTCCTCAAGATGAGCTTCCAACTCCTCAATGTATTTCTTGCCCTCAGTGGCAATAGACATGATTTCCAAGAAGTTGGAACAAGCAAGTTTATTCTTATAAAGATATTTAAAAATCATTTCACCCTTAATTTTTAAGGATGCAATATTATCACTCTCTTTATCGTTATCCTCATCCCCATTATTATCAACATCATCATCATGAGATATATTGGAATTCAAAGTAGGAGATACCTTTGAAGCCTTAGCCATAAGGCAAAAGTGAGTCACAATAGATGATGATGTAGGATCCCTTGAAGCATCATTCAAGGCCACATCTTGTTCCATGGAGTGATGAATTTCCTCTACATTGTTAGCACAACAACTCGAGGAAATATATACATTTTTATCATGGCAACAAGATATAGGAGGCATATCATCATGAGATTTAGATAGGCAGTTTTTACATGATATGCACGGACTATCAACACAAGCATGTGAAACATTTAGAGTGCTCGAAGTGTTAACGCCCAAAGATGAAGCATTGCAATAATATAGTGATGAGGGATCATCAACAATAAACCCACTTTCATTATTGCAATGGTCACCACTACTCACCATATCATTACCTTGTGGCAATCCACATGTAGGTGAAGTAGATGAAGTTGAGAAGACCACACGACCGGAGGTGGAGGGAGAACAATCATCCTAGCAAATCTTGGACACACCATATTTGTCTTGAAGCTTTGTCCACAACTCATGAGCATCCCGGAATGGAATGAGTTGAAATATAACTACATTGCTCAAAGCATCAACAAGCACATTAGAAGCTTGTGCATTGAGATAAGAGTTTTTCTCATCCTCTAAAGATATACTTTGAGAATCCTTTGGAGGAGAAAAACCCATATCTACAATTAGCTCTAAATATGGGTCCATGACGCTAAAGTGATTAAGCATGCGAATTACCCAAACATCAAAATATGTGCCATCGAAACTAAGAGTGTTAGTGAATCCTAAACCCCTAGTCGACATCCTTACTCTCTAGGTGGTTAAACCTAATAAAGAGAGACCTAGCTCTGATACCAATTGAAAGGACGTGGATGTCGCCTAGAGGGGGGGTGAATAGGCGCTTTAAAATAATTAAGGTTTAGGCTTGAACAAATGCGGAATAAAACTAACGTCTAATATGTCAAGCACAAAACCTACAAACAACTAGGCTCACCTATGTGCACCAACAACTTATGCTAAGCAAGATAAACAACTAAGTGATAGCACGATATATTACAATAAACAATATGTCTATCACAAAGTAAAGTGCATAAGTAAAGGGTTCGGGTAAGAGATAACCGAGGCACGGGGAGACGATGATGTATCCCGAAGTTCACACCCTTGCGGATGCTAATCTCCGTTAGAGCGGTATGGAGGCACAATGCTCCCCAAGATGCCACTAAGGCCACCGTAATCTCCTCACGCCCTCGCACAATGCAAGATGTCGTGATTCCACTGAGGGACCCTTGAGGGCGGTCACCGAACCCGTACAAATGGCAAACCTTGGGGGCGGTCACCGAACCCGTACACGTGGCAACCCTTGGGGGCGGTAACCGGTACCCGTACAAATTGCTCGGGGCTATCTCCACAACCTAATTGGAGGCCCCGACGCTTGCCCCGAGCTTCACACCACAATGATTGAACTCCGAGACACCACCAAGCTTCAAGGATGCCAAAGCATCCACGACAAACAATATCTAGGGTACTAAGTACCAAAGGTAGTAAGCTTCTCAACTTTTCACTTCCACGTATCACCGTGGAGAACTCAAACCGATGCAACTAATGCAATGGCAAGAACACACGAAGTGGTCAAGTCCCTCACACTCAAATCCCTCCACAACAACAAAAGCTATGGAGAAATATGAGAGGAAGAACAAGGAGCTCACAAAGAACTCCAAGATCAAGATCCAAGGGGTTCCCCTCACATAGAGGAGAAAGTGATTGGTGGAGATGTGGATCTAGATCTCCTCTCTCTTCTCCCTCAAGAACAAGAAAGAATCATTGGAGGGATTGAGAGTAAGCAAGCTCTAAGAATGTCAACAATGGAGGTAGAACAAGAGCTCAACAGATGGATAAGACCAAGGGGGAAGAAGACCCCCTTTATATAGTGGGGGAAGGAATCAGACCGTTACCCCCACTTTCGGCCCGAGCTCCAGCGGTACTACCGCTGGCACTCCAGCGGTACTACCGCCAGCTAGCGGTACTACCACTGGCTGCAGCGGTACTACCGCTGGCACTCCAGTGGTACTACCGCTGGGCCCCTGGTAGTGCAACGGCACTACCACCGCCAAGAAAGTCTTCGCAAAAAGGTCCGTCCACGAACAACCGCTAGGCATGCGGTACTAACCTCCTGGAGCGGTACTACCGCCAGCCAGCGGTACTACCGCTAGGGCCAGCGTTACTACCGCCAACTCTAGCGGTACTACCGCTAGGTCCAGCGGTACTACCGCTCGCCACTGAAACAGCCATAACTTTTGCATACGAGCTCCGAATCGAGCAAACCCAAGCTTGTTGGATTCAGGACGACAAGGGCTATCCAAACAGCGACTTAAGACCATGCGGTTATGAATATGCCAAAGATATAGAGATGTGAGTCCTCTATGGATGAAGAACCGGCAACAACTCCAACATCGAAAACATCATAGTAGATGCATATGGACTCCATTTTCGATGAACTCGAGCTTGTCACGAAGATGATCATAAGCTCTGAAACTCACTAAGAGAAACACCAAACAAGAACCAAGAAGTATGATGCAAGGATGAAAATGGTTTGAGCTCTCAACGAATGATACGATCAAGCTACTCACTTGAGAGCCCCCTTGATAGTACAACAATCTATCCTAAACAGAAAACCTATCAAGGGCAAACCTATACCTTGCACCTCGTCCTCTTGAGCTAGATGATGATGATCTTGGCTTCCTCAATATGGACCACCTTTCTTGATTGTGTTGGCTTGATGAAGACTAGTTGATTGCTCCCCCATACTCACTATGGGTGAGCCACTCTTCAGCATATCTTCACAAGTCCATTGCCACCACAATGGACGGCAAGCTTCAAGCATGATATCTTCGTGCTGATCCACTTGAACTTGCACATCGCAATCTTGATGACGATCACAACTTGACGTCATACTTCATGGGTTGTATGAGATCTTCCCTTTGACGCAAGCCCATGGAAACACACCTAACCCCCACATAGAACTCTCACGAAGACCATGGGTTAGTACACAAACACGTAATGGACAATGCTTACCATACCATGGGATCACTTGATCCCTCTCGGTACATCTTGTACGCTTTGTGTGTTGATCATCTTGATTTACTCTTTGTCTGAGATCTTGATCAACCATGTGTCTCTATGACCATTCTTTGGATGATACCTTGAATACCATCTTGGTTATCATATAAACTCCTTGAACCCAACAGATGGACTTCAAGAAGTGCCTATGGACAAATCCTATAAATGTAACTTAAGGCAACCATTAGTCCATAGGAATTGTCATCAATTACAAAAACCACATATGGAGATATATGCTCAAACAACAACTGCTACCCCGACAGTGCCTACTACTACGTGGTGGTCGCTGAAGACCAGGAGTAGTTAGGAGATTCCCAGGGAGGAGGCCTCGCCTCGTTCGATCGTGTTTCTTTTGTGCTGGCCTTCTCTAAGGCACCTCATGTTTAATGTCTGTAGTCATATATTGTTGCTTCCGCTAACTCGTGTGTTTTTCGAGCTTCCGTATTCTAGCCCTCGAGGCCCCTAGCTTGTAATATGAAGCTTGTATGTTTTATCTGTGTCTAGAGTTGTGTTGTGATATCTTCCCGTGAGTCCTTGAGTTTGATTGTATGCATTTGCGTGTATGATTAGCTACGATTAAATCGATGGCGTCACAATATCCATGCCCTGAACGAATTTGAAGGTGATTCCAATTGGGCCTGAAAGCACATAAAATTTACTTTGCAGCCCAAAACGAATCAAGCAATTCTAAGTCCGGATGAAAAAGTTGAAGGCGTATTGGTACAGGTATGTCTGTGTAGTCTGAATCTGAGTCCAGAACGTGAAAGACTTGGACTCTATCTTCTCTTGGGCTAAAAGTGACATGAGAGAACTTCTTGAACAACAACTAATTATTTCCTTTGACATGAGATGACCCTCTTGAATAGAATCCAATCATTTCCCCCTCCCTTGTCATCACACGTGATTCATACATGTGTTTGGCCATTCTCAAATAAATACGCATATGCAATGATTGCTCTGATACCACTTGATATAGCGCTTGATAGCGGGGAGGTTGCCACGATCTTTCGATGAGAAGTTGATTATCGATTTGGTGGAGACGACTTTGACGATTCGACTACAAACGTGCACGACGTTGTGCCTTAGCAATTGCTAAACCAATCTCCAAGAGGTTATTGACCACGCTGGAGCACGATCAACCTGACCACGAAGGTCTATTCCTCCAAGCAATCGAAGAACAAGCAAGAATATGATATTGCAATATGAATATTGCAAATTTGGATGAAGTATTGATAAGGGTGGGGATCCGAAATCGGTCTTAGTCTGGTCGTTGGACACAAACAAAGTACACGAAGTTGCAATGGCTAACTTTTAACTAAACAAATCCCAAACAAAAAGCTACTACGTTGATCTACTTATATAGGAGAAAGGGGTGGCGTCCAAGGAGGTGGTAGGACATCCCAAGGCTGCCTAAAACTAACCCTACATCGTACAAGGGCTATGGGCCCAAGTGGAGGTGGTGCAAAACCTTTGAACTTGTTGTTTGACACGGATTCTGGTGCAACGTCATATTGTTTTGTCGATATCTTCATGCTCCAGACGAATTTGAAGGTGATTCCAATTGGGCCTGAAAGCACATAAAGTACTTTGCAGCCCAAAATGAATCACGCAATTCGCAGTCCGGATGAAAATATTGAAGGTGTTTCGGTACAGGTATGTATGTGCAGTCCGAATCTGAGTCCAGAACATGAAAGACTTGGACTCTATCTTCTCTTGGGCTAAAAGTGACGTGAGAGAACTTCTTGAACATCAACTAATTATTTCCTTTGACATGAGAGGACCTCTTGAATAGCATCCAACCATTTCCTCTTCCCTTGTCATCACACGTGATTCATACAAGTGTTCGACCATTCTCAAATAAATACGCATATGCAATGATTGTGATAATATCAAAGGTAGTCATGTCCTCATCACCTCCTCTGTTGTTGCGTCGTTGTGCCATGTCGAGGAGGTGGGCTGAGAGACGAAGGTGAGGTGGGTGCGGCGGATCCCGTCGAAGAAGAGCGGAGAGGCCGCTGGCGACGCCCTGCCCGAACCCTGGCCCTCGCTGGATGGCGATGGATCTCCCTCCCTCGATTTCTTCTCTCTCTTATGGTGAGGGAAGAGGAGGGGTGAGAGCAGGAAGGCGTGGGGGAGTCCATGTGCGAGAGGAGGAGGTCGGCAGCGAGCTCGTGAGAAGGTAGGTGGCGGCGGCGATCTGGAAGGGAGGAGGCGAGCTCTCGCTCTGGCTCTCTCTCTCTCCATCGGGTGAGACAAGGAGTGGTTCGTGGCGAGGGGGAGAGCGAGGGATTGGGTTGACCCTATGCACCGTTTGCTAACCGGTGGGCCTAGCCAGTTTGGACACAATGACATGTGGGGACGGGGCGTGGCATGTGTGGTGGGTGTGGGGAATGGGGCTGTCCACCACCTCATTGATCGAGGAGAGTTTTGTTCCACCCAATAGGAAAGCTTCAACTAATTTGTGTTTCTTTATAGTATTATTTTTGCCAAAATAAACATGCTAAAATTTAGTAAATTCTCTCAAACTTTTTTCACAGCTTCTAGAAACTATAAACCAATACCACATCAAATTTCGTAAACATGAGAGCTTGTTTACATTTTCAAATAATATGAATGGTCATGCTAGCTGTTTTAACCGCACTTTGAGACGAGCATGAAAAATTAAAAAATTAAAAATTTGGAAAACTTTCGCATTGTGCTATTAAATGTGACCAAGTTACGAGGAAAAATAATAAAATTTTAATACGAGAATTATTTTTAAAATTGTTCTCCGAAATGTGCTATCATGTGTGAAGAGTCATGGCTTTCAAGCCAAATGATCAATCTTATGGCCACATTCATAGCATAGTTTGTTCAAATGATCTAATATTGTGCAAAAGGGTGTATTTTGGAATGGCAAACAATGTTGCCAAAGGAAGTTTTCATTTTCTTTGGACGAAAAAATCATTTTCCATTTTTTGAGTGCCCAAAATGAGTTTTTTTGTGAAGGACCTACCATATATTTGTTGCAAAATTTGACCAAATCATTTTTATAAAATATTAGGCCATATTTAATGTGCAAATGAGCAAATGGTTCGGTGTCAAAAGCTTATATCCACCTCTAGTGAAAAAGACAAATTTCCATCGATTCCGCTCGAAGAGGTCAAATTTGAACTGCAGCTCCCTTATAGTTTCCTATTTATTTTTTACAAAAATATTTTTTAGGTAAAAAAGTGTATATTTAATCAGAGAAACACCAAAAAAATTCCAAGGTTCAACCACTAGCTAGGAACGGTCATGGCGACCGTTTTAACCGCATTTTGAAACGGGCATGTAAAATTCAAAAAATTCAAAAAATTAGATAACTTTCCCATTATGCCATTAAATGTGACCAAGTTATGAGTAAAAATAATAAACTTGAAATACAACAATTATTTTTAAAAAGTGTTCTCAGAAATGAGCTATCATGTGTGAAGATTCATGGCTTTCAAGCCAAATGATCAATCTTATGGTCACATTCACGGCTTAGTTTGTCCAAATGATCTAATATTGTGCAAAAGGGTGTACTTTGGAATGGCAACCAATCTTGCCCAAGGAAGTTTTCCTTTTCTTCGGACAGAAAATTTATTTTCCATTTCTCGAGTGCCCAAAATTAGTTTTTTTGTGAAGAACCTACCATGTATTTGTTGCAAAATTCTACCAAATCATTTTTATAAAACACTAGGGAATACTTAATGTTCAAATTACCAAATGGTTGTGTGCCAAAATATTTTATCCACCTCTAGTGAAAAAGACAAATTTCCGCCAATTCAGGTGGAAGCGGGTCAAATTTGAAGTGCAACTCCGTTTTGGTTTGCTCTTTATTTTTCCCAAAAATATTTTTAGGTACAAAAGTATAACCTTAACAAGATAAACACGAGAAGTTTTCCAATATTCAACCACTAGCTAGGAATAGTCATGTCGGTCGTTTTAACCGCATTTTGAAACGGGCATGAAAAGAAAAATGGAAAACCTTATCGTTGTGTCATTATATGTGATCAAGTTACAAGGTAAAATAGTAAACTTGTCATACGGCAATTATTTAAAAAAAGTGTTATCAGAAATGACCTATCATGTCTGAAGATTCATGGCTTTCAAGCCAAATGATCAATCTTATGGCGACATGCATGTCATAGTTTCTTGAAATGATCTAATATTATGCACAAGGGTGCATCTTGAATTGCACACAATGTTTCCTCAGTAAATTTTCATTTTCTTTGGATCAAAATTTCATTTTCCATTTTTTGAGTGCCCAAAATGAGTTTTTTTGTGAACGACATACCATATATTTGTTGCAAAATTGGACCAAATCATTTTCCTAAAATACTAGGCCATATTTAATGTAAAATTGACCAAATGGTTGGGTGTTAAATGTTTTGATCCACCTCTCATGAAAAACAAATTTCCACCGATCAGTTGGAAGCGGGTCAAGTTTAACTGGAGCTGCCTTATAGTTTGCTCTTTATTTTTTCCAAAAATCATTTCTAGGTACATAGGTATCTATTTAATCAGAGATACATGGTGTAGTGGCGAGACGTCGAGGTTTGGATGGTGGGCGAGGGGCCCAACTCCAGAGCACATAAACTAGCATGCCAGCCGCGTGATCACCGCCTGACCGTGGCGTTGCCACAAGTTCTTGGTGTACTAGGCATGTCTGGTGGTTGGACACTCCCTTAGTAGATGTTAGGAAGAAGAATACAATAGAATAATCTCACGAGGAGAGTGAACTAAGCTCAAACATGAATTAGCAGTCAAGTGTTTGATTAGCGGTGGGGGAAATGCACATGGACATTAGGCCTAAATTTTGGCTGAGGATGATGATCTACTAAGGAGACTCTCTTGGTAAATTTCTATCTCAAAATGGATGTTCCTAGGTGGCACTTGATTTGCAAAGTACGACACTAGGTAGAAATATGGATGTTGAAGCCGGGCTCAAATGAATGAATGGATTGAGCTGAAATTCGGCGTATGATGTTCATTTCGGCATAAGAAAGCACTATAATTCTTTTACCATTTGGACAAGACAAAGTGACACTTCCTTCACAATGCTCTTCTCTAGACAGAATTTTGTAAAACTTATTAACAGGAATTGGCAAAATTAAATGATCTCAAATTTGGCGGAGACTAATGATTTGAGGATATGGAAGATTTTAAAAAATCTCAAATCATTTGGAGAAATCTAGCTAGTACTTCCTTCACAAAATTTCTATCTCGATAGAAACTTTGGAAATTTGTTCAGGAAGATTTACTTAGCAAATGGAGCTGAATTTTGGTATGTGATAACAATTTGGATATGGAAGATTTCCCAAATAATTAGAGGGCAATAGGAGGGGTAAAGATAGCACTTGCTTTGCAATGTGCCAATGTGGAGAGAAAATGGTAACTCAAACTGGGCTCACATAGATGATTGAATTGACCTGCACTTTGGAGGAGGATTGTAATTTGGGCACATTAAGTCACTGTAAAAATTTCATAAAAATTGGATAAATAAAAATTGTACTTCCTTCACAATGCTCTCCACTTAACAGAACATTGGGAAAATATTGAGGGAAATTGGCTAAATTAAATGAGCTAAAATTTGGTGGAGGGAGGTTCTATGATCACGTACATGTCCTGGTAATTTTTCATCAACTATAAACCAATATAAATGTAGTTGCTTCACAAACTGAAAATATTACCATAAACAAATATTGGGTGATGAGCTCACATGGTTTGTTAGATGGGGATCAAATGTTTTGGAGAGCTATGGTTTGGGCATATGGAAGATGTGGCAAAAATTCAACTCATTAGGATATTCCCAGCTAGTACTTCCTTCACAAAGTTTCTCACTCGATAGAAACTTTGGAAATTTGTTGAGCAAGATTTACTAGGCAAATGGGGCTGAATTTTGGTATGTGATAATGATTTGGATATGGAAGATTTCCCAAATAATTAGAGGGCAATAGGAGGGGTAAAGATAGCACTTGCTTTGCAATGTGCCAATGTGGAGAGAAAATGGTAATTGAAACTCTGCTCACATAGATGATTGAATTGATCTGCACTTTGGAGGATGATTGTAATTTCGGCACATTAAGTCACTGTAAAAATTTCATAAAATTTAGATCAATAAAAATTGTACTTCCTTCACAATGCTCTCCACTTAACACAACATTGGGAAAAATATTGAGGGAAATTGCCTAAATTAAATGAGCTAAAATTTGGTGGAGGGAGGTTGTATGGTGACGTACATGTCCTCTTAAATTTTTATCAACTATAAACCAATCTAAAATATGGTTTCTTCAAAAGCTGGAAATATTACCAGAAACAAAGATTGGGTGATGAGCTCACATGGTTTGTTAGATGAGGCTCAAATGTTTTGGAGAGCTATCGTTTGGGCATATGGAAGATGTGGCAAAAAATCAACTCATTACGATATTCACAGCTAGTACTTCCTTCCCAATGCTTCTAGCTCAACACAAACTTTGGAAATTTGCTGAGAAAGATTTACTAGGCAAATGGAGATGAATTTTTTTCATGAGGCAATGATTTGGATAGGCAAGAGTGCCCAAAATTTTTGAGGGCAATCAAGAAAATATAAATAGCACTTCCTTCACAAAGTGCTATTCTAAACAGAATAGGAAAATGAATATTTCTGAATTATTTTTGAACTATGGAAGGAAGGGTTTTGACCTATTTGAGGAATATATGATCCAAAGAATTTCTGAGAATTTTTGGAGAATTTCCGGAATGACATAATAGTAGGTTGCTTCACAAACTAGGGGAAAATTGACACACGCGCAAAACTCATGATGTGGCGCCTAGTCATAGCTATGACAATCTATATTGGTCGTAATTAGCTAGAAATTAAGCAGCGGACGAGGGCTATATGCTTTACGACCATTTCTCGCAAGGAAATTACGACCGTTTTCGACCAAATTGGTCGTTATGTTTTGGGGTTGGAGCCTCCCGAAGAGGTTACGACCAATTGGTCTCAACTGGTTGCAGATTTACGACCATTCCTATAAGGGTCACTGCCAAAGGTCACTAGTTGACATTAGGGATGGCATGCGCGGGGTATGGGTACGGGTGGAGCCTCCCCATACCCTTATCCGCCCCGTTTGATATTACCCATCACCCTTACGCATACCCGTCAACGGGTACAATTTATTCCCATACCCATTACCCGACAGGGTAGACAGGTACCCGCGGGTAAAATTACCCATATTTGCAAAACATCAATTTAAAGAAACTTATAGTTATAAACTTCATTGTATCATATAGTTTACAAAGATAGATTATAACTACAACACATAATTATAAAACAACATCATATAGTCATAAACAACAACACATAGGCATACTCTTTCAATTCATAAATTATTGACATAGTGTAGATTGTAGAGATAATTTTGAGTTTACATAGATTTTACATGGGTACACGGGTATATGGGTATGGGTTATGTGATCCCATACCCATACCCGCTTTACCCAATGGGTTTCAGATTTTCCTAATTATATACCCATGGATAAATTTTTGTCTCATACCCTTACCCTAATAGGGTTTTTACCCGCAGGGTACGTGGGTAATAGGTACCCATTGCCATCCCTAGTTGACATATTTCTTGTAGTGATAAAGGTTCTCTACAGGTACCTCCGAAGGTGTCTGTTGGGTTGGCGTGAATCGAGATTGGGATTTGTCACTCCGTATGACGAAGAGGTATCTCTAGGCCCACTCGGTAATACAACATCACAATGAGCTTGCAAGCAATGTGACTAAGGAGTTAGTCACGGGATCTTGTATTATGGAACGAGTAGAGAGACTTGCCGGTAACGAGATTGAAATAGGTATAGAGATACCGACGATCGAATCTCGGGAAAGTAACATACCGACGGACAAAGGGAACACTATACGAGATTGATTGAATCCTTGACATCATGGTTTGACCGATAAAGATCTTCGTAGAATATCCAGGAGCCAATATGTGCATCCAGGTCCCGCTATTGGTTATTGACCTAAGAGTGTCTCGGTCATGTCTGCATAGTTTTCGAACCCGTAGGGTCTGCACACTTAAGGTTCGTTGACGATTGGGTATTAGTGAGTTCTGTGTGGTGATAACCTAAGGTTATTCAGAGTCGTGGATGAGATCCCGAACATCACGAGGAGCTCCGGAATGGTCCAAAGGCAAAGATTTATATATGGGAAGTCATATTCACGGTTCCCGAAAATGTTTAGGATTTTTTGGTATTGTATCAAGAAGGTTCTAGAAGGTTCCGAAGTGGGGCCCACCAGCATGGGGACCCACATGGACGTAGGTAGTGGGTAAAGTCCCCACACCGCTGGTCTAGGCGCATCAAGATCCCCCCTTCAAAGGAATAGGATCATATCCCGAAAGGATAAGATTGAGATCCCTAACAAGGGGATGGTGATCGGTGGGGAAGGAAATGAGGGATTTCCTTCCTTCTCCGTTGACCAACGACCCTAGAGGCTTGGAGGGAAAGCCACCAGCCCCTCCCGCGCCTATATAAAGGTGGGGAGGCGCAAGCGGTTGGGGACTCTTCAATGGCGCAACCCTGTCTCTCCCATATATCAGTTTTCTCCACTAGATCCGTTTCGGTATTGCTTGGCGAAACCCTGCTGGAACAACTCCACCACCACCACCGCCATGCCGTCGTGCTATCACAGAACTCGTCTACCTCTCCACCCTTTCTTGCTAGATCAAGGAGGTGGATAACGTCATCGAGCTGGACGTGTGCTGAACACGGAGGTGTCGTCCGTTCGGCACTAGATCGGGACAAATCATTATGGGATAGCGGGACAGATCGCGATGAGATCGCAGGACGGATCATGATTGGATCACGAATACATTCGACTACATCAACCGCGTTATATACTCTTCCGCTTAGCGATCTACAAGGGTATGTATGTCGGATTTCGGGCTCCGCAAAACCCTTAAAGATTTGAACTGCGGGGCGTGTACAAAGATCTCTCGTGGGATCGCCTTACCTAACTCGATACTCGTCGAGGATGGTATAGAACTCGCTCGATGGTGAGAAAGACACAAAACACGGCAGTTTAGCTAGGTTCGGGCCGTTGAGAAGCATAATGCCCTACTCCTTCTTCGATTGATTGCCTCTCGTGGATGTTGGTAGATGAACTAGTACAGTGTTCTTGGACCTCCGGAGGCTGGGTGGACTTTGTGTGGTGTCGGTGTGCCGATGAATCGATCTCCCCCCTTTAAGAAGTAACATATCCTCTATATGTTGGGGAACGTTGCATGGGAAACAAAAAATTTCCTACGCACACAAAGACCTATGATGGTGATGCTCATCTACGAGAGGGAGATCAGATCCAAATACCCTTGTAGATCGCTAAGCGGGAAGCGTTGAGAAACGCGGTTGATGTAGTGGAAGAGCTTCGTGATTCAAATCACCGTTGTCCCACAATCCGTTCCGATCTAGCACCGAACGGACGAGACCTCCACGTTTAGCACACGTACAGCTCGATGACGATCTCTGCCTTTCTGATCCAGCAAGAGAGACGGGGAAGTAGACGAGTTCTCTGGCAGCGTGACGGCGCACCGGTGATGGTGATGATCTATTCCTGCAGGGCTCCTCCCGAGCTCTGCAGAAAACCGATCTAGAGGAAGAACTACGAAGTATAGGTTTAGGGTTGCATGTGGCAAAAGTTGTGTCTCAAAAACCCTAAAACCTCTAGTATATATAGGAGGAGGGGAGGGGCTAGACTTAAGGCTCAAGGGATCCCCAAGGGCGTCGGACGAAGGGAGGAGGAGGGACTCCTACTCCAATTCGGTTTGGAAGGTGGAGTCCCTTCCTTCCTTCCCACCTCCTTTTTTTTGTTTCTCCTTTGATTTTTTCCCTTGGCCGAAATAGCTCTATTGGGCTGGCCTCACTAGCCCACCAAGGGCTGGCACGCCACCCATGGGCTATTAGGTTCACTCCCGGGTGGGTGGCCCCCTCCCAGTAAAAACCCAGAACCCATTCATCACTCCTGGTACACTGTCGGCAATGTCGGATATCTTTCCAGAGGCCAAACGAAACAATCCTATATATCAGTCTTCGTTTCCGGACCATTCCGGAAACCCTCGTAACATCCGTGATCTCATACGAGACTCGAAACAAACCTTCGTCACCAACACCTATAAGTCAACTACATCGAAACTTCACCGAACCTTAAGTGTGCAGACCCTACGGGTTCGAGAACTATGCAGAGATGACTTGAGACACTCCCCGGGCAATATCCAACAGCGGGACTTGGATGTCCATATTGAATCCTACATATTCTACGAAGATCTTATCGGTTGAACCTCTGTGCCAAGGATTCATATAATCCTGTATACCATTCCCTTTGTCGTTTGGTATGTTACTTGCCCGAGATTTGATCGTTGGTATCCCTATACCTATTTCAATCTCGTTACCGGCAAGTCTCTTTACTCGTTCCGTAATACAAGATTCCATGACAAACACTTTAGTCACATTACTTGCAAGGCTTATATGTGATGTTGTATTACCGAGTGGGCCTAGAAATACCTCTCCGTCACACGGAGTGACAAATCCCAATCTTGATCCATGCTAACTCAACGGACACCTTCGGGGATACCTGTAGAGCACCTTCATAGTCACCCAGTAATGTTGCGACATTTGATACACACAAGGCATTCCTCCGGTGTCAGTGAGTTACATGATCTCATGGTCATAGGTATGAATACTTGACACGCAGAAAACAAGAGCAACAAAATGACACAAACACATGCTACGTTTATAGTTTGGGTCTTGTCCATCACATCATTCTCCCAATGATGTGATCCACTCATCAAGTGACAACACTTGCATATGGTCAGAAAACCTTAACCATCCTTGATCAACTGGCTAGTCAACTAGAGGCTTACTAGGGACATAGTTTTGTCTATATATCCACACATGCATTTATGTTTTCATTCAATTCAATTATATCATGGATAATAAACGATTATCTTGAAACAGGAAATATAATAATAACTATTTTATCATTGCCTCTAGGGCATATTTCCAACACTATATATAGTGGCGGCCCCGGTCCTCTTCCCTTATCGTTTTGGCGGGAAGGGATCCCACAATGGCCAATTTGGAAGGGGGACAGGGGAACATGCTCTCCTGCCCAAAGGTGGTCTTCACGTGCAAAGTGGCTGCCAACACCGCAGGGACGGGCCCAGGGATGACGTCTATCCTGCTGGCGGGCGTAGATGGCTTTGTTACACCAGAAGGGATACCTTTGGAAGATGCCCTGGGAACCCCGGTACGTCCTTGCCCGCTTTTCACTAAAGTGGAAACTGCTCCGCCCTGTTGTTTGCTACTCGCCTATCCTTCCTATACGTCATCCTTGACTCCTGAGGCTCGGCCTTGCCTCGGAATATCAGCCGCTCCTGAGCGTTCCTAATGTCGTTCCTCCTCGCGAGGCTTGGCCCCTCGCGAGAGCCTTTCCTTGAGTCATGCCGGGCCTCCTGGATTTCGGTCGATGAAGTGAGCCAACCCTGGGTCGCAGGCAGGTAGGTCTGGGTAACCCCATTCCCAGAATGCCGATAGTAGCCCTCGGGCCCACAATGCGCTCGGGTTGGCTTCTGGGCGAAGCCTTGGGGGCGGCCCGAGGCATCGTAGGCCCTATTTTCCTACGGGCCAGGCCCTATGAATAGCGAACTAAAAGCTTACCTTCCCATATTCTCCGCGCCAGACCAGCCTCAGTCGGGCTCGTTGAACCACTTGACCCGCACCTGCGAGCCGCCTTCGTCTCCCGTTGATCTCACTGTGGCTTCTTCCCCCTGTGCGACCCCGGCTCCCTGCTCCGAGAACCCGCACGCCGTGTTGTTTTTCCCCTCATTCTCCTCGCCATGCCTTGGCCCGCGTTGGGCCGGTCAACGGTGGTGAACTTTGAGGCATTGGAGAAGATCCGATCGGTAGTCGCGGCCGGCTCTAGCGAGTGGGGGGCCACCAAGATCTGGCCAGGTTCATGGCCATGGGGCAAGATGGCGACCCCCGCGGTTCCCCTTCATATCCACGCCCTGCTATCTGGTGTACTCTCGCCGTTCTCGAGCTTCCTTGTCGTAGTGCTCTAGCATTATCAGATCCGCGCGCTCCACCATGACCCCAGTTCTTTGGTTCTCCTCTCGGCCTTCGCGTTCTTGAGCGAGGCCTTTGTTGGCGTTACCCCTTCAATGACATTGCTTCACCACTTTTTCTCCCTTGAATTGGTCTGTGAGGAGCATTGCTTCGGGTGCACATTCTTGAAAGCGGCCCACGCATCGGTCCTGGGGGCCCTCGACGTTGAGCTCCTCCGCGAAGCAGAGGGGTTCCGGCGGGAGTGGGTGCAGGTCGAAACTGTCGAGGCCGGAGCCGTGTTCCAGCCCCCGCCGACCCCCGCAACGTCGAACCAGGGGTGGGTGCACGAAGAGCTCAATGATTCCTGGCACATGCCGGCCCCGACCCGGGTGGAGAAGCTGAAGCGGGCGGGGTGATGATGGCGATGCTGGTGCGGGAGTTTATCTGTCGGCAGATTGCTCCTCTCCGGCGCCACTCCCGTTTGATGTGGGCCTACGTGGGACCTCGTGACCCAATGAGGATCCAGGTCCTGCCTCTCTCCCCTGACGTCTTGCGTGAGTCGCTCCGTCAGCTGACAGGTGGCGATCCTGACGAGCTTCCCCGCAATGGCCTCCCATTGTATAACTTCAAGGCCCCGGAAGATCTCGTCGCGGGGATGGCGCTCTTCGACGAGTGGGGGTTCCTCCCAGGAGGGGACGCGCACCCCCGGGGGGCCTCGACCCTTGGGGTTCAGGCCCACAAAAACTCTGGTGGTGCCGCCTCTCCCGCAGCCGAGGCAGGCGGTGTATCGCCGCCCGCTTCCCGGCTCTTGCCCCGAGTCGTGCCAGGGTTGGTGGTGACGACTCGGCGACGGTGGAAGTCATGGACCCCGCCTCCAGGCTTCAGCCAAGGGCCGCCGGTCTCCACGCCAGGCTACCCGCATCGGCCGGAAGAGGAGGTGGCCTGAGGGCGGCCGCCCCTCGATGTGGTTGGCCCCGGTGAAGAAGAAGTGGGTCGCCGTAGACGAGTAAGCGCTCGTACCCTCCTTTGTCCTTTTGTTCTGTGCCTCACTTCTGAGTCTTTGTTCTACAGGCTCCCCATCAGCGATAGAGGAGGCGGGTCGGTGTTGCCTGTCCCTGAGATCAGCGAGTACCTTGTGGTTTCTTCCCCCGCACCCCGCGAGGTTTAAACTTCCGAGTCCCTCACGAGTGAGCCTCCCGCGGTCTTCCTCGCCCGCGGCCTCCGGCTTCCTCGAAGAGTGCCATTCCCCTCGCCTGTGGCCCCTCCTAGGTTTGTGTTGCGCCTCCCTTCCGGACTCCTTCTGCTTGGTGATGCGGGGCCTCAAGGGGGCCTCCTTCCGATGAAGCATCTGCACATGTGCCCACAACCCCCAAGCATGGATTCAGGCTGAGAGACTCCTCGCGTGCCTCTCATGTTCGCCATGTAGAAAGTGGGAGCTCTTGTTGGCCACTGGGCCTGTTGAAGGTGTGCGCGTTGCACCGTGGGGCTTGCTCTGCACTACGGCGGACGCACTTCAGCGTCTAGGGGCGGGGCTCGCCAGCAATGAAGTCCGCCGGAAGGATTATCGCCGTCACCTTATGTCAGGGTGGCGCCAACTTGAAGTCGCCATGAACCTCAGCCGTCTACAGCATGAGCGCGCCCGCGCGGAGGCAGAGGAGTCACTTGATACGGCGGTGGAGGCCCGCGAGCGTGCCCTCTCTGGGGCTCAGGCGGCTGATTGTCGGCGTAGGGTCTTCGAGGATCGCCACACGGAGGTTTGCACCCTCAACGCCGATCTTGAAGAGCAGGTTGGCCTGGGCTCCCGAGCGTCCGTCGATTCGCTGGCGCTTGTCGAGGTAGAGCAGAGCCTGGAGCAGGACCGTTTGGAGGTGAGGGAGCGCCTGGTGTCGCTTGCTGAGGAATCCCTTGCTTCTCGTGAGGTGAAGCTTCAGGAGGACATCGACAGGGGGGTGGCGGAGGCTCATCGTTCCCTTCTTCTTGACTATCGTGTGAAGCTGAGGCTCCTGGAGTCCCGCTTCCGCGAGCGCCGTGGCCACTTGAAAAACAAAGTCGATGCCCTCCAGAAAAGGTTGGATCAGGAAGTGAAACGTCAACACGTCGCACTGGACGCCCAGGCTACTGCCGAAGATAAGTTATTTCTTTTTTACAATCAGGTGAAAGGCATGGCTTCCCTGGTTGGAGAGGCCTCCGAAGAGGCGACCATGCCCGCGGCCTCCCTCTTGAACGCTCCCGAATGTTCCAATCCCTCGAGAGCAGGGCCTCCCAAGCTTTGAACGACATCTGTGGTGAGGGTGTCTCGAGCCCCCTGGTCCCCGACGACACTGGGTACTTGGGCTTCTTCCTCCGTGTTGTGGAATGCCTTGAGGTGGGTGCCGGGAAGGCCGCGCGCTCGCAGTGGAGAAGGGTTGTGACCTTTTGGGTCAAGCGGCCCCGGACGTCTTCAGCCACCTCCTTTGCCTTGACCCATAATTTGACTTCGACGTAGTGTTGGGTCTGGTACCAGAGACGATCCGCGCTGCCCTGGCCGAATGGGTCGAGGTCCACGTGGAAGACCTGGTGACAAGGCTTGCTCCCGAAGGCTGTAGCGTGAGCTCTGGCGACGATGCGTCCTCCTCATTCCCCTCCTTGTTCTCCTGACAGGGTTATGTACTCGGTTTAACAACAACTTCGATGTATATGGGGGGTAACTTTCAATGTGTTCCTTGAAGACGTGATGTGCACAATGCTTTCCTCCTGGCAGTCGCCGCTGCCAGCCCCTTGTTGTCGTGATGCTGATGGTCTAGCCTACGAGTATAGCTCCGTTCGTGGCGCTTCTTCCCTGCTTGTGGGGCGATTTGAGGACCCTTTCAGCACTATGTGTGTGCAGGTCCCAGTCCCGCACATTTCCCTGCCGCCGCGAGGTGCAACCCGTTACCAAGGTTGTTCCTCATGGGGCAAAGCCCCTACACCCTAAGTGCCGACATGGGCGACACCTGGGTAGCCGAGGGGACTTGCGACCAGTAAGGCTCCTGAGGCACGTTGCTCAGGAGTCCCCCTTAAACCGCTCTAAGCTGTCAGGTCCCAATCCCGCACATTTCCCTGTTGTCGAGAGGCATGACCCGCTCTAGATCATTCCTCACGGGGCTAGGCCGTGACACCCCTGATACCGACCGAATGTGACTGGACGGCACCAGGGTGGACAAGTGGCTTTGCGCTCGGTAAGACTCCTGAGGCGTGCCTCAGGGGTCCCTTTTGACGCTCGAGTGATTCCCCATTCCGCCCCCCTTGTGGTTGCCTCGGGAGGCCCGGCGGTCTCCCGTGGTTTCCGCGAAAAACCAATCAAAAGAAAAGGAGAAAGAGGACTCAAGTTTGGTAAAACGAGAGAAACATAGAGAAGAAATCCCTGCCCTTCTTTTCTTTTCAAACCATGAATCAAAGAGATCCTCGAGCCTTTGTAGCTCAAAATACAAAAGGGGAGGCCCTTGAGGGTCGCAACTTGAAACACAAGGAAACAATGAGAAAAAGGCCATGTCTGGCACCTAAGCTATTCACCGCCTCCGTCTTCCCACAGCGCAGAGCGTAGGACTTCCACTAGGTGTGGGCTGGACCCCTCTGCGTCCTTAGGGGGGGCTGAGCGTATACAACTTCGGCTCGTTATTACATGAGAGTGTCACGATGGGGGTGTATCTCGGAGGTCGCGAGGACGCTTTGGCCTCACGAGTGTCCCTACCCCCGAGGCATAGGCGCCTGATTCCGGAAGTCATTGGTGGACTGTGTTGATTGCCTCCGTCTTCACCCAGCACGGAGCATAGGTCATCCACTCGGCATGGGATGGGGCCCTTTCGTGTCCTCGGGGGGCCCTGGGCATATACAACCTCGGCTCGTTATTACTTGAGAGTGTCACGGGATGAAGTAGGTTCCAGAAGGATTGAAGGACGATGCATAGGTGCTACGGGTTGATGCACATCCCGGGGATGCTTTTGCGGGCCCCATGCCTAACGGGAGCGCCCCCGCTTGCAGTCCACGAGCTCGTAGCAGCGTGGCGTGGTCCACCTTGAGCGAGCCCTCGAGCGTGGGGGGAGCCCCCAGCACTTGCTGGCCGAAGAGCTCGCCCAAACGGTAGGTCGTGAGTCCCCCGAGCATTGCCCCAACGCGTCTCGTTGAGGCCCCCCAAGTTCCCACGTCGGTACCCTGGGCCATGCCCCCAGGCCGGGCTAGCCCATCCTAAGGGAAACGACGGGTACCCAAACATGTGCTGGAGATCGAACGAAGCCCGCGCTCGCGACATGGGCGTGTGTTCCACCCTCAGTCCCGAGGCAAGCATCGCACGCCCCGGAGGCAGGGGCGGATATACCACCCCTAGCCTCCAGGTTAGGGTCGTCTGGCCCGGGAGCATGGGCATGTGCTCCACCCTCCGTTCCCAGGCTGGGGCCTCTCGTCCTGGGTGCAAGGGTGCGTCCACCCCGTCCTAGGCGAGAGGTCCCCGGTCCCCAGACCCAGACGTCTGCCCGAAGCAGATCCCTCCAGCAGGTGTGCCCGCGAGGACACCCACGCTGGGTGTCCTCGCAGAGCCACCCCCACGATGTTGTTCATACCTGTTTCTGCGGGGGATGCCCACGGGGTCGCGCGCGTGCCTCCTGCCTCAGTGGTGGTCCGTGCTGCTTCCTGTGTAGCCCGGATGTGTGTCGACGCGGTTGTCGTCGAACTGCGTGCGCCTCGAGGGGTTGATGTAGTCGGGCCTCCGGTACTCCCTCCTTGTTTCGTGAAGCACATCGGGGGACGCTGGATGACGCTTCCCCAGCGTGACCAAATCCCGTGCCTCGAGGAGCTCCCGCCGGCCCCCCAACAGGGGTAGGCCTGGGCGGCTGTCTCGGGCGCGCCCGCGCGGTTCCCCCATTGTAGCCCCTGGCGGTGCGGGTTGATGAGCGCGGCTCCCACGGGGGCGTGCTTGGGTCTCGCCGATGATGTCGCGCCCAAGAGCACGCCTGTGCCCACCGACGCGGCGGCAGCGTGTTGGTGCCTAAGCTCATGTGCCACCAAGAGCACGACATGCCTGTGCGTCAGGTGCAGACAAAATCGAAAGGGGGTGGAACAGCCTGGACGCGTGGAAGAGTCGGGGCGACGAGGGGATGCTGTGTGCTTCATGAGGGCGGCAGCCCCAGATGCTGGTTGGATTCCCGTCTAGCATGTACGTCGGCCGACGGGGTGGTGGAGTGCCGTAGGGCGTTCCGGCCCACCTGTGTCGACCGCGCCACGCGTGCAGCCCGCCTCTCCGCGCGGATTCGCCGTCCCCCTACCATGAGTGTGACCAGCTTGAGCGAGCCGAGCCCTGGGAGAGACCTCGACACACAACCTACATGGCGCACCAAATGTCGGATTTTGGGCTCCGCGAAACCCTTAAAGGTTTGAACTCAGGAGTGTGTACGCACTACAAGAAATATATCAACTAACGACCTTCAATATTGGTCACTGAATGGGAATTGATTTCCATTTGTGACCTTTTTTTGACTAAAAACAAAAGGTCTAAAGCTGAGGGTCTTTAGTGAACTATAATGACCTTTTTTCTGGATTGGTCGTAGGATTTTATGACCAAACAGAAGGTCGTAGGTTTAACGACCAAATGATTTGGTCACTAGCAATCTGCCCGCACCATGTCAGAGCCACCGTGGCAGGCTGACGTGGCAGAATTATAACCAAGTGAAAAGGTCGTAAATAAGATTCAGCCCGGTCCATTCCGGTCGTCTACATGGGCCGGGCCCAATAATTTGGCCTTTTATTTTCTGGGATAGAATCTTTTACTCAGCAGGTTTTTATTAGTCCACTTTTATTTTGGGCCTTGGCCTACTCTTTTTAGTCCAGTTCTTGTTTGGGCCTTGGCCTACTCTTTTTTTAGGCCCAAGCCTTTTTAGACAAATTCTAGTTTGGGCCTTGGCCTACTCTTTTTTTAGGCCCAAGCCTTCTTAGTCTATTTCTTGTTTGGGCCTCGGCCTTTTTGCTGTCCGAACTAACTTTAGTGCCCAAAAAAATGGTCCAAACAAAACTTAAATAATTGACAACTTCACAAAATACTTCATCAGGTTCAAATAGAGCAAGACATTGTTTCATCACCAGAATGACCAATCACTTAAATAATTGACAACTTCACATGTGCACAGCTTCACAAAAACTCATCAGGGATTTCCACCGAGCTCTCAAAGTCCATGCCTAGCGGACTTTCCTGATGGTCCGTCGCAGCCGCCATAGTTTCTTTCTACCTTGTGACTCTATCAGGTTCATCAGGTTCGAGGATCCTCTTTGTTTGTCCTGGAGGTGGGGCCATCACCCTTCATGGAGGCATTGCAGCAGATGCTTCTAAGCTCTTCCTCTTCTTGCTGACTGTCTTCAGTGCCTTGTATAAATAGCACAGAAAAAAAGTAGATCACAAGATAAATATGTGAGCACAAGGAAACACAGAGCATACAAGAACCCGAACCCTCCAAGCAAGACAGAGTTTGCACCTTAACAGTCTTGTGCACTACAACTTCATCCTCCTTAGGATCGTAGTCTGGGTCATCACTGATAACTCCACTACCTTCTTGAACCCCATTAGTTGTACCTTCGTGTACATCATTTGTTTTCCTAATCATTGACACTATTGCATCAATGCCAAGGGACTGGAATATCCGATTGTTCCTCATCATATTTCTAGCCCTAACCTTCTCGTACTCGGTGAGAGGATGCTCATCTTTGCAAGGAAAAGTAAACATAATTATTACGTTAATTGTTGGAATGCATGGACAGACAGCCAAACATATCTTATGATATTTTATTATCATTTAATCCTACTTATTCAGCTAAGGAAGAGTAACAGCACACAGGCACAGCTAAGCCAGCTAATTCAGATTACAGCAATACATTTGCATAATAAAATCTGACAATATTTTACATCACCAGCCTCCAAGATATTTTACGTAGCATATTAAATTTCACTTAGCATATTAAGACACATTTTATAAATCTGACAGTATAACCACAAGCAGCAACTTGCATAGCACTGGTTGGCCTCGGGTTTGACCTTGTCATCCTTGACATGGATGATCTTGAGGTGGTGCTTGCAAAACAGAATAAACAACAATAAGATACAACAGGGATAAAGTAAAATGATGCACTTATATCAATAAAGGAAAGCATTTAGACGAGCATGCACATACATGTAATACATGTGAAGCTAGCAAACTTGTTGGATCAACAATATAGTGATGTAGTTAATGCATCACTACTAATACATGTAAAACACTTGGACCAGCATGCACATACAGTTAATGCATCAGTACTAAACTGACAGTTGAAGAAAGCAACTAAATTGAAGCACTTGGACTAGCATGCACATACAAGTGTAGCAATGCATCAGTATTAAAACATGTGAAACAGGAGGTAGTAATGTACTAAACTGATAGTTGAAGAAAACTATAT
Organism: Hordeum vulgare subsp. vulgare; assembly: GCF_904849725.1. Classification (NCBI taxonomy): domain Eukaryota; kingdom Viridiplantae; phylum Streptophyta; class Magnoliopsida; order Poales; family Poaceae; genus Hordeum; species Hordeum vulgare. Next base: position 409,124,392 of record NC_058519.1, on the reverse strand, counting down.
ATGTGAAGCAATGCATTAACTATTTACAACAATTACTTTTATGTTTTAACTTGCAATTTTATCCATGTACCTCCAATCATCTATAAGCAAAGTAATTACTCAACTGTATCCCTAATGGAGGCAAACATATGCATTCATAGCAACTGGTTGCCCAACATTTGGTGAATAAAGAAGCAAGCAGTGTGCAAGCAAGCAAGCAAAGTGCATAAGTGCTATTAATACAAGCAAGAAAGCAAGCAAAGTGCATAAGTGCTACTAATACAAGCAAGCAAAGTGCATAAGTGCTACTAATACAAGCAAGCAAGCAAAAGAAGTGCTACTGATAGAAACAAGCATAGTGCTACTGATAGAAAAAAGAAAGCAAGGAAGAAAATTGAAGAGGAGCAAGCAAGCAAGTACTGTTGATACCAACCCTAGTAGCTTCTTCTCCCAGTGCTACTGATACAAGCAAGTATTGCTGATGGAAACTCTAATTAACCAAAGGGGGATAGAACGAACCACTAGGAATAAATCCCATGAACATGAACAAGAACCTCCAGGAGCTCCTAGATTGACTGAATCCTAACCCTAGATCGACCAGGTGGGGATGTACCCTCATTTGTTACCCGTCACAAATGCAAGACCCCATGATCTAGCCCCGTTGATCCAGCCCCATGACAACTACAACCCTACCCCCTGAATCTAACCCTAACACCATGAACCCTAACCCTAACCCCATGAATGTACCGAACCATCCCAATTGATCCATCCCCATGAACCCTAGAAGAACACATGAGGGGGATCTATCAAACCCTAGAAGAACACATGAGGGGGATCTATCAACGGGAGATGGGTTTAGGGGAGAGTTACCTATCGTCGTTGATTGTTGATTATGTAGATGTACCCGCTGTCGTCATCGATGTAGTCGTAGCCGTCGACGTTGATGTAGATGTAGCCGTTGTCGTCGATGTAGATGTAGCCGTTGACGTCGTCGATGTAGATGTAGCCATCGACATCGTCGATGTAGTCGTCGTCGGGGAGAGGGGCGGCGCGGAGCATGGGAGGGGCGGCGGGGCAGCGCGGAGCAGGGGAGGGGCGGCGGAGTGGGGAGTGGAATGGATCCCGCGTGGGTAGTGGGGAGTGGAATGGATAGGGGAGTGGGAGAGGGAGTGGTGGGTCCTGCGTGGTAGTGGGAGAGGGAGTGGAGGGCAATTTCGGTGGGGTGGGAGGGAAATTTTGGTGGGGTGGGAGGGAAAATTTTCGCTAGTTTTTTGGGGTTTGGAGGCAGACTTTTTCTATTTCTTTTTTATAAACATTGTAGAAATAATGGTTAAAATCATACCGAATAGTTCAAGAAGACATCGGTACTCAAATTTATATTTCTTTTCTAGTTGAGAGGTCACATGTGATGATATGACACGAAGGTTTCCCATTTTTTTGATTTTTTTTGAATTTTTCATGGCCGTTTCAAAATGCGGTCGAAACGGCGGGCATGACCGTTCCTACCTAGTTGTTGAATCTTGGAAACCTTTTGGTATTTCTATGATCAAATAGATACTTGTGTACCTAGAAATGATTTTTGAAAAAATAAAGAGCAAACTATAAGGCAGACGCAGTTCAAATTTGACACGCTTCCAGCTGATTCGACATAGATTTGTCTTTTTCACGAGAGATGGATAAAAGCTTTTGATACCCAACCATTTTGTCAATTGTACATTAAATATGTCCTAGTATGTTAGAAAAATGATTTGGACCAATTTTGAAACAAATATATGGTATGTCTTTCACAAAAAAACTCATTTCGGGCACTTGAAAAATGAAAAATGAATTTTTCATACAAGGAAGATGAAAACTTCCTTAATCAACATTGTTTGTCACTCCAACATGCACCATTATGCAAAATATGAGACCATTTCAACAAACTATGCCATGAATATGGCCATGAGATTGATGATGTGGCTTGAAAGCCATGAATCTTCACACATGGTAGCTCATTTGTGTGAACACTGTTTAAAAATAATTGTCGTATTACAAGTTTATTATTTTACATGGTAACTTTATCACATATGATGACATAATGCAAAGGTTTCCCATTTTTTGATTTTTTTTGAATTTTCCATGGCCGTTTCAAAATGGGGTCGAAACGGCGGGCATGACCGTTCCTACCTAGTAGTTGAATCTTGGAAACCTTTTGGAGTTTCTATGATTAAATAGATACTTGTATACCTAGAAATGATTTTTGGAAAAAATAAAGCGCAAACTATAAGGCAGCCGCAGTTCAAATTTGACCCGCTTCCAGCTGATTCGACATAGAGTTGTATTTTTCACGAGAGATGTATAAAAGCTTTTGACACCCAACCATTTTGTCAATTGTACATTAAATATGGCATAGTATGTTATAAAAATGATTTGGACCAATTTTGAAACAAATATATGGTAGGTTCTTCACAAAAAAACTCATTTCGGGCACTTGAAAAATGAAAAATGAATTTTTCATACAAGGAAGATTAAAACTTCCTTAATCAACATTGTTTGTCACTCCAACATGCACCATTATGCAAAATATGAAACCATTTCAACAAACTATGCCATGAATATGGCCATGAGATTGATCATGTGTCTTGAAAGCCATGAATGTTCACACATGATAGCTTATTTGTGTGAACACTTTTTAAAAATAATTGTCGTATTACAAGTTTATTATTTTACATGGTAACTTTATCACATATGATGACATAATGCAAAGGTTTCCCATTTTTTTTGATTTGTTTTGAATTTTTCATGGCCGTTTCAAAATGCGGTCGAAACGGCGGGCATGACCGTTCCTACCTAGTTGTTGAATCTTGGAAACCTTTTGGTGTTTCGATGATTAAATAGATACTTGTGTACCTAGAAATGATTTTTGGCAAAAATAAAGAGCAAACTATAAGGCAGCCGTATTTCAAATTTGACCCGCTTCCAACTCATTCGACATAGATTTGTCTTTTTCATGAGAGATGGATAAAAGCTTTTGACACCCAACCATTTTGTCAATTGTACATTAAATATGTTCTAGTATGTTAGAAAAATGATTTGGACCAATTTTGAAACAAATATATGGTAGGTCTTTCACAAAAAAACTCATTTCGGGCACTTTAAAAATGAAAAATGAATTTTTCATACAAGGAAGATGAAAACATCCTTAATCTACATTGTTTGTCACTCCAACGTGCACCATTACGGAAAATATGAGACCATTTCAACAAACTATGCCATGAATATGGCCATGAGATTGATCATGTGGCTTGAAAGCCATGAATCTTCACACATGATAGCTCATTTGTGTGAACACTTTTTAAAAATAATTGTCGTATTACAAGTTTATTATTTTACATGGTAACTTTATCACATATGATGACATAATGCAAAGTTTCCTATTTTTTTATTTTTTTTTGAATTTTTCATGGTCGTTTCAAAATGGGGTCGAAACGGCGGGCATGACCGTTCCTACCTAGTGGTTGAATCTTGGAAACCTTTTGGTGTTTCTATAATTAAATAGATACTTGTGTACCTAGAAATGATTTTTGGAAAAAATAAAGAGCAAACTATAAGGCAGCCGCACTTCAAATTTGACCCGCTTCCAACTGTTTCGACGTAGAGTTGTATTTTTCACGAGAGACGGATAAATGCTTTTGTCACCCAACCATTTTGTCAATTGTACATTAAATATGGTATAGTATGTTAGAAAAACGATTTGGACCAATTTAGAAACAAATATATGGTAGGTACTTCACAAAAAAACTCATTTCGGGCACTTGAAAATGAAAAATGAATTTTTCATACAAGGAAGATGAAAACTTCCTTAATCAACATTGTTTGTCACTCCAACATGCATCATTATGCAAAATATGAGACCATTTCAACAAACTATGCCATGAATATGGCCATGAGATTGATCATGTGGTTGAAAGCCATGAATCTTCACACATGATAGCTCATTGTGTGAACACTTTTTAAAAACAATTGTCGTATTACAAGTTTATTATTTTACATGGTAACTTTATCACATATGATGACATAATGCAATAGTTTGCCATTTTTTTATTTTTTTTGAATTTTTCATGGTCGTTTCAAAATGCGGTCGAAACGGTGGGCTTGACCGTTCCTACCTAGTGGTTGAATCTTGGAAACCTTTTGGTGTTTCGATGATTAAATAGATATACTTGTGTACCTAGAAATGATTTTCTGAAAAAATAAAGAGCAAACTATAAGGCAGCCGTAGTTCAAATTTGACCCGCTTCAAGGTGATTCGACATAGATTTGTCTTTTTCACGAGAGATGGATAAAATATTTTGACACCCAACCATTTTGTCAATTGTACATTAAATATGTCCTAGTATGTTAGAAAAATGATTTGGACCAATTTTGAAACAAATATATGGTAGGTCTTTCACAAAAAAACTCATTTCGGGCACTTGAAAAATGAAAAATGAATTTTTCATACAAGGAAGATGAAAACTTCCTTAATTAACATTGTTTGTCACTCCTACATGCACCATTACGCAAAATATGAGACTATTTCAACCAACTATGCCATGAATATGGCCATGAGATTGATCATGTGGCTTGAAAGCCATGAATCTTCACACATGATAGCTCATTTGCGTGAACACTTTTTAAAAATAATTGTTGTATTAAAAGTTTATTATTTTACATGGTAACTTTATCACATATGATGACATAATGCAAAGGTTTCCTATTTTTTGATTTTTTTTTTGAATTTTTCATGGTCGTTTCAAAATGGGGTCGAAACGGCGGGCATGACCGTTCCTACCTAGTGGTTGAATCTTGGAAACCTTTTGGTGTTTCTATGATTAAATAGATACTTGTGTACCTAGAAATGATTTTTGGAAAAAATAAAGAGCAAACTATAAGGCAGCCGCACTTCAAATTTGACCCGCTTCCAACTGATTCGACATAGAGTTGTATTTTTCACGAGAGATGGATAAAAGCTTTTGACACCCAACCATTTTGTCAATTGTACATTAAATATGGCGTAGTATGTTAGAAAAATGATTTGGACCAATTTTGAAACAAATATATGGTAGGTCCTTCACAAAAAAACTCATTTCGGGCACTTGAAAATGAAAAATGAATTTTTCATACAAGGAAGATGAAAACTTACTTAATCAACATTGTTTGTCACTCCAACATGCACCATTATGCAAAATATGAGACCATTTCAACAAACTATGCCATGAATATGGCCATGAGATTGATCATGTGTCTTGAAAGCCATGAATCTTCACACATGATAGCTTATTTGTGTGAACACTTTTTAAAAATAATTGTCGTATTACAAGTTTATTATTTTACATGGTAACTTTATCACATATTATGACATAATGCAAAGGTTTCCCATTTTTTTGATTTTGTTTGAATTTTTCATGGTCGTTTCAAAATACGGTCGAAACGGCGGGCATGACCGTTCCTACCTAGTTGTTGAATCTTGGAAACCTTTTGATGTTTCTATGATTAAATAGATACTTGTGTACCTAGAAATGATTTTTGGCAAAAATAAAGAGCAAACTATAAGGCAGCCGCAGTTCAAATTTGACCCGCTTCCAATTGATTCGACATAGATTTGTCTTTTTCACGAGAAATGGATAAAAGCTTTTGACACTCAACCATTTTGTCAATTGTACATTAAATATGGCCTAGTATGTTAGAAAAATAATTTGGACCAATTTTGAAACAAATATATGGTAGGTCCTTCACAAAAAACTCATTTCGGGCACTTGAAAAATGAAAAATGAAATTTTCATACAAGGAAGATGATAAATTGCTTAATAAACATTGTTTGTCACTCCAACATGCACCATTATGCAAAATATGAGACCATTTCAACAAACTATGCCATGAATATGGCCATGAGATTGATCATGTGGCTTGAAAGCCATGAATCTTCACACCTGATAGCTCATTTGTGTGAACACTTTTTAAAAATAATTGTCGTATTACAAATTTATTATTTTACATGGTAATTTTATCACAAATGATGACATAATGCACAGGTTTCCCATTTTTTTATTTTTATTCTTTTGAATTTTTCATGGCCGTTTCAAAATGCGGTCGAAACGGCGGGCATGACCGCTCCTACCTAGTGGTTGAATATTGGAAACCTTTTGGTGTTTCTATGATTAAAGAGATACTTGTGTACCTAGAAATGATTTTTGTAAAAAATGACGAGCAAACTATAAGGCTGCCGTTGTTCAAATTTGACCCGCTTACAACTAATTCGACATAGATTTGTCTTTTTCACGTGAGATGGAGATTTTGACACCCAACCATTTTCTCAATTGTACATTAAATATGGCATAGTATGTTAGAAAAATGATTTGGACCAATTTTGGAACAAATATATGGTAGGTCCTTCACACAAAATCTCATTTCGGGCACTTGAAAAATGAAAAATGAATTTTTCATACAAGGAAGATGAAAACTTCTTAATAAACATTTTTTGTCACTCCAACATGCACCACTATGCAAAATATGAGACCATTTCAACAAACTATGCCATGAATATGGCCATGAGATTGATCATGTGGCTTGAAAGCCATGAATCTTCACACATGATAGCTCATTGTGTGAACACTTTTTAAAAATAATTGTCGTATTACAAGTTTATTATTTTACATGGTAACTTTATCACATATGATGACATAATGCAAAGGTTTCCTATTTTTTGATTTTTTTTGAATTTTTCATGGTCGTTTCAAAATGGGGTCGAAACGGCGGGCATGACCGTTCCTACCTAGTGGTTGAATCTTGGAAACCTTTTGGTGTTTCTATGATTAAATAGATACTTGTGTACCTAGAAATGATTTTTGGAAAAAATAAAGAGCAAACTATAAGGCAGACGCACTTCAAATTTGACCCGCTTCCAACTGATTCGACATAGAGTTGTATTTTTCACGAGAGATGGATAAAAGCTTTTGACACCCAACCATTTTGTCAATTGTACATTAAATATGGCCTAGTCTGTTAGAAAAATGATTTGGACCAATTTTGAAACAAATATATGGTAGGTCCTTCACCAAAAAACTCATTTCGGGCACTTGAAAAATGAAAAATGAATTTTTCATACAAGGAAGATGATAACTTCCCTAATCAACATTGTTTGTCACTCCAACATGCACCATTATGCAAAATATGAGACCATTTCAACAAACTATGCCATGAATATGGCCATGAGATTGATCATGTGGCTTGGAAGCCATGAATCTTCACACATGATAGCTCATTTGTGTGAACACTTTTTAAAAATAATTGTCGTATTACAAGTTTATTATTTTACATGGTAACTTTATCACATATGATGACATAATGCTAAGGTTTCCCATTTTTTTGATTTTTTTTTGAATTTTTCATGGCCGTTTCAAAATGCGGTCGAAACGGCGGGCATGACCGTTCCTACCTAGTGGTTGAATCTTGAAAACATTTTGGTGTTTCTATGATTAAATAGATACTTCAGGTCATACATAATTAAGAGTTTCTTCTCATCTTTTAAGATACAACAAGTAAGATACAACAAGTAAGGTCAACCAATCTATCAACATACTTGGGTTGAACAAAGATAAAGTCACTTAATCATACATAATTAAGAGATTCTTCTCATCTTGCAGTACAACATTGCTATAAAAGAGCAACACACCAACAATAGCATAGTACAGTTACAAACATAGCATAGTGGAGTCACTTAATCATACATAATATAGAGATTCTGATCATCTTGCATTACAACATTGGTACAAAAGAGCAACACAGCAACACAACAACACATTGCATAGTGGACTCCATCTTCATATGATCAGCTCATCCATCCAAAATGTCCCTAATCATCTTCAACTTCTCTTGGTTCTTCTCCAATGCCTTCAACTGATCAGCAATCTGGATCTTCAGCTCATCCGTGCGTTTAATCAGATTCTTAATTCCTTTCTCCAGACCATCAATGTGAAGGTTGAGCACCAAAATTTCATCATTAAGTTTGTCCTTCTCCTTCAAATGATTTGCCTTCTAGGTCCTAATGACCCCGCCTTGAGCTTCTACAAGGTTGAGCAGTTGATTCACATCTTCTATTAGTTTGTCATAGTTTGCATCAAGATTTCTTTTCTCCTCTGTGAGGTGGTGAATTTTCAGTGAATTGTCTAGATTATCATCCCTCCTAGCACTCTTGTTGTCTTCCAACATTTCCCACAGTTTTAACAATGCATTTTGCATTGTGGGCGGCCACACGTGGTCTACCCAACCAACAAAACCACAGTTTTGAGGTGGTTGCAATACAAAATAACCAGTACTTCAGCAATAAAAAATAACCAGAAAATAACAAGCCAGAATTCTGTAATAAACATGCAATGACAGTGCTGCAATAAACAAGCAATGACAGTGCTGTAACAAGCCAGAATCTTTTAGCTAAACTAGCAATGACAGTGCTGTAATAAACAATGACAGTCTGAATATTTGAGCTAAACAAACAATGACAGTGACGTAGTCAACACTGGCAGTGTGAATATTTGAGCTAAACAAACAATGACAGTGATGTCGTAAACACTGACAGTCTGAATCTTTTGAGCCAGATAGAAAAAACAGAAGCAACTTCATGCATGTCTAACACTAAAGAAGATAGAACTAACCGGCTGAGCACACACTAAAAATCTTCTCCCTGTCTCAAATCCTTCGAATGCTACGTGACGCTCAGGCGGCAGCCCATGCTCCAAGCAAACATCCAGGGCAGAATTCTCGATGCCCATGTAGTCTTTGTCGTCGATGCTAGCAGGGATCTAAAGAAGAACCAAGAAACAGAGATAAATCCCCAGTGTGAAGAAACTGAAACCCTAAACCTAACCCTAGCTCTACAAATTACCCGGTACATCATGCCGTCCGAGGAAGAGCTGATGTCCAGGCTCGATAGGTCGTTGCTACTCTCATCCTCGTAAACCGTGGCGCGACGGAGGTGGTGGCGGCCGATGAGCTTCGGCGACGAGGGGGGCAGAGCGCGAGCAGAGTAGACTGGCTCGGTCGACCAGGTTCGAGCGAGACACAAAGACCGACCGAACCGGTTCGTGCCGACCAGGTTCGAGCGGGCCATTTGTTTTTTTTGAAGGTGTCTATGCCATTTGTTTTTTTTTGTAAGATGTCCCGGACGACACGTGGCGGACGGGACGTTGCAGGAACTGTCACATCATATAAAGAGGGAACTGCCACTTCGTCTCCCTCGTCTCCCTCGTCTCCCACTTCGTCGCCTCGTCTCCCACTTTGTCTCCCTCGTTGCACCGTCTCCGTCGTTGCCTCGTCTTCCAGTGGAGGGCGCTCGTCGTGCCGTTGCCGTTGCGGATCTGCCGAAGCAGCAGGAGGTCGACACGACTGCAACCGCTGTCGCCACCGCTGCGGAAGAGAAGGAGGTGCATGTGCCGAAGCAGGAGGACTCGAATGCAACTGATGTCACCGCTGCGGAGGTGCCGAAGCAGGAGGACACGACCTCGAGCGGTGCTGCCGACGATGAGGTGGGTTTTTAGATAGGGTTTTCTGGTTTTTTATAGTTGATTCGTGCTTGAATGCTACATAGATTTATATATTGAGACTTGGATTTCTTTAATTTCAATCTTGATTTGTGCGTGTGGATGTGGTAATGCTTCCTGTTCCCCTGCTTCCATAGTTATCGTTGATAAGCAGGAGATTATTTAGATAGGGTTTTCTGCTTTCATATATTCAGAGAGCAGAACACACTCTGCTTTTGCATGTGTTGGCGAACTTTTGCATTTTGTTGGCTTGAATCAACGGAATCTTTCTCTTATTAGTAAAGATTTCACCTAAGTCATGTGCTTGATATATACGAACACCCATTCCTAAATTTTGCCTAGGTCTGCCCCCTCTCTTGCATTTTATTGGGATTATTAGTAAGGATTTAATAAGAGTTAGGTTTTGAATTGGGATCTTGATTGTTGCATGTGCTTAGATTTTATTATGTGACGGATATGTTGATATATTTGTTGTGGTTATCCCCTCACCGGGGCACAGCAGGGGCTGAGAAGCCCAATAGTGCAATGTTCTGCTATATAAAATGCAGAACCGAGAGAATCGTCTTATGAAAACAGATAAAAAAAGATAATGAAGTGATACTTACAAATTGCTTGCAGACATCACATTTTGGATGAAAGCGCTCCTTGTAACAAGTTTTATGGTATGGATGGTTTCCTGACATGGAGAACTGCATGTTTTTGTTGGTAAAGTCAATACCTATGCAACTGCTTAATTAGTACACAAAACAACATAGAGCTACCTCATAGTCATATATTGGCTGATTACAAGCATATAGTTACAGTATAGTCATATATTGGCTGATTACGTCCATGGCCAATTTCATTGTGACATCCAGCACATGTCTTGACAAAAGAAGTGTATACATAGCATATAGTTACAGAGTACAGTTTGATTTTTTGAAAGGACATTTAAATCTTTTTATGAAGGACCGAAAGATTGTATAAGTGAAATGCACAAATGACAGACGCAGTGCAGAGAATAGGGTGGCTGATGCAGCAGCACTATGAATGTAATTAGAAGCACATTGTTCAATGCTTGACCTTTTGAATATTGTGTTACATAGTTTGTACTAATCGAATTACTTATATTGTAGGAAAAGGAAGCTGCAGGCATGAAGAGGAAGCTCGCCAAGACTGGGTTCAAGAGCCCGTATGACTCTGACTACGACGACGACGAACCGTATGAGGTAATCCCAACTATTTTAGTTCAGCGTAAGCACTATATGAATGCATGTTGGTGGGCTTTTTAATGAAATTTATGTAGAAAGTGTTTTAATGTTGTTTGTTTAATTAGATTACTGTACATGACTTTTTTCTTTTTTTGTTCATTAAAATTTGGTAAATGGGAATTATCTGATGTTTGTTCATTGCATCATTCTGAATCAGAAGTGTGTGTTCTGGCTCCATAATGCTTATATGAATGCATAATGTGTGCGCAATTAATTTGTATGTGCAGTATAACTCTGGAGATGACGTGGAGGACGGCAACAAAGAGTCCTTCATTGAGAAGGAAGCCCAGAAGATCAGGCAGAAGGGGAAGGCGGCCTACGTCAGGAGGGGAATGTTCAGATGCCCATACTGCACCACAGAGCCAAAGCCCAGGGATGGGATTTATGAACACCTGATGTCGCATGCACGCGATTTATCGCGGAGTGCTGATCAAGACATCAAGACCAGGGCAGAGCATGCAGCCCTCCTGAAGGCTCTAGGTCCCATTTAGTCGTCACCCTCCATGATCCTTGGTTTATCGTCGTCGTTGTGAACTGTTGTACTTTTGCGCATTGTGTTATCGGCATGTTGTTGTGAACTGTGTTAGAATGTGTTATACTTTTGATGTTAATTATGGCAGGATGTTATGGCTGCTTCTATTTTGCTGCTTCTATTTTGCTTCACTGATGTTATGGCAGGATGTTATGTCAGGATGTTATGGTCGACTGGTTAGCAACAGGCAACATCTCAATTCAGCTCTCTGATGTAGATAGCAACAGCAACAGCAACAACTGCCGATGGGTGAGGTGGCCGTGGCGTCAGCACCACCACCGCTGGTCACCAGCCTAGTAACGACCATTCATATTGGTCATTATCACCTAGAAATAAGGCAGTGCCAGGTGCTGTCCGCTTTATGACCTTTTCCAGTAAGCAAGTGATGACCTTTCTGATGAAAATGGTCGTTGGTTTTTGGGGCTAGGACCCCTCCAGACAGCTTACGACCAAATGATGTCAAATGGTCATAGATTTATGACTATTCCTTCCAGCGTCACTGACAAAAGGTCGTTAGTTGACACATTTCTTGTAGTGACGAAGATCTCTAGTGGGATCGCCTTACCTAACTCACTACTCATCGAGGATGGCAAATAACTCGCTTGATGGTGAGAAAGACACAGAACACGACATTTTACCCAAGTTGGTCTTCGCCTGCAAAGTGGCTGTGAGCGCTACAGGGACGGGCCAGCGATGGTGAGAAAGGGATGACGTCTGTCCAGCTGGCGGGCGGCGATGGCTTTGTTACACGAGAAGGGAAACCTTTGGAAGATGCCCTGGGAAGCCTGGTACGTCCTTGCCCCCTTCGCACTAAAGGGGAAACTGCTCTGCCCTGCTGTCTGCTGCTCGTCTGTCCTTTCTATACATCATCCTTGACTCCTGATGTCGGGCCTTGCCTCGGAATATCCGCCACTCCGGAGGGGTGTACTGATGCTGCTCCTCCTCGCGAGGACCTTGTCTTCAGTCGTGCCGAGCCTGTTGGTTTTCGATCGATGAAGTGAGCCAACCCTGGGTCGCAGGCAGGCAGGTCTGGATACCCCCATTCCCAGAACAACGACAATGTAGATGCACTCCCCTTCTCTTATATGTTAGTCTCCATAGATTGATCTTGGTGAGTGTAGGAAATGTTTTGTTTCCCATGCGACGTTTCCCAACAGTGGAATCATGAACTAGGTCTATGCGTATATGACATCACAAGTATAACAAAAATGAGTTTGTGGGCGTTGATATTCAGATTGCTTCCCTCCTTAGTATTTTCTTGATTCAGCGGTATTGTGGGATGAAGTGGCCCGGACCAACTTTACTCGTCCATGTATGAGAGACGGTTCCATCGACTGACATGCAACTTGTTGCATAAAGATGGCTGGCGGGTGTCTGTCTCTCCTACTTTAGTTGAACCGGATTCGATAGAGGTGGTCCTTGTAGAAGGTTAAATAGCAACTTGCATATCACCATTGTGGTTTTTGCGTAGGTAAGAAGCGTTCTTGCTAGATAACCATAGGAGCCACGTAAAACATGCAACAACAAATTAGATGACGTATAACTTGTTTTTGCAGGGTATGTTGTGATATGATATGGCCAAACACATGGTGATATATATTTGATGTATGAGATGATCATGTTGTAATAGTTAATATCGACTTGCATGTCGATGCTATGGCAACCGGGAGGAGCCATTGGTTGTCTTTAGTTATTGTATGACATCCCAATCACTCATTAAGTGCTATGTAATGCTTTACTTTATCGCTAAATGGTATTAATAGTAGTACAATCATGGTTGGCGCGACTACCTCGATGGCGATCATGATGATGGAGATCATGGTGTGGTGCCGGTGATGATGGAGATCATGCCGGTTCTTTGAAGATGGAGATCAAAAGGCACAAGTTCGTGGCCATATCATGTCACTTATGATTTGCATGTGATGTTTATCCTTTTTATGCACCTTGTTTTTCTTAGGACGACGGTAGCATTATAAGGTGATCCCTAACTAAAATTTCAAGATAAAATTGTGTTCTCCCCGAGCGTGCACCGTTGCGACAGTTCGTTGTTTCTAGAAACCACGTGATGATTGGGTGTGATAGACTCTACGTTCACATACAACAGGTGCAAGACATTTTTGCACATGTGGAACACTCGGGTTAGACTTGACGAGCCTAGCATGTATATACATGGCCTCGGAACACAGGAGACCGAAAGGTCAAACCTGAGTCATATAGTAGATATGATCAACATGGAGATGTTCACCATTGAAGCCACCTCATCTCATGTGATGATCATACATGGGTTGGTGAATTTGGATCATGTACCATTCGAATGACCAGAGGGATATCAATTTGAGTGGGAGTTCTTAAGTAATATGATTAATTCAACTCATTATCATGAACATAGTCAAAATGTCTTTGCGAATTATGTTGTAGATGATTAGTTTGTGTTGTAGCTCCCGTGTATTTAGATATGTTCCTAGAGAAAGCTAAGTTGAAATATGATAGCAGCAATTATGCGGACTATGTCCGTAAACTGAGGATTGTCCTCATTGCTGCGGAGAAGGCTTATGTCCTTAATGCACCACTCGATGAGCTACCCCAAGTGTCGCGTGTCGATGTTGCGAACATCTGACATACACATTTTGATGACTACATGCTAGTTCAGTGCGTCATGCCTTATGGTTTAGAATTAACACGCCCAAGACGTTTTTGAACGTCACGGAACATATGAGATGTTCCAAGAGTTGAAATTAGGATTTCAGGCTCGTGCCCGTGTTGAAGAGGTATGAGACCCCCAACAAGATTCTTTGCCTACAAAGTAAAGGAGAAAATCTCAATCATTGAGCATGTGCTCAGATTGTGTGGGTGCTACAATCACTTGAATCGAGTGGTAGTTATTCTTCCATATGAGATAGTGATTGACATAGTTCTCCAAAGTCGCTGCCACCAAGCTACTAAGCTTCATGATGAACTATAGAATACCAGGGCTGGAGAAGATGATCCTTGAGCAATTCGAGATGTTTGACACCGTGAAGGTAGAAATCAAGAGGGAGCATCAAGTGTTGGTGGTTCGGAAAACCACTAGTTTCAAGAAGGGCAATGGAAGGAAGGGAAGTTTCAAGAATGACAAGTTAGTTGTTACTCCAATGAAGAAATCAAGGTTGAACCCAAACCCGAGACTATGTGCTTCTATGATAAGGGAAATGATCAATGAGTAAGAACTTCCCTAGACACTTGGTAGATAAGAAGGCTGGCAACATCAACAAAAGTATATTAGATATACATGTGTACTTTACTAGTACTCCTAGTAGCACATGAGTATTAGATACCCGTTCAGTTGCTAAATGTTAGTAACTAGAAATAAAAGCTACGGAATAGACGTAGACTAGCTAAAGGCGAGGTGACGATGTGTGTTGGAAGTGTTTCCAAAGTTGAAGTGATCACCACCGCACGCTCCCTCTACCTTCCGGATTAGTATTAAACCTAAATATTGTTTGGTGTTTGCGTTGAGCATGAACATGATTGGATCGTGTGTATGGCAATACGATTATTCATTTAAGTCAGAGAATAATCGTTACTCTGTTTACTTGAATAATACCTTCAATGGTCATGCACCTAATATAATTCGTTTATTGAATCTTGATCGTAGTGATACACATGTTCAAAATATTGATGCCAAAATATACAAAGTACTAATTATAGTACCACTTACTTGTGGCAATGTGCTGAAGTCATATTGGTATAAAACACATGAAGAAGCTCCATGTTGATGGATCTTTGAACTCACTTGTTTTTGAATCGTTTGAGACATGAGTACCATGCCTATTGGTGTAAACGCATGAAGAAACTCCATGCAGATGGATCTTTTGGACTCACTTGATTTTGAATCACTTGAGACATGCAGATCATGCCACATGGGCCAGATGAATGAAGGCCACATTTTCCAGTGAGATAGAACGAGCAAGTGACTTATTGGAAATAATACATTTTGATGTATGTAGTCCAATGAGTGCTGAGGCACACAGTGGATATTGTTATGTTCTTACTTCAGTGAATACTTGAGTAGATACATGTGTATTTGCTTGATGAATCACAAGTCTGAAATATTGAAAAGTTCAAGCAATTTCAGAGTGAAGTTCGAAGATCATCGTGACAAGAGGATAATATGTCTACGATGAGATCGTGGAGGTAAATATATGAGTTGCAAGTTTGATATACATTTAACACAATGAGGAAATTATTTCACAACTCATTCTACTTGGAACACCATGGTGTGATGGTGTGTCTGAACATCGTAGCCGTGCCCTATTGGATATGGTGCATGCTATGATGTCTCTTATCGAATTACCACTATCGTTTTGGGGTTATGCATTAGAGACAACCACATTCACCTTATATAGGGCACCATTTAATTCTGTTGAGACGACACTGTATGAACTATGATTTAGAGAGAACCTAAGCTGCCGTTTCTTAAAGTTTGGGGCTGTGATGTTTATGTCAAAAGGCTTTAGCTTGATAAGCTCGAACCTAAAGGGGATAATTGCATCTTCATAGGATACCCAAAGGAATCAATTGGGTATACCTCCTTCAGATCTGAAAGCAAAGTGTTTGTTGATGAAAACAGGTCCTTTCTTGAAAAAGAGTTTCTCTCGAAAGAATTGAGTGGAAGGATGGTGGAACTTGATGAAGTTTTGAACCGTCACTTCAACAAGAAAGTAGAAGGGCGCAGGAAATTGTTTGTGTGGCGCCTACACCACTTGAAGTGGAAGCTGATGATCGTGATCATGAAGCTTTAGATCAAGTTACTACCAAACCTCATAGGTCGACAAGGACATGTACTACTCCTGAGTGCTACGGTTATCCTGTCTTGGAGGTCATGTTACCTGACAACAATGAACCTATGGGCTATGGAGAAGCGATGGTGGGCCCATATTGCGACAAATGGCTGGATGCCATGAAATTCGAGATAGGATCCATGTATGAAAAAAAAGTGTTGAATTTGGAAGAACTACTTGATGGTCGTAAGGCCATTAAGTACAAATGGATCTTTAAAGGAAGACGGACAATGATGGTAAATTTCACCATTTAGAAAGCTTGACTTGTCGCAAAGAGGTTTCCGACAAGTTCAAGGAGTTAACTACGGTGAGACTTTCTCACTCGTAGTGATGCTAAAGTATGTTGTACTTATGTTAGCAGTTGCTGCATTTTCGATTATGAAATCTGGCAGATGGATGTCAAAATATTGCTTCCTTGACGGATTCCTTGAGGGAAGGTTGTATGTGATACAACCAGAAGGTTTTGTCGATCCTAAAGATGCTAACAAGTATGGAAGCTCCATCAACCCTTCTATGGACTGGAGCAAGCATCTCGGAGTTGGAATATACGCTTTGATGTGATGATCAAAGCTTTTGGTTTTTTACAAAGTTTATGAGAAACTTGTATTTTCAAGAAAGTGAGTGGGAGCACTATAGAATTTCTGATAAGTACATGTCGTTGACATATTGTTGATCAGAAATGATGTAGGATTTGTGTAAATTATATAGGGTTGTTTGAAAGGATTTTTTCAAAGGAAAACCTAGATTAAGCTACTTGAACACTAAGCATCAAGGTCTATAGAGATAGATCAAGGCGCTTGTTAAAACTTTCAATGAATAATATACCTTAACAAGTTTTTGAAGGATTTCAAAATAGATCGATCAAAGAAATAGTTCTTGACTGTGTTGTAAGGTGTGAATTTGAGTAAGACTCAAAGTTTGACCACAACAGAAGAAAGAGAAAAGACGATGGTCGTCCCCTATGCCTTAGCCGTAGACTCTATAGTATGGCATGTTGTGTACCGCATCTAATGTATGCCTTGCCATTAGTCGGTCAAGGGATACAAGAGTGATCAAGGAATAGATCACTAGACAACGGCCAAAATTATCCTTAGTAACATGAGGACTAAGGAAATGTTTCTCGATTATGGAGGTGATAAAAGAGTTCGTCGTAAAGGGTTACGTCCATGCAATCTTTGACACCAACCCGGATGACTCTGAGTAGCAGACCCTATTCGTATAATGGAGCGGTCCTTTGGAATAGTTTCAAATGAAGTGTGGTAGCAGCATCTACAGTATGGCATAGAGATATGTAAAGCACACACGGATCTGAAAGGTTCGGACCCGTTGACTAAAACCTCTCTCACAATCAAAACATGATAAACCCAGAACTTATTTGGTGTGAATCACATAGTGATGTGAACTAGTTTCTTGACTCTAGTGCAAGTGAGAGAGTGTTGGAAATATGCCCTAGAGGCAATAATAAATTAGTTATTATTATATTTCCTTGTTCATGATAATCGTTTATTATCCATGCTATAATTGTATTGATTGGAATTTCAAATACATGTGTGGGTACATAGACAACACATTGTCCCTAGTGAGCCTCTAAGGACTAACTCGTTGATCAAAGATGGTCAATGTTTCCTGACCATAGACATGAGTTTTCATTTGATAACGGGATCACATCATTAGGAGAATGATGTGATGGACAAGACCCAAACTATGAGCATAGCATGTGATCGTGTGAGTTTATTGCTATTGTTTTCTGCATATCAAGTATGTGTTTCTATGACCATGAGATCCTGGAACTCCCGGGCATCGGAGGAACGCCTTATGTGTATCAAACGTCACAACGTAACTGGGTGACTATAAATATGCTCTGCAGGTATATCCGAAGGTGCTTGTTGGGTTGGCGTGAATCGAGACTAGGATTTGTCACTCCCTATGACAGAGAGGTATCTCTAGGCCCACTCGGTAATACAACATCACAATGAGCTTGCAAGCAATGTGACTAAGGAGTTAGTCACAGAATCTTGTATTACGAGACGAGTAAAGAGACTTGCCGGTAACGAGATTGAACTAGGTATAGAGATACCGACGATCGAATCTTGGGAAAGTAACATACCGATGGACAAAGGGAACAGTATACGGGACTGATTGAATCCTTGACATCGTGGTTCGACCAACAAAGATCTTCATAAAATATGTAGGAGCCAATATGGACATCCATGTCCCACTATTGGTTATTGCGAGGAGAGTGTCTCAGACATGTCTGCATAATTCTTGAACCCGCAGAGTCTGCACACTTAAGGTTCAATGACAATTGGGTATTAATGAGTTATGTGTGGTGATAACCGAAGGTTGTTCGGAGTCCCGGATGAGATACCTCATGAGGAGCTCCAGAATGGTCCGCAGGTAAATATTTATATATGGGAAGTAATATTCAGGGTTTCGGAAAATGTTTAGGATTTTTCGGTATTGTACTGGGAAGGTTCTAGAAGGTTTTGGAGTGGGGCCCACAAGCATGGGGACCCACATGGAAGTGGGTAGTGGGGAAAGTCCCCACACCCCTGGTCTAGGAGCATCAAGATCCCCCCTTAAAAGGAATAGGATCATATCCCAAAAGGATAAGATCGAGATCCCTAAAAAAGGGGGATAGTGATGGGTGGGGAAGGAAATGAGGGATTTCCTTCCTCCCCACTTGACCAACGACCCTAGGGGCTTGGAGGGAAAGCCACCAGCCCCTCATATGTCTATATAAATGTGGGGAGGCGCAAGGGGCAGGGGACTCTCCAATGGCACAACCCTCTCTCTCCCATAGATCATCTTTCTCCACTAGATCGGCTTCGGTATTGCTTGGAGAAGCCCTGCCGGAACAGATCCACCACAACCGCCGCCATGTCATCGTGCTATCAGAGAATTCATCTACCTCTCCACCTTTGCTTTCTTGATCAAGGAGGTGGAGAATGTCATCGAGTTGTACGTGTGCTGAACACGGAGGTGACGAGCGTTCGGTACTAGATCAGGACGGATCGTTATGGGATCGCAGGATGAATCACAATGAGATCGCGGGACGGATCATGATTGTATCACGAAGACGTTCGACTACATCAACCGCGTTATATACGCTTCTGCTTAGCGATCTACAAGGGTATGTAGATGCACCCCCCCCCTCTCGTAGATGTTAATCTCCATAGATTGATCTTGGTGAGTGTAGGAATCTTTTTGTTTCCCATGCGATGTTTCCCAACACAGGAGACATAGGAAGCAAAGTTATATTTTGATCCTTATAAACAAGAGTGTACTGATTTTTCCTACAATGGTGTACATATTTTTTATCAAATTACCATGGTCTACCAAGTAAAACGGAGCATGCTTGCATGGGTACCACATCACAATCAACAAAATCAGAATATGTAGCAATGCTACTATTGTTACCTTATCCTTGCTACTATTGTTGATCCACTGGAGTAATAAGGATGAGGATGTGTTCTGGTGGTGAGAGACAACTTCTCTTCCATCTCCATGCTAGCTAAGTTGTTGCAACTCCCTCCGTCGATGATTACGCGAGCAGAATGTTCCTTCACAACTCTCTTTGTATGGAGCAAGTTGTGCCTATGATTTTTCTCAGCTTGTGTTACCTGCACACTTAAAACACGTTGAGCAACTAAGCTTTCATACCTGTCAGCATAGTCAGCAGCCACGTATTGTGTCTCTTGTTCAGTATCATCCATACCCTGTTCTTCACTTGCAATAAGAGCCAGAGTCTGTTCGTCATAATCACTAGCGAAGTCATATCCACCATCCTCAGTAACAATCATCACACGCTTGGATGGGCACTTTCTCGCATAGTGACCTCCACCCTTGAAATGACGACACGGAGTCGCATGTGTTTGCCCTGTGGATGCCATGGATGAAGAAGAGCTCTGTGCTGGCCCGGAAGGTGTGCTCTTGGCAGAGGGTGGGGCAGGGACCTGTTTCCTGGTATCTCTGTTGGATTTGGTGGCGGAAGTAGGCGGTGCTGATGTAGGAGGACGTGTGCAAGTAGATGAGGTCCGTGGCATCCATGAGGAAGTGCGACCTGCAGAAAATTTGGTTCTCGCCAATGCCTGTCGATCATGCACTTCATGTTCAGCTTTGCAAGCAAGATGAAATAATTGAGTGATAGTATTATAATCCTTATATTCTAGAATAGTCTGAATATCTCTATATAATCCCCCCATAAAACGTGCAAGCATAGCTTTATTGTCCTCAACAATACCACATCTAACCATGCCAGCTCACAATTCTATTCTTCTACAGTATTTTTTCCTTGTCTTAAACGCTCCAATTTTTGAAGTAGTTTACGTTGATAATATGGTGGAACCCAATGAGTATGCATAGCAGTTTTCAAAGCCGCCCAAGTAGCTGGAATATTAGCATGATATATTCAACAATGTTGAGACCAGCAAACACAAGCAAAACTAGTGAATAAACAAACAACAACAACAAGTGGCGTAGCCAGGATTTTATGTCAGGGTGGTCCGGTTGACATTAAAAAAATAAACCACAAATTTGACAAACCAACATGTGCAGACATAATATATCCAAAGCACATATCAATGAAGTCTTTGAAAGCATATTAAAATTCATGTTCAAGTCTTACATTCACGTAAAATAAGACACACCTTATTTGTCAAGATACCGCCTTCTCAAGACCATGAACGTCTCAATTATATCATCTTCATTAACTTGGGAGAAAGCATCTCGGTCGATGTATGTGACTAGGCAATCGTCAAAAATACTATCACCCATCTTGTTTCTTAACTTTTTTAAACAAAACACATTGCAGAAAATGCTCTTTCAACACTTGATGTTGCCATAGGTAGAAGCAATACCAACTTTAGAAGCAAGTACACCAGATTATGAACTATATGCCTTCTTGTTTGAACAAGCTTAACTGAGAGATCAACAAGATTTTCTAGGCCTTCTAAGTTGCCATCTTTTCTCATGTCATCAATATAGTTACCAAGTTGTATTTCAAGTTGCATCAAGTCGGAGCTCGAAAAATCATTGGGGTAGAACTCAGCAAGTCTACGTACGTTTTGTGCATCGAAAGCAGCAAATGATTTGGCGGGATTCAAGGCCGGCATACAAGAAAGCAACTCCATATTGACCTCATCAAACCAATTGTCGAGCTATTGAATTCATAGTTTCTTCAACTACCGTCTCTTGCAATGGCTCTAGAGTTAGCTCTTGTGCCATAACCGCCACCGACGCCGAAGAAGGAGATGGAAACGGAGGATCAACCCTCTTCTTTGTTGCGTGTTTCATAAAAAGAGATGCAATGTCTCCGGTCCTCTTCATTCTGTAACAATTCTACCATAAAAATAAGATCGATCTGTTAATTGTCGGTTTGATTGGATACCTAATATTCATTCATCATCTGCAATCAGGAATGTTCCAATCTGGAGTGAGGACTAAACTTGTTTAAATCATGAAATCAAATTATTCTTTGAATAGAAAAAAGATGCAAATAATACTTTAAAATTGGAGGAGATGAGAAAAAAGATGTAGATCATACTGGGAATAAAAAAGGATGCCATTGAATGAGCTCCTACGGTCCCGCACTCCTACTTCATGATGCAGATCAAACTGCTCCACTCCTACACCATGTACGTGTTGCGAGCTGGTCGGCGTCTACCTTATGTTGGCGAATCCGCCTGTACCTGCCGATAGCCGAGTGTGCGTCACCGGCGGCGCCTCGGCAAATCGGCAGTCACTAGGGTTCGCTCGCCGAGTTGGTCGCTAGTGAATTCGTGTTAGTTCGAGTTGTTGTTTTTCTGGGTGTTTGGGAGCGTATTGCATACAGAATACGAAGCAAATAGAAAGCTATCGATTGTAGTCCTTGTATGTTGGGTTTGGGCCTTGACCGATGTAGGCTTGTTAATTTTTTCTTTGCTAATTTACATATATTTTACTAAGGTAATGGGCCAAATTACAGGGTGGTCTATGGACCACCCTATCCAACATGTAGTTACACCACTGGCAGCAACAACACGTCTATCCTCAGGAAATTGTAAGCATGTAAAAGGTTGCTCTGTTTCTAACTCCCAAGTAAGATATATATCAGGAACATACCGTGTTGGGTAACGTGGCATAAATTCAAAATTTTCCTACGCCATATTCAGATCTTCCTATGGAGAGACCAGCAACGAGAGAGGGATGAGTGCATCTTCATACCTTTGAAGATCTCTAAGCGGAAGCGTTGCAAGAACGCGGTTGATGGAGTTGTACTCGCGGCGATTCAGATCGCGGTGTGATTCCGATCTAGTGCCGAACCACGGCACCTCCGCGCTCAACACATGTGTAGCCCGGTAACGTCTCCCGCACCTTGATCCAGCAAGGTGGAGGGAGAGGTTGGGGAAGATATCCGGCAGCACGACGGCGTGGTGTTGATGGAGAGACAAGGTCTCCCGGCAGGGCTTCGCCAAGCATCGTGGGAGAGGAGGAAGGAGGGAAGCAGGGCTGCGCCGAGGGAGATGGAAAACTGTGTATAAAACAGCCCCAAAACCCTCTCTATATATAGGAGGAGGGGAGGGGGTGCGCCACCCCTAGGGTTCCCACCCTCGGTGGTGCGGCAGCCCAAATGGGAGAGGCGGACACCGGCCAGGGCAGGGAGAGGGGGGCGCACCCCTAGGTGGGCCTTAGGCCCACCAGCGCCTAGGGTTTCCCCCCTTCTCCACCTCCTGCGCATTGGGCCCCTTTGTGGGAGGCACAACAGCCCACTTTGTGCTAGTTTCCCTCCACCTTTTGGCCCATGCTACCTCTTGGGGCTGGTGGCCCCTCCCGGTGGACCCTCGGGACCATTTCCGGTGGTCCCAGTGGTCCCGGTACGCTACCGGTGACGCCCAAAACATTTCTGGTGTCCAAAACCATCCATCCTATATATCAATCTTTACCTCAGGACCATTCCAGAGCTCCTCGTTATGTTCGAGTTCTCATCCGGGACTCTGAACAACTTTCGGGAACCTCGTATAACAATTCCCTATAACCCTAGGGTCATCAAACCTTAAGTGTGTAGACCCTACGGGTTCGGGAAACATGGAGACATGACCGAGACACCTCTCCGACCAATAACCATCAGCGGGGTATGGATACCCATGGTGGCTCCCACTTGCTCCACGATGATCTCAGCGGATGAACCACGATGTCAAGGATTCAATCAATCCCGTATACAATTCCCTTTGTCTGTCGGTATAGAACTTGCCCAAGATTCGATTGTCGGTATACCTATACCTTGTTCAATCTCGTTACCGGTAAGTCTCTTTACTCGTTTCGTAGCACGTCATCCTGTGACTAACTTCTTAATCACATTAAGCTCATGATGATGTTCTATAGAGTGGGCCAAGAGATACCTCTCCATCACACGGAGTGACAAATCCCGATCTCGATTCGTGCCAACCCAACACACACTTTCGGAGGTACCTGTAGTGCACCTTTATAGTCACCCACTTACGTTGTGACGTTTGATACACCCAAAGCACTCCTACGGTATCCAGGAGTTGCACAATCTCACGACCGAAGGAAAAGACACTTGACATTAGAAAAGCTTTAGCATACAAACAATACGATCCAGTGCTATGCTTAGGATTGGGTCTTGTCCATCACATAATTCGCCCAATGATGTGATCCCGTTACCAATGACATCTAATGCCCATGATCAGGAAACCATGATCATCTATTGATCAACGAGCTAGCCAACTAGAGGCTTGCTAGGGACACATTGTGATCTATTTATTCACACATGTATTACTATTTCCTGTTAATACAATTATAGCACGAACAATAGACGATTATCATGAACAAGGAAATATGATAATAACCATTTTATTATTGCCTCTAGGGCATATTTCCAACATACCGACCATCAAACGTAGGAATGTTCAATTTAAGTTTAGGGAGATGGTCATGATACCATACCCGAGGGGGGGGGTGCAGCCCGACCATTACGATTGTATCCATGTGGAAGACTCGGTGTTGTGGTTGTGGTTGTTGTCCCTGGTGCTGATTTGGAGCAACATCTCCCTCATGATCGTCATCACCATCATAATCCTAATTCTGGTCAGCCATAGAAACCTTAGTAGTAGCAGCAGGAGAAACAACATCAAAATTCTGTGGTTGGCCGGAAGGCACACATTGTGCTCATCCCACAAAATATAGACCTCGTTGTTGTTGTTGTTGTTGAAGAGGGACGAAAGATGCAGCTCGTCGTGGTGGATGAGCAAGCACCTCATTGAACTTGGCGTCCATCTTGGTGTCGAATGTCTTCTCCAAACCGTATAGCTTCTCCATGGCCTCTCCAAAGCTGGTCACGAAATCGTGTACCTGGTCAACCATCATTTGCTGAAGATTATCATGGAGCGCCCGGCTGGTCAGGCTCTCCCAGTCGATATCGTTGTCTTGTGATCCTGGCATGGTTAGCAGCAATAGAAACATAGAAGAATATGAACCTACAGACTACTAGGAAGGGGTGGTGGTGGTGGTGGTGTGTCACAAATCCATCAAGCAAATCTCAAATTCTTAGCAGTTCTTACCTAGCAGCAGGTGGTGATCGGCAACCCGTGTTGTCAAAACTATCAAGGCCTGGATAGAGCGATTGCCAGGTGGTGTCAAACACACGATATAGATGTATGTGGAGCTGGGGAGGCTTATAATATGGTAGCAAAAAGAGTCAGCAATAATCAGTACAAAGATGCAAAGTTGAAAGGACGCTCAACGACAGTACCGTGCTGGCCCTAGGCTAGACTGTAGTAGAGACGTGAGCCTAGAACACCAACAAAGTCATGACGCTACACGTAATCAAGGGAAGATCCACTCTGATTTTCTTTCTCTCTTTTTTTGCGCTTTTTTTCCTTTTTTTGCGCCCTTTTCCGCTTTTTTTAGAAAATCACTATAATGGTGAGTGTCTCAAAACTCTTCCAAGGACCAAAAATAGGATAGACACGAAAAAAATGACAATTTTTTATAGAGCAATTCAGGGCCGCGACGCCGCAAAATTGCGACAAAAATCACTATGGTGGGGAGTATCTCAAAACTCTCTAAAAAGACTAACAAAACGATAGGGAAAAAAATCACCCTCCAAAATTTTGGTCTAAAGTACTCTGAAAAGCGTGCCAAACTCTTTTTCCGAAACTTACTCAGGTAAGGAAACGCAAAACCGAAAACAAGAGGATCTCGTAATTAACCTAAGACATAAAGGACTCGGACTAGGATTAGTGGTGGATATGTGGTGTGCTATATGATAGCAAGGATAATGGTGGCGTGGTGATGGTATATGGGAGCAGCGATGATGGTAGCATAGTGGTGGTATATGGCAGTGATGAGACATGGCGCGGTGGCGGCATGACAACGTGTGAACAGAACTCGAAACTCTAAAGGACTAGACACTAAGACCAGCAACTTGACATGATGATGTAACCGCAAATTCAACAAAGCAAAATACTGAAAAGACTATGCAAAGACTGAAATTGGTTTGGATATGATGATGTAACCCTTTTTTGGCTTTTCTATGGACTACATGTATGAAGAACGGATGTGATCTAACTATGAAAAACTGGTAAAATCTCACTGAGGAACCTGAAAATCTCATACCACTTGATAGAGGCAAAGTTGTCCCCGTCTTTTGATGAGATGGTGGTTATCGTTTTTGATAGAGTAGACTTTGACGATCTGACTACGAACGTGTGAGGTTATTGACCACGCCGAAGCACGAGGTTATTGACCACGCCGGAGCACGATCAACCTGACCACAAGGGTCTGTTTCCTGCATGCAAACGAAGAACAAGAAAGAAACTAAGATTGCAATCTAGATATTGCGAATATAAGAGGAAAGCTTTATTGATGAAAGTGGGGTTCTGTGACGCCTTTGTCTGGCCATGGAACACAAACGAAGAATCTGAAGTTGCAGCTTTGGCGAACTTGTAATCTAAACAAAACCCAAGTCTAAATGGCGCCTTAAGGGCTGTATATATGGGGGAATAAAGGAGGAATTTCGTGATCCCTTGGAGGAGGGGTCCGAAACCGACCCTAACTCGGTTTCCCCACACATACTGACTCTAAAAATGGCCTATAATATGGTATTTTGAAATTACATGGGCGTGGCCCAAAAATAAGGTGGCTCAACACCTAAAATAGCCTATGGATGAAATTTATAAAGTAACGTCGTCCAAGCCTTCATACTCTCCTTATGGTGGCTTCAAAGTGCAGAAATCACCAATGGAAGCTCCATTGTTCTTTTCTGCGTGTGCACCTTCTTCTCCATGCTTGATCCCGCTCCAACAAATATCATTCTTGTCCTTGCTAGGTCCTTCATTCATAAGTACAACAAAAGTATCTAACTTAGGCAACATCATATGTTCATGAACATTAGAAGGATTTCCAGGAAACGAAAGTACCTCGTAATTCAACTGGCGTGCGTGAACTCTAGTAACTGGTCTAGTATGTATAGTAGCTGGGGCTGCGGGCGTAACAATTGTATTGATGTCCTCATCACACATAGTCTGATTCCACTGTTCCACTTGGAAGAGCATTGCGAACTTGTTCCAAGCAAATAGCACAATGGCTACAAATCGGCTTGATCATGTCCCGACGACCTTGGAGTGACCGAAAGGTGTGAGGAGTCCTATTGGGATACTTTTCCATCATGCGTAAGTATTGATCCTCGATTCTTTGCCAATACCTCTGGGCGGTTTGAGATGTGCATGTGCACACATTAAGAGACACCGCACTCCAAGCATTGATCAAGATTTGGTCTTCGAACAACGTGTAGTTCTTTGATCTCATGCCTTTTTTGCTTGCGCTTGGTCATACACCCCCTCGTCTATCTCCTCGACCTCATCTTCACCACCATGACCATCCATGCCACCATCCATTTCACTACAATCG
This sequence comes from Hordeum vulgare subsp. vulgare, assembly GCF_904849725.1. Taxonomy (NCBI): domain Eukaryota; kingdom Viridiplantae; phylum Streptophyta; class Magnoliopsida; order Poales; family Poaceae; genus Hordeum; species Hordeum vulgare. Next base: position 409,097,346 of record NC_058519.1, on the reverse strand, counting down.
AAATAAATGATGGGGGATCGATCGATGTTGAAGGTGTTGGTGTCCAACAAGTTGACGAACTCGGCAGTAGCATTGTTCGAACCGGTCATTTCGTTGAACAATTCGCTTGTGGTGGAAGCAGCATCTTTGAAGGGTATCGACGAGATACCTATTGTCGGGGCGGAGGGAGAGGATGAAGCCGCCGACCTTTTTGTACGAACCTTCTTGCACTGCACCCGTGAAACCTTGCCCTTCTTCCCACGCGGCGGCTAAGCAGATGGCGCAGCGGCCGCATCGCCGGGTGCGCATGCCTTCCTCGCGGGGCCAGCCTAATTTCCGCACTGCACGACGATGTTGCCATGCTACATGCGGACACGCGTGGGGTGCCTTGAGGGACGGTAGGGGCGACATGGCCGGCGATGAGATCTGTTGGAGGGGATTACACGTGCGCGACAACCACGGTAACATGTAGGGATGGCACCGGCCGGGTTTGGGTATGGGTGGAGCCACCCCACACCCTTACCCGTTGCTCCAAACTTTAACCATCACCCATAGCCATACCCGTCGATGGATACATTGTTTGCCCATACCCATCACCCATCAGGGTAAATGGTTACCCGCATGTAAAATTATCGAGACTTGCAACCCATCAATTTGAGTATTACATAGTCATAAATAACAACTTATAATAATAATGTATAAACGACAACACTTTATGACAACAACACATACTCATGAACATCAACACATTCTCGACATGGGCTAGTTGCATACATATAATAGGTTTAATATGTGGACAATTAATATGTAAGTCCTAATTTTTAGATTATATGCGGGTACATGGGTATACGGGTATGGGTTATACTAAACCATACTCGTACCGACTATACCCAATGGGTTTCAAAATTTTCCATTTATGTATCCATGGGTATTTTTTGACCCATACCCTTACCCTAATGGGGTCTTTACGCACAGGGTACATAGGTAATGGTACCCGTTGTCATCCCTAGTGACGTGGGAAGGCTGGGGGGCTTCCATGGCGGTGAAGAATGACCGGGGAAGATGGACCGGAGTGGGCAGTGGTGGGGCAATGGTGGCGAAGGGGGTGGGAAGCGGGAACGACCGCGCGGAAATTTCCCTCGAACCAAATCTCACTACGGATAAGGGGCGAGCTCAGGTCGGCCTTCCACCCCGTGAATCTAAAGGTTGAGGGTGAACTTTTGTCGCGTCCCGCAAAAATATTTACAACTCGGGACCCGATACATGGTGTGCTCGGACATTTTTTTGTGCAGATCCGTATTTTAATGATTATTTTATAAATCGAGACAATATAGTGTTCTGTTAGAGATGCTCTCCTTTTTGCGAAACAATGAGTTTTATTCCATGTGTATAGGGTTACAATCGAGAGGCACCAACTCCTCAATACAAGGTGGGATCCTCCCAAGCCATACAGCAACAGTGAACTCCATAAGACTATACGATGCCAATTAATGTGCTACCCTATTTTGCTCACGCTTGATTTTAGAAGGAACAAACTCTCGACCCTCCATATGGTGTTGAATCTCCTCTACCAAATGACCATAGGCTGATCTGGACAGGCTTGCCCCGTCATTGCTTGCAGAGCCACCGAAGAATCTGACTGAACGACAATTGGTCGGGGACAATACTGCAATGCTAAAGCAATACCCTACATAATGGCATGCAGTTCCGCTTCCAGAGCATCATTACAATTGAAGATGCACCTGTATGCCGCGAAGATCACACTTCCATCATGGCGTTGAAGTATCATACCTGCCGCCGCAAACCCATCTTCTTGCATGAATGCACCATCCACCGACAGGGCCGCATGATCGAGTGGCGGTCGCGGACATGGGAGAGGGTTAGAAGGGCTATGCATCATCACAGTTGCTTCCTGCAGCACCGACATCTTCCCTTTGAGAATCTCTTTGGTGGAGTACTTCTTACACAGGTTCAAGGAGTTCATGTAACTCTGAAGAAAGTCGGACGTAGCCGATACCGGTGGCACCTCCTTCCCGTGTACTATGTTTGTGCGCAATGACCAAATACTCCATATCAGCATGAGTGTGCAGTCTCACATATGGTCATCACAGTTGGCAAGAACATTGAGAAGCCACTCCTTCCCTGTGTCCTGAAGAATATCCTGGCTAGGAAGCTTCCACACCGAACCCATCTAGGTCCAAAGTCGCAGCGCATGCTCGCACGACACAAGAGCGTCGAAGGTAGTCTCCTTCTCTCGGCCGCACACCTGACATCTGTCTCTAGTCGATATATGTCAATACTTCTTGCACTCGTTTGTAGCTAGAGCACCCGAGACTGCTTTCCACGCCATGATCTTCATTTTCAAAGGAACCTGAGAGCTCCATACTCGCTGCCATATCAGTCTTCGGCTTGAGAGACTGCCACTAGAGGAGCCAAGCTGCAGCGAATAGGGGACCTCAGTGGCCAGGTGATAAGCGCTACGAGCCGTAAATAGTCCATTCCGCTCTGGAAACCAAGCGACGAAGTCCTGTCCATTCCTTGGAGATGTGCAAATCTTCAGGATCTCCCTTACATCCAATTCCCAGAAATGTTCCCTTATGCGATCAACATTCCATGCTCCATGCTCATTCAAGAAGTCAGCCACCCAGTTGAAATGATAGTTCCCCTTAGGAGTGACCGGTCTAAAGTTGTGACCTCTCGGGATCCAAGCATCCCTCCATGTCTTTATCAGTGTGCCATTGCCCACATGCCAGATAATACCTTTCTTCACCAATTCCAGCCCGTAAACAATACCTTTCCACACTGCTAAGGAGCTTGATGAGAACACAGTATCTCGCAAATTTCCTCTTGGGTAGTACTTAGCTTTCAACAATCGCGCACATAAGCTCTCATGGCACTCTAGGAGGGGCCAGGCTTGCTTAGCCAGCATAGCCTGATTGAAGGCTCTCATATCGCGGAAGCCCATGCCCCCATAGCCTTTGGGAGCATCATCCCTTCCCAGCTAAGCCACGCCATTTTCCTCTTGCCTTTTTCAGCACCCCACCAATACTGTCGCATCATCTTGGTTAGATCATCACAGACTGAAGCAGGAAGTCGAAACACACACATAACGTATGTGGGTATTGCTTGCGCCACAACCTTGATGAGGATTTCTTTATTTCCAACCAACACATATTGTTCGCTCCAATTGATTAGCCTTTTCCTCATCCTATCTTGCAGGGTTTCAAAGTTCCCTTTGTGGATACTACCTTCAGAAACGGGAAGACCAAGGTATTTTGGTTCAAATACCTGCTGTGTAACCTCCAAAGTAGTCATGATCACCTCCAGGACTGACACAACACAATTTTCAGAGAAAAAGGATGGAACACTTCTCGGGGTTTATGAGTTGACCCGTCGCCGAGCTGTAAGTATTCAACAAACCTTTAACAACATCCGCTTGCTGGCCACAAGCTTCAAAAACAGCATGGTATCGTCAGCAAAAAGGAGGTGAGAAATCTCAGGTGCACCACGGCAAATTGTCACCCCGTTCAAGTTCCCCTCCTCAACTGATTTGGACAAGAGAGCAGATAAAGAGTCAACCACAAATAGGAAAAGGAACGGAGACAGTGGATCACCTTGTCGGAGTCCTCTAGAAGTTGAAATAACATCCAGTAGCTTCCCATTAAACTTGACTGAATAACGGACTGAATTAACGCATGACATGATCCAGTTGATCCACCTTCTCGAGAACCCCCATTTAGAGAGTGCCTTCTCTAGGAAATCCCAATCAACCCGATCATACGCCTTTCATAAGTCCAGCTTGTATGCACAGGCTGCATTGCTATTATGTTTCAGAGATTGTATGTGGTGAATGCACTCAAAAGCAATGATGGAATTGTCTGAAATGAGGTGGCCCAGAATAAACACACTTTGGTTCTCAGATATCAACTCAGACAGCAATGGACGGAGACGGTTCACCAAACATTTAGACACAATTTTGTTGATCACATTGCAAAGGCTGATTGGCCTAAAGTCCTTGAGTTCATTTGGATGAGACACTTTCGGAATGAGAAAAATTGTTGTATCATTAACACCTTCCGGCATAGGTCCAGACACAAAAAACTCCAACACTGCTCCCGTAATCTCTGAATTCAGGGCTGACCAGTTCCGTTGGTAAAACCTCGCCAGAAAACCATCTGTTCCAGGGGCTTTCAACGGCCCAATTTGAAATAGCGCGTTGGAGACTTCCTCCTCAGAAAAGGGGGCGCACAAGGAGGCATTCATTTGTTCAATAACCTTGGGCATAATCTCATCAAGCACCATATGCGGTGTTAGTGTTTGGTCTTTAGTATATACCTCCTTGAAGTAGGACGTCGCCATAAGTTCCATATCTGTCGGAGAGGAGCACCACGACCCATCGGAACGGCGAAGCTTTTGGATATGATTCCTGCGTGCACGCCACACTGCCCGCCTGTGTAGGTAAGATGTGTTCCGCTATCCTCCTTTTAGCCACGTAATGCGCGATCTTTGCAACCACATCATCTCTTCCCTATACGGCAATTCGTCCAACTGGCCCATCTTCTGACGGATCAACATTCTATCGGCATCTCTAAGTTTGAAATCAGCCAACTCAGCCCAAAGTTTCTCAAGCTCTGTAACGATATGTCCAAAATTCGCTTTACTCCAAGCCCACAGACCAACTATCATTTCATGCAGGGCGTCCCTCACAGCTGCAAGGTTGCAGGCGGGCTTACTGTCCTTCCATCGTTTAGCGACAACTTCTGACAGTGCCGGGTGACGTTCCCACATGATTTCATATCACGGTGAGTGCCTATACCTCTTCGGTTCCACAAGATTCAGCTGAACCAAAATTGGGCTATGGTCTGAGCATGAAGAGACCCCGTGAGAGACTTGTGCCGCAGGGAAAAGTTCCCTCCAGTTATCATGTGCACATGCTCTATCAAGTTGGACTCGGACATTCCTCTCCCCTGTTTGGTCATTATCATATATAAAAGGGAACCCCGCAAAGCCTAGATCCCAAAGCTCACACTCCATCAAGCAATCATGGATTATCGTCATTTGATTCTCAGCACGCTGGGATCATGACAAATGCTCATGTTGCCACATCGCCTCGTTGAAGTCCCCACACACTAGCCACGGCTCCGGGGATGTCGCGCGGTGCTGGGACAAAGCGCTCCACATGAGATGACGGATCTCCACACGAGGTTCATCGTAGACGAACGTCGTTCTCCAACTTTTGTCATTTGACAGATCTTCAATCCGCACATCTATGTATCGTGCACACGAATCCAGCACTGTCACTTAGAGCTTCTCATCCCAATAGAGCGCAAGCCCTCCACTGAGACCATCGCTTGACACTCCCGCAAAACCCTTCATCTGTAACCTTCACTTCGGTTTCTCCATCTTTGAACATGCTTGTCTAGTTTTAGACAGAAACACAAGCCCCGGGGAATTGGCTTTAGAGAGGGCCAACACCTCACGAACTGTCCGCCGGTCCCCCCCCCCCGGGGCAGTTCCAGACTAAAAGATTCATTGCCCCCAGCGGTCCTCCTCATGGGAGGCCACCAATTTATCGTCTGATAAACCACTTGACTCCACACGGGCTCTCTTACTATTGCTGCTGCTAGAAGGCGAGGTTGGTTCATCATCCTCACCCCTTCCTTCAGTAAGAGCCAATACTCCCCCTTTTTAGTGTCCGCCATGCTCTCAGAAGCAGGCACCTCATCCTCCATAGCAAGCCTTTTACGAGCAGCAGGATCCACTTGCATGTAGGTGTGTCCTCCCTTGGATGGGCTCGAGGCCGTATCCATGATTTCCGGGTCTAACACAACTTTCCTCGGTGATTTCTTCTGTTGAGGTTGAGGCGCAGTTTGCCTCTGACTTATGCCCCTGTCGAAGCTTTCATTGGGCGTGGTTTATTCAGCCCATCTGCGTATAGCCGTATGCCATATTTCTTATCCTTCTCCTCATGAACCCTTGATTCGCATTCTTATACTCATGGCCTACTAGCCCACATACGCTGCAAAAGTGTGCCAGCTTCTCATATCGCACCAAGTAGACTTGGCGTTCTTTCCCCCTCATGATGCTAACAAACTTGGTTAGAGGGCGTCGAACATCATGTCGAACCCTAACCGTAATGTAATCCCCACGGGTGTTTCCATTTAGCCTCATCTCCAAAATCTCCCCAGAGTTCCTGAGTAAATTCTCCACGATATTCTTCTTGCAAAACCCTTCTGGTATCTTGTGGATCTGCAGACAAATTGGCATGAACACCTTTGGCACCTCCTCAGCCTATGTGAAGCCATCATATGGAACCATCAACACCAGCAGATTCCTAAAGAGCCAGGGCCCTTGATCCATTATACGTTCCTAGTCTTCCAGGCATGATGCATGCACCACGAGAAGCTTCAGACCAACCGGGCGAAACTTCACCGGTTGTGCAAGATTCTAGGCCGCACGCATATCCTTGAAGAAGGCCGCCTCGCTGAAAGATTTGTCGGTATGAACCCTAGCAAGCGCAAGCCATATCACGCTTTCGTTGATTTCCGGATCATCCTCATCAATCACAAGATCGTCGAAGACCTTATCCTCCAGATTTAGTTTCTCCATGAAGTCGCTGAGGTCCGGCGTTCCCATGGATCCACCTCCAGCACTAGTGCCCGACAGGGCATCCGCAGGGGGCTCCATCGCGTCCAAGGAGGAGGACGAACGAGGAGCAGCCGATCAATTTCCCCGAGGAACGGGATTGATCGGGACGGGTAGACTCTTAGGCGACAAATTCGCTAGAGAGGAGAGGAAACCCTAACCTTGCGGAAGGGGAGGACGCTTAGAGATACTCTTCTGTCGAAGTTCCGCCTTGATACGGCGGCGTCGCATCCCGAAAGGTCTGATATGATTTTTTCCAGGTCAAAACCCTTCATATAGGAGAAGATGGGCACCGGAGGCCTGCTAGGGGGCCCACAAGCCTGCAGGGCGCGACCAAGGGGGTAGGCCGCGCCCCCTGACTTGTGGCCACCTGGTGGGTCCCCTCTGGTACTTCTTTCGCCCATTGTTTTTTTACATATTCCAAAACAATTCTCCGTAACTTTTCAGGACTTTTGGAGGTCTGCAGAATAGGTCTCTCAGATTTGCTCCTTTTCCAGTCCAGAATTCCAGTTGTCGGCATTCTCCCTCTTCATGTAAAACTTGTAAAATAGGAGACAAAAGGCATAAGTATTGTACCATAATTTGTACTAACAACCCATAATGCAATAAATATTGATATAAAAGCATGATGTAAATTGGACGTATCATAGTGTAGTTGACCGGAGCGGATTCTCGAAGGGTGATTCCTCCTTCACCACCTCCAATAAATGATCCTGTCATACAACCCATCAAGCATGGTCCACCAAGGGTGATTCCTCCTTGGCCTCCTTGACGGTTACATCACTTGGAATCCATTAAGGGTCATACCTCAGATCCGTGTGATGTTATATTCACACAGCTATTTGACCTTATTACTGGGAAGTTGATGAAGGGTGTGTTGCGCGTGGATTCCCACGTGGATGTGATGATGTGTAAATTAAAATACTAATGGAATTGGGTATTTGATCTGGATTGGTTGTAGACCTTTTTGCACTCATCGTCGACGTGCGAGAAGTTATGGGTACTCGACGTCGTGGTATCAGCCGAAGCTCTTCAGACGTCAACAATGGAGCGGCGCGGGCCCGAGTGGTCTGGATAAATATCGTTCTTGTATAAGAGGTGCCAGGACTGACATCGGCCGCCCATGCAACATGCATGAGCGCAAAGGGTGATGGGCCCATGAACCCTCCGCGCTTAGGAGTTAGACCGGCGGGCTGAACTCTCTATTGATCCTAGGTAGGGTTGTGACGTGTTGACGTTCCCAGGCCGGGCATGACCCAGGAAAGTGTGTTCGTCCAGAGTTTATCAAGCATGACGGGTAAGATGGTGCACCCCTGCAGGGATGAAAATTAACTTTTCGGATAGTCGTGTCCATGGTTACAGGACGACTTGAAGTTGTGCCCCGATCTTATACAACTACAATTGTTACTTAACTGGATTGTTTGCTCCAGGATTGCTTTCTCGGAGGTAGTCGAGGCAAAATCTCTGGGAGTGACCTTAATTAATATTGTTGTAACAATATGACTATATTTTTGTGTTGTTAGCTCTACTCTCGTCTATTGCTGCAAGACCCCTGAAGATGTTAGTCTTCAATAGGACTAGTCCTCTCTCTCCATTCTCGCATTGCTGCAGTCAGTCCACATAAAACTCCTTTCCTTTGATACTGATGCATACTTATCATAGTTCTGATGTCAGTCTTGCGAGTAGTTTGGATGAGTACTCACCGTTGCTTTGCTCCCCCTTTCCCCTTGATTCGATTGCTGCGACCACATGATGGAGCCCAGGAGATGATGTATCCCGCCGACGACGACTGCTACCCCGACGGTGCCTACTACTACGTGGAGGCCGCTGAAGACCAAGAGTAGTTTAGGAGGATCCCACGCAGGAGGCCTCGCCTCGTTCGATCATTTTTTTTCTTTTGTTCTAGCCTTCTCTAAGGCATTATCCTTGTTATATATTTGTACTCAGATATTTGTTGCTTCCGCTGACTCGTGTGTTTATCGAGCTTCTGTATTCTAGCCCTCGAGGCTCCTAGCTTGTAATATGAAGCTTGTATGTTTTATTTGTGTCTAAAGTTGTGTTGTCATATCTTCCCGTGAGTCCTTCACCTTGATCGTATGCATTTGCGTGTATGTTTAGTGTACGATCAAATCGAGGGCGTGACAATCACCAACTATCAAGTAACTTCACACAAATTATCATTCACTTGTTCTTATTTTTATTTGTTCTTATATCATGCTTTCTTCAAAAAAAATCAAAAATATAAAAATATTTACCTTTACTTGCTTAGCTTGTCACTAGTTTGCATCTTTGCTCTCTAGTTTCCTTCATGTATGAGTTTGAAATTAGTGATGCCTTGCCTCAAGTGTGGAAGCCCTTATTTTTTTGAACTTAAACTTGCGATGATATTGCTAAAAGAAATTTTGATGAAGTTGCTAATTAAAAACTTGATAATCTTGCAGATGATGATCCTTCTATGGTAGAACCTATTATGCAAACTAAGAAACTCCGCCTAGGTAGTGGTGATATTGTTGGAAAGAGTGTGATTTAAGATTATTTTTTTTCACTTGTGCAGGATCATTACCATTGATAGGAGGTTCTACTGCTGCTAGAACTACAAGTTATGTAGATGTTATATCTTTGCTTATAGTACAATTGGAAAGACAATTTGTGCACATGCATCCTTTCATACAATGGTTGTTTCTAGAATTCTCTAATATCCATGAAGATTCCACCAAACGTCTAGCTACTATATTTCTTTGTCGAGAATTTAGTAATATCAAACTAGAAGCTAGAGATATATTTTCTCATTTTAGGGTTAACGTTGAGTGCCCACTCATAGAGGTGATTCTTTATGAGTTGGAAGAAATAAGAAAACTAAGATTCACAAACTATGTTGCTTATGATGAGAATCTTAGAAAGAAGGTTCCGCGTAATGTCTTAGTTGATAAGATTTCTAAACAAATGATCAATTTGTTATACCAAAACATGTATTGGGTTATGAGAATATAATAGAATTAAGAAAAAAACCTCTATCGGAACTTATACAACGAGGAGCTAACTATCACTTTCGAAAAACCTAAAGAAGAGCCTCATGTTCCTCCCGAGGTAGATCTTTCGGATCCTAGTGTTGTGAAATTTGGTCCCTTCAATTATTTTTTCTTAACAATAATAAAACTTTCTGCTAGTAGGGAATATGATTATAGCATGATGGGTCATTCTCACAAAGATGGCAACACTTGATCATATACATTATGCCTAGCTAGGGGCGTAAAACAACAACGCTTGTTAGGAGGCAACCCAATAGTTATCTTAATTTTTTTTCTTTTTACTTTCTTATTAGGTGTGATTACATGATTATTTCCTCTGTAATGATTGTATTCTTGAGTTTAAATTAGTGTTTTCGCCAAGCTAAACCTTTGGGGTGACTAGTATGATTATAATTGATACAATGCAAAAACACAAACTTTGACGCCCGGTGCAGAATTTCTCTGATTTTACTGGAACGTCTTTTTAAGCTAAATTTTTACACAACATTTCTGTAAAAATTCCTCAGGTATTCCTAATGTTTTGCAGTATTTGGAGTTTAAAAAGTATACATTAATTACAAATTACTATAGATTGTTTTGTTTTAGACAGATTATATTTTTGCTTGCATAGTTTGCTTGTTTTGATGATGCTATGGTTTGTATCGGGGGTATAAGCCATGGAGAAGTTATAATATAGTATCTATTATGAAATAATGAAATAATAATCAATTTACAACCGTACCTAAGTATTTGTTATGTTGCTTATACTAACGAATCTCACAAAGTTTTGTTGAGTTTTGTGTGATTGAAGTTTTCAAGTTTTGGGTGTTGTCGCGATGGACAATGGAATAAGGAGAAGCAAGAGCTTAAGATTGGGGATGACAAAGGCACCCCAAGGTAATGTTATAGGAAGACTCAAGTGTCTAAGCTTGGCGATGCCCGGGAAGGCATCCCCTCTTTCGTCTCAATCCATCGGTATGTCACTTGAAGCTACAATTTTATTCATCACATGATATGAGTTTTGCTTGGAGCGTCATTTCCTTTCGTACGATTTTTTGCCAAAATCATGTTTTGCTGGACACAACAACCTGAGAGAGACACACGTCTATCATGATTTGTTAGAATACTCTTTGTGCTTCACTTATATCTTCTGTGCTAAACAATTGCTCTAGTACTTCACTTATATCTTTTTGAGTACAGTGGCGTGTAGATTTTATAGAAATATTTGAACTCTCTTTTTTCACTTATATTTGTTTGAAAGTTAGTAAACAGTAGCGTCAATTTGCGTGGGTCATAATGCTAGTCCAAAATAATAAGTATCCAATGGATGATAATCAAAACCATCGTGTAGCGCATAAAGAGAAATTGTGTGTTAATTATATTGATGTGGTAATATAAAAAAGGTGTGAGTGCATCATTGTTGATTTGTAGAAGTAGAGGTATTAAGAAGTGTTAGTTACTTGTTTCTCTTATTATTAAAAAGGCATGGTGGGGATGTGTGAGCATTTATATTCCTCATTTAAATCCTAGTGTTGTTACGACTTGGAGTCACGCGATGGTTAACTCCTACCAACCCTCTCCCTTGGGGTATGCGGTAGTGCTTTGATTTGTGATTAAACTAATAGAACTTTGCAATAAATATATGAGTTCACCATAGACCTACTGGTCTGTAGTTAGTATCTAGATGGGTATCTCTCTCTCTCTCTCTCTCTCGATCTTCAATACAATGATCATCGCATCTTCGCTTTGATCTATCCAATGTAATTCTTTTGTACGGTGTGTTTGTTGGGATCCAACGAATTGTGAGTTTATGTTAAGATTATTCATGAAAAGTATTTGAATATTCTCTGAGTTTTATGATTCTTACTTGCATGGTCATCATAGCTTTGTAAATCTATCTGATCTACTGAATTCCTTAGGCCAAGTAGTTTAATCTTTCTTCAGGGGTAGATGTGCATTGTAGTGGGTTCAACCTGGTGAATTTTTATATCTCAGTGATAGAAAGGGGACAAGATGCGTCTTTGTGTTCCTGCCACTAAGGATAAAATGATGGGGTTTATTCATATTGATTGACTTTACTTTATCTACATCATTTCATCGTTCCCCAAGCATTACTCTGTTTTACTTAATACTCTAGATGCATGCTGGATAGCGGTCGATGGATGGAGTAGTAGTAGTAGTAGGTGCAAGTAGGAGTCGGTCTATTTGCTTATGTATGTGATGCCTATATACGCATGATCATTGCCGTGAAAATCGCATAACTATCCGTTGTTCTATGAATTGCCCTGTTGGGGAACGTAGTAATTTCAAAAAAACAATTCTACGCCACACAAGGATCTATCTATGGAGAAACCAGCAACGAGCAAAGGGGTAGAGCATCTTCATACCTTTAAAGATCTCTAAGCAGAAGCGTTGGTAGAACGCGGTTGATGGAGTCGTACTCGCAGCGATTCAGATCGCGGTGGATTCCGATCTATGCGTCGAACACAGGCACCTCCGCGTTCAACACATGTGCAGCCCGGTGACGTCTCCCATGCCTTGATCCAGCAAGGAGGGAGGAGAGGTTGAGGGAGAGCTCCGGAAGCACGACGACATGGTGACGGTGGAACTATGTGGCACTCCGATAGGGCTTCGCCAAGCACTACGGAGGACGAGGAGTAGGGCTGCGCCGAGAGAGAGAGAGAGAGAGAGAGAGAAGTTGTGTCTCAAAACAGCCCCAAATCCTCCACTATATATAGGAGCAGAGGGAGGAGGGTGCCCACCCTTAGGGTTTCCACCCAAAGGGGTGCGGAAGCCCTAGATGGGCAAGCAGGGCGGTGGCCAATGGTGGAGGTGGCGCCCTAGGGTGGGCCTTCGGTCCAAAAGTGCCCCTCCACGCCTAGGGTTTTGTCCCTCCCCACCCCTTGTGCGCCTTGGACCCTTAATGGTGGCGCACCAGCCCACCTAGGGGCTGGTTCCCATCCACTTTTGGCCCATGTAGCACTTTGGGGCTGGTGGCCCTTCCCGGTGGACCCCCGGAACCCTTCCGGTGGTCCCGGTACATTACCGGTATCACCCGAAACACTTCCGAAGATCAAATCCTCACTTCCTATATATAAATATTTACCTCCGGACCATTCCGGAACTCCTGGTGACATCCAAGATCTCATCCAAGACTCCGAACAACCTTCGGTAACCACGTACACTATTCCCATATAACCCTAGCGTCATCAAATCTTAAGTGTGTAGACCCTACGTGTTCGGGAAGCATGCAGACATGACCGAGACATCTCTCTGTTCAATAACCAACAATGGGGTCTGGATATCCATGTTGGTTCCCACATGTTCCACGATGATCTCATCGGATGAACCACGATGTCGGGGATTCAATCAACCCCGTATGCAATTCCCTTAGTCTACCGGTATGATACTTGCCCGAGATTCGATCGTCGGTATCCCCATACCTTGTTGAATCTCGTTACCGGCAAGTCTCTTTACTCGTTCCGTAACACATCATCCCGTGACTAACTCCTTAGTCACACTGAGCTCAATATGATGATGGATTACCGAGTGGGCCCAGATATACCTCTCCGTCACACGGAGTGACAAATCCGAGTCTCGATTCGTACAACCCAACAGATACTTTCGAAGACACCTGTAGTGCACCTTTATAATCACCCAGTTACGTTGTGATGTTTGATACACCCAAAGCACTCCTACGGCATCTAGGAGTTCCACAATCTCATGGTCTAAGTAAATGATACTTGACACTAAAAAAGCTTTAGCAGACGAACAATACGATCTAGTGCTATGCTTAGGATTGGGTCTTGTCCATCACATCTTTTTGGGCATAGTTTATGCCTAAGTAATTTTGGTGATTGATGACAGTACCGTAAAGGACTAACCGTGTGTGATTAAGGTTTCAGATAACACACGTCAACGGCACAAGATGACTCGTCTCCTCATTCATGGAACGGAAGCACGGCGCTCTCTACGATTCTCTTTATTTGAGTCATAGGAAAGCCGTACTATTAAGAGGGGATCCGTAGTGGAAAGGTTTGGGTGGAATCTATCTTTACACGCGCACAATTCACATATTCTCCCCTACCTTCGTCTTTGGGGCGGCCCCCGCCACTTTGTTTCTTGTCTCTCTGCAAAATGGTCCCCAGCGGTAGTACCGCTGGACTGCTAGCGGTAGTACCGCTACAGCCAGCGGTAGTACCGCCCCTGGTGAGCGGTAGTACCGCTCAGGAGCTTAGTACCGCTTGCCTAGCGGTTGTTCGTGGACGGACCATTTTGCGAAGACTTTCTTGGCGATAGTAGTGCTTTTGCACTACCAGGGGCCCAGCGGTAGTACCGCTGGGGTCAGCGGTAGTACCTCTGGAGTCCCAGCGGTAGTACCGCTGCATCCAGCGGTAGTACCGCCAGGCGGCGGTAGTACCGCCCCTGGTCAGCGGTAGTACCGCTGGAGTGCCAGCGGTAGTACCGCTGCAGCCAGCGGTAGTACCGCTGGAGCCAGCGGTAGTACCGCTGGAGCTCGGGCAGAGAGTGGGAAAACGGTCTGATTTTGCCCCCACTATATAAAGGGTTCTTCCAGCTGAGGAACCTTATCTCTTACCTCTCGAAGCTCCATTGTTGCGCCCCAAGCTCAAAAGTGCCCGATCTCTCTCCCTAGCCAATCAAACTTGTTGATTCTTTAGGGATTGGTTGAGATGGCCTAGATCCACACTTCCACCAAGAGAAAAGTTGATTCCCCCACCAATCCCTTGCGGATCTTGTTACTCTTGGGTGTTTGAACATCCTAGACGGTTGAGGTCACCTCGAAGCCATATTTCATTGTGGTGAAGCTTCGTGGTCTAGTTGGGAGCCTCCAAGCATTGTGTGGAGTTGCCCCAACCTTTTTGTAAAGGTTCGGTCGCCGCCTTCATGGGCACCTATAGTGGAATCACGGTACCTTGCATTGTGCGAGGGCGTGAGGAGAATACGGTGGCCTTATTGGCTTTTTGGGGAGCATTGTGCCTCCACACCGCTCCAACGGAGACATACTTCGTGTCAAAGGGAATTAACTTCGGTAATACATCCTCGTCTCCATCGGTTCTGTCACATCCCTAAACCTTAAGCTAGATAGCATTGTGCTCATGTCTTCTTTGCATTTGCATCCAAGAAGTTCCAACAAAAACAACAAAGTGGCAAAGGAAAAACTCTAAACCCTAGCCACCATTTCAATTAAAGGAAAATTCAACTAGTTCAAAATCAATGAACCCAAAATGGCCTCAAGAAAAGTTCAAACTTTCTGATAAATCATGAAAGCAAATGAGCATTGGAGGAAACTATTTTCTTGACACTTTAAGCATTTTAAATAAATGCAAAAGCCACTGGTTTCAAATTTAAAAATTTGAAATCAGAAACTATAATTTTCCAAAAATGTTGAAAGTCTTGGAAATAAGTGGGGATATTATAACAAATATTTCAGGAGGTCAAAATTAGTTTTTACTTTTTGTTTTGGAGCTGAAATAAATAGCAAAGCAATAAATAGCAAAACAGAAAAACAGAAAAGGAGAAAATAGAGAAAATCTTACCTGACGCCCACGCCAGGCCCAGCCCATCTCGCCGCTCGTCCCCTTCCCCGCGCCAGTAGGCAGCAGGAGGTGGCCGCCGCCTCCTCCGGCGCGGCCACGCACCTGCGTGCCTGCCTGGCCGCCGGTTCGCGCTGGCGACGACGGGGATAAGCTCCCCAGAGCCTCCCCTATCCATTCCCCGCCTCGGTTCTCCTCCTCCGCCCGGATCCCCTCCTTCTCCCTGCTGCTGCCATTAGAGCCGAGCTCGAGCTCGAGCTGGCCGTGCCCCTGGCCATAGGATCTCCTCCGCGAGCACGCCATTAGCTCCGCCTCGTCGCCCTGGTCGTCTCTGCAGAAGCCGAAGTCCCCTCGAGCCCTGCAACGCCCGCAACGCCGTCGTCTTCTTCCTCCGGCCGCCGGACATCCCCCGTCGATTCGTCGCCCCCAGGCCTTCCCCGAGCCGTCTGAGCTCTTCTCTGCACTCCCTGTGAGCATGCGGTGGTTTCCCCTAAGCTTTCCCCGTCGATCCCCTCCTCTAGCCCTAGTTTCACCGGAGCCCGACGAGCACCGCCGCTGCCGCTCGTCGCCGGTAGCCCTCCGATGTCCAGCTCGTCCTCCCGTGAGCACCAGAAGCTCCAGGACGACGCGTAGATGCCGTAGCAGCTAAGAACTAAGCGTGGATCCCCCTGATTCGAAGCCCCCGACGACGCCCGAGCTTCGGCCGCCGCTCCGGCTCGTCGCCGACGCCTCTTCCGGCGACCCTAGCCTCCCAGTTGGTCCTGCCAGATCGGCCACTTCGCGAGCTTGCTTTAGCTGCCAACCGCGTGCGTTTTCGTGCGGAGCAGCGCCATCTAGGTCGCCTCCGGCGAGCCCTCCGCCGCGGGTTTGGTCGCCGGCGACCACCCTCCGGTGGCCGTCGACGTGGCCGGCCATTAGGGCCTAATCGCCCTCCTCTGAGTCGCTAACAGAGGGCCCCACGCCTGGTCAAACCCCAATTAGGGGCCGGTCAGCGCGGGATTAGCCCCAGAGAGGCTGACCAGTGGGGCCCCCCTGTCAGGTTTGACCTGCACAGGTCGGCTGACCTGCTGACGTCAGCCTGATGCAATAAATGGAATTTCCAGTATAAAAATAATTCAGGAAATTGCTAAAAATTGCAAAAATCATAGAAATTAATCTGTAACTCCAATGAAAATAATTTATATATGAAAAAGTATCAGAAAAATTCAAGGATTCTGATTATGCTATTTTCAACTATGTTTGAAAAAGTTACAGAACCCTAAATTGTGAAATAAGGAATAATTCAATTCTTTTAATCACTTTATAAATGGAATTTGCAAAAATATCCAAATTTCATTATAAATGCAATGATCACACACTGCCCTAGATGTAAATCAGTACCATAACATGACATTTCATGCATGTTAACATTAGGTTGATCTGAGCATCAGGTCGAATCAATTAAACCGGTATCCGGGAATACCCGTTTGAATTGCTATTCGAATGTGATTCAAATCAACTCTAAACCTAAAACATCTTGATTATAATAACTTATCACTTTGCATTCTCATGCCATGCTCATGCATCATTTTGATTGCATATGATTGTTATTGAATGTTGCCGTTCATTTCGGTAGGCTCCGCACCCCCGGATTCCACCGAATATCCGTCCGACGGATATCGTTCCTCCTCTGAGCAACAAGGCAAGCAATCCTTTTGATCATCCCGATAACTCCTATGTTCTTGCTTCTGCACCTATTTATTGCATTAGGATCAAAAGCTTCAACTAGTTTTGCCACGATAGTTGGACCCACTTCCTTTGCATGACTTAACCTTGTCACAGTAAATAGCCGAACCTTGCAACCTAGCATACCTGGTAGTTGCCTGAGCTATGATGTGCCTTATCCTGCTATGCATGCTATGCTTAGAGTTGTGTATGGTCTGTCATCTGGGAGATGAACAGAAATGTGGAGTGTGTTCGGTGAGCAAAGGTCGTGTGTTGAACTTGATTTGGTAAAGGTACCGGTGAAAGGCTGTGTAGGAGTACATGGCGGGTTGTTTCATTGGAACCGTCCTTAGGAACTGAGTTCCGTGTATGTAATCCAAGACTAGATACTACCACATGCTGGGCCCTGAAATATGACCCCGCTCGGCCTATTAATCGCGTAGTACTCGGTCCAGGAGTTGCAAGTAGTTTCTGGTGTTTATAGTAATGCTGGAGGCCGTGCATGGTGCTGACCTGAGAGGTGGACCGTGATGCGGTAGGCAGTGGCACGGTGTACCAAGTGGCACCCGGATGGTGGGCTTGGGAACCCTGCGCACATCGTTTGAGGCCGTGGCGGAAACCTCGGCCGGACTTCCGTATGGGTTACTCTCAGATAGGCGATAAACCTGGACTAGGTACTAGTGTGGTTAACGGTCGTGGTCGACTCCCTCGCTGGGCTTCCGCTTGAAGGTTGCCGAGGTGCATGACGTGCACATGGCGATAAGTGGCGGGAGCGTGTGTGACGAAGTACACTCCTGTAGGGTTATGATCTATTCGAATAGCCGCGTCCGCGGATATGGACTACTTGGAGACATATGTTGTTCATAGATAACTTCAATGACTACTCATAAAATTGTCAAGATAAGCGTGAGTGTCGTGGACGGCATTTCTGTATGGGGACGGAATGATTCCACGATAGTGTATTGTTGTGGTGTTAGTGGACTCGTGTGCGAGAAATCAAGTTGTCAAAACTAATTTCAAAAAGCAAGTTGTCTAGCCACGAGTCAAATGCTGGCTTCCCGCATAAACCCCACAATACCTTTTGATACCTTGCATGAGTAGTTAGCCATCCTAAAGTCTTGCTGAGTACCTTCGTAATCATGTTTGCTTAATAAATGTTGTAGAGGTTGCTAATGACCCTAATGGAGGGTTCTTCATAGACATCGACGACGACGAGTAGCTGGTGTCCCAGCTACGATCTGGCCCTACGTCGGCTCTGTAGTATAGTCAGGCCACGTGCCTACTAGTTGCCCTGTCTGTACCCAGACAGTTTATAACTCTTCCGCTGGCTTGTATTGTATGACTGCTATTATGGGTCGTGAGACCCTTACTGTGTAATATTATGTGTGTGGCTCTTCCGAGCCTCTTAAATAAAGCTTGTATGGTTATGGTTATGTTGTGATGCCATCGATGTATCTATACATATCGGTATGCCATGCGTACGTGTGTCTTACTTGATATGTATGGGGTTCGAATACCTAGTCGTGAACTTTAGTAGCACTCCTTACAAGGAAATGCCCCTTTGTGATCCAACGAGCCTTGGTAGTTCGCTACTGCTCCGGACACATTGGTTGACCGGCATGTGTCCTTCTTAGCTGTCGTGTCTGTCCCCTTTGGGGAAATGTCACGCGACGTAATGGAGTCCTTGTAGCTTGCTACGACTCGTCTACGTTCGTTGATGACCGACACCTGCTTTGTTGGGTCATGTATGCCTGTCCTTGTGCGGAACTGCCACTTTGGTTTATGACTAGACATGTCGATCCGGGTTCTTTGACATTGGAATGCTAGCGACACTATCGCATACGTGAGTCAAAAGACGCAAACGGTCCCGGCTAAGGTAAGGCTGCAGCCGTGGAGTTAACCTGCGTGAGACCACAAAGGGATGCAATGTGTTACAGGCTGGATTCCTATGGCTTAGGATCGGGGTCCCGACAGCGTTGGTATCAGAGCCTGACTGACTGTAGGATTACTAAGCCAAACTGGTCGAAGTTGAGTCTAGAATTTCTTAGTTATATATAAGGGAATTGTTTGTGGAAGGGAACGTAACACTCTTGTTCTCTTCTCAAGATATTCTATTCTGGCCATCCTCGTCTTTTCTGCGGGAATTAAGGACTAGGTTACTCATTTTTTCCTAGGCTCGGATTTTTGATCGGTAGATTATAGGACTGCGGGTCGAGAGATATTGGGTTTCCTTTATTCCTAGGAAGCAGGAAGTAAGTTTGATGACCAGAGATTTGAACTTGATAGTTGAGTGGTGACGCTATTTCATTTTTGGGTTGTCTCAAAAATTGTTTTTGAGCATTTACAGCCGTTATGCTGCCCAATTTTGCATTCAGAGCTCTAATGCTTTTTGCATTACTCTCTATTTACAGATGCCTGGCCGTCCTTCTCGTCAGGTGGTACGTCTGACCAGGTGCATTGATGTACCGGGTCATACGGCCATGCTGGTCAGGATGATGTCGGTGTGCGGTTACCGCTGGTACCCCGAGTACACAGTGGAGGAACAGTACCGAGACTTCAACCAGAGCCAGTACATCTGCACTGTTAGGGTATTTCTAGACTACCCTGGAGCGGAGAAGCCAATCCATTGGTCCTATGGGTTGGGAGTCACTGTTGACATGGCAGTACAAGATGCTGCCTATTCAATGCTGACTATTATGAGAGCGAGACATGCACTGCTGCAGAATTCAGAGTTCTGCTATGTTCCGGCCTCTCAGTCTGGTGAAGAGGGATACCTCAGTGGAGTCTATTTTGATTCATCCATGGAGGATCCACTTCTGCAGATCACTGTTGAGATGCTAGAGAACAGAGATAGGGATGCTCGTGCTCTCCGCATGGAGCTTTACGCTACCCGTGCCCTCCTGTGGACAGCTTTGACGCAGCTGGCACCGGTAGTCCAGACAGGGTATGGAGAGATGGAGATGCTGAACCCTGTTAGGACCCATCTTCCGGCCCACGTTGACTGGCCAGCTATAGGAGGAGTCACACCTCTTCGGGGACCCCTCTTACCACCAGTCAGGGGACCAAGGCCACATCCGTGTCCTTATGGATCCCAGGGATCTCAGGCTAGAGTGTTTCCTGATCCGCAGGTTGAGCTTCCAGGTCATGGAGGTAATCTCTATGAGATGTTCTATGCGGATGCCTGAGCTGTGAGCGGAAGGATAGTATGGTAGTAGCCGTACGTTCACAGTCCTGTGTGACTTGTGGAGTATGGTAGTAATGTGAAACGAATTCCGGAGGCCTAGATAAATAACGTCTAGGAAGCTTGTAAGCCTCTGATGAGTAGTTCCACCATTTCAGTAGTTTGCTCTTCGAGTAAGTTTGTACTGAACTATGTAAGGGTGTGTATGAACCATGGTGTATATATAGCAGTTGCTTGTTACCATGTTGTTCGGATATTCATTTCCGCATTCCGTGTGTTCAGTACATTCTTAATCCATAGCTAGTAATGATATGATATTGGTCTAAGCTATGAGTTTGTTTGTCAGGATGGTGTTCACCAGGTTGAACCGTGCCCCAGCTCATGAGCAAGGTGAGGGTAGTCAAGCGTCGCAGGAAGACCTGCCTCACCCACCCTCTCTGGTAGAAGTGATGCTTGAGGCAGAAAGAAACAAAAGGGAGACCAACCGACTGCTAGAGCGTATTGAGCAGAATATGGCTCGACAGCCTAGGAATGCTGCAGTATCCCTCAATGACTTTGTGAAGCTGAATCCTCCAAAGTTTCATCATTCTGTCGATCCCCTCGACGCTGATGACTGGCTATGCAGCATCTCACGCAAGATTCGCTCGGCAAATGTATCTGAAGCCGACAAGGTGACCTTCGCGACGTATTTCCTGGAGGGACCCGCCAATCTGTGGTGGGAGAATTTTGAAGCTATGCGTCCCGCTGAACCAGTGGCCACATGGGCAGACTTCAGTGTAGCTTTTCGTCTGCACCATATTCCAGAGGGCCTGATGGACAGAAAGAGAGAGGAGTTCTGTGCCTTCACTCAGGGCAAGTTGTCTGTGGATGCCTATAGCCGCGAGTTCGGTAACCTCGCCCGCTATGCAACAGAGGAGGTGTCTACTGACGCCAAGAAGCAAGCAAGATTCCGTAAGGGTCTGAGCCCTGAGCTCCGTCGAGATCTGCGCCTCCATGAGTGTGCAAGCTTTCAAGCCCTGGTCAACAAAGCGATCAGTGCGGAGACTGGTCATACTGACTTCGAAGCCACAAGGAAGCACTCCCGTGACTTTGGCTCGTCTTCTGGTTCCGCGTTTCCAAAACGCAGGCTGTGGGTTCCAAACAGTTCTCTGCCGCCAAGATACACTCCGAGGCCATCCTACGTGGCGCCTCAGACGAATCAGGCCAACCCTCCAGCAAAAGCTTATGGTGGTCCAGCTGGCAATGCTGCACCACGTACCAACTAGGTGATATGCTACAAGTGTGGAGAACCAGGGCATTATTCCCGTGAGTGTCCTCAGAATGTGGGTGCCAAGCAACCCGGAAAGTCCGTCGGGTAGGCCAAGTCGGGCAAAGCATTTTATGTGAAGCCAACTCCTGCACGTGGCCGTGTGAACTATGTGTCAGCAGAAGAAGCTGCAGAGGATCCCGACGTCATGCTGGGTACGCTTCTTGTTAATCATCACCCAGCGTCCGTTCTCTTTGACATTGGGTCTTCTCATTCCTTCATTTCAGAAAGTTATGCACAGTTGCATAACATGTCATTTTGTGATATGCCAATCCCATTGGTTGTCCAAACCCCTGGTAGCAAATGGAAAACCTCTAGGATAACCTATGACAATGAAATTCTAATAGACAGGCTAGTTTTTCTAGCCTCATTGATAGCATTGAAATCTTCGGATATTAATATCATCTTGGGCATGGACTGGATGTCAGCTCACTATGCCAAGATTGATACCCACTCTAGAAATGTCCAGCTTACCCATCCCTCGGGTGAGATAGTAAATGTCTCTACTCGAGTTGCCAAATGCCAGCTCTATTCCCTAAATGCCAACCCTCTTCCGGAACTTGAAGACATTCTAGTAGTCCGTGACTTCCCGGATGTTTTTCCAGAGGAACTGCCAGGAATTCCACCTGACAGAGATGTAGAGTTTGTGATAGATCTTGTTCCG
Organism: Hordeum vulgare subsp. vulgare; assembly: GCF_904849725.1. Taxonomy (NCBI): domain Eukaryota; kingdom Viridiplantae; phylum Streptophyta; class Magnoliopsida; order Poales; family Poaceae; genus Hordeum; species Hordeum vulgare. The sequence goes on along the minus strand of NC_058519.1, from coordinate 409,075,304 downwards.
GGAACTGTCCCAATAGCCAGAAGACCTTATAAGATGGCACCCCTGGAGCTAGCCAAACTTATGAAGCAATTAGATGAGGCCTTGAGCAAAGGTTTCATTCGTCCTAGCTCTTCTCCTTGGGCTTGTCCCGTCCTCTTCGTCAAGAAGAAAGACGGAACGGATCGGATGGTTGTAGATTACCGACCAGTTAACCTGGTCACCATAAAGAACAAGTATCCGCTCCCTAGGATCAACGACCTGTACGATCAGCTCGCTGGATCCTCAGTCTTCTCCAAAATGGATTTGAGGTTGGGATACCATCAAATCAAGATTAAGAACGGGGACATTCCAAAAACGGCCTTTGTTACTCGTTATGGCCAATATGAGTACACTGTTATGTCCTTCGGTTTAACCAATGCCCCAGCCACCTTCTCTCGGCTGATGAATTCAATCTTCATGGAGTATTTGGATAAATTCTTCGTAGTATACCTTGATGATATTCTCATCTACTCCAAGAATGAACAAGAACATGCCGAGCATCTAAGGCTGGTATTGATGAAACTTCGAGAGCATCGCCTTTATGCCAAATTTTCAAAATGTGAATTCTGGTTACCAGAAGTGACCTATCTAGGCCACGTAATCTCTGGTAAGGGTATTGCTGTCAATCCCGAGAGAGTTCAAGCTGTCCTTGATTGGACTCAACCTGAATCGGTTAAGAAAGTTAGGAGTTTTCTTGGTCTAGCGAGCTATTGTCACCGCTTCATCGAGAATTTCTCCAAGGTTGCAAAGCCTCTGACTGAACTCCTCAAGAAGGATAAAAAGTTCGAGTGGACACCACAGTGTGAGCATAGTTTTCAGGAACTGAAAAGACGCCTGACTTCCGCACCTGTGTTGCTACCACCAGATTTCTCTAAGGACTTTGTTATCTATTGCGACACCTCGCGACAGGGATTAGGTTGCGTTCTCATGCAAGATCGTCATGTGATCGCATACGCATCTCGACAGTTGCGTCCACATGAGGATAATTATCCCACACATGACCTTGAGCTTGCAGCTGTGGTCCATGCACTAAAAACCTGGCGACATTACCTTTTGGGTAATCGTTGCGAAATATTCACTGATCACCAAAGACTAAAATATATCTTCACCCAGCCGGATTAGAATCTCAGGCAAAGACGGTGGGTTGAGTTGATCTCGGATTACGACTTAGGGATAACTTACACCCCGGGGAAGGCCAATGTTATGGCCGATGCACTAAGTCGTAAATCTTATTGTAACAATTTGATGCTACAACAAGGTCAACCACTTCTCCATGAGGACTTTCAGAAGTTGAATCTTCATATTGTTCCTCAACGATTCCTTTCTACCCTGGTGGCGAAGCCTACTCTTAAGGATCAAATTATAGCTGGCCAAAAGCGTGACAAGGGTATATCACGGATCAAGGAGAATATTTTTAGCGGAAACGCTAAAGAATTTTCCATAAATGATCAAGGTGTGGTATTCTTCCAGAATCGTTTAGTGGTTCCTAAGAACCCACATCTAAGGCAGTTAATCCTTAGGGAGGCTCATGATTCCCCTCTCACCATTCATCCCGGTAGTACTAAGATGTATCAGGACCTACGCCAGGGGTTCTGGTGGACTAGGATGAAGAGAGAAATTGTTGAGTTCGTTGCTAACTGCGACGTTTGTCGTCGAGTTAAGGCAGAACATCAAAGGCCTGCTGGCACCCTTCAACCTTTAGCTATTCCTGAATGGAAATGGGATAAAGTTAGCATGGATTTCATTACCGGATTTCCCAAGACCAAGAAAGGAAACAATGCTATCTTTGTGGTCGTTGACCGTCTTTCCAAAGTGGCTCATTTTCTTCCTGTTCGTGAGAGTATAACAGCTAGCCAGCTAGCAGAGTTATATATCTCTCGAATAGTGTCTCTTCATGGTGTTCCCCTGGAAATTAACTCGGACCGTGGAAGTATCTTTACTTCTCGCTTCTGGGAAAGTTTTCAGAATGCCATGGGGACTCACTTATCTTTTAGCACTGCTTTCCATCCCCAGTCAAGTGGTCAAGTAGAAAGAGTGAATCAAATCCTAGAAGATATGCTCCGAGCTTGTGTTATTTCGTTCGGTATGAATTGGGAGAAGTGCCTTCCATTCGCCGAATTCGCTTCTAACAATAGTTATCAATCAAGCTTGGGCAAAGCCCCTTTTGAAGTTCTCTATGGACGAAGATGTCGAACACCTCTTAATTGGTCAGAAACCGGAGAGAGGCAACTCTTTGGCCCGGACATGATCCAGGATGCAGAAGAGCAGGTTCGCATTATTCGTGAAAAGTTGAAAACAGCCCAGTCTCGTCAAAAGAGCCAATATGATCGTCATCATAAGGCTGTGACCTTTGAAGTTGACGAGAAGGCTTATCTTCGGGTTACACCTTTGAAGGGTACCCATCGTTTTGGTATCAAGGGCAAGTTGGCTCCTCGTTACATTGGACCTTTTCGCATTCTTGCCAAACGAGGAGAAGTTGCCTACCAGTTGGAACTTCCTCCGCATCTTTCCAAAGTTCATGATGTTTTCCACGTCTCGCAACTCAGGCGTTCCTTTTCGGATCTTATCCGTGAAGTGGACCACGAAACGCTTGATCTCCAAGATAACCTTTCTTACCGAGAATACCCCGTGCGTATTCTTGATCAAGCTGAGCGTACCACTCGACGTCGAAACCTCAAGTTTCTTAAAGTTCAATGGTCAAATCATTCTGAAAAGGAGGCAACTTGGGAAAGAGAGGATCGTCTCCGACTTGAATATCCTGCGTTATTCCCGACAACTTCTAAATCTCGGGACGAGATTCTTTTGAGTGGGGGTGAGTTGTCACATCCCTAAACCTTAAGCTAGATAGCATTGTGCTCATGTCTTCTTTGCATTTGCATCCAACAAGTTCCAACAAAAACAACAAAGTGGCAAAGGAAAAACTCTAAACCCTAGCCACCATTTCAATTAAAGGAAAATTCAACTAGTTCAAAATCAATGAACCCAAAATGGCCTCAAGAAATGTTCAAACTTTCTGATAAATCATGAAAGCAAATGAGCATTGGAGGAAACTATTTTCTTGACACTTTAAGCATTTTAAATAAATGCAAAAGCCACTGGTTTCAAATTTAAAAATTTGAAATCAGAAACTATAATTTTCCAAAAATGTTGAAAGTCTTGGAAATAAGTGGGGATATTATAACAAATATTTCAGGAGGTCAAAATTAGTTTTTACTTTTTGTTTTGGAGCTGAAATAAATAGCAAAGCAATAAATAGCAAAACAGAAAAACAGAAAAGGAGAAAATAGAGAAAATCTTACCTGACGCCCACGCCAGGCCCAGCCCATCTCGCCGCTCGTCCCCTTCCCCGCGCCAGTAGGCAGCAGGAGGTGGCCGCCGCCTCCTCCGGCGCGGCCACTCACCTGCGTGCCTGCCTGGCCGCCGGTTCGCGCTGGCGACGACGGGGATAATCTCCCCAGAGCCTCCCCTATCCATTCCCCGCCTCGGTTCTCCTCCTCCGCCCGGATCCCCTCCTTCTCCCTGCTGCCGCCATTAGAGCCGAGCTCGAGCTCGAGCTGGCCGTGCCCCTGGCCATAGGATCTCCTCCGCGAGCACGCCATTAGCTCCGCCTCGTCGCCCTGGTCGTCTCTGCAGAAGCCGAAGTCCCCTCGAGCCCTGCAACGCCCGCAACGCCGTCGTCTTCTTCCTCCGGCCGCCGGACATCCCCCGTCGATTCGTCGCCCCCAGGCCTTCCCCGAGCCGTCTGAGCTCTTCTCTGCACTCCCTGTGAGCATGCGGTGGTTTCCCCTAAGATTTCCCCGTCGATCCCCTCCTCTAGCCCTAGTTTCACCGGAGCCCGACGAGCACCGCCGCTGCCGCTCGTCGCCGGTAGCCCTCCGATGTCCAGCTCGTCCTCCCGTGAGCACCAGAAGCTCCAGGACGACGCGTAGATGCCGTAGCAGCTAAGAACTAAGCGTGGATCCCCCTGATTCGAAGCCCCCGATGACGCCCGAGCTTCGGCCGCCGCTCCGGCTCGTCGCCGACGCCTCTTCCGGCGACCCTAGCCTCCCCAGTTGGTCCTGCCAGATCGGCCACTTCGCGAGCTTGCTTTAGCTGCCAACCGCGTGCGTTTTCGTGCGGAGCAGCGCCGTCTAGGTCGCCTCCGGCGAGCCCTCCGCCGCGGGTTTGGTCGCCGGCGACCACCCTCCGGTGGCCGTCGACGTGGCCGGCCATTAGGGCCTAATCGCCCTCCTCTGAGTCGCTAACAGAGGGCCCCACGCCTGGTCAAACCCCAATTAGGGGCTGGTCAGCGCGGGATTAGCCCCAGAGAGGCTGACCAGTGGGGCCCCCCTGTCAGGTTTGACCTGCACAGGTCGGCTGACCTGCTGACGTCAGCCTGATGCAATAAATGGAATTTCCAGTATAAAAATAATTCAGGAAATTGCTAAAAATTGCAAAAATCATAGAAATTAATCTGTAACTCCAATGAAAATTATTTATATATGAAAAAGTATCAGAAAAATTCAAGGATTCTGATTATGCTACTTTCAACTATGTTTGAAAAAGTTACAGAACCCTAAATTGTGAAATAAGGAATAATTCAATTCTTTTAATCACTTTATAAATGGAATTTGCAAAAATATCCAAATTTCATTATAAATGCAATGATCACACACTGCCCTAGATGTAAATCAGTACCATAACATGACATTTCATGCATGTTAACATTAGGTTGAGCTGAGCATCAGGTCGAATCAATTAAACCGGTATCCGGGAATACCCGTTTGAATTGCTATTCGAATGTGATTCAAATCAACTCTAAACCTAAAACATCTTGATTATAATAACTTATCACTTTGCATTCTCATGCCATGCTCAGGCATCATTTTGATTGCATATGATTGTTATTGAATGTTGCCGTTCATTTCGGTAGGCTCCGCACCCCCGGATTCCACCGAATATCCGTCCGACGGATATCGTTCCTCCTCTGAGCAACAAGGCAAGCAATCCTTTTGATCATCCCGATAACTCCTATGTTCTTGCTCCTGCACCTATTTATTGCATTAGGATCAAAAGCTTCAACTACTTTTGCCACGATAGTTGGACCCACTTCCTTTGCATGACTTAACCTTGTCACAGTAAATAGTCGAACCTTGCAACCTAGCATACCTGGTAGTTGCCTGAGCTATGATGTGCCTTATCCTGCTATGCATGCTATGCTTAGAGTTGTGTATGGTCTGTCATCTGGGAGATGAACAGAAATGTGGAATGTGTTCGGTGAGCAAAGGTCGTGTGTTGAACTTGATTTGGTAAAGGTACCGGTGAAAGGCTGTGTAGGAGTACATGGCGGGTTGTTTCATTGGAACCGTCCTTAGGAACTGAGTTCCGTGTATGTAATCCAAGACTAGATACTACCACATGCTGGGCCCTGAAATATGACCCCGCTCGGCCTATTAATCGCGTAGTACTCGGTCCAGGAGTTGCAAGTAGTTTCTGGTGTTTATAGTAATGCTGGAGGCCGTGCATGGTGCTGACCTGAGAGGTGGACCGTGATGCGGTAGGCAGTGGCACGGTGTACCAAGTGGCACCCGGATGGTGGGCTTGGGAACCCTGCGCACATCGTTTGAGGCCGTGGCGGAAACCTCGGCCGGACATCCGTACGGGTTACTCTCAGATAGGCGATAAACCTGGACTAGGTACTAGTGTGGTTAACGGTCGTGGCCGACTCCCTCGCTGGGCTTCCGCTTGAAGGTTGCCGAGGTGCATGACGTGCACATGGAGATAAGTGGCGGGAGTGTGTGTGACGAAGTACACCCCTGCAGGGTTATGATCTATTCGAATAGCCGCGTCCGCGGATATGGACTACTTGGAGACATATGTTGTTCATAGATAACTTCAATGACTACTCATAAAATTGTCAAGATAAGCGTGAGTGTCGTGGACGGCATTTCCATATGGGGACGGAATGAATCCACGATAGTGTATTGTTGTGGTGTTAGTGGACTCGTGTGCGAGAAATCAAGTTGTCAAAACTAATTTCAAAAAGCAAGTTGTCTAGCCACGAGTCAAATGCTGGCTTCCCGCATGAAAAACCACAATACCTTTTGATACCTTGCATGAGTAGTTAGCCATCCTAAAGTCTTGCTGAGTACCTTCGTACTCATGTTTGCTTAATAAATGTTGCAGAGGTTGCTAACGACCCTAATGGAGGGTTCTTCATAGACATCGACGACGACGAGTAGCTGGTGTCCCAGCTACGATCTGGCCCTACGTCGGCTCTGTAGTATAGTTAGGCCACGTGCCTACTAGTTGCCCTGTCTGTACCCAGACAGTTTATAACTCTTCCGCTGGCTTGTATTGTATGACTGCTATTATGGGTCGTGAGACCCTTACTGTGTAATATTATGTGTGTGGCTCTTCCGAGCCTCTTAAATAAAGCTTGTATGGTTATGGTTATGTTGTGATGCCATCGATGTATCTATACATATCGGTATGCCATGCGTACGTGTGTCTTACTTGATATGTATGGGGTTCGAATACCTAGTCGTGAACTTTAGTAGCACTCCTTACAAGGAAATGCCCCTTTGTGATCCAACGAGCCTTGGTAGTTCGCTACTGCTCCGGACACATTGGTTGACCGGCATGTGTCCTTCTTAGCTGTCGTGTCTGTCCCCTTTGGGGAAATGTCACGCGACGTAATGGAGTCCTTGTAGCTTGCTACGACTCGTCTACGTTCGTTGATGACCGACACCTGCTTTGTTGGGTCATGTATGCCTGTCCTTGTGCGGAACTGCCACTTTGGTTTATGACTAGACATGTCGATCCGGGTTCTTTGACATTGGAATGCTAGCGACACTATCGCATACGTGAGTCAAAAGATGCAAACGGTCCCGGCTAAGGTAAGGCTGCAGCCATGGAGTTAACCGTGCGTGAGACCACAAAGGGATGCAATGTGTTACAGGCTGGATTCCTATGGCTTAGGATCGGGGTCCCGACAGCGTTGGTATCAGAGCCTGACTGACTGTAGGATTACTAAGCCAAACTGGTCGAAGTTGAGTCTAGAATTTCTTAGTTATATATAAGGGAATTGTTTGTGGAAGGGAACGTAACACTCTTGTTCTCTTCTCAAGATATTCTATTCTGGCCATCCTCGTCTTTTCTGCGGGAATTAAGGACTAGGTTACTCATTTTTTCCTAGGCTCGGATTTTTGATCGGTAGATTATAGGACTGCGGGTCGAGAGATATTGGGTTTCCTTTATTCCTAGGAAGCAGGAAGTAAGTTTGATGACCAGAGAGTTGAACTTGATAGTTGAGTGGAGACGCTATTTCATTTTTGGGTTGTCTCAAAAATTGTTTTTGAGCATTTACAGCCGTTATGCTGCCCAATTTTGCATTCAGAGCTCTAATGCTTTTTGCATTACTCTCTATTTACAGATGCCTGGCCGTCCTTCTCGTCAGGTGGTATGTCTGACCAGGTGCATTGATGTACCGGGTCATACGGCCATGCTGGTCAGGATGATGTCGGTGTGCGGTTACCGCTGGTACCCCGAGTACACAGTGGAGGAACAGTACCGAGACTTCAACCAGAGCCAGTACATCTGCACTGTTAGGGTATTTCCAGACTACCCTGGAGCGGAGAAGCCAATCCATTGGTCCTATGGGTTGGGAGTCACTGTTGACATGGCAGTACAAGATGCTGCCTATTCAATGCTGACTATTATGAGAGCGAGACATGCACTGCTGCAGAATTCAGAGTTCTGCTATGTTCCGGCCTCTCAGTCTGGTGAAGAGGGATACCTCAGTGGAGTCTATTTTGATTCATCCATGGAGGATCCACTTCTGCAGACCACTGTTGAGATGCTAGAGAACAGAGATAGGGATGCTCGTGCTCTCCGCATGGAGCTTTACGCTACCCGTGCCCTCCTGTGGACAGCTTTGACGCAGCTGGCACCGGTAGTCCAGACAGGGTATGGAGAGATGGAGATGCTGAACCCTGTTAGGACCCATCTTCCGGCCCACGTTGACTGGCCAGCTATAGGAGGAGTCACACCTCTTCGGGGACCCCTCTTACCACCAGTCAGGGGACCAAGGCCACATCCGTGTCCTTATGGATCCCAGGGATCTCAGGCTAGAGTGTTTCCTGATCCGCAGGTTGAGCTTCCAGGTCATGGAGGTAATCTCTATGAGATGTTCTATGCGGATGCCTGAGCTGTGAGCGGAAGGATAGTATGGTAGTAGCCGTACGTTCACAGTCCTGTGTGACTTGTGGAGTATGGTAGTAATGTGAAACGAATTCCGGAGGCCTAGATAAATAATGTATAGGAAGCTTGTAAGCCTCTGATGAGTAGTTCCACGATTTCAGTAGTTTGCTCTTCGAGTAAGTTTGTACTGAACTATGTAAGGGTGTGTATGAACCATGGTGTATATATAGCAGTTGCTTGTTACCATGTTGTTCGGATATTCATTTCTGCATTCCGTGTGTTCAGTACATTCTTAATCCATAGCTAGTAATGATATGATATTGGTCTAAGCTATGAGTTTGTTTGTCGGGATGGTGTTCACCAGGTTGAACCGTGCCCCAGCTCATGAGCAAGGTGAGGGTAGTCAAGCGTCGCAGGAAGACCTGCCTCACCCACCCTCTCTGGTAGAAGTGATGCTTGAGGCAGAAAGAAACAAAAGGGAGACCAACCGACTGCTAGAGTGTATTGAGCAGAATACGGCTCGACAGCCTAGGAATGCTGCAGTATCCCTCAATGACTCTGTGAAGCTGAATCCTCCAAAGTTTCATCATTCCGTCGATCCCCTCGACGCTGATGACTGGCTATGCAGCATCTCACGCAAGATTCGCTCGGCAAATGTATCTGAAGCCGACAAGGTGACCTTCGCGACGTATTTCCTGGAGGGACCCGCCAATCTGTGGTGGGAGAATTTTGAAGCTATGCGTCCTGCTGAACCAGTGGCCACATGGGCAGACTTCAGTGCAGCTTTTCGTCTGCACCATATTCCAGAGGGCCTGATGGACAGAAAGAGAGAGGAGTTATGTGCCTTCACTCAGGGCAAGTTGTCTGTGGATGCCTATAGCCGCGAGTTCGGTAACCTCGCCCGCTATGCAACAGAGGAGGTGTCTACTGACGCCAAGAAGCAAGCAAGATTCCGTAAGGGTCTGAGCCCTGAGCTCCGTCGAGATCTGCGCCTCCATGAGTGTGCAAGCTTTCAAGCCCTGGTCAACAAAGCGATCAGTGCGGAGACTGGTCATACTGACTTCGAAGCCACAAGGAAGCACTCCCGTGACTTTGGCTCGTCTTCTGGTTCCGCGTTTCCAAAACGCAGGCTGTGGGTTCCAAACAGTTCTCTGCCGCCAAGATACACTCCGAGGCCATCCTACGTGGCGCCTCAGACGAATCAGGCCAACCCTCCAGCAAAAGCTTATGGTGGTCCAGCTGGCAATGCTGCACCACGTACTAACCAGGTGATATGCTACAAGTGTGGAGAACCAGGGCATTATTCCCGTGAGTGTCCTCAGAATGTGGGTGCCAAGCAACCCGGAAAGTCCGTCGGGCAGGCCAAGTCGGGCAAAGCATTTTATGTGAAGCCAACTCCTGCACGTGGCCGTGTGAACTATGTGTCAGCAGAAGAAGCTGCAGAGGATCCCGACGTCATGCTGGGTACGCTTCTTGTTAATCATCACCCAGCGTCCGTTCTCTTTGACACTGGGTCTTCTCATTCCTTCATTTCAGAAAGTTATGCACAGTTGCATAACATGTCATTTTGTGATATGCCAATCCCATTGGTTGTCCAAACCCCTGGTAGCAAATGGCAAACCTCTAGGATAACCTATGACAATGAAATTCTAGTAGACAGGCTAGTTTTTCTAGCCTCATTGATAGCATTGAAATCTTCGGATATTAATATCATCTTGGGCATGGACTGGATGTCAGCTCACTATGCCAAGATTGATACCCACTCTAGAAATGTCCAGCTTACCCATCCCTCGGGTGAGATAGTAAATGTCTCTACTCGAGTTGCCAAATGCCAGCTCTATTCCCTAAATGCCAACCCTCTTCCGGAACTTGAAGACATTCCGGTAGTCCGTGACTTCCCGGATGTTTTTCCAGAGGAACTGCCAGGAATTCCACCTGACAGAGATGTAGAGTTTGTGATAGATCTTGTTCCGGGAACTGTCCCAATAGCCAGAAGACCTTATAAGATGGCACCCCTGGAGCTAGCCAAACTTAAGAAGCAATTAGATGAGGCCTTGAGCAAAGGTTTCATTCGTCCTAGCTCTTCTCCTTGGGCTTGTCCCGTCCTCTTCGTCAAGAAGAAAGACGGAACGGATCGGATGGTTGTAGATTACCGACCAGTTAACCTGGTCACCATAAAGAACAAGTATCCGCTCCCCAGGATCAACGACCTGTACGATCAGCTCGCTGGATCCTCAGTCTTCTCCAAAATGGATTTGAGGTTGGGATACCATCAAATCAAGATTAAGAACGGGGACATTCCAAAAACGGCCTTTGTTACTCGTTATGGCCAATATGAGTACACCGTTATGTCCTTCGGTTTAACCAATGCCCCAGCCACCTTCTCTCGGCTGATGAAGTCAATCTTCATGGAGTATTTGGATAAATTCGTCGTAGTATACCTTGATGATATTCTCATCTACTCCAAGAATGAACAAGAACATGCCGAGCATCTAAGGCTGGTATTGATGAAACTTCGAGAGCATCGCCTTTATGCCAAATTTTCAAAATGTGAATTCTGGTTACCAGAAGTGACCTATCTAGGCCACGTAATCTCTGGTAAGGGTATTGCTGTCAACCCCGAGAGAGTTCAAGCTGTCCTTGATTGGACTCAACCTGAATCGGTTTAGAAAGTTAGGAGTTTTCTTGGTCTAGCGAGCTATTGTCGCCGCTTCGTCGAGAATTTCTCCAAGGTTGCAAAGCCTCTGACTGAACTCCTCAAGAAGGATAAAAAGTTCGAGTGGACACCACAGTGTGAGCATAGTTTTCAGGAACTGAAAAGACGCCTGACTTCCGCACCTGTGTTGCTACCACCAGATTTCTCTAAGGACTTTGTTATCTATTGCGACGCCTCGAGACAGGGATTAGGCTGCATTCTCATGCAAGATCGTCATGTGATCGCATACGCATCTCGACAGTTGCGTCCACATGAGGATAATTATCCCACACATGACCTTGAGCTTGCAGCTGTGGTCCATGCACTAAAAACCTGGCGACATTACCTTTTCGGTAATCGTTGCGAAATATTCACTGATCACCAAAGTCTAAAATATATCTTCACCCAGCCGGATTTGAATCTCAGGCAAAGACGGTGGGTTGAGTTGATCTCGGATTACGACTTAGGGATAACTTACACCTCGGGGAAGGCCAATGTTATGGCCGATGCACTAAGTCGTAAATCTTATTGTAACAATTTGATGCTACAACAAGGTCAACCACTTCTCCATGAGGACTCTCAGAAGTTGAATCTTCATATTGTTCCTCAAGGATTCCTTTCTACCCTGGTGGCGAAGCCTACTCTTAAGGATCAAATTATAGCTGGCCAAAAGCGTGACAAGGGTATATCACGGATAAAGGAGAATATTTTTAGCGGAAACGCTAAAGAATTTTCCACAAATGATCAAGGTGTGGTATTCTTCCAGAATCGTTTAGTGGTTCCTAAGAACCCACATCTAAGGCAGTTAATCCTTAAGGAGGCTCATGATTCCCCTCTCACCATTCATCCCGGTAGTACTAAGATGTATCAGGACCTACGCCAGAGGTTCTGGTGGACTAGGATGAAGAGAGAAATTGTTGAGTTCGTTGCTAACTGCGACGTTTGTCGTCGAGTTAAGGCAGAACATCAAAGGCCTGCTGGCACCCTTCAACCTTTAGCTATTCTTGAATGGAAATGGGATAAATTTAGCATGGATTTCATTACCGGATTTCCCAAGACCAAGAAAGGAAACAATGCTATCTTTGTGGTCGTTGACCGTCTTTCCAAAGTGGCTCATTTTCTTCCTGTTCGTGAGAGTATAACAGCTAGCCAGCTAGCAGAGTTATATATCTCTCGAATAGTGTCTCTTCATGGTGTTCCCCTGGAAATTAACTCGGACCGTGGAAGTATCTTTACTTCTCGCTTCTGGGAAAGTTTTCAGAATGCCATGGGGACTCACTTATCTTTTAGCACTGCTTTCCATCCCCAGTCAAGTGGTCAAGTAGAAAGAGTGAATCAAATCCTAGAAGATATGCTCCGAGCTTGTGTTATTTCGTTCGGTATGAATTGGGAGAAGTGCCTTCCATTCGCCGAATTCGCTTATAACAATAGTTATCAATCAAGCTTGGGCAAAGCCCCTTTTGAAGTTCTCTATGGACGAAGATGTCGAACACCTCTTAATTGGTCAGAAACCGGAGAGAGGCAACTCTTTGGCCCGGACATGATCCAGGATGCAGAAGAGCAGGTTCGCATTATTCGTGAAAAGTTGAAAACAGCCCAGTCTCGTCAAAAGAGCCAATATGATCGTCATCATAAGGCTGTGACCTTTGAAGTTGACGAGAAGGCTTATCTTCGGGTTACACCTTTGAAGGGTACCCATCGTTTCGGTATCAAGGGCAAGTTGGCTCCTCGTTACATTGGACCTTTTCGCATTCTTGCCAAACGAGGAGAAGTTGCCTACCAGTTGGAACTTCCTCCGCATCTTTCCAAAGTTCATGATGTTTTCCACGTCTCGCAACTCAGGCGTTGCTTTTCGGATCTTATCCGTGAAGTGGACCACGAAACGCTTGATCTCCAAGATAACCTTTCTTACCGAGAATACCCCGTGCGTATTCTTGATCAAGCTGAGCGTACCACTCGACGTCGAAACCTCAAGTTTCTTAAAGTTCAATGGTCAAATCATTCTGAAAAGGAGGCAACTTGGGAAAGAGAGGATCGTCTCCGACTTGAATATCATGCGTTATTCCCGACGACTTCTAAATCTCGGGACGAGATTCTTTTGAGTGGGGGTGAGTTGTCACATCCCTAAACCTTAAGCTAGATAGCATTGTGCTCATGTCTTCTTTGCATTTGCATCCAACAAGTTCCAACAAAAACAACAAAGTGGCAAAGGAAAAACTCTAAACCCTAGCCACCATTTCAATTAAAGGAAAATTCAACTAGTTCAAAATCAATGAACCCAAAATGGCCTCAAGAAATGTTCAAACTTTCTGATAAATCATGAAAGCAAATGAGCATTGGAGGAAACTATTTTCTTGACACTTTAAGCATTTTAAATAAATGCAAAAGCCACTGGTTTCAAATTTAAAAATTTGAAATCAGAAACTATAATTTTCCAAAAATGTTGAAAGTCTTGGAAATAAGTGGGGATATTATAACAAATATTTCAGGAGGTCAAAATTAGTTTTTACTTTTTGTTTTGGAGCTGAAATAAATAGCAAAGCAATAAATAGCAAAACAGAAAAACAGAAAAGGAGAAAATAGAGAAAATCTTACCTGACGCCCACGCCAGGCCCAGCCCATCTCGCCGCTCGTCCCCTTCCCCGCGCCAGTAGGCAGCAGGAGGTGGCCGCCGCCTCCTCCGGCGCGGCCACGCACCTGCGTGCCTGCCTGGCCGCCGGTTCGCGCTGGCGACGACGGGGATAAGCTCCCCAGAGCCTCCCCTATCCATTCCCCGCCTCGGTTCTCCTCCTCCGCCCGGATCCCCTCCTTCTCCCTGTTGCCGCCATTAGAGCCGAGCTCGAGCTCGAGCTGGCCGTGCCCCTGGCCATAGGATCTCCTCCGCGAGCACGCCATTAGCTCCGCCTCGTCGCCCTGGTCGTCTCTGCAGAAGCCGAAGTCCCCTCGAGCCCTGCAACGCCCGCAACGCCGTCGTCTTCTTCCTCCGGCCGCCGGACATCCCCCGTCGATTCGTCGCCCCCAGGCCTTCCCCGAGCCGTCTGAGCTCTTCTCTGCACTCCCTGTGAGCATGCGGTGGTTTCCCCTAAGCTTTCCCCGTCGATCCCCTCCTCTAGCCCTAGTTTCACTGGAGCCCGACGAGCACCGCCGCTGCCGCTCGTCGCCGGTAGCCCTCCGATGTCCAGCTCGTCCTCCCGTGAGCACCAGAAGCTCCAGGACGACGCGTAGATGTCGTAGCAGCTAAGAACTAAGCGTGGATCCCCCTGATTCGAAGCCCCCGACGACGCCCGAGCTTCGGCCGCCGCTCCGGCTCGTCGCCGACGCCTCTTCCGGCGACCCTAGCCTCCCCAGTTGGTCCTGCCAGATCGGCCACTTCACGAGCTTGCTTTAGCTGCCAACCGCATGCGTTTTCGTGCGGAGCAGCGCCGTCTAGGTCGCCTCCGGCGAGCCCTCCGCCGCGTGTTTGGTCGCCGGCGACCACCCTCCGGTGGCCGTCGACGTGGCCGGCCATTAGGGCCTAATCGCCCTCCTCTGAGTCGCTAACAGAGGGCCCCACGCCTGGTCAAACCCCAATTAGGGGCTGGTCAGCGCGGGATTAGCCCCAGAGAGGCTGACCAATGGGGCCCCCCTGTCAGGTTTGACCTGCACAGGTCGGCTGGCCTGCTGACGTCCGCCTGATGCAATAAATGGAATTTCCAGTATAAAAATAATTCAGGAAATTGCTAAAAATTGCAAAAATCATAGAAATTAATCTGTAACTCCAATGAAAATAATTTATATATGAAAAAGTATCAGAAAAATTCAAGGATTCTGATTATGCTATTTTCAACTATGTTTGAAAAAGTTACAGAACCCTAAATTGTGAAATAAGGAATAATTCAATTCTTTTAATCACTTTATAAATGGAATTTGCAAAAATATCCAAATTTCATTATAAATGCAATGATCACACACTGCCCTAGATGTAAATCAGTACCATAACATGACATTTCATGCATGTTAACATTAGGTTGATCTGAGCATCAGGTTGAATCAATTAAACCGGTATCCGGGAATACCCGTTTGAATTGCTATTCGAATGTGATTCAAATCAACTCTAAACCTAAAACATCTTGATTATAATAACTTATCACTTTGCATTCTCATGCCATGCTCGTGCATCATTTTGATTGCATATGATTGTTATTGAATGTTGCCGTTCATTTCGGTAGGCTCCGCACCCCCGGATTCCACCGAATATCCGTCCGACGGATATCGTTCCTCCTCTGAGCAACAAGGCAAGCAATCCTTTTGATCATCCCGATAACTCCTATGTTCTTGCTCCTGCACCTATTTATTGCATTAGGATCAAAAGCTTCAACTACTTTTGCCACGATAGTTGGACCCACTTCCTTTGCATGACTTAACCTTGTCACAGTAAATAGCCGAACCTTGCAACCTAGCATACCTGGTAGTTGCCTGAGCTATGATGTGCCTTATCCTGCTATGCATGCTATGCTTAGAGTTGTGTATGGTCTGTCATCTGGGAGATGCACAGAAATGTGGAGTGTGTTCGGTGAGCAAAGGTCGTGTGTTGAACTTGATTTGGTAAAGGTACCGGTGAAAGGCTGTGTAGGAGTACATGGCGGGTTGTTTCATTGGAACCGTCCTTAGGAACTGAGTTCCGTGTATGTAATCCAAGACTAGATACTACCACATGCTGGGCCCTGAAATATGACCCCGCTCGGCCTATTAATCGCGTAGTACTCGGTCCAGGAGTTGCAAGTAGTTTCTGGTGTTTATAGTAATGCTGGAGGCCGTGCATGGTGCTGACCTGAGAGGTGGACTGTGATGCGGTAGGCAGTGGCACGGTGTACCAAGTGGCACCCGGATGGTGGGCTTGGGAACCCTGCGCACATCGTTTGAGGCCGTGGCGGAAACCTCGGCCGGACTTCCGTACGGGTTACTCTCAGATAGGCGATAAACCTGGACTAGGTACTAGTGTGGTTAACGGTCGTGGCCAACTCCCTCGCTGGGCTTCCGCTTGAAGGTTGCCGAGGTGCATGACGTGCACATGGAGATAAGTGGCGGGAGTGTGTGTGACGAAGTACACCCCTGCAGGGTTATGATCTATTCGAATAGCCGCGTCCGTGGATATGGACTACTTGGAGACATATGTTGTTCATAGATAACTTCAATGACTACTCATAAAATTGTCAAGATAAGCGTGAGTGTCGTGGACGGCATTTCCGTATGGGGACGGAATGATTCCACGATAGTGTATTGTTGTGGTGTTAGTGGACTCGTGTGCGAGAAATCAAGTTGTCAAAACTAATTTCAAAAAGCAAGTTGTCTAGCCACGAGTCAAATGCTGGCTTCCCGCATGAAACTCCACAATACCTTTTGATACCTTGCATGAGTAGTTAGCCATCCTAAAGTCTTGCTGAGTACCTTCGTACTCATGTTTGCTTAATAAATGTTGCAGAGGTTGCTAATGACCCTAATGGAGGGTTCTTCATAGACATCGACGACGACGAGTAGCTGGTGTCCCAGCTACGATCTGGCCCTACGTCGGCTCTGTAGTATAGTCAGGCCACGTGCCTACTAGTTGCCCTGTCTGTACCCAGACAGTTTATAACTCTTCCGCTGGCTTGTATTGTATGACTGCTATTATGGGTCGTGAGACCCTTACTGTGTAATATTATGTGTGTGGCTCTTCCGAGCCTCTTAAATAAAGCTTGTATGGTTATGGTTATGTTGTGATGCCATCGATGTATCTATACATATCGGTATGCCATGCGTACGTGTGTCTTACTTGATATGTATGGGGTTCGAATACCTAGTCGTGAACTTTAGTAGCACTCCTTACAAGGAAATGCCCCTTTGTGATCCAACGAGCCTTGGTAGTTCGCTACTGCTCCGGACACATTGGTTGACCGGCATGTGTCCTTCTTAGCTGTTGTGTCTGTCCCCTTTGGGGAAATGTCACGCGACGTAATGGAGTCCTTGTAGCTTGCTACGACTCGTCTACGTTCGTTGATGACCGACACCTGCTTTGTTGGGTCATGTATGCCTGTCCTTGTGCGGAACTGCCACTTTGGTTTATGACTAGACATGTCGATCCGGGTTCTTTGACATTGGAATGCTAGTGACACTATCGCATACGTGAGTCAAAAGACGCAAACGGTCCCGGCTAAGCTAAGGCTGCAGCCGTGGAGTTAACCGTGCGTGAGACCACAAAGGGATGCAATGTGTTACAGGCTGGATTCCTATGGCTTAGGATCGGGGTCCCGACAGGTTCCACTTGTGGTTATCTTTATCCTTTACTTTGTATTTGCTTATGCTTGTGACTATATCTTACTTGTCTTAATAGCTCTTGTTGTTAGCTTCTTTAGGGTTCACCTCATGGTCGTATTATTTGTGAACCCGTATGTTGTTTACCTTAACTTGCTAAGATTATTTAAAAAGTGGTCGTTGTCTATTCACCCCCCCTCTAGCCAACCATATCGATCCTTTCAATTGGTATCAGAGCCACGTCTCTTTATTAAGGGTTTAACCACCCGAAGAGTATGGAAGGCGAAGAGGGAATTAACCATGGGCAACCCGAAGCCATGGACTTGACTTCGGTCACAAGGGACGACTTGAATACGGCTATGGCCGCTCTCAAGACGTCCTTGATGAACGAGGTCAAGACCATGCTTAAAGAGTTAATTGAGGGATTTAAAAATTCACCCGAACCGGCTATAGTGGTTAAACCCACTGTTTCCGATTCGTAGGCCAACTCCTCTAAGGAAGCGGCTAAAGGTATGCAACCTCCCTCATCTCACGAAAAGGTTGGGACTGGAACATATGTCTCAGTTCCACCCCCCATGGTCTATGGAGGATCCGTTCCCGCACCACGTCTTAATCATGTTGGTCCTCCTCCTAAGCTTGTGAAAGGTGACTTTGCTAACTGGGTATTTTCTATTAAGTCTCATTTGAATCACAGCTCAACAAATTTGTGGAGAATCATTGAGCAAGGATATTATCCCCATGATCCAAGCAACCTCACTCCGAGAGAAGATGCAGACAATCAATACAATCACTCTGCTTTGTTTATTCTCCAGTCTGCACTGCCACCTGAAGATCTTCCTCACTTGCGTCCCTTCACTTTGGCCAAGGATTTTTGGGAGCATATTATGGTGTTGTACAAGGGAAGCTCAAGCATTCAACGATCCAACTATGAAGTGGTACTTGATAAGGCCGATGAGTTTGTGATGAAGGAAGACGAGGACCCTCGTGATCTCTATCGGAGGGTGACTGTTATTGTTGTGGCACTCAAGGATCATGGGAGCAAGGATGTGGATGACACATGGGTCAAATGCAAGTTCCTTAAAGCCATCATGCCTTTCAACAAAGCTATGTCGTCAGTCATTCGTCAACGGCCAGACTTTCACTCCTTGTCTTCCAGTGAGGTGTTGGATGAATTCATTGCAATGTCAATCATGAATGAAACAGCCGACAATGCACTTGCTCGTGTTCGATCAAAGACAACTTCACCCAACCATGCGTTGAAAGCAAAAGCAATGCTTGAAGAAGAAGAAGATGATGAGAAAGAGGAGGGCTGCCCTGAGGACACAAAGTATGCCTATCATGAGCACATGGCTCTTGCATCAAGGCAATTCTGGGGCAACAAGAGGAACTCAAGACCCACTTTCACCAAGAACAACTCAAGTGGATTCAAACCCAAACAACGAGTAAGGACATGCTATAACTGTGGTAACGTGAGTCACTTCGCGGCCGAATGTCCCTATGAGAAAAGGGAAGACAACGGAGGCAAGCTCATTCGCAAAGACAAAACCAAATCATTTCCAATCAAGAACAACTTTGTGAAGAAACCTCACCCAAAAGGGATGGTGGCCCTTGAAGAGTATCCTTCAGATGATGATGATGATGATGATGATGATACAGTGGCAACGGCAACTGTTGCTATTGCCACTACCTCTCCCCAGAAGGTGTCTCTCTTCAACGCCCCCAACGAGGACCACATCACCAAGTGCCTCATGGCAAAAGGTATCAATCAGGTAACTCCCATCATTAAGACCAACATTGCTTCTGCTCCTTCATTGTTAAATTGTGTTGAAAATAGTGATGTTGGGGAACTTAATGAGCATGATCTTGACAAGTTTCTGTGCACTATTAAGGGAGAATCCAAGAAGCACTTTGTTGCTCTCTTGGAACAACTGGGTGAGGCCACTGACCTCATTGAGTCTCATGAGGAGACCATCTCTGAGCTTCAGGGACACAGTCGTGACTATGCCGATGAAATTGCCGAATTATCTAATGCTCTAGAAGAGGAGCGCACTCTTCGTTTGGCTCTTGAGGAGTCATATAACGATGACTGCGCTAAAATGCAAAAGAAACTAGATCATGATGTTGTTCTTACTCGTATGCTTAAATCTGAAAAGTATGCTCTTGAGGTTGGCCATGACAGACTCAAAGAGGAGTTTGACTTACTTGACAAGGCCCACAAAGCCTTGAAAGGTGCTCATTTCTCTCTGAAAGAGTCGCATGATCAACTCCAAGCAAAGCTTACCAAGGAGATCTCTACTTGTCCTCCCTTTGTGTTAATTGATAATGCTTGTGCAACTAACCCCTGTTGTGAGCATGTACATCTTGTGGAGGAAAATGCCAAGTTAAAGGAGAAACTTGAGAAGGGACTTGTGGCATGCATACAAGGGGAGAAGAGTCTGAACAATCTCTTGAGCACTCAAAAGGATGTTGTAGGAAAGGAAGGACTTGGAATTACCTCCAAGTCAAAAGGTAAAAGGAAGAAGAAGAATAAACGATCTCTCACCCTCATGGACATCTTTGTCAAAGAGGGTGAGGGGACTCAGAAGGTGAACAGGAACAAGGTGGACTATGGTAAGAAGGGCAAAACCGTTCCTACTAACACAACCGGCAAATTCAATTCTTCTTATGTTTTGTGTTGTGCTAGTGATGGGCATGTTTATGCCAGATTTGTTGGTTCCTACGATGAGGATATTGAATGGGCTATCTGGGTTCCTAAGACCCTTGTCTCTAACATGAAAGGACCCATTAAAAAATGGGTACCAAAAACCAAGCCTTGATCTATTGCAGGAGTTTGCTTCCGGTGGGGTCTCATGGTTGCTCGATAGTGGAGCAACAAATCATATGACCGGAAGCAAGGACTTAGTGGTGGATGTGCATCCTTCTCCATCTATGCCCACCCATGTCCAATTCGCCGATGCATCCTCTTCAAAGGTATTGGGATTTGGTAAGGTGGTCGTCTCTCAAGATTTATCTATTGAGAAGGTCATGCTTGTTGAGTCACTTGCCTACAATTTACTTTCGGTTCGTCAACTTGCAATTATGGGTTTTTCCACATTCTTTAATATTGACACTGTGGTCCTCCTGAGGAGCAAGACTCTTAAAGTAGCCTATGTTGGACATGTCGAAAATGGTCTTTATGTGGTGAACTTCTCAAAGCGACCCACTAAGACTGCGACATGTTTAATGGCTAAAGTTGACGTGGGTTGGCTTTGGCATCGCCGTTTAGCTCATGTCAATATGAGATCTTTGCAAAGTCTTCTGACAGGGGACCATGTTCGTTGACTAACAAATGTGAGCTTTGCTAAAGATCATGTTTGCAGTGCCTGCATTGAAGGAAAGGTTCATGAAACTTCTCATCGTCCAACGACTCTTATCTACACTAAGAGGCCATTGGAACTTCTCCATATGAATCTGTTTGGTCCTCCATCATTTGATAGTCTTGGAGGCAGAAAGTATTGCTTAGTGATTATTGATGACTACTCAAGATATACCTGGGTATACTTCTTTAAAAGAAGAGTGAAACTCAACAAACGGTCATCAACTTTGCTAATGAAGCGCAACGTCAACATGAAGCAAAGATCTTGATGATTAGGAGTCACAACGGCACAGAGTTCAAGAACTACACCTTAGATGAGTTTCTCGGTGATGAGGGAATAAAGCACCAATATTCTGCACCATATACCCCTCAGCAAAACAGCGTGGCAGAAAGGAAGAACCGGACCTTGATAAACGCTGCAAGGACAATGATGGCAGAATTCAAATCTCCATATAACTTCTAGGCAGAGGCCATCAACACAGCATGTCATGCATCCAATCGGCTCTACATCCGCAAAGGCTTGAACAAGACTCCGTATGAGATTCTAACTGGAAACAAACCCAATCTCAAGTACTTCTAGGTATTCGGTTGTAAGTGTTTCATTCTCAAGAAAGGAGCACGGCTAGCTAAATTTGATTCTAGAGCACATGAGGGTATCTTTGTTGGTTATGCTACAAACTCTCATGCTTACCGTGTCCTCAACAAGTCCACCGGACTAATTGAGGAGACGTGTAATGTAGAGTTTGATGAAAATAATGGCTCCCAAGTGGAGCAAAGTGGTCTTTGTGATGTAGGTGATGAAATTCCTCCCCAAGCCATAAGAAGAATGGGGATTGGTCAAATACTCCCCATTGAGGAACCCCTTGTGGCCGAAGGAGAAGGACAATGCTCTACTCACGTGGAGCCATCACCCCCACAAGCCCCACACGCTTCCGATGAACAAAGAGAAGACTCAACAAATTGAACAAGCTCAAGGTCAAGATCAATTGCCAAACAATGGTGATGTGTCCCATGATATTCAAGCACTACCCCAAGACTCCGAACCTGCTCATGATCAAGATCAAGTGCAACCCCAAGATCCAGACCAAGTAGAAGCACAAGATCAATATCAAGAGCAACCTCTAATACAAGGACAAGATGATCAGGAGACTGTCTCACAATTCCCTTCTGGAGCTCCAACAGCCGGCTCAAGACGCAAGGGCAAGCAAAGGAAACAATTCGATGCTCCCCCGTTATCCAATGAAGAACTCTTGGAGCGTCGAGCTGCCAAGAATGCGAACAAGCGGAGAGCCAAGTCACATCTTATGAAGAATGTACTTGGCAGTTTAAAAAGGGGAGTATCCACCCGTCAACAGCTTTGGAATTATTGTGAACATCACGCGTTTGTCTCGTATTGTGAACCTCAACAGGTACAGGAAGCGCTCGATGATGAGGAATTGCTTATGGCCATGCACTAAGAACTTAACAACTTCGAGCGCAACCAAGTCTGGGATTTAGTGCCTCGGCCAACGGAGGAACATAATGTCATCGGGACCAAATGGATATTCAAGAACAAGCAAGATGCCAATGGAATTGTGATTCGAAACAAGGCAAGATTGGTGTTTCAAGGCTACTCCCAAGTCGAGGGTATCGACTACGGTGAAACCTTTGCCCCTGTTGCTCATCTAGAATCTATTCGCATGTTGCTTGCATTTGCTTCTCATCATAACTTTAGATTACAACAAATGGATGTGAAAAGTGCCTTTCTTAATGGTCCTTTGAATGAGTTGGTCTATGTCAAACAACCCTCGGGATTCGAACATCCCAAGCTCCCCAATCATGTGTACAAACTTAATAAGGCACTCTATGGCCTTAAACAAGCCCCACGCGCGTGGTATGAGTATCTTACTGAGTTGTTACAAGATCGTGGGTTTGAAATTGGGAAGATAGATCCCACTCTTTTTACTAAGAGGGTTAAAGGGGATTTGTTCATATGCCAACTATATGTTGATGATATTATCTTTGGCTCTCCTAACATTTCATTCAATGAAGAATTTGCTGCATTAATGACTGAGAAGTTTGAGATGTCCATGATGGGAGTGTTGAAGTTCTTCCTCGGGTTCGAGATTAGACAAGGTCTAGAAGGGACATTCATCAAACAAGCCAAGTACACTCAAGACATGCTCAAACGGTTCGAGCTCGAAGATGTCAAACCGGTCAAGTTCCCCATGCCAACAAGATGCAAGCTTGACAGTGATCCCAATGGTAAAGCAGTGGATCCAAAGGTATAGCGCTCCATGATTGGATCCCTCCTTTACCTTTGTTCATCTAGACCGGATATTATGTTGAGTGTAGGGATATGTGCACGGTTTCAATCCGCACCAAAAGAAAGTCATTACATGGCTGTTAAGCGAATCTTTTGATATTTGGCTCATACCCCAAACTTTGGCCTCTGGTATCCCAAAGGAGCAAACTTCAATCTAGTTGGCTATTCTGACTCAGATTGGGCAGGAGATTGTGTGGAGAGGAAATCAACGTATGGAGGATGCCAATTCCTTGGTCGCTCATTGGTAAGTTGGTCGTCAAAGAAGCAGAATTGCGTCTCCTTATCATCCACCGAAGCTGAATATGTGGCAGCTGCAAGTTGTTGTGCACAATTGCTATGGATGAGGCAAACTTTAAAGGATTATGGTGTCACTTGTGACAAAGTGCCTCTTCTATGTGACAATCAAAGCGCTATCAAGATTTCCCTCAATCCAGTGCAACATAGCAAAACCAAACATATTGATATTCGTCATCACTTCATTCGTGAACATATCAAGCTAGGTGATATTGAGGTTCACTTCATCCACACTGAAGAGCAACTTGCAGATATTTTCACTAAGCCTCTAGATGAAGCAAGGTTCCGGGAGTTAAGGCATGAGCTAAATATCATTGATTCAAGTAATGTGGATTGAAACTAGGCATATTTCACCTCACTTTACATTACATCTTGGTCTAGATGTAGGCATGGACATAGGGGGAGTGTTGTTCTCTTAATGAACTTTCCCTCCCCCCATTATGCATAAATCAATCTAGTCTTTCACTTTAGCCATTGTCAAATGGCACTTGTGCTTCAAAGACGAGCATTGGTCATGAACCCAATGATAATTCTTCGCGGTGTCATACCATTGTCTCGAACATAGGTGGCCTCGGCCACCGCCCCTTTCTTTTGTATAGAAGAAAGGATATACAATGACAAGTCAGTACATTTTCTAGGTGCTATCTCATTTTTACTTACTTGTCATTTTCCCAAGTTCTTCTATTATCCGAGGCCGAGTTGTGACATTTGCAGCGGTACTACCGCCAGGGTAGCGGTACTACCGCCAAGACCCCAGCGGTACTACCGCCAGGGGTAGCGGTACTACCGCCAGGGGTAGCGGTACTACCGCTAGGACCCCAGCGGTACTACCGCCAGGGGTAGCGGTACTACCGCCAGGATCCCAATCTAACACGACCGGCTAGGAAATTTTTGGTGTTGTCTCAAGGGGGAGCGGTACTACCGCTAGGGGGAGCGGTACTACCGCCAAGACCCCAGCGGTACTACCGCCAGGCAGTGGTACTACCGCTAGGATCTCAGCGGTACTACCGCTGGCCCGTACCCCTTGGGCTATATAAAGGAGGGGGAGCCCGTTTTTCTCAGCCTGTTTCTTCTTTCTCGCGGCTCCTCCCTCCCCTAGCCCGAAATCTCCCTGTTTGGATCTCGTTTAGTGGAGCTCCTTCTCTCCGTTGGATTGAAAGGGTTGCTCCACCTCTCCTTCCTCCTCCAAGGGCCATGAATCCCGGTAAAGCTCCTCCCCTTCTTCTATTTGGTTGATGTTCTTGTTCTAGGGTTAGGAGCATTGGGGATTGGATCCATGTCTTTGATCTTGTGCCTTGTTCTTGGATGGCATGAAGGAGATATTTGAGGGGAGTGTAGGTCCTATGAATAGTTGTTGATCATGTTGCCATGCCCTAGGATTTACTTGTTTTAGATCTAGCACTTGAACTATGTTTGGATTAGATCTAAAACTTGCTCTCTCTTGCCTAGGCATGTACTTATTTCGGTGTTACCTGTGATCCTCATGTGAGTAGGGCTGGGGTGGTGTTCTTAGTGCTCATATACAGCCCATGCCCTCGTAAAATTCGTGTAGCCCTATGCATGAGGTCTATTTTTATCTATCAGATCTGAAAGTCAAACCCCAGCGGTACTACCGCCAGGGGTAGCGGTACTACCGCCAGGACCCCAGCGGTACTACCGCTAGGACCCTCAGCGGTACTACCGCCAGGGGTAGGGGTACTACCGCTAGGCCCCAGCGGTACTACCGCCAGGAGGATTCACTCTGCATTCTTTTCATGTGCTTGGCAATGAGTGTTTATTTTTCTGCTTTTTCTAGTTCATTGCCTTGACTCTTTCTGTCGCTTCTTTTTGTTGTGTGCTTTGTGTCACAGGTAGTTCTCGTCGTTCGAACCCCCCACGGGACACGCAGTCAAAGCAATTTCGCAACCCAGAGGCTCCCGAGGGGTCTGCCACCTCAGGTCTTCAACCCAAAAGGCAGTCCTTCAAGAAGACCGCAAGCAAGGAGAAGAGGATCAATGTCCGTACAATATCCCCAAGGACTTTCTGCAGTTTCGCACTCAGAACCATTATCTCAACGAGAGGGCTGTGATCAAGGATGTTGACCATGTCTGGGCAAAGGATCAGTGCAGGATCTACCGTGATGTTGTCGCACACTTCAAGAAAAACTATGTCTCCGTTCAGTGGATTGACCTAGCTCATCTTCAGCAGAACCTGGACTATTTTGGTGATGCCCTCTCTCTGATTGACAAACTGGGCATCAAGGACATCATCACTTACAAGACAGATTTTGACCCCACTTCTGTTGCTCAGTTCTATGTCACGGTACAATTCTCTCGTGATGAAGAGCGCTCTATGGTGTGGATGACTGGGACTCATAAGATGACCGGTACCTGGCGTGAATTCATGCTATTCCTCAACATTGACTTCCAGGGAGCTGACACTCCACTTGGGTTGCGTCCTCATGCTGCAGCCCCCACCGATAGGGCTCCCGCAAAGGACAGACTGCAGAAACTCTATGTGAGGAAGGGTGTGCTCCCCAAGCATCTGGACATCATGCATCGGATCCTTCGCAACACCCTCTTCCCTCGCATTGGTAACTTCGACGAGGTTCATGGCTCCTTGGCTGAGATGCTGCTGCTTTGTGAGGAGGCTATGTCTAAGGAGTCTGCCCCTCTGGATATTTCTGATGTGATGTTCATGGAGCTCTGGAACTGCATCATCATGCGTAAGGTTCCCATCTACGGGCCATATTTGTTCGCATATATTCGTCATAAGTGGCAAGAGGCTTTTCCGGAGGAGGTGCTCTAAGCTCAGTCTGACTACATTATGCACGGCCTAATCAAGCTTCGCGTCAAGGAGAAATGGGCCAACCCATCAACTTCCTCTCAGCACATGGATACTAACACAGAGACTGCTACTGACAGAGGAACCGCCTCTCAGCCCCGCTCTTCTGCCATGCCATCTTGGTCCATCAAACTGCAGGATAAGATGAAGACTCTATTCTGTATGCAGGCTAAGGGTCAGTACCAGACGCACGTGGCTGAGAAGGAGAGCCGCCAGAGGAACAAGCGTGTCCTCAGGACTCTTGATGTGTACATCTCCAGCGGATCCGAGGACGACATCACTCCTGAGGCTACTTGGATGCAGGCTCAAGGATACCAGTGGTCTGGCGATGAGGCGGAAGAGGAGGAGCAGGATGATCAGGAGGGTACCGATGAGTCTGGCGATGCTGAGGATGAGGAGTAGCTACCTGTGGCATTAGGTGTGCCCTTTTTGGTGTCTTGTGCCAAAGGGGGAGAGAGTCTAGGAGCTGGATTTGCTTTCATAGTCGAACTTTGCTTTGCTTTGCTCTCTTTTGTGTGGTTTGCTTCGAACTTGGTTTGCTTCTAGTTTGCTATCATTTGTGAGACATGAACTTATGAGAGATTTATTTCCATCATATGTTGTGAGTCATATGCCCCGTATTTTCATATATCTCTATCTTTTTGTTCTCATATTATTCTCTGTGCAAATCCGATATTGTCATCAATCCACCAAAAAGGGGGAGATTGTTGGGGCATAGTTTATGCCTAAGTAATTTTGGTGATTGATGACAGTACCGTAAAGGACTAACCGTGTGTGATTAAGGTTCCAGATAACACACATCAACGGCACAAGACGACTCGTCTCCTCATTCATGGAACGGAAGCACGACGCTCTCTACGATTCTCTTTATTAGAGTCATAGGAAAGCCGTACTATTAAGAGGGGATCCCTAGTGGAAAGGTTTGGGTGGAATCTATCTTTGCATGCTACCTTCGTCTTTGGTGCGGCCCCGCCACTTTGTTTCTTGTCTCTCTGCAAAATGGTCCCCAGCGGTAGCACCGCTGGCCCTAGCGGTAGTACCGTTGGACTGCTAGCGGTTGTACCACTGCAGCCAGCGGTAGTACCGCTAGCTGGCAGTAGTACCGCCCCTGGTCAGCGGTAGTACCGCTCCAGGAGCTTAGTACCGCTTGCCTAGCGGTTGTTCGTGGACGGACCGTTTTGCGAAGACTTTCTTGGCGGTAGTAGTGCTTTTGCACTACCAGGGGCCCAGCGGTAGTACCGCTGGAGTCCCAGCGGTAGTACCGCCAGGCGGCGGTAGTACCGCCCCTGGTCAGCGGTAGTACCGCTGGAGTGCCAGCGGTAGTACCGCTGCAGCCAACGGTAGTACCGCTGGAGCTCGGGCAGAGAGTGGGAAAACGGTCTGATTTTCCCCCCACTATATAAAGGGATCTTCCAGCTGAGGAACCTTATCTCTTACCTCTCTAAGCTCCATTGTTGCGCCCCAAGCTCAAAAGTGCCCGATCTCTCTCCCTAGCCAATCAAACTTGTTGATTCTTTAGGGATTGGTTGAGAAGGCCTAGATCCACACTTCCACCAAGAGAAAAGTTGATTCCCCCACCAATCCCTTGCGGATCTTGTTACTCTTGGGTGTTTGAGCATCCTAGATGGTTGAGGTCACCTCGAAGCCATATTCCATTGCGGTGAAGCTTCGTGGTCTAGTTGGGAGCCTCCAAGTTTTGTGTGGAGTTGCCCCAACCTTGTTTGTAAAGGTTCGGTCGCCGCCTTCAAGGGCACCTATAGTGGAATCAGGGTACCTTGCATTGTGCGAGGGCGTGAGGAGAATACGGTGGCCTTAGTGGCTTTTTGGGGAGCATTGTGCCTCCACACCGCTCCAACGGAGACGTACTTCCTGTCAAAGGGAAGGAACTTCGGTAACACATCCTCATCTCCATCGGTTCCAATTGTGGTTATCTCTATCCTTTACTTTGTATTTGCTTATGCTTGTGACTATATCTTACTTGTCTTAATAGCTCTCGTTGTTAGCTTCTTTAGGGTTCACCTCATTGTCGTATTATTTGTGAACCCGTATGTTGTTTACCTTAACTTGCTAAGATTATTTAAAAAGTGGTCGTTGTCTATTCACCCCCCCTCTAGCCAACCATATCTATCCTTTCAACATCATTCCCCAATGATGTGATCCCGTTATCAATGACATCCAATGTCCATGATCAAGAAACCATGATCATGTATTAATCAACGAGCTAGCCAACTAG
Organism: Hordeum vulgare subsp. vulgare; assembly: GCF_904849725.1. Taxonomy (NCBI): domain Eukaryota; kingdom Viridiplantae; phylum Streptophyta; class Magnoliopsida; order Poales; family Poaceae; genus Hordeum; species Hordeum vulgare. The sequence goes on along the minus strand of NC_058519.1, from coordinate 409,047,130 downwards.
AGGCTCACTAGGGACACATTGTGATCTATATATTCACACATGTATTACGGTTTCCGGTTAATACAATTATAGCATGAATAATAGACAATTATCTTGAACGAGGAAATATAATAATAACCACTTTATTATTGCCTATAGGGCATATTTACAATAGTGTCCCACTTGCACTAGAGTCAATAATCTAGTTACATTGTGATGAATCGAACACCCATAGAGTTCTGGTGTTGATCATGTTTTGCCCGTGGAAGAGGTTTAGTCAATGGATCTGCGACATTCAGATCCGTATGTACTTTACAAATATCTATATCTCCATCCTGGATGTATCCACGAATGGAGTTGAAGTGGCACGTGATGTGCTTGGTCTTCTTGTGAAACCTGGGCTCCTTTGTAATAGCAATAGCTCTAGTGTTGTCACACAATAGAGTCATCGGGCACGGCGCACTTGGAATCACTCCTAGGTCGATGATGAACTCCTTCATCCAGACTTCTTCCTGTGTTGCTTCCAAAGCAACTATGTACTCTGCTTCACATGTAGATGCCACCACGACGCTTTGCTTGCAACTGCACCACCTAACTGCCCCATTATTCAAAATATACATGTATCCGGTTTGTGACTTGGAGTCATCCGGATCTGTATCGAAGCTAGCATCGACGTAACCCTTTCCGACGAGCTCTTCGGCACCTCCATAAACGATAAACATATCTTTAGTCCTTTTCAGGTACTTAAGGATGTTCTTGACCGATGTCCAGTGATCCACTCCTGGATCACTCTGGTACCTCCCTCCCAAACTTATGGCAAGGTTCACATTAGGTCTGGTACATAGCATGGCATACATAACAGAGCCTATGGCTGAAGCATAGGGGATGGTACTCATCTTTTCTCTATCTTCTGTCGTGGTCGGGCGTTGAGCCGTACTCAACCTCACACCTTGTAATACAAGCAAGAACCCTTTCTTAGCCTTATCCATATTGAACTTCTTCAATATCTTGTCAAGGTATGTGCTTTGTGAATGACTGATACGTCTCCAACGTATCTATAATTTTTGATGGTTTCATGCTATTATCTTGTCAAACTTTTGATGTTTTGTATGCCTTCTATATCTTTTTTGGGACTAACTTATTAACTCAGTGCCAAGTGCCAGTTCTTGTTTTTTTCCGTTTTTTTGACCCTTTTCAGAGGAGGATTTTAAAGAGAGTCCAAACGGAACGAAACTTCCAAAAAGATTTTTTCCGAAACAGAAGACGATCGGGGAACTTGAGAACCAAGGCAGGGGGCCACCAGGGACCCCACAAGCCCTCATGGTGCGGCCAGGGGGGAGCGCCTCCAAGGCTTGTGGGCTCCGTGGGCCTCCTCTGCCCTAGGTCTTTTGCCTATATATTCCCAAAAATTCTAGAAAAAATGAGGAGATCAACGAAAACACTTTTCCGCCGCATCAAGCTTCTGTCTCTGCAAGATCCCATCTGGGGCAGGTTCTGGTGCCCGGCCGGAGGGGGGATTCGGATACGGGGGGCTTCTTCATCAACACCATGACCTCTCTGATGATGCGTGAGTAGTTCACCATAGACCTACGGGTCCATATCTAGTAGCTAGATGGCTTCTTCTCTCTCTTGGATCTTCAATACAAAGTTCTCCATGATCTTCATGGAGATCTATCTGATGTAATCTTCTTTTGCGGTGTGTTTGTCGAGATCCGATGAATTGTGGATTTATGATCAGATTATCTATGAATCTTATTTGAGTTTCTTCTAACCTCTTATATGCATGATTTCATATCCTTGTAATTCTCTTCGAGTTGTGGGTTTTGTTTGGCCAGCTTGATCTATGATTCTTGCAATGGGAGAAGTGCTTGGTTTTGGGTTCACACCATGCGGACCTCACCCAATGACAGAAGGGGTAGCGAGGCATGCATCGTGTTGTTGCCGTCAAGGGTAAAAAGATGGGGTTTTCATCATTGGTTTGAGTTTATCCCTCTACATCATGTCATCTTGCTTAAGGCGTTACTCTGTTCGTCATGAACTCAATACACTAGATGCAGGCTGGATAGCGGTCGATGTGTGGAGTAATAGTAGTAGATGCATAAAGTATCGGTCTACTTGTCTCAGACGTGATGCCTATATGTATGATCATTTCCTTAGATATCATCATGACTTTGCGCGGTTCTATCAATTGCTCGATAGTAATTTGTTCACCCACCGTAATATTTGCTATTTTGAGAGAAGCCTCTAGTGAACACTATGGCCCCCGTGTCTACTTCACACCATATTTTCAGCCTTACTCTTTTACTTCGTTGCACTTTCCGACTTCAGATCTCACTTTGCAATCAATCTTGAAGGGATTGACAACCCCTTTATAGCGTTGGGTGCAAGCTCTTTTGTGTTTGCGCAGGTACTCTGGACTTGACGAGATTCTCCTACTAGATTGATACCTTGGTTCTCAAACTGAGGGAAATACTTACTGCTCCTGTGCTGCATCACCCTTTCCTCTTCAACGGAAAAACCAACGCAAGCAAGTCTCCGTCAACGTGTCAATTTCTGGCGGTGTTGTTTGAGAAGTAGCAGAAGGATTTCTGGCGCCGTTGCCGGGGAGGATCAAGTCAAGAACTCATCCAAGTAAGTGTCACAAACTCATCTCTTGCATTTACCTTTTTTGCCTCTCGTTTTCCTCTCCCCCACTTCTGAAAAACAAAAATTTACAAAAATATTTGCCTTTTTCGTTTGCCTTTTTCTCTCGCTTGCTTTTTGTTTGCTTGTGTTGTCATGTGCCTTCAATATGCTTGCATCTTCGCTTGCTGAAAATCTAGTGATATGGATCCTCATCCACTTGCTAATCTCTTTAAGAGATCCAATTATGTTGATCCAATTGCTAGTGAGTTGAGTGCACTTGACTATCTTTATGGGGTTTTGCTTGAGATGCGTGAATCTGAAAATCATGATGAAGAAATTTATGAAGTGATTCACGAGGGCTCCTTGAATGAAAAGAATGATTTCAATGGTTTCACTATAAATTCTATTAGTGATAATCATGCTAAAAATATGCAAAATCCTAAGCTTGGGGATGCTAGTTTTGCTATGTCCACTACTTGTTGCAATGGTCATGATTGGGGTAATGATTTTTCTTATGATCTTGAAAAAAATTTAAGCCTCATGATGAATATGATATTTGCAATAATATTGAAAGTGGGTTTGGAGAAGTCATGACTTTAGTTGATGATAATCCCACTCTTTTTGAAGAGCGTCAACTTTGCATGCATGTGGATCATGAAAAGAATATCCTTTGTGATAGCTATATTATTGAATTTGATTGTGATCCCACATGTAATTTCTATGAGAGAGGAAAATAATGTGGTAGAAACTTTCATGTTACCAAATCACCTCTCGTTATGTTGAGATTGATATTGTCTCTTTCTTCTTCCTTGCATATGGTAACTATTGGTTGTCTTGACAATCTGTTTTCCTATAAAATGCCTATGCATAGGAAGTATGTTAGACTTAGATGTGATTTTCACATGCTTTATGATGCTCTCGTTGTGCTTCAATTCTTGTCTTTTGTGTGAGCATCATTGAATTATCAATGCCTAGCTAAGGGCGTTAAACAATAGCACTTGTTGGGAGGCAACCCAATGAATTTATCTTTTTCTTTCCGTTTTGTTGCGTCCACGACATCATAATTCTGTTATGATAGTGTCTTGTGTGTTTCTTTTTGTGTTTGAGCCAAGCAAAACCTTTATGACTAGTCTTGGTGATGGTTGTTTGATCCTGCTAGAAAAAGACAGAAACTTTTCGCTCACGAGATTATTTTTCACTTTTATTCAGAGAGAGCTTTTGAGTTGATTCTTTTTGCTTCTGGTTGATATGCCTTTTTCCGAAGCAGTCGTAATTTTTCAGAATTTGTGAGGTACCATAAGTATACAAAGTATACAGATTGCTATAGACTGGGCTGTTTTTTGACAGATTCTGTTTTTGTTGAGTTGGTTGCTTCTTTTGATGAAACTATGGATAGTATCGGGGGGTACTAGCCATGGAAAAGTGAGAATACACTAATATAACACCAATATAAATAGAAATCAAGATTGCTACAGTGCTTAAAGAGGTGGTAGTTTGTTTTATTGTGCTAATGTTATCACGAGTTTATGTTTAAGTTTTGTGTTGTGAAGTTTTCAAGTTTTGGGTGATGTTCTGATGGACAAACAGATAAGGAGTGGAAAGAGCTCAAGCTTGGGGATGCCCAAGGCATCCCAAGCCAAATTCAAGGACACCAAAAAGCCTAAGCTTGGGGATGCCCCGGGAAGGCATCCCCTCTTCCGTCTTCAATCCATCGGTAACATTACTTGGAGCTATATTTTTATTCACCACATGATATGTGTTTTGCTTGTAGCGTCTTGTATCGTAGGAGTCTTTTCTTTTTGTTGTGTCACAATCATCCTTGCTGCACACCTTTTGAGAGAGACATGCACTCATCGTGATTTTGCTAGAATGCTCATCGTGCTTCACTTATATCTTTTGAGCTAGATAATTTTGCTCTATGTGCTTCACTTAGATCTTTTAGAGCATGGCGGTGCGTGACTTGGTAGTTGGCTTGTGCTATGAAAGTATTCCCAAAGGTGATAGGTACCCAAAGAGGATACAAAAACCTCCATCTTCATGTGCATTGAGTAGAAAGACAAGTTTTGATTCCTCTCAAGTAGTTTTGACACGTGGATTTGGTAATATTAAGAGTTCTGTTAATAGGGTGTTGTGAATCTAGAGATACTTGTGTTGAAGTTACTAATTCCCGTAGCATGCACGTATGGTGAACCGCTATGTTAGGAAGTCGGAGCATGATTGATCTATTTATTTTCATCCTTTGTGTTGAGGTCGGGATCGCGCGATGGTTAACACCTACCAACCCTTCCCCAAGGAGTATGCGTTTAGCACTTTGTTTCGATTACTAATAAAAACTTCCGCAACAAGTATGTGAGTTCTTCATGACTAATGTGAATACATGGTATAGATGCACTTTCACCTTCCACCATTGCTAGCCTCTTGAGTACCGTGCAACTTTCGCCGGTACACAAACCCACCATATGCCTTCCTCAAAACAGCCACCATACCTACCTACTATGGCATTTTCATAGCCATTCCGAGATATATTGCCATGCAACTCCCACCGTTCCGTCTCATGACTTGTGCCGTCACTCTCATATTGCCATTGCATGATTGTAAGATAGCTAGAGAGATGTTTCAACGTCATACGCCAAGCTAGACCGTTGCACATCCCGGTACACTGTCGGAGGCATTTCCTATAGAGTCATCATTGTTATAAGCTTTGAGTTGTGAGTAAATAAAAGTGTGATGATCATCATTATTAGAGCATTGTCCCATGTGAGGAAATAAAAAAAAGACCAAAGAGCCGAAATAAAAAAAAAGGCCAGAGAGCCCAAATAAAAAAGAGAGAGAAAAAGAGAGAAGGGACAATGCTACTATCTTTTTCCACACTTGTGCTTCATAATAGCACCATGTTCTTCATGATTGAGAGCCTCTCGTTTCGTCACCACCATATGCTAGTGGGAATCTTTATTATATAACTTGGCTTGTATATTCCAATGATGGGCTTCCTCAAATTGCCCTATGTCTTCGTGAGCAAGCAAGTTGGATGCACACCCACTAGTTCTCCTTTTGAGCTTTCACATACTTATAGCTCTAGTGCATCCTTTGTATGGCAATCCCTACTCATTCACATTGATATGTATTAATGGGCATCTCCATAGCCCTTTGATACGCCGAGTCAATGTGACCATCTCCTCCTTTTTGTCTCACAACCACCACCACAATCTATTTCACCTACAGTGATATATCCATGGCTCACGCTCCTGTATTGCGTGATAGTATAAAAAGTTTGAGAAATAAAGAGTGCGAAAACAATTACTTGGCAAATACCGGGGTTGTGCATGATTTAAATTAGTTGTGTGAGGATGATGGAGCATAGTCATACTATATGATTTTGTAGGGATAACTTTCCTTGGCCTTGTTATTTTCAAAGTTCATGATTACCTTGCTAGTTTGCTTGAAGTATTATTGTTTTCATGTCAATAGCAAACTATTGTTTTGAATCTTACGGATCTAAACATTCATGTCACATGAAAGAAGTTAAAAAGGACAACTATGCTAGGTAGCATTCCACATCAAAAATTCATTCTTTATCACTTCCCTACTCGAGGATGAGCAGGAGTTAAGCTTGGGGATGCTTGATACGTCTCCAACGTATTTATAATTTTTGATGGTTTCATGCTATTATCTGGTCAAACTTTGGATGTTTTGTATGCCTTTTATATCTTTTTTGGGACTAACTTTTTAACTCAATGCCAAGTGCCAGTTCCTGTTTTTTCCGTGTTTTTGACCCTTTTCAGAGAAGGATTTTAAACGGAGTCCAAACGGAACGAAACTTCCAAAAAGATTTTTTCCGAAACAAAGACGATCGGGGAACTTGATAACCAAGGAAGGGGGCCACCAGGGACCCCACAAGCCCTCATGGCGCGGCCACGGGGGCCGGGCCTCCCAGTCTTGTGGGCTCCCTGGGCCTCCTCTGCCCTAGGTCTTTCGCCTATATATTCCCAAAACTTCTAGAAAAAATGAGGAGATCAACGAAAACACTTTTCCGCCGCCGCAAGCTTCTGTCTCCGCAAGATCCCATCTGGGGCACGTTCTGGTGCCCCGTCGGAGGGGGGGTTCGAATACGGAGGGCTTCTTCATCAACACCATGACCTCTCCGATGATGCGTGAGTAGTTCACCATAGACCTACGGGTCCATAGCTAGTAGCTAGATGGCTTCTTCTCTCTCTTGGATCTTCAATACAAAGTTCTCCATGATCTTCATGGAGATCTATCTGATGTAATCTTCTTTTGCAGTGTGTTTGTCGAGATCCAATGAATTGTGGATTTATGATTAGATTATCTATGAATCTTATTTGAGTTTCTTATGATCTCTTATATGCATGATTTCATATCCTTGTAATTCTCTTTGAGTTGTGGGTTTTGTTTGGCCAGCTTGATATATGATACTTGCAATGGGAGAAGTGCTTGGTTTTGGGTTCATACCGTGCGGTGACCTCACCCAGTGACAGAAGGGGTAGCGAGGCACGCATCATGTTGTTGCCATCAAGGGTAAAAATATGGGGTTTCATCATTGGTTTGATTTTATCCCTCTACATCATGTCATCTTGCTTAAGGTGTTACTCTCTTCGTCATGAACTCAATACACTAGATGCATGCTGGATAGCGGTCGATGTGTGGAGTAATAGTAGTATATGCAGAAAGTATCGGTCTACTTATGTCGGACATGATGCCTATATGTATGATCCTTGCCTTAGATATTATCATGACTTTGTGCGGTTCTACCAATTGCTCGACAGTAATTTGTTCACCCACCGTAATATTTGCTATTTTGAGAGAAGCCTCTAGTGAACACTATGGCCCCCGGGTCTACTTCACACCATATTTTCAGCCTTACTCTTTTACTTCGTTGCACTTTCCGCCTTCAGATCTCACTTTGCAATCACTCTTGAAGGGATTGACAACCCCTTTATAGCGTTGGGTGCAAGCTCTTTTGTGTTTGCGCAGGTACTCTGGACTTGACGAGATTCTCCTACTGGATTGATACCTTGGTTCTCAAATTGAGGGAAATACTTACTGCTCCTGTGCTGCATCACCCTTTCCTCTTCAAGGGAAAAACCAACGCAAGCAAGTCTCCGTCAATGTGTCAATTTCTGGCGTTGTTGTTTGAGAAGTAGATCTTGATGCGTAATATCTAAGTGCTACTTCTCAAACAACAGCGCCAGAAATTGGCACGTTGACGGAGACTTGGCTTGCTCACGAAGACCTAGGGAAATTTTGAGGAAGCCCATCATTGGAATATACAAGCCAAGTTATAAAATAAAGATTCCCACTAGTATATGGTGGTGACAAAACACGAGGCTCTCAATCATGAAGAACATGGTGCTATTATGAAGCACAAGTGTGGAAGAAGATAGTAGCATTGTCCCTTCTCTCTTTTTTCTCTTTTTTTATTTGGGATCTTTGGCCTCTCTTTTTTTCTCTCTTTTTTTATTTGGGCTCTTTGGCCTCTTTTTTTTATTGCCTCACATGGGACAATGCTCTAATAATGACGATCATCACACTTTTATTTACTCACAGCTCAAAGCTTAGAACGATGATGACTCTATAAGGAATGCCTCCGGCAGTGTACCGGGATATGGTCATGCAATGGCAATATGAGAGTGACGGCACAAGTCATGAGACGGAACGATGGGAGTTGCATGGAAATATATCTCGGAATGGCTATGAAAATGCCATAGTAGGTAGGTATGGTGGCTGTTTTGAGGAAGGCATATGGTGGGTTTGTGCACCGGCGAAAATTGCGCGGTACTAGAGAGGCTAGTAATGGTGGAAGGTGAAAGTGCATCTATACCATGGACTCACATTAGTCATGAAGAACTCACATACTTATTGCGAAAAAAATTATTAGTAATCGAAACAAAGTGCTAAACGCATACTCCTAGGGGAAGGGTTGGTAGGTGTTAACCATTGCGCGATACCGACCGCAAAACAAAGGATGACAATCAATAGATCAATTATGCTCCGACTTCCTAACATAGCGGTTCACCATACGTGCATGTTACGAGAATCACTAACTTGAAAACAAGTATTTCTAGATTCACAACACCCTACTAACATAACTCTTAATATTACCAAATCCACGTCTCAAAACTAATTGAGAGGAATCAAAACTTCTCTTTCTACTCAATGCACATGAAGATGGAGGTTTTTGTATCCACTTTGGGCACCTATCACCTTTGGGACTACTTTCATAGCACAAACCAACTACCAAGTCACGCACCGCCGTGCTCTAAAAGATCTAAGTGAAGCACATAGAGCAAAATTATCTAGGCTCAAAAGATATAAGTGAAGCACAATGAGCATTCTAGCAAATTCACGATGAGTGCATGTATCTCTAAAAAGGTGTGCAGCAAGGATGATTGTGACACAACAAAAATAAAAGACTCCTACGATACAAGACGCTCCAAGCAAAACACATATCATGTGGTGAATAAAAATATAGCTCCAAGTAATGTTACCGATGGATCGAAGACGAAAGAGGGGATGCCTTCCCGGGGCATCCCCAAGCTTAGGCTTTTTGGTGTCCTTGAATTTGGCTTGGGGTGCCTTGGGCATCCCCAAGCTGGAGCTCTTTCCACTCTTTATCCCTTTGTCCATGAGAACATCACCCAAAACTTGAAAACTTCACAACACAAAACTAAAACAGAAACTCATGATATCATTAGCACAAGAAAACAAACTACCGCCTCTTTAGGTACTGTAGCAATCTTGATTTCTATTCATATTGGTGTTAGATTACTGTATTCTCACTTTTCCATGGCTAGTACCCCCCCCCCCCCCCCCGATACTATCCATAGTTTCATCAAAACAAGCAGCCAACTCAACAAAAACAGAATCTGTCAAAAACAGACCAGTCTGTAGCAATCTGTATACTTCGTATACTTCTGGTAAAAAGGTATATCAACCAGAAGCAAAACGAATCAACATAAAATCTCTTTCTGAATAAAAATGAAAAATAATCTCGTGAGCGAAAAGTTTCTGTCTTTTTTCAGCAGGATCAAACAACCATCACCAAGACTAGTCATAAAGGTTTTGCTAGTCTCAAACACAAAAAGAAACACAAAATACACAATCATAACAGAATTATGATAGTGTGGAAGCAACAAAACAGAAAGAAAAGGATAAATTCATTGGGTTGCCTCCCAACAAGCGCTATTGTTTAACGCCCTTAGTTAGGCATAAAGCGATAGAATCACGTATCGTCGTCTTTGGTGCTCAAACCATAAGTAGCCCTCGTCATGGATTCATAAGGCAATCTTATTTTATTTCTAGGAAAATGCTCCATGCCCTTCTCTAAAGGAAATTGAAATCTAATATTCCCTTCCTTCAAATCGATGATAGCACCGATAGTCCTTAGGAAAGGTCTACCAAGAATGATAGGGCATGTAGGATTGCAATGTCAAGCACAATGAAATCCTTCCCATGGGTTTCTTGTCAGTATAATCCGCATGATGCAAATTAAGAGAACACTCCTCAATCTCATTAAAACCCAGAACATCACATAAAGACTTTGAATCGCGGAAACACTAGCACCCAAATCACACAAAGCATTGCATTCATAGTTTTTTATTCTGATTTTCATAGTAGGTTCCCACTCATCATGAAGCTTTCTAGGGATAGAAACTTCCAATTCAAGTTTCTCTTCAAGAGATTTTATCATAGCTTCGACGATATGATCGGTAAAGGCCTTGTTTTGGCTATAAGCGTGTGGAGAGTTTAGCATGGATTGCATCAAGGAAATGCATTCAATCAAGGAGAAACTATCATAATTAAATTCCTTGAAATCCAAAGTAGTAATTTCATTACTACTCAAAGTTTTAATATCTTCTACTCCACTTCCAATGCTTTTAGCATCAAGATAGATGGACTCCGAATCATTGGGGCGTTTTTCAACCAAAGTGGATTCATATACATCCCCATCATCATTAGGTTTGACACAAGAAAACAAAGATTCAATGGGAGTCACACCAAGCACTTTAAGATCTTCGTGATTCTTATCACGAGAACATGCCTTTTTAAGCCATTCATTTCTAGCATGAATTTGGGCGGTTCTTTCTTTGCTCTCACTCATGTAAACACGCATAGCTTTCAAAGTTTCATCCATATTGATCTTGGGAGGAGCACATCTAACTTTCAAAGCATCAATATCACTAGACATTCTATCAACACTCCTAGCCAAATCGTCAATTTTGAGTAGTTTTCCCTCTATGGACGCATTGAAAATCTTTTGTGAGTTGATAAACTCTTTGATATTACTCTCTAGATCAGAGGGTAATCTATTGTAATTTCCATGAGTATTGTTGTAGGAGTTGCCAAAGTTATTAGAGGGGTTACTAGGAAAAGGCCTAGGAACATAGTTTCCTCTAAAAGCATTGTTGTTGCCAAAGTTATTCCTACCAACAAAATTAACGTCCAAGCTAGTGTTGCTACTCTCAATCAAGGAAGACAAGGGCATATCATTAGGATCTAAAGGAGCACTTCTACTAGCAACCAAATTCATTAACTCATCCATCTTAGCACTTAACGAGTTAACTTCTTCTATAGCGTGTACCTTCTTACTAGTAGGTGACCTTTCAGTGTGCCACTGAGAGTAGTTCGTCATGATATTGTCTAGGAGTTTTGTAGCTTCTCCTAACATGATTTCCATGAACGTTCCGCCCGAGGCGGAGTCCAAGATATTTCTAGAAGCGAAATTCAAGCCAGCGTAAAAGAATTGTATAATCATCCAAAGACTCAAGCCATGAGCGGGACAATTTCTAATCATCAATTTCATTATCTCCCAAGATTGTGCAACATGTTCATAATATCATTACGGAGAGAGATAATCTTAGCCGGCGGAAAATACTTGGATATGTAAGCATCTGCACTTGTTCCAAGAATCAATACTATTTTTGGGCAAAGATGAAAACCAAGTTTTTGCTCGATCTCGCAACGAGAAAGGAAAAAAGCTTCAATTTAATCACATCATTATCCACATCTTTCTTCTTTTGCATATCACAAAGCTCAATGAAGGTATTAAGATGGGATGCGACATCTTCACTAGGAAGGCCGGAGAATTGCTCTTTCATAACAAGATTCATCAAAGCAGCATTGATCTTGTATGATTCCGCACTAGTGGCGGGAGCAATCGGAGTACTAATAAAATCATTATTATTAGTATTCGAGAAGTCACAAAGTTTGGTGTTTTCAGTCATGATGACTTCAGCAAGCAAGCAAGCACACAAGCGAACAGAAAGCAAGCGAAAGAAAAGGGCGAACGAAAAAGGCAAATTTTTTTGTAAATTTTTGTTTTTCAGAAGTGGGGGAGAGGAAAACGAGAGGCAAAAAAGTAAATGCAAGAGATGAGTTTGCGAAACTTACTTGGATGAGTTCTTGACTTGATCCTCCCCGGCAACGACGCCAGAAATCCTTCTGCTACTTCTCGAACAACAGCGCCAGAAATTGGCACGTTGACGGAGACTTGGCTTGCGTTGGTTTTTCCCTTGAAGAGGAAAGAGTGATGCAGCACAGGAGCAGTCAGTATTTCCCTCAGTTTGAGAAACAAGGTATCAATCCAGTAGGAGAATCTCGTCAAGTCGAGAGTACCTGCGCAAACACAAAAGAGCTTGCACCCAACGCTATAAAGGGGTTGTCAATCCCTTCAAGATTGATTGCAAAGTGAGATCTAAAGGCGGAAAGTGCAATGGAAAAAAAGAGTAAGGCGGAAAATATGGTGTGAAGTAGACCCGGGGGCCATAGTGTTCACTAGAGGCTTTTCTCAAAATAGCAAATATTACGGTGGGTGAACAAATTATTGTCGAGCAATTGATAGAACCGCGCAAAGTCATGACGATATCTAAGGCAATGATCATACATATAGGCATCACGTCCGAGATAAGTAGACCGATACTCTCTGCATCTACTACTATTACTCCACACATCAACCGCTATCCAGCATGCATCTAGTGTATTGAGTTCATGACGAACAGAGTAACGCCTTAAGCAAGATGACATGATGTAGAGGGATAAACTCAAACCAATGATGAAAACCCCATCTTTTTACCCTTGATGGCAACAACATGATGCGTGCCTCGCTACCCCTTCTGTCACTGGGTGAGCTCACCGCATGGTATGAACCCAAAACCAAGCACTTCTCCCATTGCAAGAATCATAGATCAAGTTGGCTAAACAAAACCCACAACTCGAAGAGAATTACAAGGATATGAAATCATGCATAAGAGAGATCAGAAGAAACTCAAATAAGATTCATAGATAATCTGATCATAAATCCACAATTCATCGGATCTCGACAAACACACCGCAAAAGAAGATTACATCGGATAGATCTCCATGAAGATCACGGAGAACTTTGTATTGAAGATCCAAGAGAGAGAAGAAGCCATCTAGATACTAGCTATGGACCCGTAGGTCTATGGTGAACTACTCACGCATCATCGGAGAGGTCATGGTGTTGATGAAGATGTTGGGTAACGTAGCATAAATTCAAAATTTCCCTACGCCATATTCAGATCTTCCTATGGAGAGACCAGCAACGAGAGAGGGGTGAGTGCATCTTCATACTTTTGAAGATCGCTAAGCGGAAGCGTTGCTAGAACGCGGTTGATGGAGTCATACTCGCGGCGATTCAGCTCGCGGTGTGATTCGATCTAGTGCCGAACCACGGCACCTCCGCGTTCAACACACGTGCAGCCCGGTGACGTCTCCCGCACCTTTATCCAGCAAGGAGGAGGGAGAGGTTGGGTAAGATATATGGCAGCACGACAGCGTGGTGTCGATGGAGAGACGAGGTCTCCCGGCAGGGCTTCGCCAAGCACCATGGGAGAGGAGGAAGGAGGGAAGCAGGGCTGCACCGAGGGAGATGGAAAACTGTGTATAAAACAGCCCCAAAACCCTCTCTATATATAGGAGGAGGGGAGGGGGGTGCGCCACCCCTAGGGTTCCCACCCTAGGTTGTGTGGCAGCCTAGATGGGAGAGGGGACGGCGGCCAGGGCAGGGAGAGGGGGGCTCACCCCTAGGTGGGCCTTAGGCCCACCAGCGCCTAGGGTTTCCCCTCCCTCCCTCTTTGGTGCGCATGGGCTGGGTGTGGGGGGCACACCAGCCCACCTAGGGGCTGGTTCCCTCCCGCACTTGGCCTACGTGGCCCTCCGGGGCTTGTGGCCCCTCCCGGTGGGCCTCCGGAACCCTTCAGGTGGTCCCGGCACTTTGTCGGTGGTGCCCGAAACATTTCCGGCGTCCAAACCATCCATCCTATATATCAATCTTTACCTCCGGACCATTCCGGAGCTCCTCGTGATGTCCGGGATCTCATCTGAGACTCCGAACAACCTTTGGTAACCTCGTATAACAATTCCCTATAACCTTAGCGTCATCGAACATTAAGTGTGTAGACCCTACGGGTTCGGGAGGCATGCAGACATGACCGAGAAACTCTCCGCCCAATAACCATCAGCGGGATCTGGATACCCATGGTGGTTCCCACATGTACCACTATGAGCTTATCGTATGAACCAGGATGTCAAGGATTCAATTAATCTCTTATACAATTCCCGTTGTCTGTCGGTATAGAACTTGCCCGAGATTCGATCGTCGGTATACCTATACCTTGTTCAATCTCGTTACCGGTAAGTCTCTTTACTCGTTCGGTAGCACGTCATCTTGTGACTAACTCCTTAGTCACATTGAGCTCATGATGATGTTCTACCGAGTGGGCCCAGAGATACCTCTCCATCACACAGAGTGACAAATCCCGATCTCAATTCGTACCAACGCAACAAACACTTTCGGAGGTACCCGTAGTGCACCTTTATAGTCACCTAGTTACGTTGTGACATTTGATACACCCAAAGCACTCCTATGGTATCCGGGAGTAGCACAATCTCACGGTCGAAGGAAAACACACTTGACATTAGAAAAGCTTTAGCATACAAACAATACGATCTAGTGCTATGTTTAGGATTGGGTCTTGTCCATCACATCATTCTCCCAACGATGTGATCCCGTTATCAATCACATATAATGCCCATGATCAGGAAACCATTATGATCTATTGATCAACGAGCTAGCCAACTAGAGGCTTGCTAGGGACACGTTGTGATCTATTTATTCACACGTGTATTACTGTTTCTTGTTAATACAATTATAGCATGAACAATAGACGATTATCATGAACAAGGAAATATGACAATAACCATTTTATTATTGCCTCTAGGGCATATTTCCAGCAGTCTCCCACTTGCACTAGAGTCAATAATCTATTTACATCGTGATGTATCGAACACCCATATCATTATGGTGTTGATCATGTTTTGCTCAAGGAAGAGGTTTAGTCAACGGGTCTGCAACATTCAGATCCGTGTGTACTTTAAAAATATCTATTACTCCACTATGGACATGGTCCTGGATGGAGTTGTAGCGGCATTTGATGTGCTTGGTATTCCGGTGAAACCTGGGCTCCTTGGCTATGGCAATGGCCCAGTGTTATCACAGAAGAGTGTCATTGGACCCGACGCGCTTGGAACCACTCCAAGGTCGGTGATGAGCTCCTTCATCAAAATTCCTTCATGAGCCGCTTCTGAAGCAGTTATGTACTCCGCTTCACATGTAGATGCTGCCACGATTTCTTGCTTGCTGCTGCACCAGCTCACTGCCCCACCATTCAAAACATACACGTATCCGGTCTGTGACTTAGAGTCATCCGGATTTGTGTCGAAGCTAGCATCGACGTAACCCTTTACAACGAGTTCTTCGTCACCTCCATAAACGAGAAACATCTCCTTGGTCCTCTTCAGGTACTTAAGGATATTCTTGACCGTTGTCCATTGTTCCATACCGGGATCACTTTGGTACCTCCCTACCAAACTTACGGCAAGGTTTATATCAGGTCCGGTACACAGCATGCCATACATTAGAGAGCCTACGGCTGAAGCGTAGGGGATAGTACTCATCTTCTCTCGATCTGCTGCCGTGATCGGTGACTGAGTTTTATTCAATCTCATACCTTGCAAAACTGGCAAGAACCTTTCTTTGAGTTTTCCATATTGAACTTCTTCAATATCTTATCAAGGTATGTACTTTGCAAAAGACCTATGAGGCGTCTCGATCTATCTCTATAGATCTTGATGCCTAATATGTATGCAGCTTCTCCAAGGTCCTTCATCGAAAAACTTTTGTTCAAATAGGCCTTTATGCTCTCCAACATCTCTATATTATTCCCCTTCAATAGTATGTCATCCACATACAGTATGAGGAAAGCTACAGAGCTCCCACTCACTTTCTTGTACAGACAGGCTTCTCCATAAACCTGTATGAGCCCAAACGCTTTAATCACCTCATTAAAGCGAATGTTCCAACTCCGAGATGCTTGCACCAGCACATAGATGGAGCGCTGCAGCTTGCACACTTTGTTAGCACCCTTAGGGTCGACAAAACCTTCTGGTTGCATCATATACAACTCTTCCTTAAGATTCTCGTTAAGGAACGCTGTTTTGACGTCCATTTGCCAAATTTCATAATCATGAAAAGCGGAAATTGCTAACATGATCCGGACTGAATTCAGCTTCGCTACGGGGGAGAAAGTCTCTTCATAGTAATCTCCTTGAATTTGTCGAAAACCCTTTGCGACAAGTCGACCTTTATAAACGGTCACATTACCGTTTGCATCAGTCTTCTTCTTGAAGATCCATTTATTTCTATGGCTCGCCGATCATCGGGCAAGTCCACCAAAGTCCATACTTTGTTCTCATACATGGATCCTATCTCGGATTTCATAGCCTCAAGCCATTTGTTGGAATCCGGGCCCGCCATTTCTTCTTCATAGTTCGAAGGTTCACCGTTGTCTAACAACATGATTTCCATCACAGGGTTGCCGTACCACTCTGGTGTGGAGCGTACCCTTGTGGACCTTCGCGGTTTAGTAGCAACTTGATCTGAAGCTTCATGATTATCATCATTAACTTCCTCTTCAGTTGGTGTAGGCGCCACACGAACAATTTCCCGTGCTACGCTACTTTCCGGTTCGAGAGGGGGTGTAATTACCTCATAAAGTTCTACTTTCCTCCCACTTACTTCTTTCGAGAGAAACTCTTTCTTTAGAAAGGATCCGTTCTTGGCAACAAAGATTTTACCTTCGGATCTAAGATAGAAGGTATACCCAATAATTTCCTTAGGATATCCTATGAATACGCATTTCTCCACTTTGGCTTCGAGCTTTTCTGGTTGAAGTTTCTTCACATAAGCATCACAGCCTCAAACTTTAAGAAATTACAGCTTAGGTTTCTTGCCAAACCATAGTTCATACGGTGTCGTCTCAACGGATTTAGACGGTTCCCTATCTAAAGTGAATGTTGCAGTTTCTAATGTGTGTTCCCAAAATGATAGCGGTAAGTCGATAAGAGACATCATAGATCGTACCATATCTAATAAAGTGCGATTACGGTGTTCAAACACTCCGTTGCGTTGCGGTGTGCCAGGCGGCGTCAGTTGTGAAACGATTCCACACTTCCTTAGGTGTGTGCCAAACTCGTGACTCAAATATTCTCCTCCACGGTCAGATCGTAGACACTTAATTTTCATGCCACGTTGATTCTCAACCTCACTCTAAAATTCTTTGAACTTTTCAAACGTCTCAGATTTGTGCTTCATCAAGTAGATATACCCATACCTACTCAAATCATCGGTGAGAGTGAGAACATAACGGTAGCCACCGCGAGCTTCAATGTTAATTGGACCACACACGTCAGTATGTATTATTTCCAATAAGTCGGTCGCTCTCTCCATTATTCCTAAGAATGGAGTCTTAGTCATCTTGCCAATGAAGCACGGTTCGCATGTGTCAAATGATTCAAAGTCAAGAGACTCTAATAGTCCATCAGTATGGAGCTTCTTCATGCGCTTAACACCGATATGACCAAGGCGACAGTGCCACGAGTATATGGGACTATCATTATCAACTTTACATATTTTGGTACTCACACTATGAATATGTGTAACATCACGATCGAGATTCATCAAGAATAAACCATTCACCAGCGGAGCATGACCATAAAACATATCACTCATATAAATAGAACAACCATTATTCTCTTACTTCAATGAGTAGTCGTCTCGCATTAAGCAAGACCCTGATACAATATTCATGCTCAAAGCTGGTACTAAATATCAATTATTAAGGTTTAAAACTAATCCCGGTGGTAGATGTAGAGGCAGCGTGCCAACGGCGATCACATCGACCTTGGAGCCATTCCCGACGCACATCATCACCTCGTCCTTGGCCAGTCTCCGCTTATTCCGCAGTTCCTGCTTTGAGTTGCAAATGTGAGCAACAGCACCGGTATCAAATACCCAGGAGCTACTACGAGCACTGGTAAGGTACACATCAATAACATGTATATCACATATACCTTTAACGTTGCCGGCCTTCTTGTCCGCTAAGTACTTGGGGCAGTTCCGCTTCCAGTGACCTTTTCCCTTGCAATAGAAGCACTCAGTCTCGGGCTCGGGTCCATTCTTTTTCTTCTTCCCGGCATCTTGCTTACCGGGCGCGGCAACGTCTTTGCCGTCTTTCTTGAAGTTCTTCTTACCCTTGCCTTTCTTGAAGTTTGTGGTCTTGTTGACCATGAACACTTGATGCTCTTTCTTGATTTCTACTTCTGCAGACTTGAGCATCGAGTACAACTCGGGAATGGTCTTTTCCATCCCTTGCATGTTGTAGTTCAGCACAAAACCTTTGTAGGTTGGTGGGAGAGACTGGTGGATTCTGTCAATTATAGCGTCATCCGGAAGTTCGACTCCAAGTGAAGTCAGACGACCGTGTAACCCAGCCATTTTGAGTATGTGCTCACTGACAAAACTGTTCTCCTCCATCTTACAGCTAAAGAACTTGTCGGAGACTTCATATCTCTCGACACGGGCATGAGCTTGAAAAACTAGTTTCAGCTCTTGGAACATCTCATATGCACCGTGTTGCTCAAAACGCCTTTGGAGCCCCGTTTCCAAACTATATAACATGCCACACCTAACCAGAGAGTAGTCATCACTCCGCGTTTGCCACACGTTCAAAATGTCCTGGGCTGCTGCAAGAGCAGGAGGGTCACCTAGCGGCGCATCAAGGACATAAGCCTTTTTAGCTGCTTCAAGGATGAGCTTCAAGTTGCGTACCCAGTCCGCATAGTTGCTACCATCATCTTTCAGCTTGTTTTTCTCTAGGAATGCGTTGAAATTGAGGTTGACGTTGGCCATCTACAATATTTATAAAGACAACTTTTAGACTAAGTTCATGACAATTAAGTTCATTTAATCAAATTAAGTATGAACTCCCACTTAAATCGACATCCCTCTAGTCATCTAAGTGATACATGATCCATGTTGACTAACCCGTGTCCGATAATCACGTGAGACGGACTAGTCGTCATGGTGAGCAAATTCATGCTGATCGTATTCATCCATACGACTCATGTTCGACCTTACGGTCTCTTGAATTCGAGGTCATGTCTGTACATGCTAAGCTCGTCGAGTCAACCTAAGCGTTTCGCGTGTGTAAATCTGGCTTACACCCGTTGTATGTGAATGTTAGAATCTATCACACCCGATCATCACGTGGTGCTTCGAGACAACGATCCTTCGCAACGGTGCACACTTAGGGGAATACGTTCTCGAAATTTTTAAGAGGGATCATCTTATTATGGTACCGTCGTTCTAAGCAATAAGATGAAAAACATGATAAACATCACATGCAATCATATAGTGACATGATATGGCCATTATCAACTTTGCTCTTCCGATCTCCATCTTCAGGCATCGCATGATCATCATTGTCACCGGCGTGACACCATGATCTCCATCATCGTGTCTCCGTGAAGTCGTCACGCCAACTACTACTACCACTACTACTATAGCTAATCGTTAGCAATGAAGTAAAAGTAGTAAACACGTGGCGTTGCATCTCATACAATAAATTAAGACAACTCCTATGGCTCCTGCCGGTTGTCATACTCATCGACATGCAAGTAATGAATCCTATTACAATAACATGATCATCTCATACATCACACATGCAACATCACAACTTTGGCCATATCACATCACATGTCAAACCCTGCAAAAACAAGTTAGACGTCCTCTAATTGTTGTTGCAAGTTTTACGTGGATGATTTGGGTTTCTAGCAAGAACGCCTTCTTACCTACGTGACAGCCACAACAATGATATGCCAAAGCTATTTACCCTTCATAAGGACCCTTTTCATCAAATCCAATCTGACTAGAGTGGGAGAGACAGACACCCGCTAGCCACCTTTATGCACGGTGTGCATGTCTGTCGGTGGAACCTCTCTCACGTAAGCGTACGTGTAAGGTCGGTCCGGGCCGCTTCATCCCACAATACCGCCGAAAAAATAATAAGACTACTAGCGGCAATCAATTGACAAATCATCACCCACAACCTTTTTTGTTCTACTCGTGCATAGAATCTATGCATAAAAAACCTGGCTCTAATACCACTGTTGGGTAACGTAGCATAAATTCAAAATTTTCCTACGCCATATTCAGATCTTCCTATGGAGAGACCAGCAACGAGAGAGTGGTGAGTGCATATTCATACCTTTGAAGATCTCTAAGCGGAAGCGTTGCTAGAACGCGGTTGATGGAGTCGTACTCGCGGCGATTCAGCTCGCGGTGTGATTCCGATCTAGTGTCGAACCACGGCACCTCCGCGTTCAACACACGTGCAGCCCGGTGACGTCTCCCGCAACTTGATCCAGCAAGGAGGAGGTAGAAATTGGGGAAGATCTCTGGCAGCACAACGCTGTGGTGTCGATGGAGAGACGAGGTCTCCCGGCAGGGCTTCGCCAAGCACCGTGGGAGAGGAGGAAGGAGGGAAGCAGGGCTGCGCCGAGGGAGATGGAAAACTGTGTATAAAACAGCCCCAAAACCCTCTCTATATATAGGAGGAGGGGAGGGGGTGCGCCACCCCTAGGGTTCCCACCCTCGGTGGTGCGGCAGCCCAAATGGGAGAGGCGGACAGCGGCCAGGGCAGGGAGAGGGGGGCGCACCCCTAGGTGGGCCTTAGGCCCACCAGCGCTTAGGGTTTCCCCTCCCTCCCTCTTTGGTGCGCATGGGCTGGGTGTGGGGGCACACCAGCCCACCTAGGGGCTGGTTCCCTCCCGCACTTGGCCTGCGTAGCCCTCCGGGGCTTGTGGCCCCTCTCGGTGGGCCTCCGGAACCCTTCCGGTGGTCCCGACACTTTGCCGGTGGTGCCCGAAACATTTCCGGCATCCAAACCCATCCATCCTATATATCAATCTTTACCTCCGGACCATTCCGGAGCTCCTTGTGATGTCCGGGTTCTCATCCGGGACTCCGAACAACCTTCGGTAAGCTCGTATAACAATTCCCTATAACCCTAGCGTCATCGAACCTTAAGTGTGTAGACCTTACGGGTCCGGGAGGCATGCAGACATGACCGAGACACTCTCCGGCCAATAACCATCAGCGGGATCTAGATACCCATGGTGGCTCCCACATGTTCCACGATGATCTTATCAGATGAACCACGATGTCAAGGATTCAATTAATCCCGTATACAATTCCCTTTGTCTGTCAGTATAGAATTTGCCCGAGATTCGATCGTCGGTATACTTATACCTTGTTCAATCTCGTTACACGTAAGTCTCTTTACTCGTTCCGTAGCACGTCATCCTGTGACTAACTCCTTAGTCACATTGAGCTCATGATTATGTTCTACAGAGTGGGTCCAGAGATACCTCTCCGTCACACGGAGTGACAAATTCCGATCTCGATTCGTACCAACCCAACAAACACTTTCGGAGGTACCCGTAGTGCACCTTTATAGTCACCAAGTTACGTTGTGACGTTTGATACACCCAAAGCACTCCTACGGTATCCAGGAGTTGCACAATCTCACGGTCGAAGGAAAAGACACTTGACATTAGAAAACCTTTAGCATACAAACAATACGATCTAGTGCTATGCTTAGGATTGGGTCTTGTCCATCACATCATTCTCCCAATGATGTGATCCCGTTATCAATGACATCTAATGCCCATGATTAGGAAACCATGATCATCTATTGATCAACGAGCTAGCCAAGTAGAGGCTTGCTAGGGACACATTGTGATCTATTTATTCACACATGTATTAATGTTTCTTGTTAATACAATTATAGCATGAACAATAGACGATTATCATGAACAAGGAAATATGATAATAACCATTTTATTATTGCCTCTAGGGCATATTTCCAACAGAAGAAGCCCTCCATATCCGAATCTCCCCTCCGGCAGGGCACCAGAACGTGCCCCAGATGGGATCTTGCGGAGACAGAAGCTTGCGGCGGCGAAAAAGTATTTTCGTGGATCTCCTGATTTTTTTAGGGATTTTAGGGAATTTATAGTCGAAGGAGCTAGTGCAGGGGAGGCCCAGGGAGCCCACAAGCCTGGGAGGCGCGGGCCCCCCTGGTCGCGCCATGGGGGCTTGTGGCCTCCCACGGGACTCCCTGCCTTGGTTCCCAAGCTTTCTGCGTATCTTATGTTCCGGAAAAATCTTTTCGAAAGTTTTATTCCGTTTGGACTCCATTTAAAATCCTCCTCTGAAAAGGGTCAAAAACACGGAAAAAACAGGAACTAGCACTTGGCACTGAGTTAATAAGTTAGTCCCAAAAAATATATAAAAGGCATACAAAACATCCAAAGTTTGACAAGATAATAGCATGAAACCATCAAAAATTATAGATACGTTGGAGACGTATCAGTAAGCAGCTTCTCCAAGGTCCTTTATTGAAATACTCTTATTCAAATAGGCCTTTATGCTTTCCAATAGTTCTATATCATTTCCCATAAAAAATATGTCGTCCACATATAATATGAGAAATGCTACAAAGCTCCCACTCACTTTCATGTAAATACAGGATTCTCCATAAGTCTGTACAAACCCAAACACTTTGATCACCTCATCAAAATGAATGTTCCAACTCCAGATGCTTGCACCAGCCCATAGATGGAGCATTGGAGCTTTCATACCTTGTTAGCATTGCTAGGATCGACAAAACCTTCCGGCTGTATCATATAAAATTCTTCCTTAATAAAGTCGTTCAAGAATCCTGTTTTGACGTCCATTTGCCAGATTTCATAATCATAAAATGCGGCAACTGCTAACATGATTCGTACCGACTTCGGCATCGCTACGAGTGAGAAGGTTTCATCATAGTCCATCCCTTGAACTTGTCAACAACCCTTAGCGACAAGTCGAGCCTTATAGATGGTCACATTACCATCCGCGTCAGTCTTCTTCTTAAAGATCCATTTATTTTCTATGGCTCGCCGATCATCGGGCAAGTCCACCAAAGTCTATACTTTGTTCTCATACATGGATCCTATCTCGGATTTCATGGCATCAAGCCATTTGTTGGAATTCGGACCCGCCATCGCTTCTTCATAGTTCGAAGGTTCACTGTTGTCCAACAACATGATTTTCATGATAGGATTGTCGTACCACTCTGGTGCCGAACGTACCCTTGTGGACCTTCGATGTTCAATAGCAATTTGATCTAAAGTTTCATGATCATCATCATTAACTTCTTCTCTAGCCGGTGCAGGCGCCTCAGAAACATTTTCTTGCGCTGCGCTACTCTCCGGTTCGAGAGAAGGTACAATTACCTCATCAAGTTCTATTTTCCTCCCACTTACTTCTTTCGAGAGAAACTCTTTCTCTAGAAAGGATCTGTTCTTGGCTACAAAGATTTTGCCTTCGGATCTAAGATAGAAGGTGTACCCTATAGTTTCCTTAGGGTATCCTACGAAGACGCGTTTTTCCGCTTTGGGTTCAAGCTTCTCTGGTTGAAGCTTCTTCACATAAGCATCGCATACCCAAACTTTCAGAAACGACAGCTTAGGTTTCTTTCCAAACCATAATTCATGCGGTGTCGTCTCAACGGATTTATACGGTGCCCTATTTAAAGTGAATGCAGCAGTTTTCAATGCAATCTCCAGAATGATAGCGTTAAATCGGTAAGAGGCATCATAGATCGCACCATATCAATAAAGTGCAATTACGACGTTCAGACACACCGTTACGCTGCAGTGTGCGAGGCGGCGTGAGTTGTGAAACAATTCCACATTTCCTTAGGTGTGTGCCAAACTCGTGACTCAAATATTCTCCTCCACGATTAGATCACAAGAACTTTATTTTCTTGTCACGTTGATTCTCTACCTCACTCTAAAATTCCTTGAACCATTCAAAGGTTTCAGACTTGTGCTTCATTAAGTAGACATAACCATATCTACTTAAATCATCAGTGAGGGTGAGAACATAACGATAGCCACCGCGAGCCTCAATGCTCATTGGACCGGATACTTCGGTATGTATTATCTCCAATAAGTTGGTTGCTCGTTCCATTGTTCCGGAGAACGGAGTCTTGGTCATCTTCCCCATGAGGCATGGTTCGCATGTGTCAAATGATTCAAAATCAAGAGACTCCAAAAGTCCATCTGTATGGAGTTTCTTCATGCTCTTGACACCGATATGACCAAGGCGGCAGTGCCACAAGTATGTGGGACTATCATTATCAACTTTACATCTTTTTGTACTCACACTATGAATATGTGTAACATCACGATCGAGATTCATCAAGAATAAACCATTGACCAGCCGGGCATGACCATAAAACATACCACTCATCTAAATAGAACAACCATTATTCTCATATTTAAATGAGTAGCCATCTTGCATCAAGCGAGATCCTGATACAATGTTCATGCTCAAAGCTGGTACTAAATAACAATTATTGAGGTTTAAAACTAATCTCGAAGGTAGATGTAGAGGTAGCGTGTCGACAGCGATCACATCGACCTTGGAACCATTCCCGGCGCGCATCGTCACCTCGTCCTTAGCTAGCCTACGCTTGTTCCATAGTTCTTGTTTAGAGTTGCAAATGTGAGCAACAACACTGGTATCAAATACCCCGGAGCTACTACGAGCACTGGTAAGGTACACATGAATAACAAGTATATCACATATACCTTTGATGTTGTCGGCCTTCTTATCCGCTAAGTACTTGGGGCAATTCCGCTTCCAGTCACTGGTTCCCTTGCAGTAATAGCACTCAGTCTCAGGCTTGGGTCCTTTCTTTGGCTTCTTCTCGGCAACTGGTTTACCGGGGGCAGCAACTGCTTTGTCGTCTTTCTTGAAGTTCTTTTTACCCTTGCCTTTCTTAAAACTGATGGTCTTAGTCACCATCAACACTTGATGTTCTTTCTTGATTTCTACCTTCGCAGATTTCAGCATTGAATACAACTCGAGAATAGTATTTTCCATCCCTTGCATGTTGTAATTCATCACAAAACCTTTATAGCTAGGTGGAAGTGACTGGAGGATTCTGTAGTGAGTCAAGCGGTTGTGCAACCCACACATTCTGAGTGTGTGCTCACTGACAGAACTATTCTCCTCCATCTTACAGCTAAAGAACTTGTCGGAGACTTCATATCTCTCGAACTGGGCATGATCTTGAAAAACAAGTTTCAGCTCCTCGAACATCTCATATGCTCCGTGTTGCTCAAAACGCCTTTGGAGCCCCGGTTCTAAACTGTAAAGCATGCCGCACTGAACCAAAGAGTAGTCATCACTCCGCGACTGCCATGCGTTTCTAATGTCCTTGGTTGCTGCTAGAACGGGAGGATCACCTAGCGGTGCATTAAGGACATATGCCTTCTTGGAAGCAGTGAGGATGAGCTTTAAGTTACGAGCCCAATCCGCATAGTTGCTCCCATCATCTTTCAGCTTGGTTTTCTCTTGGAACGCGTCGAAGTTGAATGAGACATTTGCGTTGGCCATTGGATCTACAATATTTGTAAAGACAATTTTAGACTAAGTTCATGATAATTAAGTTCATCTAATCAAATTACTAATGAACTCCCACTTAGATCGACATCCCTCTAGTCATCCAAGTGTTACATGATCCAAGTCGACTAGCCCGTGTCCGATCATCACGTGAGACAAACTAGTCATCAATGGTGAGCATCTCCATGTTGATCGTATCAACCATACTACTCATGTTCGACCTTTCGGTCTCCCGTATTCGAGGCCATGTTTGTACATGCTAGGCTCGTCGAGTCAACCTAAGTGTTTTGTGTGTGTAAATTGGCTTACACCCGTTGTATGCGAACGTTAGAATCTATCACACCCGATCATCACGTGGTGCTTCGAGACAACGATGCTTCACAATGGTGCACACTTAGGGGAATACATATCTCAAAATCTTAATGAGGTATCATCTTATCTTTCCTACTGTCATTCTAAGCAATAAGATGAAAAACATGATAAACATCACATGCAATCATATAGTGACATGATATGGCCAATATCATCTTGCTCCTTTGATCTCCATCTTCGGGGCACCATGATCATCGTTGTCACCAGCATGACACCATGATCTCCATCATCATGATCTCCATCATTGTGTCTCCATGAAGTCGTCACGCCAACTATTACTTCTACTACTATAGCTAATGTTTAGCAATAAATTAAAGTAATCACATGGTGTTGCATCTCATATAATAAATTAAGAGAACTCCTATGGCTCCTCCCGGTTGTCATACTCATTGACATGCAAGTCGTAAATCCTATTATAAGAACATGATCAATCTCATACATCACATATGTAACATCACATCATTTTGGCCATATCACATCACATAGCATACCCTGCAAAAACAAGTTAGACGTCCTCTAATACAAGTTTTACGTGGCTGATTAGGGTTTCTAGCAAGAACGCATCTTACCTACGTGACAGCCACCCGCTAGCCACCTTCATAAGGACCCTCTTCATCGAATCTGGTCCGACTAAAGTGGGAGAGACAGACACCCGCTAGCCACCTTATGCAACAAGTGCATGTCGGTCGGTGGAACCAGTGTGACGTAAGAGTACGTGTAAAGTCGGTCCGGGCCGCTTCATCCCACGATGTCGCTGAATCAAGATAAGACTAGTAACAGCAAGCAATTGACAAAATCAGAGCCCACAACTTTTGTGTTCTACTCGTGCATAGAATCTACGCATAGAACCTTGGCTCGAATGCCAATGTTGGGGAACGTAGTAATTTCAAAAAAATCCTACGCCACACAAGGATCTATCTATGGAGAAACCAGCAACGAGCAAAGGGGTAGAGCATATTCATACCTTTGAAGATCGCTAAGCGGAAGCGTTGCTAGAATGCAGTTGATAGAGTCGTACTCGCAGCGATTCAGATCGCGGTGGATTTCGATCTATGCGCCGAACAACGGCGCCTCCGCGTTAACCACACGTGCAGCCCGGTGACGTCTCCAACCCCTTGATCCAGCAAGGAGGGAGGAGAGGTTGAGGGATAACTCCGGCAGCACGGTGGCGTGGTGACGGTGGAGCTACGTGGAAGTCCGACAGGGCTTTGCCAAGCACTATGGAGGACGAGGACGAGGAGGAGTAGGGCTGCGCCGAGAGAGAGAGAAGTTGTGTCTCAAAACAGCCCCAAACCCTCCACTATATATAGGAGGAGAGGGAGGAGGGTGCCCACCCTTAGGGTTTCCACCCTAAGGGGTGCGGCAGCCCTAGATGGGCAAGGAAGGCGGCGGCCAAGGGTGGAGGCGGCGCCCTCGGGTGGGCCTTGGTCCCAAAGGTGCCCCTCCACGCCTAGGGTTTTGCCCCTCTCCACCCCTTGTGCGCCTTGGGACCTTAGTGGTGGCACACCAGCACACCTAGGGGCTGGTTCCCATCCACTTTTGGCCCATATAGAACTTTGGGGCTGGTGGCCCTTCCCGGTGGACCCCCGGAACCCTTCCGGTGGTCCCGGTACATTACCGGTGTCGCCTGAAACACTTCCAGCGATCAAATCTTCACTTCCCATATATAAATCTTTACCTCCGGACCATTCCGGGACTCCTCGTGACGTCCGGGATCTCATCCGGGACTCCGAAGAACCTTCAGTAACCACATACACTATTCCCATATAACCCTAGTGTCATCGAACCTTAAGTGTGTAGACCCTACGGGTTCGGGAAGCATGCAGACATGACCGAGACATCTCTCCGGTCAATAACCAACAGCAGGGTCTGGATATCCATGTTGGTTCCCACATGTTCCACGATGATCTCATCGGATGAACCACGATGTCGGGGATTCAATCAATCTCGTATGCAATTCCCTTTGTCTACCGGTATGATACTTGCCCGAGATTCGATCGTCGGTATCCCCATACCTTGTTCAATCTCGTTACCGGCAAGTCTATTTACTCGTTCCATAACACATCATCTTGTGACTAACTCCTTAGTCACACTGAGCTCAATATGATGATGGATTACCGAGTGGGCCCAGAGATACCTCTGTGTCACACGGAATGACAAATCCCAGTCTCAATTCGTACTACCCAACAGATACTTTCGGAGATACCTGTAGTGCACCTTTATAATTACCCAGTTACGTTGTGACGTTTGATACACCCAAAGCACTCCTACGGTATCCGGGAGTTGCACAATCTCATGGTCTAAGGAAATGATACTTGACATTAGAAAAGCTTTAGCACACGAACAATACGATCTATTGCTATGCTTAGGATTGGGTCTTTTCCATCACATCATTCCCCAATGATGTGATCCTGTTATAAATGACATCCAATGTCCATGATCAGGAAATCATGATCATCTACTAATCAACGAGCTAGCCAACTAGAGGCTTACTAGGGACACATTGTGATCTATATATTCACAAATGTATTACGGTTTCCGGTTAATACAATTATAGCATGAATAATAGACAATTATCTTGAACCAGGAAATATAATAATAACCACTTTATTATTGCCTCTTGGACATATTTCCAACATGCCCAACAGCAATTTGTTTACCCACCGTATGTTGCTTTCATGAGAGATGTCACTAGAGAACATTATGGCCCGCGGGTCTATTAACTTTTATATTTACAAAACTTGTAATTTACTCGTTGTTACTATTTGTCTTTTATTTTATTTTCCAAGTCACATCTATCTATAATTATCTACACACCTCATTCGCTTGCAAATGACGAGATCAAGGGGATTGGCAACCCTCTAGCCCGATTTGGGTGCAAGTTTTTTGCTCTTTTGTGTGCAGCCGCTGAAGACGGTTGAGGATTGATATTCCTATTGGTTCGATAAACCTTGGTTTCTTAATCGAGGGAAATACTTACCCGCATTTTGATGGGACCCGTTCCTCTTCATGGAAAACCCAACGCAGTTCACAAGCATCAGCCCTCTCCTAAATGGCAGCTTATGCTACTTCTTTGCAGGTTCAGGGATGGGTTATTCTTCTTCTCAAACAACATTATCATCATCCTCCAACTCAAACAAATCATCAACCTCAGTGTCACCCTCATAATGTAGCACTTCCTCTTCTGATTCTTCATCTTCAGATTCTTCCTCTTCTAGTTCTTCATCTCTCTCTCTTTCCCTCTTGTATCTCTATGTCTTCTACGACCCTAACTTTCTCATTATATTTGGCCCTTTACTCCCCCATATACAAAGGGGTATTTTCACTATCATATGCACCCTTGGAGTCAAATGAAGAAGCATCAATACTCCGATATCCCTCTTCTTCTTCTGCCGCATCTTTTAGCTTGTCCTTCTTAACATTTCTGCTCTCTTGTGTGCAAAGTGCGGAACCTTGAACTACACTTGATTTGTTGCTCTCACTTTTAAAAACAATTCCTTGATGATAAACAACATACATAGGAGGCTCACTGAGACCATATACAACTGGTGCTTGATAAAAAAATTGGGGTTAGTTGTTGTTTGTGAGATGCACTGACAGGTGTAGTTGCCCTAACTAACAAATTCAACACCATACTCTCCTATTATGCCTCTTAATTAGCTGCAATTTAACATTAATGACTATAATTTCAAGCCCTTGCTCTCTCTCTCTCTCTCTGTTCTCCTATGTGTGGATTCTCCATGTGGTACAGTGAATCAAAGAAACCATACCCTTGTGTTATATCAGTGCATAAAGATTTAGAAATGTAACAATTTGAATTGCATAGCTTCCTCTCTATATTTTGTTGAGCATCATAATGGACCCTAACATCCCAGTAAGCCTAACCCTAATACACAAGTCATACCAAAAATTACACAAAGAAGGGGGTGAGAACAAAAAATTCACGGCCCACCTCCCACTCCGTGGGTCCACTGATGGCCTGTTGTAGGTTGGTGACCAGAATCTTAGCTAGTTGTGCCCGTTGTTCCATGGACAACGCCGTCTCCAAGAACTCGTCGTCCTCGTTGGTGTATTTAAGAACTGGAGTAGCCGCTGTCGTTGATTGACCGGTGTCGTAACACTCTCAAAGTCGGGAAGGTCTTCGCTAACGCCGTTGCTACAACCATTCGCACCGCCACCCGAAGTCACCCCGTCATCGCCTAAGAGCCGCATGGGGCGAGCGAGAAGAGGAACTAGGGTTCAAGTGATGTGAGAGAGAACGGTTTGACCTAGCCCACTAGAGCGACCGAGTCGGACTCGTCCTAGTCAGTGCACGACACGCGCCTATAGGCCACGCTAGCACATGACGTGATTTAGACCATTTTGTTGCCACATGTCCCAGACTTGGTACTGACATGTGAGAAAAACGAGAAATGATACTAATTCGTTACCCTAATTCCAATTGTGGTACCAACATCAATTAATTCCTCAATAGCATACTTCTGACGGCGCGGGAAAGTCATGTGCTCCAAACACTCGTATGCTCTCATGCTCCAAGGTTCAAAAACTTAAATTCGAATATTTCACGAGACATATGGCTACAGCCCCTAAAAAGTTCAAATCCAAATTCGAAATGCACATAAAAAAATGACATATCCAACATAGTGTCACAAAAGACAAGCAAAAAAACAACACCATTCACATTCACATTTAGATTTGTCTTTTTTGTTTCTTAATGTGCATTTTGGTTATAGACTCGGGAGTTTTTAGGAATTCCTTGTGACCCTGTGTCCTTGTCATGGTGTTGTCCCCGAGACCTAAGCACACTGGATATCTGGATTCATCAACTTGTTCACTGCTTGGCGTATCCGTTCGTGGTTTATCTCTCAGCGTCAGCGAGTACTTCCGTTTTCCTTTGCTTTTCTTCTACGTATCGATTTCCATGCGATTACTATAGTCAATTAGACTAGATAGAAATCATCTAGCTCGATTGGAGTTTGATGCAACTCCAAGAAGGAGACGAGAGAGGAGAACGATGTTTTTTTCTCGACGATGCGTGTAGCATAGCACTTATTCTATCAAGTACAACATGATGTCAAGCTCAACACAACAAACCAAATGAGAAATGGCCAAAACTTGGTTACAGGTATAGCATAAAAAAGTAAGGCCTGCATACAGAGATGACGTTACAGATATTCATTGAGATCACAAAGACAAAGATAGATATATAAATTATTGAAGTTCGATAGTTACTACAACACCGTTCACAACAATCTCAAAGGTACCATGGCCCATTGGCTACGAGAATATCCTAATTCATCAGGTAGATCCATTGGCTGCATCACAAAATTCAGGCGCCCAATGTGCATTTTACTGGTCTAAGATGTGGGGCAAACTTCAGCCGCCCCAGTTTGGCTCCCATGCACGCTTTTCCTTGCAAATGTCAAGTAGCCAGTGTGTCCTCTAGCTGTGCTGCAAGGCCTAGCAATAACAGAGGATGTCTGAGTGCTGTCTAAGGCTTCTCCAGCTGACCGAATTTTCCGTTTCTTCCCAGGAAGTGAAGAACCATCGCTAGAGGCTTCATTGGTGGTTGCACTCTTCAGAGCACCTTCATGTACTTCATAGGTGCGGAGAAGAATTTCAAAAGTTCTAATATCTGCACAACAACACAACAGTATGAAAATAAACCTCCGCCCACTCTTCTTGAGACGGAATAACTCAGTAATAAGAGATCACCATACTTTTAGGCAAGTTCTGTTGTCATTTATTTTGCCCTAAACAGGGCAAACTACGATCATTTTATCATTCACGGTTCAATCAACTCTAGATCATTTATCTTGAAACAAAATGAAGAACTCCAGGATGCAATGTTCTTGTGCACAAAATCATGGTGAGTCCATTAAAGAAACCATTAAAACGCATAAACAAATTAGAACTGTATAGGGATGTGGCGGTCTGTACCGCCTGTGAAAGAGACTACATGAAAGCAGTAGAAATGAGATCAAAATGATGCTCTGAGGCAATGGATCTGCGTTGATAACTAATTCAGAGCATTTTTATGTATGCAGGTTTCCGATAGACTTCAGAAACCACACAACTTTAGATGACCACAACAAGCTTTTTGAACACTCTAGGGCTTATGCTTGGATTGCAAATGCACAAGAACTTACAATTATGAATTATGTATGTTATCGTACCTTGAAATAAGCATACCAAAATTGAGCTATATTACGAATCAATGACACGAGTTCATCAGAAGGGCGTGCCCAGTGCTGAAAGCTCACACATAAGGTGGGTCTGGGGAAGGGAATTTCTAGACAGCCTTACACCTTGCACAATAATTCTGCAAGGAGGCTGGTTCAAACCCAGGACCTCCAGGCCGCACACAAGTGGAGAGACTCTACCACTGCACCAGACCCACCCTTGTGAGAAATGACAGTTTCAGACAGATCATTGGAAAAGAACCAGCTGGGAAAAGTACAGCCCCAACTCCATTCAGTGTCAACTTCCGCAACAACAGAAGTTATATGAGTCCATGAGTCATGTGAACTCATATCAACATTATAAAGTTTCTAACTGAAGTAACTATACGAGTCTTTGAATCATGTGAACTCATATCAACAATATAAAGTTTCTAAGTGAAGTAACTAAGTCCGTGAGTCATGTGAACTCATATCATCATTATAAGGCTGGCCATAGTGGGAGTAACTTAGGTAGTATCATGTACTTGGGACTAGCAAACATGTTGATGTGGCAGACAATTAAAGAAGAGAGAGAGGATTAAAGTAACATAGGTAGATTGGTAGAAACTAGGGTTCTACCGGCCCTCTGCCTTATGTTATAAGGGTAGGAGGGAGGTTGGAGGAGACGAGGGCGCCGCGGCCGGCGCGACGGCGCCGTCTCGGCGTAGGGAGGAGGCGACGGCGAGTAGAGGAGGCGGTGGCTAAGGTTAGGGTTCCGGCTCCTCTGGGAGCCGGGCAATAGAATTGTCTTATTGCTTGATTTCAAAAGAGCTGTTTACATCGGTTTATATAATCTCGATAACTTGGACTCTAAGATAACTAAGATAACTTGGACTCTAAGATAACTAAGATAACTTGGGCTAAGCCCCTAATATTATTAAGATAACTGGGCCAGTTTGGCTAACTGGGCCTTTGATCATAACGGTGTTAGAGTACGTGATGGGCCTGGGCCCGTTAGTCTTAGGGTTTGCTTAGGGGTCAAGTAAGCCTTACTTGGGAGTCAAGTAAACCTCTCTATATATGGAGAGGAGATGTAGCAATCTAATCAGGCAAGAATTAAGAAGGAAAACCCTTTTTCCTCTTGCCCGGCCGTGGGAAAGGACCCCCACGGCCGGCTCTCTCGCGCCCTCGCAGCTCTCTCTCTCCCGCTCAAACCCTAGCAACCATAACATCTGGTATCAGATTTCTCAGGCTCGATCATGTTCACCCCGTCGCCGCCACTTCCTGTCGCCCTCACCCCGGAGGAGATCGCCGGAGCAATCCGCGATCTCACCACCGCCGTCCAAGGGATCTGCCTCTTCCTGGCCGGTCCCTACGGACCGCCGCCGGTCGCGTCATCAGTCGCCGCCTACGGGCCGGCGCGGCTGCCGTGGCGGCCTCCGCCGCGATCGCCGGGCCGCGGCAGCCGACGCTGCTGCTGTCGTCGCCGCCACTCGACGCCAGGCTGCTGCAGCCGCCGCTGCCGCTCCCCGTCTCCGGGCCGATCTATACGGCGGCCTGGGCATCGCCGCACATCCAGTCGCCATCGGCGCCACCCCAACAGTACGGCAGGCCCTCCCGCTTTGCGGGTCCCGACGGTGCGCCATTCCACGGGGGGTCCTCCATGGTCACAGCACCAGCGCCGACCCCCGCACGGCCGCCGCCGCCGCCCTCGGCTGCGACCACGGCGCCGGTCATCACGTTCCAACATGGGATGCCCTACGACGGGACTGCGACGACCTCGTTCCCAGCAGCGCCACCGCCGTCCCAGGACAATCCCATCCAACAGATCAAGTTCCAGTCGTCGCCGGCACCGTTTCCGGCTTGGATCGCTACCCACCACGTGTCGGCGGCGGTAAGGTTGCAGGCTGCGCGAGGCCTCCTAGCGAGTCGGCATGTGCGGGAGATGCGTGATTTGCAGCTGCAGCTCCTCCAAGTTGCACTTCGCGGTGCAACGAACCTCGATCTCGTCCGCTGCGTGAGGGGTCTTGGGCATGCGGTTTCCCCCACGGGCGGCGGGCATGCTGTTTTTCCCACGGGCGACGACCTCCAAGTCTGCGACATCGACAGTCAGCCGGCGGGGAGAAGACATGGTGTCACCGACAGGAGCGCACCACGTAGCACCACTGCATTCCGCCGCCGGCCGCCGCGAGGGCTCCCTTGGTCCCGATGGTGTCCTTGGGATCCAGGGGGCTGCAAACGCACAAGTTCGACGCGCGGAGGATTCTCGCCTTATCGTTCGGAGTCAAAAAATAAAGAGTCGGAATCTCATTTGGGTTAGCTTATTTTAGGTCAATACAATAGGCCGAGATGTAAAAGGCTTGTTTTTTAGGCGTTAGGGTTGTGTGGGGTCG
The DNA here is from genome assembly GCF_904849725.1 of Hordeum vulgare subsp. vulgare. Lineage (NCBI taxonomy): Eukaryota > Viridiplantae > Streptophyta > Magnoliopsida > Poales > Poaceae > Hordeum > Hordeum vulgare. The sequence continues at coordinate 409,012,706 of NC_058519.1, read as the reverse complement.
AATCGTCGTTAGGTTGCAGCTCGAGGACGAGCTGCATGTCCAGGTGGGGTGTAGTGTTTAGAGTACGTGATGGGCCTGGGCCTGTTAGTCTTAGGGTTTGCTTAGGGGTCAAGTAAGCCTTACTTGGGAGTCAAGTAAACCTCTCTATATATGGAGAGGAGATGTATCAATCTAATCAGGCAAGAATTAAGAAGGAAAACCCTTTTCCCTCTTGCCCGGCCGTGGGAAAGGACCCCCACGGCCGGCTCTCTCGCGCCCTCGCAGCTCTCTTTCTCCCGCTCAAACCCTAGCAACCATAACATAGATACCGTAACATGTTAAATGCTATGCTACTATGTGTCATGCATGTCAATAAATGGGGTCATCTATGATACTATGCATTATGGAGGTAGTATCATACAATAGTATCATATACATGATACTACTATATGATACTCCCCACTATGGCCAGCCTAAGTTTCTAACTGAAGTTAACTACACGATTCTGTGAATCATGTGAACTCATATCAGAACATTGTAAAGTTTCTAGCTTAAGTAACAAATTCAGAGCAACATACCAACCTGTGAAACAAGACCTCATAGTTTCGCAAGCACGCTGTACTTGTTCAATGCAAGGTGAAAAGGAGCATAGGATGCCATCTTGCCGTAGCATTGTACCAGCTGACGGTATTGCCAGCCAAGGCTGGGGTAAGTCCAGGAACACAGCGTCAGCAGCTCCAGAGTACTCATCTGGGAATCCTTCCCCTTGTATGTCCTGAACAGCAACTGTTATAAGGCTGCTTAGGCCATTCTTCTCAAAATCTTCCCTATTTACCAAAAAAGCTCAAGTCACAATAGCACAAAGCATATACCAATTAAACCACATGACTGACAAAATCATTCAGCCTTGTAGCACCATATTTTTCTTCCGAGTAACGGCAGGAGCACTGCCTTTAAATTAGAAGAAAAGAAATTGTTACAGCTATTGCACCCAGCTTTTGGAAGGATAAAGCCGAGATACCCAAGAAACCACATGCGGACTACTAGCGCAAGAGGAGCCTACTAGGTCTATGCATACAGAAATCTCCCAAAGCAAAATGCACCACCTCATGGCGGGACATCCTTTGGGCCCTGAATACTCCCCGGTTCCTCTCATTCCAGATTACTCCATGAGGAGTAAATCAAGAGGCCACTGCGCTCACGTGTCAAATGATCACAAATATCTGTTACCGCAAAGATAGGTAGTAGCTAGCTAGAGGCTCCTATGCTCTTGTAAAATTTATTTTGCATTATTTATGAATCGTACAATTGTACTTCAATTGATGTCACTGTACTCTGAGTTGCAAGTGCTGCTTGAAAAAGAAGAAGTCATATCTTTGTGCCGTTTAAGAGGTCACCCCTAAAAGGTTGATAAAACCCTAAAGATGTTGCAAAGACATGGACAGTTTTTAGGCAAGTAGGCAACAAATAATGGGTTTTCTTAAATCTTATGTATCTTATTTGTAGTTGCAGGCCAATCTATAGTATATTTGTATCCAATACCATGTCACAGAAGTTTGATAGACTGTTTCTATTCTCATATCTAAGCTTGCTCATCTACAAAGTAATAGTTCTATATACTGCAAAACACATTCAGAAACCCCATGCAAGAAAAAAAAACATCAAAATCATCTTTCTTGTGCATTGTTCCCATCCTCTGTAATGCAAATACAGATCAAAAAATTATGCAGTACATGTAAGGTTCTTAGTTTCCACATAATAGTCTAAAATCAAACCTCGTAGAGACGTCCTGAGTAAGTTTGATTTGTGAAGCAAGCAGACAATCACCTCTGACATGCTAATTAGCCCTCAGAGTCAGCTGTTTGCTTACCTTGCCGAGTCTGCCCTCTGGTCGTGGAAATCGAACGTGTACACCCGCCCGTGCGGCGCGACGGCGCGGGCTAGCGAGGTGGTGAGCGAACCGCTCCCCGTTCCGGACTCCAGCACGACGCACCCAGGGACGAGCTCGAGGTAGGCCACCACGAGGCTGATATCGGCAATGTAGAGGATCTGTGTCCGGTGGCTGAGCACGAGCGTCCAGAGCTCCGGGGTCGGCGCGAGGAGGTGGACGAACCCGCCGCCGGCCTTGCGACCGCCCTTGCCCCCGACACCGCCGCTACTGAATACCTTGGATCCGAAGTGGCGGCCGAGCCAGTCGGCGTGGCGAAATACGCCGAACCGGTTCTGCAGTACGCCAGCGGCGCTGACGGTGACTGCGCGCATCGAGTCGTGCCGCTCGTACACCACGACGGTGTCGCCCTCCGCGATGCGGCGCTGCGAGGTGGGCTTGTTGCATGGATCCAGTGGAACCATCATGGCGACCGGGAGACGAGAGTCCGGGCGGCGGCGTGCAGTTTATGTGTAAACCCTTGGATTTAGGAGGTTTCTGTGACTGAGTCTGTGCCCTGCGAATACAGAATTCAGAAGAGATGTTAGGATTCGTAGCTGGGACAGAGTTATTTTTGAATCCGGACTTGTTTCAGAAGTACTGTGCGCTGGTTACCTGCATCAAATTTCTTTCCTCCCTACATGTGTGCCTCACTTTAGCCTGACCGATAAAAAAGACATGTTTTGCAACATCTTACAAATACATTGCATGTAGGTCATCAGCATGTATGGTTACAGCATCCCTAACAAACCCGTTATAAAGCCGTTCGCAAAAGTCGTTTGCAGATCACGAAAAAACGTTTTTACGAGCAAGCGTAAGCGGCGGCCGAGCACACCCCGTAAAATGTATGAGAACGCTTTTACGGATCCATTTTGCGGGGTCTGTTTGGCCACTGCCCACGCCGGCCCACAAAATCTGTTATTTCCATTGCATTTTCAGGCATGAAAACACATTTAGTTGCTTCGTTATTTTCTTCAAAGACATTGGATACATCATAATTCATCAAATCTTTACTACAATAGCAAGACTAAAGAAAACAAGAACCATAATTAGACATTTTAGAAGATATTCACTTCCATAACTGCTCTCACTAGTTGGATCAACATCTTCCCTATGCATTCATTGTTGATCTAGGGGTTCTTCAACTTGCATTCTTCATTCTTTGGCTTTGATTCTAAAGAATTTCACGTTGCTTCCCCTCTAATTTCTTTTGTAATTACACATGCATCTGCATCATTAGACTCAATTATACTAAGAAGTGCACGAACATCTATTAAGTTTCTTTCTATCAATAGATCGATGTATTCTTCTTTCCAATACCAAAATGAGTATCCACCTTTCTACACATATGAAGACCTCAATAAGATATTGTAGTTTAACCAAATAAGTTGACAAAGTCGAAGAGGAAGAAGAGCATACCCGTCGTTTTTGCATTTGAAGAATACCCATCTGAGGTGTTGTTGTGTGTTGGATGTGAGCCGCAACACTGTTTCTAGGCAATCGTCGTACTGTATGAGCGACATTGGTAAGCCAGCGAGCCGCTGCGTGACCATCGAGCCCGGGCGACGACCGGAAGAGTCCTTGCCGGCAAACTGACGCCGGCGACTAGAGGATGAACGAGTACCTGCATGCGGCGCTAGAGCTTTGCCGGGGCTGTGCGGGGTGCTCCCCGAGCAATCCATGGTTGTGGTGCGGCCGTCGGTGGACGGAAAAGCTAAATCCGATGGTCGCGACAAAACAACCACCGATCTGTAGATTTTCGGTGAGCCGAGGCACGAGGGCATGGGGAAGGTCGACCTAGGGCGTGCGGCGGCCCACCAGCGTGATCTCGGCGGCTGGTGTGGCCGGAATCGAAGGCGGCGCCCGACGGCGGTGGGTGGGGGGAAAGCGCGGGTGAAATGTCCCACCAACCAACTGCTTCTAGATATATACAGGGCACCGACGGGTCGGGGGGAGAACCTGTGTTTTTGCGGGTTGGGGTGGGCATTTTGTCGCGCCCCGCACAAAAAATAACGGATCGGGCGCGGTTAGGAGGTCTGGTGTGACAGCTTTTCCCGCCCAACCTTTATTTTGGCGGTTATTTTGCGGGTTCGGTCCTTTTACGGGGTCACCTAGAGATGCTCTTATCTTCTAGGCTGTCTGCATTAGAGCATCGGACGCTATAAATGACGTGCGTGGTAAAAACCACAGTTTGACGAGTGAGCAACCGTGCGGCCGGCTCAAGCAAAAGCGCGAAACGATGGCACGAAAAAAAACCACGCGCGACAAAAAGCGGTAGCTCGGTGATAGTTTCGGCACGCATCGACCAGCGCGCGTTATAAATCCCGCGCGACGTCGCGCTTACCAACTGCCAAAATTTTCTTTCGGGTTTTCTCCCCGCATTTTTCCACGCCCTGTCGTCGCCTCACCTTCTCCCCCGTCTCTTCCAGCGCCCCACCGTTGTTGCGCCCGGCCATGCCACCGCAGCCCGCCATGCCACGACGCACTCGGAGCAGCTCATACTACCGCGAGCCATACTTCTAATTATCGAGGATACATAGATGGTTGTTGCTTTTATTTTCACCTATGGTTCTTCTTCTTATTTAAGGGATCAAAAGTATCTTCCTCAAAAAGGTCCTTAACCCCTTGACCTAGAATAGAACCAAATTTAGCTATCACCTACGAATCCATCTCATATATTCCATATTATGCCTTTCTCAAAGTAAAAAAAGCAAAAGTTTCTAGCCTCCATCAAGGGAAAACCTTTCATATCTGCGCACAAAAGGCTTCCGGTTGTTTGATCAAGAGAGCAAATCAAGCTGCCAAGTAACCAATTCATCCCCTTATTCCCAAGTTCTTATTAGATTGTTTGCCAACTTCAATTGAAGTCCAGGAAAATTCCCTTAGATAAGGGATAGGTCTATTTTTTTTAATTAACGAATCAAGCCCCTTGAGTCCCTAGCAGCCTTAAGCCCATAAGCTACTTCCTTTATTTTCTGATTGGAATTCAAGTTGGACTAGATCGTTGTTATTGTCCGCAAGGGATGGGAAGTAGGACCTTTAAATCAACAATGCAAGTAAGGGCTGATTAATCTACTTAGCTTTCCAAAATCGTAAGGGTTGGGGAAACGATTTCTTTCGGAAGATAGTTATTGGAATTATGATGATAGGAATTTCTTAGATTCTTTTCTGATAGAAAAAACACTTTCATGAAGGAAGATACCTATAAAAGTGCTCAGTTCAGTCAGAAACCTATTCTTCGACTACCGTGCTCAGTTCAGTTCAAGATTTGTTTTCTCTCGGGTTCGGTTCAGTTCCTGACCCCTATTGTTTGTTCAATCACTCCAATCAACCTTCCCTTTTTTGCTTCCGCTGAGGAGAAATTGAGAAGAGAAGGGTTATGGCATTCTTCCCCTAAAAGGTGCACATCCATTGATTCCCTCATCTAGTGTAGTGCTCTATTTAGAGACCAAGGAAGCTATTAGTTTGAGTTCCTGATTTCCCTGTTGCCGACTAGATTGCTTGCCGACTTTCATGATGGAAGAAGATACCGAGTTGAGGGAAGGCAGTACAGAGCAACAACCTAGGGATAAGCAGGAATTCGTGTTAGCTTTTCTGTTTTCCGAATCTTACCCACCTGAGGGTCCAAGAAAGAAGGCAAAACAGCTATATAGAGCCCCTCCCTCGAGTCGAGCAATGAACAAGTAAGTAGAGACAAGGAAGAGGGGAAATGCAGTATCGTTATGTTATAGCAAGATCATTAGATCATGGGTGAAGCAATAGATCATCAAAAAGTTCTTTATCAGCCGGCGGAAAGCGTGGTAATTCATTCATTTCATCGGAAAAGGATTGAACAGGAGTCATCGCATCATTTCTAGATCTTTGATACCTCTATATTCTGAAGAATAGGTCCTAAAATGGTCAATCGATTGTTTTCTCAACGGGAATCGAGGAAATGGAAAGGGTTTGAGTATAGCGAGCAGAGGAATAGTTTCCTTTATCAAAAGAAGCCTCTCGACTTGGAAACAGAAGATGTTGTAACTTAACTGCACCCTTCCTCTTTCTACTGACCTCCTTGTGTGATTCTGAATTCCCTTTCAAACTACTTTCTTGCCTTCCTTGACCAATGTTATGGATGGTGCACTGGTTGAGAAAATAATTGGCCCTTCCTTCTTATAGCAACAAAATCCAATCTCCCCCTCATACAAACCTACCTCCATGACTTTCATGTCAAACTCAAACTCCTTCCCTTGCATTACCCATAGCATGCCATCACATTTGTGCTAACAATACATCTTAGCGCCATTTGCTACTGTGATTTCCATAGGTTTATACGGAGTTGAGTCGTAACCAGCCCGCTTCACAATCTTTGGGGTCTACAAAACAGTGTGTGTTGCCACTATCAACCAAGGCAATCACTGGCACTCCGTTTACCTGGTATCTGTGTCCATAGTCGTCTCCTATTTTGGAAGACTGAGACTTGCGACACAGCAGCAATATTATTCAAATAACATGTCATTCAAACACAGCGCGCCTTGTTAATTGCTCGTCGCGTAAGTGCATTTACGAATAGGGAGCCCAGGTGCCCAACAAGTGAACTATTTCCTCCTCCAGGATTGTTGCTTTCCTTCTATAGCCTCACGTATGAAAAGTGTGTGCCTTATAGAGGGCTAGGCCACAAATACATAGCATAGATAACAAGGGTTTCACCAAAGTAGACGCTCAAGCGAAACATTTCACTTATCAAAGAAGGGATACAGGTATTTCAAGTTCAAGAAGTAGGCATTGATCCCAAAGAATGTAGTGAAAATCTAGGCTAGGAGGAATGCGTCAGAGCGGAGGTCAGGCAAAAGGTTGCTGGATCTTTATGTTGGCCGAAAGTTATTTCTTTTCAATGAGGTTCAATGTTCTCTAGATTGCTTAGAAGTAGCCTGCCTTACTCGAGTCAACTAGGATCAGAAGGTGTTGATAGGGCTAGACTTTCTCTCATGGGTGTGACCATATTAAATAAAGGGTCTTTTCATCGCTTTGTCCTCGAGCCGAGTAAGTAAGGACTTTGCCAGGCCTTTGAACTCTGAGTATGTTAATTCTTTGGCTCGGTATCTTCCCAAAGAGACTCGCTCTGGTGGACCATGCTTACTGATCCTCATGATCTTTGTTTCATTCTGTCACGTCTAAACCAGGTGAAAGGATCGATATGGTTGGCTAGAGGGGGGGTGAATAGACAACGACCACTTTTTAATTAATCTTAGCAAGTTAAGGTAAACACTATCCGGGTTCACAAATAATATGACAATGTGGTGAACCCTATAGAAGCTAACAACGAGAGCTATTAAGACAAGTAAGATATAGTCGCAAGCATAAGCAAATACAAAGTAAAGGATAGAGATAACCACAAGTGGAACCGATGGAGACGAGGATGTGTTACCGAAGTTCCTTCCCTTTGATAGGAAGTACGTCTCCGTTGGAGCGGTGTGGAGGCACAATGCTCCCCAAAAAGCCACTAAGGCCACCGTATTCTCCTCACGCCCTCGCACGATGCAAGGTACCGTGATTCCACTATAGGTGCCCTTGAAGGTGGCGACCGAACCTTTACAAACAAGGTTGGGGCAACTCCACACAAAGCTTGGAGGCTCCCAACTAAACCACGAAGCTTCACCACAATGGAATATGGCTTCGAGGTGACCTCAACCGTCTAGGATGCTCAAACACCCAAGAGTAACAAGATCCGCAAGGGATTGGTGGGGGAATCAACTTTTCTCTTGGTGGAAGTGTGGATCTAGGCCTTCTCAACCAATCCCTAAAGAATCAACAAGTTTGATTGGCTAGGGAGAGAGATCGGGCACTTTTGAGCTTGGGGAGCAACGATGGAGCTTAGAGAGGTAAGAGATAAGGTTCCTCAGCTAGAAGAACCCTTTATATAGTGGGGGGAAAATTCAGACCGTTTTCCCACTCTCTGCCCGAGCTCCAGCGGTACTACCGCTGAACAGGAGCGGTACTACCGCTGCCTGGCGGTACTACCGCTGGGCCTCCAGCGGTATTACCGCTGACACCAGCGGTACTACCGCTGGCCCCTTGGTAGTGCACAAACACTACTACCGCCGGGAAAGTCTTCACAAAAGGGTCCGTCCACGAACTACCGCTAGGCAGGTGGAACAAAGCACCTGGAGCGGTACTACCGCTGACCAGGGGCGGTACTACCGCCAGCTAGCGGTACTACCGCTGGCTGCAGCGGTACTACCGCTGGAACCAGCGGACCATTTTGCAGATATGCTCAAAACAAATAGGCGAGGGCCGCTCCAAAGATAAAGGAAAGGGAGAATGTGAAGTGTGCGTGTGTAAAGATAGATTCCACCCAAACCTTTCCACTGCGGATCCCCTCTTAATAGTACGGCTTTCCTATGACTCAAATAAAGAGAATCGTAGAGAGCGCCGTGCTTCCGTTCCATGAGAGAGGAGACGTGTCGTCTTGTGCCGTTGACGTGTGCTATCTGAAACCTTAACACACACGGTTAGTCCTGTACGGTACTGTCATCAATCACCAAAATTACTTAGGCATAAACTATGCCCCAACAATCTCCCCCTTTTTGGTGGATTGATGACAATACCTGATTTGCACAGAGAATAATATGAGAACAAAAAGATAGAGATATATGACAATACAGGGCATATGACTCACAACATATGATGGAAGTAAATCTCACATAAGTTCATGTCTCACAAAAGATAGCAAACTAGAAGCAAACCAAGTTCGAAACAAACCACACGAAATAAAGCAAAGCAAATGCAAAGTTCAAATATGAAAGCAGATCCTAGACTCTCTCCCCCTTTGGCACAAGACACCAAAAAGGGGCACACCTAATGCCACAGGTAACTACTCCTCGTCTTCAACATCACCAGACTCGTCTGTCCCCTCCTGGTCGGTCTGCTCCTCCTCTTCCGCCTCATCGCCAGACCACTGGTACCCTTGAGCCTGCATCCAAGTAGCCTCAGGAGTGATGTCATCCTCTGAGCCGCTGGAGATGTCCACATCCAGGGTCCTGAGAACACGCTTATGCCTCTGGCGGCTCTGCTTCTGAGCCACGTGTGTCTGGTACTGACCCTTGGCCTGCATACAGAAAAGTGTCTTCATCTTGTCCTGCAGTTTGATAGCCCAAGATGGCATGGCAGATGAGCGGGACTGAGAGGCGGTTCCTCTGTCAGCAGCAGTCTCTGTATCAGTATCCATGTGCTGAGAGGAAGTAGATGGGTTGGCCCACTTGTCCTTGACGCGAAGCCTGATCGGGTCGTGCACAATGTAATCAGACTGAGCGTAGAGCAGCTCCTCCGGAAAAGCCTCTTGCCACTTATGGAGAATGTATGCAAACAGGTAAGGCCCGTAGATGGGAACCTTACGCATGATGATGCAGTTCCAGAGCTCCGTGAACATCACATCAGAAATATCCAGCTGAGCAGACTCCTGAGACATAGCCTCCTCACACAGCAGCAGCATCTCAGCCAAGGAGCCATGGACCTCATCGAAGTTACCACTGCGAGGGAAGAGGGTGTCGCGAAAGATCCGATGCATGATGTCTAGGTGCTTGGGAAGCACCCCCTTCCTCAGATATAGTTTCTGCAGTCTGTCCTTGGCGGGAGCCCTATCGATGAGGGCTGCAGCATGAGGACGCAACCCAAGAGGAGTGTCAGCACCCTGGAAGTCAATGTGAAGGAATTGCATGAACTCCTGCCAGGTACCGGTCAGCTTCTTTGACCCAGTCATCCACACCATGGAATGCTCTGCATCAGGAGAGAAATGGACTGTGACATAAAACGGAGCAGCAGCAGTGGGATCAAAATCCTTCTTGAAGGTGATGATGTCCTTGATGCCCAATTTGTCAACCAGAGAGAGGGCATCACCAAAATAGTCCATGTTCCTCTGAAGATGTGCCAGGTCAATCCACTGAACAGAGACATAGTTCTTCTTGAAATGAGCTATAACATCACGGTAGATCCTGCACTGGTCCCTTGCCCAGACATGGTCCACATCCTTGATCACATCCCTCTCGTTGAGATAGTGGTTCTTGGTGCGAAACTGCAGAAAGTCCTTGGGGGACATTGTGCGGACATTGACCTTCTTATCCTTCTGAGTGACCTTCTTGAAGGACTTCTTCTTTGGTGGCAGACCAGAGGTGGCAGACCCCTCGGGCGCCTCTGGGTTGCGATACTGTTTGGACTGCGTGTCCCGTGAGGGGTTCGAATGGCGAGAAGAGTCACCTGTGACACAGAACACATAGCGAAAAAGAGGCGACAAGAAGAGTCAAGGCAATGAATCTAGAAAACGCAAAACAAGTAAACACGCATTGCTAAGCAAAAACACAGAAAATACATAGTGAATGCCCATGGCGGTAGTACCGCTGGGTCTAGCGGTAGTACCGCTACCCCTGGCGGTAGTACCGCTGGGGGTCACAGCGGTAGTACCGCTACCCCTGGCGGTAGTACCGCTGGGGGTTTGACTTTCTGATCTGACATATAAGAATCGTTTTCGAGGGCATGGGCTGAATATGAACACTAAGACTTACATCCCAGCCCTATGGACACGAGGAACACTTAGTAACACCAAAATAAGTACATGCCTAGGCAAGAGAAAGCAAGTTTTAGAGCTAATCCAAATAGTTCAAGTGCTAGATCTAAAACGAGTAAATCCTAGGGCATGGCAACAAAATCAACAATAAACCATAGGTCCTATACTCCCCTCAAATATCTCCTTCATGCCATCCAAGAACTAGCCATAAGATCAAAGATATGGATCCAATCCCCAATGCTCCTAACCCTAGAACACGAACAACAACCAAATAGAAGAAGGGAGGAGCTTTACCGGGATTCATGGCTCTTGGAGGAGGAAGAAGAGATGAAGCAACCCTTCCAAACCAACGGGGAGAAGGAGCTCCACGAAGTGAGAACCAACCAGGGAGTTTTCGAGCTAGGGGAGGGAGGAGCCGCGAGGAAGAAGAAACAGATGAGAAAATCGGGCTCCCCCTCCCTTTATATAGCCCAAGGGGTACGGGCCAGCGGTAGTACCGCTGGGGTGCAGCGGTAGTACCGCTGGGGTCCTGGCGGTAGTACCGCTCCCCCCTTGAAACCCTAGAAATTTTCTAGCCGGTCGTGTTAGATTTTGAATCCTGGCGGTAGTACCGCCATACATGGTGGTAGTACCGCGGGGGTCCTGGCGGTAGTACCGCTACCCCTGGCGGTAGTACCGCTGGGTCCTGGCGGTAGTACCGCTACCCTGGCGGTAGTACCGCTGTAAATGTTGCAACACGGCTAAGGAAAAAGGATGAACTTGGGCACATGACAAGTGAGTAAAAAGAGATGTCATCCAAGAAAATGTACTGACTTGTCATTGTATATCCTTTCTTCTATACGCAAGAAAGGATGGAGGGGCGATGGCCGAGGCCACCTATGTTTGAGACAATGGTATGACACCGCGAAGAATTATCCTTGGGTTCATGACCAATGCTCGTCTTTGAAGCACAAGTGCCATTTGACAATGGCTAAAGTGAAAGACTAGATTGATTTACACATAATGGGGGGAGGGAAAGTTCATTGAGAGAACAACACTCCCCCTATGTCCATGCCTACATCTAGACCAAGATGGAATGCAAAGAGAGGTGCAATATGCCTAGTTTCAATCCACATTACTTGAATCAATGATATTTAGCTCATGCCTTAACTCCCGGAACCTTGCTTCATCTAGAGGCTTAGTGAAAATATCTGCAAGTTGCTCTTCAGTGTGGATGAAGTGAACCTCAATATCACCTAGCTTGATATGTTCACGAATGAAGTGATGACGAATATCAATATGTTTGGTTTTGCTATGTTGCACTGGGTTGAGGGAAATCTTGATGGCGCTTTGATTGTAGCATAGAAGAGGCACTTTGTCACAAGTGACACCATAATCCTTTAAAGTTTGCCTCATCCATAGCAATTGTGCACAACAACTTGCAGCTGCCACATACTCAGCTTTGGTGGATGATAAGGAGACACAGTTCTGCTTCTTTGAAGACCAACTTACCAAAGAGCGACCAAGGAATTGGCATCCTCCAGACGTTGACTTCCTCTCCACACAATCTCCAGCCCAATCTGAGTCAGAATAGCCAACTAGATTGGAGTTTGCTCCTTTGGAATACCAGAGGCCAAAGTTTGGGGTATGAGCCAAATATCGAAAGATTCGTTTGACAGCCATGTAATGACTTTCTTTTGGTGCGGATTGAAACCGTGCACATATCCCTACACTCAACATAATATGCGGTCTAGATGCACAGAGGTAAAGGAGGGATCCAATCATGGAGCGGTATACCTTTTGATCCACTACTTTACCATTGGGATCACTGTCAAGCTTGCATCTGGTTGGCATGGGGAACTTGACCGGTTTGACATCTTCGAGCTCGAACCGTTTGAGCATGTCTTGAGTGTACTTGGCTTGTTTGATGAATGTCCCTTCTAGACCTTGTCTAATCTCGAACCCGAGGAAGAACTTCAACTCTCCCATCATGGACATCTCAAACTTCTCAGTCATTAGTGCAGCAAATTCTTCATTGAATGAAATGTTAGGAGAGCCAAAGATAATATCATCAACATATAGTTGGCATATGAACAAATCCCCTTTAACCCTCTTAGTAAAAAGAGTGGGATCAATCTTCCCAATTTCAAACCCACGATCTTGTAACAACTCAGTAAGATACTCATACCACGCGCGTGGGGCTTGTTTAAGGCCATAGAGTGCCTTATTGAGTTTGTACACATGATTGGGGAGCTTGGGATGTTCGAATCCCGGGGGTTGTTTGACATAGACCAACTCATTCAAAGGACCATTAAGAAATGCACTTTTCACATCCATTTGCTGTAATTTGAAGTTATGATGAGAAGCAAATGCAAGTAACATGCGAATAGATTCTGGACGAGCAACAGGGGCAAAGGATTCACCGTAGTCGATACCCTCGACTTGGGAGTAGCCTTGAGCCACCAATCTTGCCTTGTTTCGAATCACAATTCCATTTGCATCTTGCTTGTTTTTGAATATCCATTTGGTCCCGATGACATTATGTTCCTCCGTTGGCCGAGGCACTAAATCCCAGACTTGGTTGCGCTCGAAGTTGTTAAGTTCTTCGTGCATGGCCATAAGCCAATCCTCATCATCGAGCGCTTCCTGTACCTGTTGAGGTTCACAATACGAGACAAACGCATGATGCTCACAATAATTCCAAAGCTGTTGATGGGTGGATACTCCCTTTTTTAAACTGCCAAGAACATTCTTCATAAGATGTGACTTGACTCTCAGCTTGTTCGCATTCTTGGCTGCTCGACGCTCCAAGAGTTCTTCATTAGATAACGGGGGAGCATCGACTTGTTTATTTTGTTTGCCCTTGCGTCTTGAACCGGTTGTTGGAGCTCCAGACGGGAATTGTGAGACAGTCTCCTGGTCATCTTGTCCTTCGACTTGAGCAGGTTCACTAGTTTGATCTTGTATTAGTGTTTGCTCTTGATCTTGATCTTGTGCTTCTACTTGTTCTGGATCTCGGGGTTGCACTTGATATTGATCATGAGTAGGTTCGGGGTCTTGGGGTAGTGCTTGAATAACATGGGGCACATCACCATTGTTAGGCAATTGATCTTGACCGAGAGCTTGATCAACTTGTTGAGAGTCTTCTCTTTGTTCATCGGAAGCGTGTGGGGCTTGTGGGGGTGATGGATCCACTTGAGTAGAGCATTGTCCTTCTCCTTCGGCCACAAGGGGTTCCTCAATGGGGAGTATTTGACCAATCCCCATTCTTCTTATGGCTTCGGGAGTAATTTCATCACCTATATCACAAAGACCACTTTGCTCCACTTGGGAGCCATTATTTTCGTCAAACTCTACGTTACACGTCTCCTCAATTAGTCCGGTGGACTTGTTGAGGACACGGTAAGCATGAGAGTTTGTAGCATAACCAACAAAGATACCCTCATGTGCTCTAGAATCAAATTAAGCTAACCGAGCTCCCTTTTTGAGAATGAAACACTTACAACCGAATACCCGGAAGTACTTGAGATTGGGTTTGTTTCCAGTTAGAATCTCATACGGAGTCTTGTTCAAGCCTTTACGGATGTAGAGCCGATTGGACGCATGACATGCTGTGTTGATGGCTTCTGCCCAGAAGTTGTATGGAGATTTGAATTCTGCCATCATTGTTCTTGCAGCGTCTATCAAGGTCCGGTTCTTCCTTTCTGCCACGCCGTTTTGCTGAGGGGTATATGGTGCAGAATATTGGTGCTTTATTCCCTCATCACCTAGAAACTCATCTAGGGTGTAGTTCTTGAACTCGGTGCCGTTGTCACTCCTAATCATCAAGATCTTTGCTTCATGTTGACGTTGCGCTTCATTAGCAAAGTTGATGACCGTTTGTTGAGTTTCACTCTTCCTTTTAAAGAAATATACCCACGTATATCTTGAGTAGTCGTCAACAATCACTAAGCAATATTTTCTGCCTCCAAGACTATCAAATGTTGGAGGACCAAACAGATCCATATGGCCTCTTAGTGTAGATAAGAGTCGTTGGACGATGAGCAGTTTCATGAATCTTTCCTTCAATGCAAGCATTGCAAACACGATCTTTAGCAAAGCTCACATTTGTTAGTCCACGAACATGGTCCCCTATCAGAAGACTTTGCAAAGATCTCATATCGACATGAGCTAAACGGCGATGCCAAAGCCAGCCCACGTCAACTTTAGCCATTAAACATGTCGCAGTCTTAGTGGGTCGCTTTGAGAAGTTCACCACATAGAGACCATTTTCGACATGTCCAACATAGGCTACTTTAAGAGTCTTGCTCCTTAGGAGGACCACAGTGTCAATATTAAAGAATGTGGAAAAACCCATGATTGCAAGTTGACGAACCGAAAGTAAATTGTAGGCAAGTGACTCAACAAGCATGACCTTCTCAATAGATAAATCTTGAGAGACTACCACCTTACCAAATCCTAATACCTTTGACGAGGATGCATCGGCGAATTGGACATGGGTGGGCATAGATGGAGAAGGATGCACATCCACCACTAAGTCCTTGCTTCCGGTCATATGATTTGTTGCTCCACTATCGAGCAACCATGACACCCCACTGGAAGCAAACTCCTCCAATAGATCAAGGCTTGGTTTTAGGTACCCATTTTTTAATGGGTCCTTTCATGTTAGAGACAAGGGTCTTAGGAACCCAGATAGCCCATTCAATATCTTCATCGTAGGAACCAACAAATCTGGCATAAACATGCCCATCACTAGCACAACATAAAACATAAGAGGAGTTGAGTTTGCCGGCTGTGTTAGTAGGAACGGTTTTGCCCTTCTTGGGGTTCCCATAGTCCACCTTGTTCCTGTTCACCTTCTGAGTCCCCTCACCCTCTTTGACAAAGATGTCCATGAGGGTGAGAGATCGTTTGTTCTTGTTCTTCCTTTTACCTTTTGACTTGGAGATAAGTCCAAGTCCTTCCTTTCCTACAACACCCTTTTGAGTGCTCAATAGATCGTTCAGACTCTTCTCACCTTGTCTGCATGCCACAAGGCCCTTCTCAAGTTTCTCCTTTAACTTGGCATTTTCCTCCACAAGATGAACATGCTCACAACAGGGGTTAGTTGCACAAGTATTATCAATTAACACAAAGGGAGGACAAGTAGAGATCTCCTTGGTAAGCTTTGCTTGGAGTTGATCATGAGACTCTTTCAGAGAGAAATGAACACCTTTCAAGGCTTTGTGGGCCTTGTCAAGTATGTCAAACTCTTCTTTGAGTCTGTCACGGCCAACCTCAAGAGCATACTTTTCAGATTTAAGCATGCGTGTAAGAACAACATCATGATCTAGTTTCTTTTGCATTTTAGCGCAGTCATCGTTATATGACTCCTCAAGAGCCAAACGAAGAGTGCCCTCTTCTTCTAGAGCACTAGATAATTCGGCAATTTCATCGGCATAGTCACGACTATGTCCCTGAAGCTCGGAGATGGTCTCCTCATGAGACTCAATGAGGTCAGTGGCCTCACCCAGTTGTTCCAAGAGAGCAACAAAGTGCTTCTTGGTTTCTCCCTTAATAGTGCACAGAAACTTATCAAGATCATGCTCATTAAGTTCTCCAACATCACTATCTTCAACACAATTTAACAATGAAGGAGCAGAAGCAATGTTGGTCTTAATGATGGGAGTTACCTGATTGGTACCTTTTGCCATGAGGCACTTGGTGATGTGGTTCTCGTTGGGGGCGTTGAAGAGAGACACTTTCTGGGAAGAGGTAGTGGCAATAGTGACAGTCGTCGTTGCCACTGTATCATCATCATCACCATCATCATCGGAAGGATACTCCTCCAGGGCCACCATCCCTTTTGGGTGAGGTTTCTTCACAAAGTTGTTCTTGATAGGAAATGATTTGGTTTTGTCTTTGCGAATGAGCTTGCCTCCGTTGTCTTCCCTTTTCTCATAGGGACATTCTGCCACGAAGTGACTCACGTTGCCATAGTTATAACATGTCCTTACTCGTTGTTTGGGTTTGAATCCACTCAAGTTGTTCTGGGTGAAGGTGGGTCTTGAGTTCCTTTTATTTCCCCAGAATTGCCTTGATGCAAGAGCCATGTGCTCATGATAAGCATACTTTGTGTCTTCAGGGCAGCTCTCCTCTTCCTCATCTTCTTCTTCTTCTTCAAGCATTGCTCTTGCTTTCAACGCAAGTTTGGGTGAAGTTGTCTTTGATCGAACACGAGCAAGTGCATTGTCGTCTGTTTCGTTCATGATTGACATTGCAATGAACTCATCCAACACTTCACTGGAAGACAAGGAGTGGAAGTCTGGCCGCTGACGAATGACAGATGACATGGCTTTATTGAAAGGCACGATGGCTTTGAGAAACTTGCGCTTGACCCATGTATCATCCACATCCTTACTCCCATGATCCTTTAGTGCCACAGCAATAGCAGTCACCCTCCGATAGAGATCACGAGGGTCCTCGTCTTCCTTCATCACAAACTCATCGGCCTTATCAAGTATCGCTTCATAGTTGGATCGTTGAATACTTGAGCTTCCCTTGTACAACACCATAATATGCTCCCAACAATCCTTGGCCAATGTGAAGGGACGTAAGTGGGGAAGATCTTCAGGTGGCACAGCAGACTGGAGAATAAACAACGCAGAGTGATTATATTGATTGTCTGCATCTTGTCTTGGAGTGAGGTTGCTTGGGTCATGGGGATAATATCCTTGCTCGATAATTCTCCACAAGTTTGTTGAGCTGTGATTCAAATGAGACTTAATAGAAAAAACCCAGTTAGCAAAGTCACCTTTCACAAGTTTAGGAGGAGGACCAACAAGATTAATACGAGGTGCGAGAACGGGTCCTCCATATGCCATGGGAGGTGGAACTGAGGCATATGTTCCAGTCCCATCCTTTTCGTGAGGTGAAGCAGGTCGCATACCTTTAGCCGCTTCCTTAGAGGAGTTGGCCTCCGAATCGGAAATGGTGGGTTTAACCACTAAAGCCGGTTTGGGTGAACTTTTAAGACCATCAATTAATTCTTTAAGCATGGTTTTGACTTCGCTCGTCAAGGACGTCTTGAGGGCTGCCATAGCCGTATTCAAGTCGTCCCTTGTGACCGAAGTCAAGTCCATGTCCTCGGGTTGCCCACGGTTAACTTCCTCTCCGGCTTCCATACTCTTCGGGTGGTTAAACCCTTAATAAAGAGACGTGGCTCTAATACCAATTGAAAGGATCAATATGGTTGGCTAGAGGGGGGGGTGAATAGACAACGACCACTTTTTAATTAATCTTAGCAAGTTAAGTTAAACACTATCCGGGTTCACAAATAATATGACAATGTGGTGAACCCTATAGAAGCTAACAACGAGAGCTATTAAGACAAGTAAGATATAGTCGCAAGCATAAGCAAATACAAAGTAAAGGATAGAGATAACCACAAGTGGAACCGATGGAGACGAGGATGTGTTACCGAAGTTCCTTCCCTTTGATAGGAAGTACGTCTCCGTTGGAGCGGTGTGGAGGCACAATGCTCCCCAAAAAGCCACTAAGGCCACCGTATTCTCCTCACGCCCTCGCACGATGCAAGGTACCGTGATTCCACTATAGGTGCCCTTGAAGGCAGCGACCGAACCTTTACAAACAAGGTTGGGGCAACTCCACACAAAGCTTGGAGGCTCCCAACTAAACCACGAAGCTTCACCACAATGGAATATGGCTTCAAGGTGACCTCAACCGTCTAGGATGCTCAAACACCCAAGAGTAACAAGATCCGCAAGGGATTGGTGGGGGAATCAACTTTTCTCTTGGTGGAAGTGTGGATCTAGGCCTTCTCAACCAATCCCTAAAGAATCAACAAGTTTGATTGGCTAGGGAGAGAGATCGGGCACTTTTGAGCTTGGGGAGCAACAATGGAGCTTAGAGAGGTAAGAGATAAGGTTCCTCAGCTAGAAGAACCCTTTATATAGTGGGGGGAAAATTCAAACCATTTTCCCACTCTCTGCCCGAGCTCCAGCGGTACTACCGCTGAACAGGAGCGGTACTACCGCTGAATGCAGCGGTACTACCGCTCGGCCTCCAGCGGTACTACCGCTGACACCAGCGGTACTACCGCTGGCCCCTTGGTAGTGCACAAACACTACTACTGCCGGGAAAGTCTTCGCAAAAGGGTCCGTCCACGAACTACCGCTAGGCAGGTGGAACAAAGCACCTGGAGCGGTACTACCGCTGACCAGGGGCGGTACTACCGCTGGCTGCAGCGGTACTACCGCTCGCAGTCCAGCGGTACTACCGCTGGAACCAGCGGTACTACCGCTGGGGACCATTTTGCAGATATGCTCAAAACAAATAGGCGAGGGCCGCTCCAAAGATAAAGGAAAGGGAGAATGTGAAGTGTGCGTGTGTAAAGATAGATTCCACCCAAACCTTTCCACTACGAATCCCCTCTTAATAGTACGGCTTTCCTATGACTCAAATAAAGAGAATCGTAGAGAGCGCCGTGCTTCCGTTCCATGAGAGAGGAGACGTGTCGTCTTGTGCCGTTGACGTGTGCTATCTGAAACCTTAACACACACGGTTAGTCCTGTACGGTACTGTCATCAATCACCAAAATTACTTAGGCATAAACTATGCCCCAACACCAGGTCCTAAATCCGCTCTAAGTGCATTCACGGGTGGAGACACATACTTGGGTGTTAAATGAGGTTTCTGTTACCGTTTTCCTTTCCTTCTTAAATAGAAGTTGGCCCTGTTCCATCAACATTACCAACAACGGAGTCTTTCGTTTCAAGCTGAGCCTATTTGTGCAAAATTGGTTATAAACTGAGGTCAATCACTTGAAATGCCTACCCCAAAAGCGCATATAAAAAGAGAACAGATTGTTTAAACAGGTTCTCGAGCAGCAGTCAAATTGACTTCCCCTGCTTGAGCGTAATGCCCGCCCCTGGTGTGATGGAAAAAGCCTAACTTTCTATTCCTTTTAAAGCTGCTGATGCGAGCTACCGAACAAACAAGATTAGTACCAAAAGCCACATCAAGCCCTATGCCATGGGTCAAGTGTTGGAAATATGCCCTAGAGGCAATAATAAATTAGTTATTATTATATTTCTTAGTTCATGATAATCGTTTATTATCCATGCTATAATTGTATTGATTGGAAACACAATACTTGTGTGGATACATAGACAAAACACTGTCCCTAGTAAGCCTCTAGTTGACTAGCTCGTTGATCAAAGATGGTCAAGGTTTCCTGGCCATAGGCAAGTGTTGTCACTTGATAACGGGATCACATCATTAGGAGAATCATGTGATGGACTAGACCCAAACTAATAGACGTAGCATGTTGATCGTGTCATTTTGTTGCTACTGTTTTCTGCGTGTCAAGTATTTGTTCCTATGACCATGAGATCATATAACTCACGGACACCGGAGGAATGCTTTGTGTGTATCAAACGTCGCAACGTAACTGGGTGACTATAAAGATGCTCTACAGGTATCTCCGAAGGTGTTCGTTGAGTTAGTATAGATCGAGACTGGGATTTGTCACTCCGTGTGACGGAGAGGTATCTCGGGGCCCACTCGGTAATACAACATCACACACAAGCCTTGCAAGCAATGTAACTTAATGTAAGTTGCGGGATCTTGTATTACGGAACGAGTAAAGAGACTTGCCGGTAAACGAGATTGAAATAGGTATGCGGATACTAACGATCGAATCTCGGGCAAGTAACATACCGAAGGACAAAGGGAATGACATACGGGATTATATGAATCCTTGGCACTGAGGTTCAAACGATAAGATCTTCGTAGAATATGTAGGATCCAATATGGGCATCCAGGTCCCGCTATTGGATATTGACCGAGGAGTCTCTCGGGTCATGTCTACATAGTTCTCGAACCCGCAGGGTCTGCACACTTAAGGTTCGACGTTGTTTTATGCGTATTTGAGTTATATGGTTGGTTACCGAATGTTGTTCGGAGTCCCGGATGAGATCACGGACGTCACGAGGGTTTCCGGAATGGTCCGGAAACGAAGATTGATATATAGGATGACCTCATTTGGTTACCGGAAGGTTTTCGTGCATTACCGAAAAAGTTTCGGGCTCATCGGTAGTGTACCGGGAGTGCCGGGAGGGGTGCCGGGGACCATCAGGAGGGGTGTCACGCCCCAAGGGGTCTCATGGGCTGTGGGAAGAGATAAACCAGCCCCTAGTGGGCTGGAATAAGTTCCCACTAAGGCCCATAAGGTTTGAGAAGGAAAAACACAAGGTGGAAAGAGTTTCCAAGTGGGAAGGTGGAATCCTACTCCAAGTAGGATTGGAGTAGGACTCCTCCACCTCCAATTTCGGCCAAACCTTTAGGTTTTGAGGCTGCCTCCTCCCCTCCCTCCCACCTATATATACGGAGGTTTTAGGGCTGATTTGAGACGACTTTCTCACGGCTGCCCGACCACATACCTCCATAGTTTTTCCTCTAGATCGCGTTTCTGCGGAGCTCGGGCGGAGCCCTGCTGAGACAAGATCATCACCAACCTCCGGAGCGCCGTCACGCTGCCGGAGAACTCTTCTACCTCTCCGTCTCTCTTGCTGGATCAAGAAGGCCGAGATCATCGTCGAGTTGTACGTGTGCTGAACGCGGAGGTGCCGTCCGTTCGGTACTAGATCGTGGGACTGATCGCGGGATTGTTCGCGGGGCGGATCGAGGGACGTGAGGACGTTCCACTACATCAACCGCGTTCACTAACGCTTCTGCTGTACGATCTACAAGGGTACGTAGATCACTCATCCCCTCTCGTAGATGGACATCACCATGATAGGTCTTCGTGCGCGTAGGAAAATTTTTGTTTCCCTTGCGACGTTCCCCAACAGTGGCATCATGAGCTAGGTTCATGCGTAGATGTCTTCTCGAGTAGAACACAAAAGTTTTTGTGGGCGGTGATGTGCGTTTTGCTGCCCTCCTTAGTCTTTTCTTGATTCCGCGGTATTGTTGGATTGAAGCGGCTTGGACCGACATTACTCGTACGCTTACGAGAGACTGGTTTCATCGTTACGAGTAACCCCCTTTGCTCAAAGATGACTGGCAAGTGACTGTTTCTCCAACTTTAGTTGAATTGGATTTGACCGAGGAGGTCCTTGGATGAGGTTAAATAGCAACTCATATATCTCCGTTGTGGTGTTTGCGTAAGTAAGATGCGATCCTACTAGATACCCTCGGTCACCACGTAAAACATGCAACAACAAAATTAGAGGACGTCTAACTTGTTTTTGCAGGGTATGATTGTGATGTGATATGGCCAACGATGTGATGTGATATATTGGATGTATGAGATGATCATGTTGTAATAGAAATATCGACTTGCACGTCGATGGTACGGCAACCGGCAGGAGCCATAGGGTTGTCTTTATACTAACGTTTGTGCTTGCAGATGCGTTTACTATTTTGCTAGGATGTAGCTTTAGTAGTAATAGCATAAGTAGCACGACAACCCCGATGGCAACACGTTGATGGATGATCATGGTGTGGCGCCGGTGACAAGAAGATCGTGCCGGTGCTTTGGTGATGGAGATCAAGAAGCACGTGATGATGGCCATATCATGTCACTTATGAATTGCATGTGATGTTAATCCTTTTATGCACCTTATTTTGCTTAGAACGACGGTAGCATTATGAGGTGATCTCTCACTAAAATTTCAAGACGAAGTTGTGTTCTCCCCGACTGTGCACCGTTGCGACAGTTCTTCGTTTCGAGACACCACGTGATGATCGGGTGTGATAGACTCAACGTTCACATACAACGGGTGCAAAACAGTTGCACACGCAGAACACTCGGGTTAAGCTTGACGAGCCTAGCATGTGCAGACATGGCCTCGGAACACATGAGACCGAAAGGTCGAGCATGAATCGTATAGTTGATATGATTAGCATAGGGATGCTTACCACTGAAACTATTCTCGACTCACGTGATGATCGGACTTGAGATAGTGGATTTGGATCATGTACCACTCAAATGACTAGAGAGATGTACTTTTTGAGTGGGAGTTCTTAAGTAATATGATTAATTGAACTAATTGTCATGAACATAGTCTAATGGTCTTTGCGAATTACGATGTAGCTTGCGCTATAGCTCTACTTTTTTTTATGTTCCTAGAGAAAATTTAGTTGAAAATTGATAGTAGCAAACTTTGCAGACTGAGTCTGTAAAACCGAGGATTGTCCTCGTTGCTGCGCAGAAGGCTTATGTCCTTAATGCACCACTCGGTGTGCTGCACCTCGAGCGTCGTCTGTGGATGCTGTGAACATCCGACATACACGTTTCTGATGACTACACGATAGTTCAGTGCAAAGTACTTAATGGCTTAGAAGCAAGGCACCGAAAACGTTTTAAACGTCACGGAACATAAGTGATGTTCTAAAGAGATGAAATTGTGATTTCATGCTTGTGCCCTTGTTAAGAGGTACGAGACCTCCAAAAAAATTCTTTGACCACAAAGTAAAGGAGAAAAGCTCAATCGTTGAGCGTGTGCTCAGATTGTCTGAGTACGACAATCACTTGAATCAAGTGGGAGCTAATCTTCCAGATGAGATAGTGATGGTTCTCCAAAAGTCACTGCCACCAAGCTTTGAGAGCTTCGTGATGAACTATAACATATCAAGGATAGATACAATGATCTTTGAGAGATTCGCGACGTTTGACACTGCGAAAGTACAAATCAAGAAGGAGCATCAATAGTTGATGGTTTGAAAAACCACTAAGTTTCAAGAAAGGCGAGGGCTAGAAGGGATACTTCGTGAAACGGAAAAACAGTTGCTGCACTAATGAAGAGACCCAAGATTAAACCCAAACCCGAGACTAAGTGCTTCTGTAATAAGGGGAACAGTCACTGAGGTGGAGCAACTCTAGATACTTGGTAGATAAGAAGGCTGGCAAAAGTCGAGAGAAGTATATTTGATATACATAATGTTGATGTGTACTTTACTAGTACTCCTAGTAGCACGAGGGTATTGGATACTGGTTCGGTTGCTAAGTGATTAGTAACGCGAAATGAAAGCTACGGCATAAACGGAGACTAGCTAAAGGCGAGGTGACGATACGTGTTGGAAGTGTTTCCAAGGTTGATATGATCAAACGTCACACGCCCCCTTTACCATCGGGATTGGTGTTGAACCTAAATAATTGTTATTTGGTGCTTGCGTTAAGCATGAACATGATTGGATCGTGTTTATTGCAATACGATTATTCATTCAAAAGGAATAATGGTTACTCTATTTGCTTGAATAATCACCTTCAATGGTTTATTGAATCTCGATTGTAGTGTTACACATTGGTGCCAAAAGATACGAGTTAAATGATGATAGTACCACTTACTTGTGGCACTGCCGCTTGAGTCATGTTAGTATAAATTGCATGAAGAGGCTCCATGCTGATGGATCTTTACTCACCTGATTTCGAATCACTAGTGACATGCAAATCATACCACATGAGCAAGGCCTTGTTTTCATTGAGATGAAACAAGATAGTAACTTGTTGGAAGTGATACATTTTGATGTATGCAGTCCAGTGAGTGTTGAGGCACGCAGTGGATATCATTATGTTCTTACTTCACTGACGACTTGAGTAGATACAGGAGTATTTACTTAATGAATCACAAGTCTGAAATATTGAAAAGTTCAATTCTGTTTCAGAGTGAAGTTCGTCGTAACAAGAGGATGAACTGTCTACGATATGATCATAGAAATGAATATCTGAGTTACGAATTTTTGGTACACAGTTAAGACAATGTGGAAATTGTTTCACAGTTCATGCCACCTGGAACATCATGGTGTGATGATGTGTCTGAACGTCATAGCCACGCACTATTTAGTATGGTGCATGCTGGGATGTCTCTTATCGAATTACCACTATCGTTTATGGGTTATGCATTAGAGACAACCACATTCACTTTAAATGGGGCACCGCGTATTTCCGTTGAGATGACACAGTATAGACTGAGGTTTAGAGAAATCTAAACTGTCGTTTCTTGAAAGTTTGGGGCTTCGAAACTTATGTGAAAAAGTTTCAGTCTGATAAGCTCGAACCCAAAGCGGATAAATGCATCTTCACAGGATATCCAAAACAGTTGGGTACATCTCCTATCTCAGATCCGAAAGCAAAGTGTTTGTTTCTAGAAACGGATCCTTTCCCGAGAAAAGGTTTCTCTCGAAAGAATTGAGTGGGAGGGTAGTAGAACTTGATGAGGTTATTGAACCATCACTTCAACTAGTGTGTAGCAGGGCGTAGGAAGTTGTTCCTGTGGCGCCTACACCAATTGAAGTGGAAGCTGATGATGGTGATCATTAAGCTTCGAATCAAGTTACTACAAACCTCGTAGGTCGACAAGGTCGCGTACTGCTGCAGAGTAGTACGGTAACCCTGTCTTGGAGGTCATGTTGTTGAGCAACAGTGAACCTACGAGTTATGGAGAAAGCGATGGTGGGCCCAGATTCCGACAAATGGCTGGAAGCCATAAAATCCGAGAGAGGATCCATGTGTGAAAACAAAGTGTAGACTTTGGTAGAACTACTTGATGGTCATGGGACTATTGGGTAAAATGGATCTTTAAAAGAAGACAGACGATGATGGTGATAAGTCACTATTAAGAAAAGCTCGACTTGTCGCAAAGATGTTTTCGATAAGATCAAACAGTTGACTATGATGAGACTTTCTCACTCGTAGCGATGCTAAAAGTCTGTTAGAATTATGTTAGTTGTTGATGCATTATTTATGAAATATTGCACGTAGGATGTCAAAACATTGTTTTCTCGACGGTTTCCTTGAGCAAACATTGTATGTGATACAACCAGAAGGTTTTGTCGATCCTAAAGATACTAGCAAGTATGCAAGCTCCAGTGATCCTTCAATGGACTGGTGCAAGCATCTCGGAGTTGGAATATACACTTTGATGAGATGATCAAAGATTTTGGGTTTGTACAAGGTTTATGAGAAACTTGTATTTCCAAAGAAGTGAGTGGGAGCACTATAGAATTTCTGATAGGTATATGTGGTTGACATATTGTGGATCAGAAGTAATGTAGAATTTCTGTAAAGCATACAAGGTTGTTTGAAAGAAGTTTTCAAAGGAGTACCTGGATTACGCTACTTGAACGTTGAGCATCAAAGATCTATGGAGATAGATCGAAAGCGCTTAATAGAAGTTTCAACAAGATGCATGCCTTGACAAGTTTTTGAAAGAGTTCAAAATAGACCAGCAAAGAAGGAGTTCTTGGTTGCGTTGTGAGGTGTGAATTTGAGTAAGACTCAAAACCCGACCACGGCAGAATAAAGAGAATAGACGAAGGTCGTCTTCTATGCCTTAGCCATAGAATCTAAAGTATGCCATGCTGTGTACCGCACCTGAAGTGTGTTGAGAGGTACAGAGAGTGATCCATGATTGAATCACTAGCAGCGGTCGAAATTTATCCTTAGTAACTAATGGACTAAGGAATTTTTCTCGATTATGGAGGTGGTTAAAGAGTTTGTCGTAAAGGGTTACGTCAATGCAAGCTTTGACACTAATCCGGATAACTATGAGTAGTGAAACGGATTCGTATAGTAGAGTAGATATTTGGAGCATTTCCGAATAGCACGTAGTAGCAGCATCTATAAGATGACATAAAGATTTGTAAAGAATGCACGAATCTGAAAGTTTCAGAACCGTTGACTAAAACCTCTCTCACGAGCAAGACGTGATAGACCCCATAACTATATGGGTGTTGGATTCGTTGGAATCACATGGTGATGTGAACTAGATTATTGACTCTAGTGCAAGTGGGAGACTGTTGGAAATATGCCCTAGAGGCAATAATAAATTAGTTATTATTATATTTCTTAGTTCATGATAATCGTTTATTATCCATGCTATAATTGTATTGATTGGAAACACAATACTTGTGTGGATACATAGACAAAACACTGTCCCTAGTAAGCCTCTAGTTGACTAGCTCGTTGATCAAAGATGGTCAAGGTTTCCTGGCCATAGGCAAGTGTTGTCACTTGATAACGGGATCACATCATTAGGAGAATCATGTGATGGACTAGACCCAAACTAATAGACGTAGCATGTTGATCGTGTCATTTTGTTGCTACTGTTTTCTGCGTGTCAAGTATTTGTTCCTATGACCATGAGATCATATAACTCACGGACACCGGAGGAATGCTTTGTGTGTATCAAACGTCGCAACGTAACTGGGTGACTATAAAGATGCTCTACAGGTATCTCCGAAGGTGTTCGTTGAGTTAGTATAGATCGAGACTGGGATTTGTCACTCCGTGTGACGGAGAGGTATCTCGGGGCCCACTCGGTAATACAACATCACACACAAGCCTTGCAAGCAATGTAACTTAATGTAAGTTGCGGGATCTTGTATTACGGAACGAGTAAAGAGACTTGCCGGTAAACGAGATTGAAATAGGTATGCGGATACTAACGATCGAATCTCGGGCAAGTAACATACCGAAGGACAAAGGGAAAGACATACAGGATTATATGAATCCTTGGCACTGAGGTTCAAACTATAAGATCTTCGTAGAATATGTAGGATCCAATATGGGCATCCAGGTCCCGCTATTGGATATTGACCGAGGAGTCTCTCGGGTCATGTCTACATAGTTCTCGAACCCGCAGGGTCTGCACACTTAAGGTTCGACGTTGTTTTATGCGTATTTGAGTTATATGGTTGGTTACCGAATGTTGTTCGGAGTCCCGGATGAGATCACGGACGTCACGAGGGTTTCCGGAATGGTCCGGAAACGAAGATTGATATATAGGATGACCTCATTTGGTTACCGGAAGGTTTTCGTGCATTACCGGAAAAGTTTCGGGCTCATCGGTAGTGTACCGGGAGTGCCGGGAGGGGTGCCGGGGACCATCGGGAGGGGTGTCACGCCCCAAGGGGTCTCATGGGCTGTGGGAAGAGATAAACCAGCCCCTAGTGGGCTGGAATAAGTTCCCACTAAGGCCCATAAGGTTTGAGAAGGAAAAAACACAAGGTGGAAAGAGTTTCCAAGTGGGAAGGTGGAATCCTACTCCAAGTAGGATTGGAGTAGGACTCCTCCACCTCCAATTTCGGCCAAACCTTTAGGTTTTGAGGCTGCCTCCTCCCCTCCCTCCCACCTATATATACGGAGGTTTTAGGGCTGATTTGAGACGACTTTCTCACGGCTGCCCGACCACATACCTCCATAGTTTTTCCTCTAGATCGCGTTTCTGCGGAGCTCGGGCGGAGCCCTGCTGAGACAAGATCATCACCAACCTCCGGAGCGCCATCACGCTGCCGGAGAACTCTTCTACCTCTCCGTCTCTCTTGCTGGATCAAGAAGGCCGAGATCATCGTCGAGTTGTACGTGTGCTGAACGCGGAGGTGCCGTCCGTTCGGTACTAGATCGTGGGACTGATCGCGGGATTGTTCGCGGGGCGGATCGAGGGACGTGAGGACGTTCCACTACATCAACCGCGTTCACTAACGCTTCTGCTGTACGATCTACAAGGGTACGTAGATCACTCATCCCCTCTCGTAGATGGACATCACCATGATAGGTCTTCGTGCGCGTAGGAAAATTTTTGTTTCCCTTGCGACGTTCCCCAACATCAAGGTACTCTCGAGACCATCTGGATTGAAGACTATCAAGCACCATAGGTGGTACCAGCATTCCCCGTCGATAGGGCATTCCAATCTCTGGGTAGCTGCCCGCCCTACTTTATTCCTATCTCCTTCGGTGTCAGCCCCATGTACCCCCTTAAACTAACCACTTGAATTGATCAGGATTTGTTAGGTTGAGTGCATTTTCTTCCAAATCCAGTCAATTTCAAGAAAAGTATAAAAAAATCCCGGGGTTAGGCACCTTTTTTCAGTGAAATCTTGTTTTTTCCCCGCATTAATTAGTTATGGGAGAATCCTTGCTTCCTCAATGCTCTTGCCTTCGCGGTACTATTAAAAGAGACACAAGATGTTTTAGCACCGACATCTTTGGATCAAAAGATCATTCCATCCTAGAACCAACACGACGACTTCTCCTTGCCCAATTTGAAATGGTGATGAATATGAAATTAGGAATATATATGGACAGATGAATTATGCGTCATGGAATCCGGATCATTAAAGACAGTTATCTAAGTGTGATCTTCTTATATCCCCACGAACTATTCAGCTTGATAGACCCAAGGGGAAATAGAATCTCAAAAGGACCTTTCTTGTTCGTAGTCTCGTTGGAATCGAGGGCTTGATATCCCATTGGCATGACTAATTTATGAGGCCGGCTGCCTAAGTAGTACTCACGCGGTCCTTGATTTCTTGTTATACTTCGTCTCTACCTCTACCTTTAGCTGTTTGATTGTCTGAATTTTTTATTCATTTCCTTTCTGGTCGGTCAATCGCACGCTAATCATCAACTCACACTTTCTTTCCTAAGAGGTCTACTTGAATTTTCATGCAAATCAATTCAAGAATGGGATTAAGAAGAGTTGCGAGAACAATCGCCAAGTTGCATTCTTAATAAATGCATATAAAAAAGTAAAGAGTTTCTGTGATGATACCATTGTCGATCTATAAGATGGCGGAGCCCATGAGGACTGCAATAGAATAGTGCCATTCCATCGTGTGAAGGCCGCAGTTCCGGTAAACCAAGTCGTTGTAAGACTGAGATTGTCGCATCACATCTCTTGCGTCAATGAGTCTTTTAGAAAATGACGAAATAGCTCGGTTGGGATACTCACTCTTATATTTTAGGAAAAAAGGCATTGGTGCAAAAAGCACAAGCCATTTTCTTGCTCTGTTCTTTTCACTCGAAAGTAGATGGACCAGGTGGTCCACGTTCTTATGATCTCTCTCTTTCTTCTTTCGATTGTGTGGGTGTAGATAGGAATAAGTAAAGGCTGTTTCTTGTTAGTATGTATCTTTCTCTTTAATGGTATCCAGGTTCACCTATTTTTTTGTTGTTGCTCTTCAGAAAACGCGTATAGTGGCCTTCGTCGATGGGACAAACGCTCCAGTGTATGCGTTACGAGGCAACTAGCATTTAGTTTTGTCATGAAAGTTCGTGAAAGAATGTTTCGTTGGAAAAACCAACGCCGACATCAAGATCAGTCTCCTTTCTCTTTTCGGGAGCAGAGCTGAAAAAGATGGGAAATTCCAATGATTCTTCGTTCATTAGAATGTCGATTCCTCACATTTTCCTTCAGGTTTTCTTCCTGCATTTTTCCACGCCCTGTCGTCGCCACACCTTCTCCCCCGTCTCTTCCAGCGCCCCACCGCTATCGCGCCCGGCCATGCCACCACAGCCCGCCATGCCACGACGCACTCGGAGCAGCTCGTACTACCGCGACATCCGCCTCCGTCCCTTTGACGTGTATTACGAGGAGATCCGCTCGAGTGATACACACCTCGGGCTGGGCACGTTCGAGACCGCCAACAAGGCCGCCCATGCGTACGACGCGGCGGCTTGGCGCCTCAGGTGGCCTCAGGCGCAGATGAACTTCAACGACGTATGGACGCGCCAACATGCGCAAAATGTCGCACCTCCCCCGTCTAGTCATCGAGGACGACCGCCGCGTCCAGCGGAATCAGGGGTGCCGCCTCCTCGTTGCCAGGAGAGACGAGGCCGCCATGGCGGCGTGGAGCAAGCGCTTTCCGAAGGACGTCGTCGTCGAGAACAAGTTCTGGGCGCAGAGGAGGATAGAGCGAGTTGCGCGTCGGTAGGACAAGCACGCGCACAAGGCACTCGTGAATGCCGAGATAGACAACCCAGCTGGATCGAGCTGGGACTCGAACGGTTCTCGATGGGAGGACGTATTTACGTCGTCGGACTACACCACCGAGAAAGAGGAGGGGAATCTATGTGTATTTCATTTCACCATGTTATGAATTTGAATTTGCTTGTTATGAGTACGAATTTGAATTTTAATGTTTGCCATTGAACTATTTATTGTTGATTTTATTTTATGTATGTTTGGGCGCGCGCACCGTATTTAACGCGCATGATGAAGCGCTACAATGGCACAGTAAATTTTGCAGGGTCTTAAAAAGCTATCACATGCGCACGTGCTAAAATGCTCTTAAGCTATGTGTCGTGTGTGTGCAAGACACAAGCGAGACACCATGAACCGAGAAGGTCCCTTTGCCGATTTGTGGGGAAGGCAGCAACGTGTATCTATCAATACCATATATGCAGGTAGAACATATACAAGAATTTAACCAGATCCGGTTTCATGGTTGCGTAAAATCCTACTCTTATTTTGTGTTTTTTTATGTTTTGAACAGAGCGTTACAAGTCTTTTCGAAAAGAGAACAGCTATCTATGTGTTCTTAGAGATAAACTAATGGCCAGTTCTTTTGGCGGCTTAAAAAATAAACCTCTTTCTCTTCAGCTTTTCTCATAAGCTGTCTTTCTTATTCACTGAAACTTCTAAACTACTTCATCTGTTTCTAAATATATGTCTTTTATAGGTTTTATTAGGAGACTACATACGAAGCAAAATAAATGAATCTACATTTTAAAGTATGTCTATATACATTTGTATGTAATTCCCTAGTAAAACCTTTAAAAAGACTTATATTTAGGAACGAAGGGAGTTTTTATTATGGAATTACTAATCTCAAAGCCTCAACACATTTTTGAAGTTGTGAAGAGGGAGCTTATTTTTTAAGCCGTCCAAACTAACTTGCCCTAAAGTTCAACCCTTTTTACACTAGGCATGCCCTACTTTTATAGCTCAGGGGGTGCCATAGGGGCTACGATGGTCTATATCTAACTCTGACACAGTAGGCAGATCCATTAAATGACTTGCGAAGTGTCATCGTCTTCTGACATTCATGAACAAACGTGTGTCACTTCAGCACCGCTTAGCGCAATAACATGATATTAGTATGACACATATTGATATAGATGTCTATCACACGGTAAATATGCAGTGAATCACCGATTGCGCTTATGTCCTCCCACCAACCCACCTGCATGCATGTCATGCTCCAAAAAAGGTGTGTAATCACATCATTGTCGCGTCACGTATCTGATGTGGTGGCTCGTTGTTGCCGCTCATCAAATCGAGTCCATAGCGGATCGCGTAGAAGGCGTTCCCGAGGGGCGTAGCCGTTCCCAAGCTCTTCTCATCTTGTGGCGCTGCCAGGTTGTTTGGGAAACTTTCTTCCGTTACACACCTTGTTATTAATATGAACTTCTAGTGAAGATATATTTGATCTTGAGGAAGATCTGCATACCAACGTGGACTCCATAGTGATGGGCTGGCCTTATCGTAGTTCTTACTTGGTGTTCTTTACGGAAAGGACGCTATTGTAGCCCACGCACAATTGGGTGAGTGAACCCAAGGATCAGGATACTGACAGAATCCTCCGGGTCTCAGTCGGACATGTGCTACCCTCACTTTCAGGGTCTGGCCCTTTTCAACCCTCTTTGTTAAGTCAAATCACAATGATGGAGTTGCGAACGGCCGCGGTGGTCATGGGGTAATGGAGCCTCAAAAGGCATGCCCATTACTGCCTCGTGGGGAGCTCAAACCCTAACGCCCTGCTTGGATTCTCATTTTCATTTCAAATACACACCTGTAAAAGATACATGCCTCCGCCCATCGTTTTCATTTTCGCCTGAAAACAACACTAGACCGGTAAGTTACACCTGTAAGTAAAATACACCCGTATTAGTTTACACCGCATCCAAGCGCGGTCTAAGCCGATGTATAAATG
This sequence comes from Hordeum vulgare subsp. vulgare, assembly GCF_904849725.1. Lineage (NCBI taxonomy): Eukaryota > Viridiplantae > Streptophyta > Magnoliopsida > Poales > Poaceae > Hordeum > Hordeum vulgare. The sequence continues at coordinate 408,980,565 of NC_058519.1, read as the reverse complement.
TCAGAGGCAGACGCAACTTGACCCGGTGGCTTACATTACTTACTTCGTCGCAAACCCCCTTCTCTACTTCATCTCGATGTTGCTCTGTTCTAGATCCACAAACTGCCGCTGCTCATCCTCTTCCCCATCTATTTTCGATCCTTCTAGCTGCAATGGCGCCTAAGGAGAATCGTGTAGTGCTAGAAAATTTAAAGGAAGGGATAGAGCGGGGGAAGGAGCTTCTCGGATGCGAAAGGAGTTAGCTTGCTTCCCTTCCACCTCGCTATCACATGAATTGGTGGAGCGCTTCCACTATCTCATGAGGGGGAAGGGGAACAAGAATAGCGCTACAAGGCTTCTTCACGTCGCAGTTCCATCCAAAGAGGATCAAGTGAGATTCTTTTTCAATTTCTTCCTGTGTGGATTGGTTGCGCCCTTTTCAGATTTCTTCACCCGTACTCCCTCCGTCCCAAATTAAATGAATCAACTTTGTACTAAAGTTAGTACAAAGTTGAATCTTTAGTACAAAGTTGATTCATTTAATTTGGGACGGATGGAGTATTATGGAAGAGTATGGCTTGCTCTTATTGCAATTCCATCCCAATGGCGTCACTACTATGGCTATCTTTGCACATCTGTGCGAGAATTTTGTTGGCATCGCTCCATCAGTCCCCATGTTCCGCTAGTACTACTCACCCAAAATCGACAATTATAGTCGATCAGGAAGTATCACTTGGCACTTCAGAAATTGTATGGCGGGCGAGTAGATAGGAGGACACCTCATGACGCGGTGCCAGGAGTGGAGAGGAAACTGGTGCATGATCAAGATGGTTGATCCCCCGATTTTTTGTGCAATTGCTCAAGGCAAAGGAGTGCGCAACCCTCGTTGGAAGGACATAGGGCCCCGGGACGAGCATTTCACCTTAGTGATCCAATGCATAAAACTTGTCCGGTAAGCATGCTTGACGATGCAGATGATTGGTGCTGACTACCTTTGGTCATGCATTGCTCCCGAGCAATGGAGAACTTCCTTTTTTTGCGATGATAAAGAGTTTTATTCTATATGCATAGGGTTATAATCGAGAGGCAACAACTTCTCCACACAAGGTGGACCACTACCAATCCATACAGTAGTAGTGTATTCTGTACGGTTATATCATGCCAACCAATGTGCTACCCTATTCTGCTCTTGCTTAATTTTCAAAGGAATAAACTCTAACTCCCTCATGTGATGTCGAATCTCCGCTACCAGGTGTCCATAGGCTGATCTAGTTACACTCTCTCCAGACATAGCCGTCAGTTCCACTAAAGAATCTGACTGAACAATGATAGGAAGGTTACAGTGCTGGACTGCTAAGGCCATACCCTGCATTATTGCATGCAGTTCCACCTCCAACGCATCATTACAGTTAAAAATGCAATGGTATGCATGCCGCAAATATAACACTCCCATCCTGCTTACGCAATGTCAACGGAGCCGCCGCTGAACCATCCGACTGAAGGAATGCTCCGTCAATAGATAAAGCAACCCAGTAAGCAAGTGGACGCGGCCAAGGCACCGGCCTTCCATGACCACGATGCTCGGCTGACAACTCCTAAATCATTAGAATCTTTCCTTTGATAATTTCTTCCATAGAAAACCTCTTGCACATATTCAACGAGGTCATATAGCTTTGGAGGAAATCTGCTGTTGTCACCAAGGATGGAACTCCTTTCCCATGCACTAAATCTGATTGGAGAGACCAAATTCTCCACACCAGCATAATAGTGGAGTCAGGAATGTTATCATCACAGTTTGCAAGTATGTTGAGGAGCCAGTCCTTTCTGGTATCCTGGAGCAACTCTTGGTCTGGTAGTCTCCACACATTACGCATCTGTGCCCAAACCCCGCTTGCATGCTCACAGGATACCAAGGCATGAAAAATAGTTTTATTCTCTCGCCCGCACAATGGACACCCATCTCTGGTAGAGATATGCCTATATTTTTTGCACACATTTGATGCAAGGGCGCCAGATACAACTTTCCAGCCATGATCCTCATTTTAAGAGGAAGTTGTACACTCCAAATCCGCTGCCAAATAGATCTCTGACCAGATGGAGTACTACTAGACGACCCAGCACCAAGCAAGTACCGACCCTCCATGGCTAGCCGGTATGCGCTCCTTACAGTGAATTGTCAGCTATTTTACGGGAAGCGAGCAATAAAGTCATGACCGTTACGTGCAGATGTACGAATCTTTAAAGGCCCTATTTGTTTCATAAGTCCCAGGACTTTTTTAAGTCCCAACTTATAAGTCATAAGTCCCTACTTGTTTGTTTACAGGGACTTATAAGTCCCGAGTCCCTACCTGTTTGTTTACAAGGACTTATAAGTCCATGTTGCACCTAATAATATATTTATTCACATAACCTGCAGTCAACATGGATCGTCATCAGCCAAAGCGTACGGCACACAGGATAAACACCGCTGCAACGAGGCAGAAACGGGGCGACGGAACGAACGGGACGGGGCGACGAACCGAGCCAAAAACGGGGCGACGGAACGAACGGGACGGGGCGACGAACCGAGGCAGAAACGGGGCGACGAAACTAATGGGATGGGGCGGCGGCGGCGATTGGACCGAGAGGCGGGGCGGCGATGGGGCGGCGGCGGCGATTGGACCGAGAGGCGGTGCGGCGACGGGGCGAGAGGCGGGGCGGGGGCGGCGATTGGACTGAGAGGCGGGGCAGCGTGCTTGGACCGAGCCTGGAGCGACGTGGGGTAGGTCCGGCCCGGGATAAGTCCCAGTAAGCTCCTCCCTGAGAGTCTTATTTGATAAGTCCCAAGTCACCATAATAAGTCCCAATAAGTCCCTTGTGTTTGGTTTAGGTGGGACTTATAGAGACTTTTTTAAGTCCCTAAACCATTAAGTCCCTGGAAACAAACACCCTTAAAATCTCACGAACATCTAGGTCACGAAAATGCTCCCTTAACCTTCCGACATTCCATGTGCCATGTTCATTCAAGAAATCAGCCGCCCAATTGAAGCGGCAGTTCCTCTTTGGTGTGACCGGCTGAAAATCATGCCCATGCAGGATCCAAGCATCACGCCATGTCTTGATTAAGGTACCATCTCCAACACGCCAAATAATTCCTTTTTTTAAGAAGTTCGAGACCTCAGATCTTTTCAGTTATTAAATAAAATGGTTGTATACATCACTCGATGCAGAGGCCGGGCGTGGCCTCCTTTTCGAAAAAAAAATGAACAACACCCTTCCAAACAGTAGAAGAATTTGTGGAGAAAACCGTGTCCAATAAATTCCCACAAGGATAATATTTAACCCTTAACAAATGGACACAAAGGCTGCCCGGAGAATCTAGCAGTCGCCAAGCTTGCTTGGCCAACAAGGCCTGGTTAAAAGCTCGCATGTCTCTAAACCCCATGCCCCGGTAGCTTTGGGTAGCATCATCTTCTCCCAGCTGAGTTACGTGGGAGTATAATGGGTTGACGACAATATGCGCCTCTCGCCTATGTTGAAGCATAACTTGACAGAATTTCAACATCACAAAACCATCTGGCAACTGTTCAGTGCAAACCAGTCACTACACTCCTAGCAAACGTGTTTCCGCTCAGCAAAAACACAACTCGGGACTCCATTTTGGTGTTGATGCCACAATGTAATGACAACGGTATTTTGCCAGACTGGAAGCCCCCAACGCCTAAAGTGGTGGTCGTTCAGTTAGATGGATTGAGGGAAGCATCTGGCAGGGAAGAACTATGGATGATCCACCCGCTGAGTCTAGTGAGAGTGGAGACAATGAAGAGGAGACTGGTCGCTGGTGAGTCATCTCAAGCTCGTGATGAAGACGAGCCAACTCCTCCTCCAAAAAGGCTAGCCGCTTCCAAGGCTCGAAATGGCTAGCAAAGAGAGGTCATCATGAGTCTTCTTCCACTGCCAATACTTCTAAGCGGGGATTGGAGGATGAAGATGTAGATGGCAATCCCTACTCCTCACATTGATATAGATTAATGGGCATCTCCATAGCCTATTGGTTCGTCTAGTTGAGGTGAGATTTTCTTTCCACTTTGACTCATTTGATCCCTACCACCATAGTCTATTCCACACATATCTCATATCCATGGTTCACGCTCATGTATTAAGTGGGGTTGAAAATGCAAAAACGCGTTAGAAGTACGATCCAATTACCTGACTTGACACCGAGGTGCACATGATTTATACTTACACGGTGAGGACGGAGTCATGCCATGTTAATATGATAAAATGAGTAGGGAATAACATTCTTTAAGAATAGTATATTTTGAATATGAATGATTATGTTGTTTATGTTTATGGATATTATTATCTTGATATCAATTAGTTCATCGTTTCTCAAGATCATATCTAAAATAGATTACATGTTGGGTAGTATGTGACATAAAAAATGTTGTTTTTATCATTTACCTACTCAAGAACGAGAAGGAATTAAGCTTGGAGATGATGATACATCTCCAGCGTATCTATAATTATTTTTATTGTTCCATGCTATTATATTATCAATCTTGAATGCTTTATATGCATTTATATATTCTTTTATATCATTTTTGGGAACTAACCCATTTAACCCAGTGCCTAGTGCTAGTTGTTGTTTTCTTCATGTTTTTGGCTTTTCAGAAAACCAGTACCAACGGAGTCCAAACGCCGTGAAACTTTTTGACTTTTTTTTCTAGACAAAAGAGGACCTAGAAGCTTCAGAAGGAGGTCGAAACCTGCATGAGGAGACGACAAGGCAACAAGGCACGCGGTGAGCGTAGGCACGCCCTGTTACCTTGTGGGCTCCTCGTGGCTCTGTCTGACCTAATTCCACCCTTATAAATTCTAAGATATTGGGAAAACATCAGAGAGACATCATAAACACATTTCCCGTTGTCGTAAGTCTCTGTTATGACGTGAGGCTATCTGGAGACCTTTTCCAGTGCCCTGCCGGAGGGGGAATCGATCACGGAGGCCATCTACATCAACCTTGCTCCCTCCGTGATGATGTGTGAGTAGTCCAACACAGACCTATGAGTCCATAGCTAGTATCTTGATGACTTCTCTCTCTTTGATCTTCAATACAAAGTTCACCACGCTAGCCACGGTGATATATTTGATGTAATCTTCTTTGCGGTGTGTTTGTTGGAATCCGATGAATTGTGGGTTTATGATTAGATTATTCATGAATATTAATTGAGTTATCTGTGAATTCATTTATGCATGATTATTATAGCTTCGTATTTCTCTCTGATATATCGGTTTGGTTTGGCCATCTAGATTGATTCTTCGGTGGGAGTGGTGCGTCGTGATGGGTTCAATCTTGCGGTGCTCAATCCCAGTGACAGAAAGGGACATGACACGTATTTGTATTGCTGCCATTAAGGATAAGGGTCTCTTACTGTCATGCCCAAGATACGACCCTATCCTCAATTTGGCACGAATGCCTCGTCAGGGATAGAAGCGCATCTCGTCGTGTCGCAAGAATGAATATCGTTACAAGTACATGTACTGAAAAGAAGATATATATATAGAATTGGCTTACACTCGCCACAAACTACATCAGAGTCACATCAGTACATTACATAATCATCAAGAGTAAGAGCAGGGTCCGACTACGGACGAAAACAAACGACAAAAAAAGAACGACGTCCATCCTTGCTATCCCAGGCTGCCGGCCTGGAACCCATCCTAGATCGACGAAGAAGAAAAAGAAGAAGAAGCAACTCCAAATGAACAATCAATGCGCTCGCATCAAGTAACCTTTACCTGTACCTGCAACTGGTGTTGTAGTAATCTGTGAGCCACAGGGGACTCAGCAATCTCATTTCCAAAGGTATCAAGACTAGCAAAGCTTAATGAGTGAGGTATAGTTAAGTGGTGAGGTTGCAGCAGCGGCTAAGCATATATTTGGTGGCTAAACTTACGAGTACAAGAAATAAGAGGGGGAAGATCTACGCATAGCGTACGTGAACTACCGATGATCAAATGAATGATCCTGAACACCTACCTACGTCAGACATAACCCCACCGTGTCCTCGATCGGAGAAGGAACTCACGAAAGAGACAGTCACGGTTACGCACACAGTTGGCATATTTTAATTAAGTTAACTTTAAGTTATCTAAAAACAGTGTTAAACAAAGTTTCCATGTTGCCACATAACCGCGGGCACGGCTTTCCGAAAAGATTTAACCCTGCAGGGGTGCTCCAACTAGTCCATCACAAATTACCACAAGCCGCATAGAAATCCTCAATCACGAAGCTCGCGATATCTTCGGATTCCTTAATGGAAAACCTCAACTCTGAGATTACCCAAAGCATCACCGGAATCCTGATGCACAAGATATCTCGTCAAAGGTAAAACTAATCCAGCAAGGCCGCCCGACGTGTCGACGATCCCAATAGGAGTCGCGTACCTTGTTCTCAGGACACGACGGATGAGCGATGGTTACCACGCCAAACACCGAGTTGCCTCGGGTAGCGTTAATAAGCTGCTCTGTTTTTGGACCAACACTCATGAGGAGCACTGGCCCGGGGCTGATTAAATTATCCTCGGGGTCCGGAAAGTCCCTATGCAATTTTATTAGGTGATTAGGCAAATGTAGTACCAAAGTTGGGCCTTGCCAGACCAGCTTTAATCTAAACGAATTATCAAGGGGGTCCCCATAACAAGCCCGATCGTGTTAGGAGCACTCATTTATGGAACATAACACCGGTAGCCGGAAACTAAGGGGGCAAAGGTGGAACAAAACACCAGGCTAGAAAGGCCGGCTCTTCCACCTTTTACCAAGTATATAGGTGCATTAAACTAAATAGCATTTAAATATGGTGATATATCAAGGAACCCATGTTTTCACATGGAAGCAACTGCACCTACAACTAGCAACGCTAACACAGGGTTAAGCAAGCAGTAACATAGCCAATCAGTGGTTTGCTAGGTTGAACAGGTTGAAGGTTTTCATGGCATTGTTGAGAGGCTGATATTTAACATGTGGTAGGCAACGAGACATAATCGATAGCATCGAAATAACTAGCATGGCAATGATAGTAATGGTATCTGGGGAAATGGTCATCTTGCCTGAGATCCCGCTTGGAAGAAGAATGCCTCCGTGAAGTAGACGAACCGACGTAGTCGAACGGGTCCTCACAATCCGACACGCTGCGGAACTATATCGAGATGAAGCAAACCGGAAACACAAATCAACACACGGAATTCACCACGCGATGCACAACACCAATGATGCATGAACAGCTGAATACATGCAAGTCACGACATGACAAATCACACAAACAAACACTACACATTAAGTGAAGTTCAATATGCAACGAGTTGCATATTGACGACACTCCACATTTATTTATTTAGTTCATCTCGATTAGACACTCGGTACTATTAAATGTTGTTAAACATGGCAGGAGGTGAAGCGTAATTTAATCTACCTATCTAGGCATTTTAAATGAGGTCGGAAATGACATATAGCATCTCCGAAATGACCTCACATGTTAATTTACAATTCTGTCCAGATCTGAACTAACACATTTAATTAGTTGTTAAACAACAAAACAAATAGGTTCACGTGCTTCTACGCGTCATTTCAAGCAATTTTACACATAGAGATCATCTCCAACGGAGCTACGGATCAAAAGTTACAAGCACCGTAAGATATGATGGCATGAATGCAATATGTGTGCAAGGGCGGTCACGAGCACTTCAAAACATACAACCAACAAGAGAAAATGAAACTACACGAGATTCTAAGCAAGTTTCATGTAGGACACGATCAAATCGGAGCTACGGTTCAACAACTACGAGCAAAATAGGAAATCTCTACAATCTGCCAAAATCAGCCACATAGCATTTTCTACGCCCCACAACTACGAGCTACACAACTGTAACGCCCCGAACACACCCTCCGACGATCGTTACTCCTGGCGGGATCTAACTACTCCAAGCTGAGCACGCTTAACCTAAGAGTTCTGTTCGAATGGGCTCCCGGAAAAGAAGGAATTCCTTATTTGATATGAGTAGTCTATCATCCGTAATAAGCCAGGCTATCACATACACCACCACTCAGAGGAACCGACGTCCTCGTCGGGACACAGGAGCGTTCCCTCTTGGCACAAACGTCTGTGCATCCAGTCCAGTACATGTGCCATGCCGTGTGCCACGACGGGTCACAAACGTCATGAACAACATGACTGCGCACCTGTCCGCAAACATCCGTGTAACCGCGAGGGTCGGCTCTGATACCAAACTTGTAACGCCCCGGACACATCCGCCGACGGTCGTTACTCCTGGCGGGATCTAGACTGGCCCCACATATCAATACTAGTCTTTTCTGCGCACTTTGTCCTCACTCATGCGCACCCGGGATGAACTTCCCGGTCGGTCACCCATCCTAGAACTACTCCAAGCTGAGCACGCTTAACCTGAGAGCTCTGTTCGAATGGGCTCCCGGAAAAGAAGGAATTCCTTATTGATATGAGTAGTCTATCATCCCTAATAAGCCAGGCTATCACAACAACTCAAATATAATCAACCAAGGCATGACACGAAAGAGGGCAAAAATCACTACAACGAACAACTAACGACAACTAGCATGGCAGCAAGGAACACAAGGAAAAGAAGTCACAAAATGGCTTCCCACACACTATTTCAGACTTAGTGAAAATTACACTTCATGAAAATGCAGTTTTCGGTCTGAAGGCATATAGACAGCAGCAAAACTATAAGCTACATGACTCCAAATGGCATGAAAATACATAGCATGCTAGAGAAACACAAGGGCTACAACTAACTCCATTGCACCAACCTCAAAAGAGCTACAGATCACAAGATACAAGCAAGACAAGACAACAACAAAACATAACAGATTCCAGACTTAGAAATATTTCAGCTCCTCCAAATCTGCACTATTTCTAGCAACTTGAGAGCAAGCAAACCACACCTAAACATGCATTTCTATTGCAATCAAAAATACTAGGGGCTAGAGTAAACATCCAAGAACAACTTCCTATTTGACAACTTAATCAAACGAAGCACGGAATAAATCCTACGGAAAAGACAAGAGGGCAACATGGCAAAATATCGCGCAAACTAACTTACTCAAAAGCTAAAACTAATTGCTACCCCGGAAACATATAAAATATGTGGGGTTGCAACACAAAAATATCTCCGCACGTAAATGCGAGATAATAACCTAAACGCGAAAAATAAACTAGCGGCATATCCCTACTCACAAAAATACGAATGACTACTCTAAAATACATGAAAAATGTGTTCCTAAAACATGGACATTTATACTACGGCATCCGAGCAATCCGGCCACACACGGAAATTAAACACGGGCAATATTCTATTGGGACATCACGTAAATCTATGCATTTGGCACGTCAAACTACTTCAAACATTTATGCAAGTTCCAAATTCGTAACCTACGCGAAATTCTACACGAGGTACATATCTAAATCATCGCGATCCGACATACGGATTAAAATTTACGGGCGTTTGAATATCTATAACTCCCTGGAATTAACTAATTCGAAAACCTAAAATAAAAACCTATTGGGCCGAATCTACAGCAGATGCATGTGCGCAATACAACTATCTAGTGCCTACGGCGGCGTATAGGGCAGGAAGAGGGAGGCTCACCTCGGGCCGAGGCCCGGATCTGGAGCTGGGCCTGGAGGCCGACTCGGCCGTCTGCGGGAGGCCTGAGTCGGCTGGGCCGGCCCACAGCGGCGACGGGCGGATCGGGAGCGCTGCGGCCGTGGTCGTCGTCCTCCTCTGCCCCCGATCTGGGCAGGAGGCGGCGCGGCTCGAGGCGAGGTGCTAGGCACCGGCGACGGCTAAGGGAAGGCCGGATACCGACGAGGCACGGCGGGGAGGCCGCAGGGACGGCGGGGCGACCGAACCTCGCGCAGCTCGGGAAGGTCACGACGGCGCATGGCGGCGCGGGCTGGCGGGCACCTGCGGCCAGATCCAGCAGGGCGGCGCCGCCTCGTGGCAGGAGAACGGGGCCTCTCGGCGAGGTGCTCCAGCTGGAGCAGCTCGGGGAGGCGGCCGACTCAGCTCTCCGGCGAGCGGCGGCCGGAGGCGGCCCGACGGGGAGGTGCGGCGGGGCGGGCAGGAAGAGCTCTCAGGCGAGGCGGCGGCGGCGAATGGGCCTGCCTGGGCCCGATCTAGGCTCGGCGGGCCCGCGGCGGCTGGTGGGTGGTGGGAGGAGAAAATGGCTCGGTTAGGGTTTCGGGAATTGCACGCTTTTTGAGGCAGGGTTAGGGGTGACCTAAAATGGAAGGGGAGGTGTGTTTAAATAGGAAAGGGGGGGCTAGGTTAACCGGAATTTCGTTCCGGATCCAACCGTGCGGCCGGATTCGGACGATTCCTAATGCGGGAACGGTTACGAGGCCGTGTAGAGTGGTTATCCATAGACGAGAGGGAGAATGGGCGGCGCGACAACGAATTTTAAAACACCGAGAGACGTCCGACGATAGACCGAATACGGTGCCGCTACGGTCGACCGCTCGGGTACCAGACGGACTCCGATCGCGACGAAATTCGACAGGCGGCCTAGCTATAACTACTTACGATCGCATGCCAAGTTTCACCCTGATCAGAGAATGTTTTCAACACACTTTTAAAACAGGGTTTTGACGATGCCGCGGGGGCGTGCGTGTGCGGTCGGGCTCAAAACGAACAACAACGAGAACCGGCAACTAACAACGGATGCAACTCTTGAAAACTGGCGGCAACGGGGTGCCGATGCAATGCTGATGATGCGCATGATGCGATGATGATGCCACAAAAGAAAATATACACACGACGAAAACGGAATAGAAGGGGAATCTTCTGGAACGTCGGTCTCGGGCTGTAACACTTACATCTGTGTTCCTAACTCGAAGCCACTGCCCAGATTTTCCTATATTTTCAAAGCGTGCTCAAATTTGCCCCTATACCATCAAGTCCACTTATAGGATTACCCTTCTATGTCGTTTTCGTTCGGTCATCGGGAGTAACTTGGTGAATAGTAATTTAGAAAAAATAGCAAACAAATTAGAAAAACTAAAATTTTGTGGGATAGAAGACACTTGGGTGCGCAAGGTGTGTGTAAATTTTCGTGTTGTTTGGACATTCCACGAGCTCTTACCAAAGGGAAGAAGTTTAAACTGTACACCTATGAACAATAAATTCGAAAAAATAACAAGAAAATTCAAACAAATCTAAATTTTTTTTGGCGCATGCAAATTTTTCTTGTGTTTGGACTTTGTAGGAGCTCGTTGAGTAAAAACAAAATTTGACTCGACAAAAAACTTTGAAAAAATGCAGTATTTTTTTTGCTAGCGCTCCTCGCATGCCATTTGATCACAAAAATTGCACGCACCTTACGCACCCAAGCATCTTGGAGGCCAAAAAATTTCAGATATTTTTGAATTTTCTTGCTACTTCTTCGAATTTAATGTTCATAGACGTACAATTTTTTTTCCTTTGGTAGGTGCTCGTGGAATGTGCAAATAGCATGAATATTTGCACGCGCCTTGCACACCCGAGTATCTTTGATCCCTCAAAATTTCAGAAAGTTTTGAATTAGTTTGCTATTTTTTGAATTTCCTGTTCATTGAGTTACTGTTCACGAAGACGGATAAAGCCTGTTGACCGGACGATAACAACACGGAAGATCATTTCTATAAGGGGACTTGACGACACATGGGAAAATTTGAGCATAGCTGAAAATTAGGGGCAAATCTTTGTAGGTGTTTTGAGTTAGGGACAGAAATGCAAATGTTCCTAAGGATAAAACGATGGAGTTTGTTCATATTCATTGAGTTTACTTTGTCTACATCATGTCATCTTGCTCAAGCATTACTGTGTTTGATACTTAATACTCTAGATGCATGCTCGATAGCGGCGAAGAGTGAAGTAATAGTAGTAGATGCAGTCATGAGCTGTTCTACTTATTTATGGACGTGATGCCTATATAAATGACTACTACCTTGAATAAGATGTCATAACTATGCGTTATTTTGTCAATTGACCAAAGGTAATTTGTCTATCCACCGTATATGATATCTTCAAGAGAGAAGCCTCTAGCGAAAACTATGCCCCCTGGGTCTATACAAATTATATTACAAAAAACATAAAAATATTGTTATCATTTATTTTCTATTATTTCTGTTTTATATTTATATTATCTATCTATCACTATTTAATCCTTGCAAGTAACGAGTTCAAGGTGCTTGACAACCCTCTTGCTCGCGTTGGATGTAAATGTTTGGTTCTATGTGTGCAGGTGCTGATGGCGAGAGTTTGCTTAATAATCTTATTGGTTCAATAACCTTGGTTCTTAGTGAGGAAAATACTTATGTATACTATATTGCATCTCCCCTCCTTTTCGGGGACAAACCCAACCGAGTTTACAAGTAACAGGCAACAATATCAGGAGGGGTGACGTGGCCAATGGGACTGTTGCTCGTCAGCTAGACAAACAAATTTCATCTTCTCCCGAGAAGGATGTGGCCTCTGGTTTTGGTGAAGCAGAGGCAATGATGGATGAGGAAGTGGTCATTCCGAAGACCATCATTGTGTAGACGGACTGAGATGATATCGATGATGATGCATATGAGAAATTCTTCATAGTTGCGCTAAAGGGCTTTAACAAGGTGATCACGCGCTATCACCGCCGTAAGGAGATTGATACGTCTCCGACGTAACTATAATTTTTTTTTGTTTCATGATGTTACCATATCACTTTTACATATTTTGGCAACAATTTATATTACTTCTATTTGGAATAACCTATTAACCAAGTGCCAAAGATGAGTTCATGTTTTCTATTGTTTGAGGGGGTGTAGGTGAAAATTTTATGAAGCCGGAATGTTTGAAAATTTATGTCGATTTTTTAAGGAATATGTACGAATTTATGGCGCAAGAATCAATGCAAGACGAGACCCGTGGGCCTCCCAAGCCAGGGGCGCCCGTGAGGGAGTCTGGGACTAAGGGGTCCTTGGGTCGCCGGTCTATCTCTTATGGCTAGATAAGTGGGCCGCTCTATGGCTATTATTGGAAGGACGAACTATAAGGCGACTCCGTGTTCAGGAAGGAATCGTTCGGAGCCTTGGTGTGTGCTCCAAGTCAAGATGGTAGAATCGACATGTTTATTCCCTGATGGTAACGGACCATGTGTAACCCTAGGTATCCCTGGTGTTAGAGCATATATCTCCATATGTGGTTTTGGTAATTGATGACAATTCCTATGGACTAATGGTTGCCTTAAGTTATATTTATAGGATTTGTCCATAGGCACTTCTTGAAGTCCATCTGTTGGGTTCAAGGAGTTTATATGATGACCAAGGTGGTATTCAAGGTATTATCCAAAGAATGGTCATAGAGACACAAGGTTGATCAAGATCGTCAGACAAAGAGTAAATCAAGATGATCAACACACAAAGCGTACAAGATGTACCGAGAGGGATCAAGTGATCCCATGGTATGGTAAGCATTGTCCAGTACGTATTTGTGTACTAACCCATGGTCTTCTTGAGAGTTCTATGTGGGGTTAGGTGTGTTTCCATGGGCTTGCGTCAAGAGGAATATCTCATACAACCCATGGAGGATGACGTCAAGTGATGGAGGATGGTGGCAATGGACTTGTGAAGATATGCTGAAGAGCGGCTCACCCATAGTGTGTATGGGGGAGCAATCAACTAGTCTTCATCAAGCCAACGCAAGCAAGAGGAATATCTCATACAACCCATGGAGGATGACGTGAAGTGATGGAGGATGATGGCAATGGACTTGTGAAGATATGCTGAAGAGCGCCTCACCCATAGTGTGTATGGGAGAGCAATCAACTAGTCTTCATCAAGCCAACACAAGCAAGAAAGGTGGTCCATCTTGAGGAAGCCAAGATCATCGTCATCTAGCTCAAGAGGACGAGGTGCAAGGTATAGGTTTTCCCTTGATAGGTTTTCTCTTTTAGGATAGATTGTCGTACTGTCAAGGGGGGCTCTCAAGTGAGTAGCTTGATCGTATCATTCATTGAGAGCTCAAACCATTTGCATCCTTGCATCATACTTATTGGTTCTTGTTTGATGTTTCTCTTTGTGAGTTTCATAGCTTATGTTCATCTTCATGACAAGCTCGAGTTCATCGAAAATGGAGTCCATATGCATCTTCTATGATGTTTTCGATGTTGGGAGTTTTTACCGGTCTTATTCCAAGAAGGGTTCTCACCATTTTCTTATGACACTTTTCTCACTTGCTTCTTATTGATATTTCTATCAATATTGTGTTAGCCCATGTTGTTAGCTTTCCAACAAACTTGGTTTCGTTGAATTTAGAGTCCGTATGCGAAAGTTACAGCAGTTTCAGTATCCACCGGTAGTACCGCTCCACGTGCCAGCGGTAGTACCGCCCCCGGAGAGGTAGTACCGCCCCGGAGACTGTTTTTTGCATACTTTTTGGCCTCAGCATGGTTGGTGAACCTACCGAGCGGTATTACCGCTCCATGAGCGGTAGTACCGCTCTGTGCGGGCTGTGAGGCTTAACGGTTGGATTTTTCCCCACCTATAAAAGGCGGTCTTCTTCCCCATTGAACCTTATCTCTTTAGCTCGTGTTCTTCCCCCATAGTTGACCTTCTTCGAGCTTGCTAGCTCTCAATCCCTCCAATGATTCTTGCTAGTTCTTGAGGGAAAAGAGAGAGGAGATCTAGATCCACATTTCCACCAATTACTTTCTCCTCTAAGTGAGGTGAACCCCTTGGGTCTAGTTCTTGGAGTTCTTCGTGTTCTTCTTCGTTTTCCTCTCATTTTCCTCCCTAGCATTAGTTGCTTTGGTGGGATTTGGGAGATAAGGACTTGGGCACTCTGTGTGCCCTTGCCATTGCATTAGTTGCATCGTTTGAGTTCTCCACGGTGATACGTGGAAGTGAAGTTTGAGAAGCTTATTACCTTTGGTACTTAGTACCCTAGATATTGTTCTTCGTGGATGCTTTGGCATCCTAGAAGCTTGGTGGTGTCTCGGAGCTCAATCATTGTGGTGTAAAGCTTCGGGCAAGCGTCGGGGTCTCCAATTAGGTTGTGGAGATTGCCCCGAGCAATTTGTACGTGTATCGGTGACCACCCCCAAGGTTTGCCATTTGTACGGGTTCGGTGACTGCCCTCAAGGGTCCCTTAGTGGAATCACGACATCTTGCATTGTGCGAGAGCGTGAGGAGATTACGGTGGCCTTATTGGCATCTTGGGGAGCATTGTGCCTCCACACCGCTCCAACGGAGATTAGCATCCGCAAGGGTGTGAACTTCGGGATACATCATTGTCTCCGCGTGCCTCAGTTATCTCTTACCCGAACCCTTTACTTATGCACTTTACTTTGTGATAGCCATATTGTTTATTGTCATATATCTTGCTATCACTTAGTTGTTTATCTTTCTTAGCATAAGTTGTTGGTGCACATAGGTGAGCCTAGTTGTTGTAGGTTTTGTGCTTGACAAATTAAATGTTAGTTTTATTCCGCATTTGTTCAAGCCTAAATCGTAATTATTTTAAAGCGCCTATTCACCCCCCCTCTAGGCGACATCCACGTCCTTTCACCTGGTGTCTATATAAACGAGAGGTTTTAGGTACGTGGAGGACGAAATCATTATCCTACTCATCTAGGGTTTAGTTCCTCTGATCTCGTGGTAGATTGAATCTGTAATTGTCATACACACATCAATATAATCAAGCACTACGTAGGGTTTTACCTCTTCGAGAGGGCCCGAACCTGGGTAAATAATGTCCCTATGTTCCCTTTTCCCATTTGATCCAAGATCCATAGCTCGGGAACCCCTATCCGAGATGTGTCGGTTTTGAAACCAACATTGGTGCTTTGATTGAGAGTTCCGTTGTGGGATGGCCAAAGGATCGATGGCTCACTTAGTCATCAGTGATAGCATTCACATCGGGGATGTCTTTGTCCCGAGCCAGCTCTTCGCGTTCGGCAGCATAGTCGTACACGCTGATGCGGTTAGTGACCTTGACCCGATCATCGGCTTCGTTCTAGAGCAGAAGATCAAGTTCAGCAACCTAGAGTACATCGCTAACGCCTGAGGGGGTATGGTCCTTATGTGGCTCTTGGCCTCACCCGATGAGCCCGAAAATCCCGAATCTTTAACTTCGGGCGTCCTGCCGACCCCGTCTCCGGGTAGAGTCTTACCTTGGATCTAACTTTGAGCTCGGATCCGGTCATGGCGTCCGAAGACCAGGGGTCGGCCTTGGCCGAGCACACTCCCTATGCCAACGCGTTGGAGGTCAACTCTGAAAGACTCTGGAATACTAATCCAGCTGACCTCTCGCTATTAAACGAGACGTTGGCCCGGATCCGGACAGTGAACATTACGGATGGCCCGTCCTCGACCTATGCTTGGGCCGGTCTTAAGATAGACCACGGGGAATTTTATGTCCCACGCACCACCCACTTGGTAGCCACTATCGAAGATTTAACGGATATGGTGGACTACTCCTTGGAGGAGGCCGAGGACATAGATGAAGATATCGACGGGACTACCCCTCCCACCTCTTGACGACAACCACCTCCACCTACGATGTCTATATGGTGGACACCCTCAGCGATAAGGGCGACATCGCCACACGGAAGAGCGGCGATGACACTGCTAGAAAGAATGGCGACAAGCTCGGCAAAGATCTGCCCAAGCGACAATGTGAGTGCAAACGATCTAAGGGGCACAACTGTAGAGAAAGCAACATGGGCACCGGTGAAAACGATACCCCGCACAATCTAGAATACCTTGTTAACCCGTTGCCCCCGAAAAACAACTCGATGACTCAAAAGGGCGTGAGGATCAGGATAACCCCGAGGACCTCAATTACTCCGAAGAAAGCAACTACCTTCCTCTCTCCGAAGAGGACGATAGTCTCGGAGACAAGGATTTCATCGTCCTCGAGGACCCGCTGGATCAAGAGTGGTTCAAGAGGCAACTTATAGCCACCGCCCGAAGCATGAAGAAGAAACAGAAGTAGATAAAAGCCAAACAAGACACCCTCAACGATAGATGGATGAAAGTCCTAGCAACCGAAGAAGGGTACGAGAATGAATGGTGGATCAAAACAAAAGTAGGCCATGCCAACGTTTGCTACCACAATTAGAGGATGATGCCTTTGAGCCCACACCCCCAGACGCACTCAGGACAACCAGCCAGACCGCCCCCCCTCGAGGACGGGACAGGACAGCTGGAGAAGCCAAAGATCGACCCTCCCCCCCTCCCCCCCCGCGTAGAAGAAGGAAGGAGCCAATACAGCTTAAGGACTCATATGACCTACTACACAAGCTGAATGGTAGAGCAGGCTAGACAAAATCCATCTATGGATCTAGAGGGCACACTCCCGCTAGATAGGACGAGTACCAAGCTTGGCTCGACTGAAACGATAGAGCTCAGGAAAAACACCAGGTCCGGATGACAGCCGATCTCTGGCATGACAGCCGATCTCTGGCATGACGTAGCGCTGGTCATGGGCGCCGCTCACCCAATGTGTTTTACAGATGAGGTGATGCGGCATGAGTTCCCCAAAGGGTTTGGACCCATAAACATGGAACAATACGACGAGATACCAGACTCGGTCGTATGGATTGAAGACTTACTTCTCCACGTTCATATGGCCCGAGGAGATGACCTCCACGCCATAAAATATTTGCCATTAAATCTTAAAGGGCCAACACTACATTGGTTGAATAACCTCCCCGAAAAATCCATTGGGAGTTGGGAATAGCTCGAGGATGCTTTCCAAGCTAACTTTCAAGGCACCTATGTCCGGCCCCGAGACGCAGATCACCTCATCCACATCATTCAACAGCGCAGCAAGTCGACCCAGCAATTTTGGAACCGACTCCCGACTAAGAAGAACAAAATCATCGACTGTTCTAACGCTGAGGCATTATCCTCCTTCAGACACAACATCTCAGCCGAATGGATAGGTCGTGAGCTCGGCCAAGACAAGCCAAGAACAATGTCAGCCCTTACCTCACTTGTGACCCACTTATGCGCGGGTGAGGACAGTTGGTTAGCTCGTCGAAGCAACAATCCCGAGCACCTCGACACGTGTGAAGTTCGGGATGGAAATGGAAACCATGGTGCAACAAGAACAAGCGTTGACTACAACAGCGCCGATGCTGAGGATACGATAGTAAATGCCGGATCTAGCAGCTCAAAATCAGGTCTGCGGAATAAGCCCTCTAAAGGGAATCAGGATGGACCTACCGCGTTAGATAAAATCATGGATAGGCCCTGCCAGATCCACGGCACCCCAGATAAGCCCATGATAACCCACAAGTGTAGGGGATCGTTTGTAGCCTTTTTCGATAAGTAAAAGTGTCGAACCCTACAAGGAGTTAAAGGTAGAATTAATATTCTCACTACAAGGAATATGCTAATACATGACACTATTTTTTCGTCGCTACATCGTCACGGTTTTTAATTTACGACGATCTCACGACGAAAAACCAAGCGTCGAAAACGGAGCGTCACAAATGAACAACAGCGACGTTTTGATCAAAATGGTCGTAACTTTTACGACGATTCCTGGATTGTCGTAAACTTTACGACGATCCTAAATCGTCGTTGGCAATCAAACCCAGTCCTACGTGGCAAAATTACGACGAGATCAAAACGTCATGGTTGAAATCAGCCCAACCCATTTCATTTGGTCACATGGGCTGGTTTTAATTTTTTTAGGCTTTTTCTTATTGGGCTTCTTTTGGGGCCTTATCATATTTACAGCCACTTTTAGTATTCTTTTTCAAATTTTGGTTTGTGGCCTTTTACTTTCTATTGATTTTCTTTTTTGGCCATTTTATTTTTGTACTGGTCCCACATGTCATGCTGATCTCAAAATTAGTCCCACACGTCAGAAATTTCACATTTTGTCAAATAAATATCATAACTTGGTCCCCTTGTCAAGTTGCCTTTTCGTAGATATTCAAACCACATTCAGAATAAATATTTCAAACAGGCTAGGGAGCAAATGAAATTCATCAAAACCAACATTAAATTTGTCTATTACAGTATTTACACTACATCACAACCCAGATATACCTAAGACTGCCTACTATTACAATACATATGCTAGTCTTTGTTAATATGCTTTATAGCTTCACACTTGGCTTTGTACTTCACCTGTGCAAAAAATAAGAATAAGATATGGACTAACAATGCAGGTATTTAAATAACAGCATTTACAAAAGAAGTGTGAACTAACACTGCAGATTGTCATATACAAGAATATGTAACTCTGAAACATGGAGTACAAGTATTTTTGGAAACATGAAAGAAGATGATTTATTATCCTGGAGATTAGACAAGAGTTGTTTTGAGCATTGTTACTCGAGCGAAGAGATGACTAAAAGCATTCAATGGTTGAGAATATAGCAACAACTTCAAACTCTCCTAACGAAAGATTCAAGTGCTGGAAACCTAGAAGCGGGACAGATTATACAGTTACCTGAGTGGAGTAAGGGACTGTTTCCAACATAGGAATTTCAAAGGAATCAGTCCATTTCCTGCATGAACATAAAATAAAGTTAGTGTTGATCAAATACTAGCAGAGTACCAGGTACCCGTGCTGCTCACTGGCATTTTAATCTTACACTCACTAGCATTTTAATCTTACACTCTATATGAAATGACATCTTTAATTACGACCTGTTTGAACTGTAAATTGATCAAATACTAGTAGAGTACCCGTGCTGCTGCGGACCTTAGATAAAGAAACTATGGATCAGTGAAACCTAATATAGAAAAATACATACAACAAACAATCGGTAAATGAGACAAAAAAAACTATACAGCAGCAGTGCAAAAATGTACCACCTCAACCAGTGAATCCTCTTGAGAACAGGTAGATTCAGTCATACAGCAGCTACAACAGCAAAAGATTCAGTCCTGGGAACAACCTGGATATCTTACAGGAGGATTCAACATATATATCTTTTAGATTCAAACCTACAGCAGCAAAAAAATACTAGATCTGCTACAGCAGCAACAAAATCTATGTCACAAATTTAGTCCTACAACAGCTATAGTTGGATTCAGTTCTGGATCTGATACATCAGTAAAAAAATCAGTCCTACAGGTACACGAGGATTCATTGGGCATCCTGACGGGGCCCTTGACCTTGAGCTGCTTCTCCTTGGCGCCCTTCACCAGATCGGAGCACACTGCAAGCAAACGAAGCGGCCACGCAACGCGAACGACAAACAACACATCAGCTAGGCGACGTGTAGAACATCATAGGTCAGAGGAGGTATAATACTGAATTTAAAATGATTTTATTTCCAGAACGGAACAGCAGATTAGCGATATCTCACCTCCTTGGACATCCTCTGGAGCTCACCGACTAGTGCTTTGGTTGTTTTTTCAATACCACGGGCAATCTGTACTGGATTGGCACCGACATCTACAATCTACAGAAAGTAATTAAACAAACTGAACATTATGTCCAGAACTAAATGAGAGCACTTATATGCTATACGATGTACCTTAACACCCTCGGCAATCATCCCTTGAGCAAGGATGACAAAAGTGGTAGTTCCATCACCAGCCAAATCATTGGTCTTAGCAGCAGCTTGCCTGACCAATTTAGCCCCAATATTTTCAACAAGGTCCTCCAGCTCAACCTAATCCAGAAGCCAATCATGAGAAAAGCTCACAGTCAGGATCGAAGGGAAAAGAAATATTGTTCTACATCTCCTGACAGAACAGTACCTCTTTGCCATGGTACTATTAAAATTGCAGTACACTCTTAAGCAAACAGATTCGGTCAAAAATATCATAGTGCAAATTAAAGCTACTACTGTTAGCTTATCGTCTTTGCTGAATAAAGTTTGTGTATGATGCACTTACTCCACAGTAAAGGGAGGAACATCAAACAAGCCCCAAACTGAAACTACTTCCAAAAGAAATACCCATCTAATTCAGATTCCTTAAAGGGAGGAACACCAGAACATCAGTCGATTCAGAGACGGCTCAGCTTAGATCATATGTAGCACAATAATATATATCTAAAAAAGCAAGCAACCACATTTTGTTTTCGTTCTAGATTCATTAGTACAACCAACTACACCACATAGCACGTAGCACTGTAGGAACCACAAGTCTAACCAAACTGAATATGAATAGAAGAGCATGGCAGGCAGCAGATAAATCTGAAACCACATATGTGCATGGTAAAGTAAAAGACTGATGAAAAGGATAGCATGCATGATTAACTAAAACACAAGTCACTGCAGGTTGTTGCCCGACATGAGGTCCGGCGTTCGACTTTCCTGACAAAGAGCTATTATTGTACCCATGGACATGGAATCCTCCTCGTGCTGCTAAATAACAAGGAGGTCTCATCGCGTCCTGGGAAGCAGCACATCACAACGAGTGTGGGGGAGGAAGGTCCATGGCATCCTCCTCCGATGGCGACCTTGATCTGTTGGATTTGGGAGGGAGAGGAGAGGTGAGGAAGAACCTACTACAGAGAGAGGGGGGGAGGGGTGATGGTGGTCATACGAGATCAGGTGTCATCATGTATGGGCTCCTCCTATGCTGCGTGCAAGGTCGACATGGCACTAGGCTCGTCCTCCATGGCGTCCTCCTTGATCACACGGGACAGGATGCAAACAAGCAAACAAACAAAAATGCACAAAATAATTAGATTTGATCCAAAGCAGAAGAAATCAAGGAGGACGAGCAAGGGATGATCCATAACAGATCGATTCTGGTCGCCATGGCCGGGATCCAAGCTTATCACAATAGAATAAGATTTTATCTTTCCAGAGTGAGTGTTTCCATTTCCTAGCTATACAAGATTGTGCACTAGTTTTCTCCCATAACAGTAGGACAACATATATAGCTCAGCAAGATACTAAAGTTCAGACGATCCCCCACTTACTAAGCTGGAGGCTAGCATTGGTAGCCCCTTAGATTGGATCAGTTCATCCCATTTTTATATTTTCTTTTCAAGGTAATGTGTCCAGCACCACAACAAAATTTACTAATACATTTGGCTAAGATAAATGTTAACAAATCTGCAGGCTCTAGCTAGAACAATAACAAATGAAGCATGTCATTGATAGTTGATGTATACAAAAAACTACCATCTTGGTCTATGCACAAAACAATTTCATTGACGAAACGAACATCTTCTAGATATATTCCCCATCCATCGAAGAGATATATATGAAAACACTGAATAATTAATATAGAAAAACCGGCACAAGGCATCACATACCATCAAATATGCCAAACAACCCAACAGTCTCTCCATCAACATCATCCACTCTTGTCTCGTAGAAATCCTCCATTGATGCCCTTTTCCTAGCACTGCTTGCGAACCCATAACTGAACCTGCCTTTTTCACTGCAATGGCAAGTGGGGGGAAAACAATTTTAACACTTAACAGAAGATCCAAATTCACGGATTATACCAGATGCATCATACTTCCTTCTAAAAATTGGCTACTTTCTGAACTTCCAATGTATGGAACAGAGTATTTTGAGGTAACAATTTCACATATTTTGTCTTCACTTTCATCAAAATATTCTTCCAAAGTATACAAAAGCATGCGTGAGTAAATTTGCAGAGTCTTGTATTAAGTACGAGTATCTCACATAGATATGGTTCTTATACATGCCATGGATTTCCATTTGCTCCTATGATTATTTAATGAATCTCTCACTATATCTCGCCTTAAATTACAGTTGATTCAAAACCGTGTGGACACGAAGATGGTGAATCAGGTACAGAGTCACGGTAATACTATAGTTAATACAAGGGCCAAATTAGATCGATATTTCACAACAGCTACGGATCTCTCCTCCTCTCCGTCTCACAACGACACTACCAGCCACACAAGCACCTAGAACGAATCAGCGAACCGAGAGAAGCAGCCACACCAAGCAAGCAGGGCGCGCGTGGAGGGGGAAAGGGAGGCTCACCTGATCCCGCCTCCGGTGGCCGGCGAGTCGTCGCCCCTGAACCCCATGAGGGAGCACCCCTCGTCGTCCTCGCGGCACCACCACCAGCGCACCCGTCCGGCGAGCAGGGATAGTGACAGGAGTAGCAGGAGCTGGGAGGCAGAGCGGAGGCGCGTGGCGGCGGCTAGCGATGGCCCCGACGACCTCTCATGCATGAGCGGGGAGAGATAGATCGGGATAGGGGGCGGGTGGGGTGGGGTGGGGAAGGAGAGAAGACGGCGAGGAGCGCCGCCACGAAGTACCACTGCATCGTCTCCTCCTGCCGTGTCGCCAGGCGGCCGCGTCAGCGAGCGTGGGCGGCTTGGAGAGGCTCGGGTGCTCCAGATCTGGGAGGAGGAGGAGGAGAGGAGAGCGTGCGGCGGCACCGAATCTGGGAGAAGATTGGGGTGGCGGCGCCGGATCGGAGGTTGGGGGAGCCGGTGGCTCTGGCGGAGGGGAGAGGACTGAATCGGGAGGAAGGTGCGATGAGGGGTGTGTGCTAGGGTTTGGGCTTCAGGTGGGGTATTTTTTTTCTGTAGATAGATGGATGGATAGATGTGGGTTGGAGATATGGATCATACCTGGCCAAACGGCCCAGCCCGCCATAATCGTGCCAGGCACGGCACGGCCCGTCTACGGGCCGTGCCGTGCCGGCCCGCGTGCCAGCCTCCCAGGCCCAAGGAAGGCACGCATGCCTAATCGGGCCGGCCTACGGCACACTAGGCCCATGGCACGCTGTCTATTTTAATTTAAAAAAATTAAAAAAGGCAAAAAAATCAGCCCCCTCCCTTTCCCGCGCTCCCACCTCCCTTTCCCGCTCCCGTCTGCCCTTTCCCGCCCTTCCCTCCCTTTTTCATGCGCCCCTCCCACCCAGCCGCTCCCGCTGACCGCGCCCCCGCTCCCGCTGACTGCGCCCCCGCCAGCCACATGCCCAGATCTATTTTGGCCGCCTCGCTCTCTCCTAATCGTGTCGGGCCATGCCGGCACGCGGGCTCGGGGTGGCAGCCCGGGCACGGCCCATGGTGTGCTCGTGCCTGGCCCGGGCACGATTAGGCCGTGCCGGGCTCGGCCCGTGTTGTGCGTGGCTTGTGGGCAGTCGGGCCGGCCCGCGTGGCACGACCCATTTGGCCAGGATTGATATGGATGGATGGATGGACGCCATGTCATCGATCTGTGGGAAGATTTCTCATTGGTTCAAAAAACAATGATTTAAAATAGTTTTGAATTACTAAAAATAGAGGAATTTTGTGAAGCATCTATCAAAAATATTTTGCAAAAGTGCACCACACTAATTTTCACTAGAGTTAGACCATATTTTGTGGATGAGGACTAATTTGTATGCATTTCCAATCTTTCTAGCTTTTTTTAATCATTTTCCGAACTATGGAAGGAAGGGTTTTCATATATTTGAGGAATATATGATCCAAAGTATTTATGATAACTTTTCGAGAATTTTTGGAATGATAGAATAGTAGGTTGCTTCACAAACTAGGATGAGGTGGGATAGAATGGACCCACGAGTGACATGTCAGCATAGTTAGAACATGTTACGACATTTTTATAATCGCCGTAAAAGTTATGACGATCTCATATTATACGGTTATGACGTTTTTGACTCACATCATCGTAATTTATATGTATATTTGATCCCCTCAAACGGTTTACGATGATCTCGGATCAAATCATCATAGATTTATGACAAATTGATCAACGACATCTTAAAAAACGTCATGTATGAGCATATTTCTTGTAGTGTCTCTTAAGTTCTATCGACCATCGATACAACTCTACGCACGCTAACACTTACTTTAACTAGAACAAGTATGAAACTACTTTGCGGGAAAGAAACTAGAAGTATTTAGTAGGTATAATAGATAGTTTTCTAAGATAATAAAGAACACGAAAATAAAGTTAGGTAATGTTTTAGATAAATACTAATTTACTTAGTTGTTTAGTAGAAAGCTTTTGTGTAATGCCGGACAAAGATTGTCCTAAGCAATTGAATATAACATGATAGATACTTATCATATGCAAATGAGGGAGAGACATACGCTAACACGCTTCCCGTACTTGGACCATATGCACTTATGATTGGACCTCTAGCAAGCATCCACAACTACTAGAAATCATTATGGTAAACCCAACCATAGCATGAAACATCAAGTCCTCTTTACTCCCATACACAAACAACTCACTTACTCAGCTGTAAGCTTCTATCACTCTAGACACCCACTATAAGCGAATTATGAACATATTGCAAACCCTCCAGCGGGATTCCTTCACATGTGCGACTCACAGAAGGTACCTTAGGACAACACCATATCATCATACAACTCATGTCAATAACATCATATCACAATTATCATGTAGGACAAAACAAATCTACTCAAACATCATAGGATAGCCACACGTCATTGGATAATTAATATATAGCATTAAGCACCATGTTCAAGTAGATATTATAGCAGGGAAGAGAGGTTTTACACGACTGTGTAGAGGAGGAGAGAGTTGGTGGTGTCTCCGACGAAGTTGTTGATGTAGATCGCCGTCACGAGGGTTGCCCCGGCGGCGCTTCGGCGCCATCGGGAGAGAGGGGGAGAGATCTACCCTCCTTCTTCTTCTTCCTTGGCCTCCTCCCTAGGTGGGAGGAGGGTTTCCCCTCTGATCCATGGCCGCCATGGCTCCCGGAGGGTAGCAGCCCCTCCGAGATTGGATCTCTCTCTATGTTTCTCTCATGTTTTCGCTTCTGTTTTCTGGACCTTTGCCGTTTCGTAAATATTCGTAGATCCATAACTCCGATTGAGCTAAAATATTGAGGGGATTTTTATAGCAAAAATATCTTTCTTGCAGTAGAAGGAGAGCCTCAACCGACTTAAGGGGGGCAAAGACATCAAGGCGCACCCCCTAGGTCGTGCCCTGTTGGCTTGTGCCTCCCTCAGTCACCATCTTGTGTTGATTTCGACTCCCAAAATTCACATATATTCCAAATAAAATCTTCGTAATTTTTTATCGCGTTTGGACTTCCTTTGATATGGAATTTCTGTGAAACAAAAACACACAAAAACAGGAACTGACACAGGGCACTGGGTCAATAGGTTAGTGCTCAAAAATAATATAAATTGGCAATTAATTATTAAAAAGTATCCTATAATGATAATATAATAGCATGGAACAATAAAAATTTATAGATAAGTTGGAGACTTATCAAGCATCCCCAATCTTAATTCCTGCTCTTTCTCAAGTAGGTAAATGATAAAAACAGAATTTTTGATGTGACATGCTACCCAATATGTAATATTTTGCATGTATGCTCATTGAGAAACGATGAATTAACAAACATTGACATAGTATTACTTATAAGCACAAGAAACAAAATCAGCAATCTTTCAAAGTTTACGATCCTGAAAGAATGTTTACCCTCATTTATCTTATTATATTAGCACGACATGGCTCTGTATTCACCACATTAATTCAAATGTCAAGCACCACGGTGCCCAAGTGAGGCAATTGGATCGTACTTTTTCAATACACATCAACTTTTTATTCTTCACGCAATACATGAGCGTGAACCATGGACATAACATATAGGTGAAATAGAATGTGGTGGTAGGTTTCAAAGCGGTAAAAGTGGAGAACAAAGTATCGCATCAATTCGGCATATCAATGGGCTATGGAGATGCACATAAATAGATATCAATGTGAGGAGTAGGGATTGCCATGCAACGGATGCACTAGAGCTGTAAGTGTATGAAAACTCGACTCAAACTAAGTGGGTGTGCATCCAACTTCCTTGCTCATGAAGACCTCGTGCATTTGAGGACGCCCGTGATCAGAATATACAAGCCAAGTTCTATAATGCAAAATTCCCACTAGCATATGGAAGTGACAAAACAGGAGACTCTCTATATGAAGAACATGGTGCCACTTTGAGGCACAAGTGTGGTAAAGTATAGTAGCAAAGTCCCTTCTCTCTTTTTCTCTCATTTATTTGTTTATTGTTTTTATTTTTATTTTTTTATGGTGGGATTTTCTATCTTTCTTTTTTTCACCTCCCCCATTTTTTTATGGTGGGCTCATTTGGCCTCCCCCGTTTTTATTTCCTCAGTGGAACAATGCTCTAATAATAATGATCATCACACTTTTATTTACTTACAACTTGATATGAAAAACTGATAGGAAGATATGACTCTATATGAATGCCTCTGGGAGAGTACCAGGATGTGCAATGATCTAGCATAGCAAAATATATCAAAAACATGGACAAGCCATGGAAATATCATGCTATCTATCTTAGGATCATGCAATGCAATATGAGAATGGAAGTACAAGTCATATGAAGTGACTGTGGAAGTTGCATGGCAATATATCTCGGAATGGCTATGGAAATGCCATGATAGGTAGGTATGGTGGCTGTTTTGAGGAAGATATAATGAGGCTTATGTGCAAGAGAGTGTATCATGTCACGGTGTTTGGATGCACTCGTGAAAATTGCACCGATCCTCGAGGTGAGAATGGGCAATGCACAGTACCGAAGAGGCTGACAAATATGTGGAGGTGAGAGTGCCTATATCCATGGATTCACATTAGTCATAAAGAAGTCATGTAATTATTGCAAAGTTCTATTGGTTTTTATCACAAATCAAAGTACTACTCGCATTCCCTGAGGGAGAGGGTTGGGCGGAATTAACCATCGCGCGACTCCAACTCGAAACAACACTAGGATTTCAACGAGGAATAGAAATGCTCACACATGTTCACTATGCCTTTTTCATTTTTAGACAAACAAGAAGTTAACACCTCTTAATGCCAACACTTCTATGAATCAACAATGACGCACTCACACCCTTTCACATTACAACGTCAATATCACTAATCCATAATTTCTCTTTAATGTGCTACATGAAGGTTTTGATTATCACTCCTTGAATACCTATTTTTTGGACTAGTCTTATAACCCATGCAAATTACCGTCATTGTTTATTAACTCTCAAACAAGTATAACTGAAGAATGAGAGTTTAATTCTTTCTATAAAAGACCATGCTCTAATGAATAAAAGTGAAGCAGAAGAGCATTCTACAAATAACGGTTTTCTATATGTAGAGAAACATGGATCCAACTTCAAATGATATAAGTGAAGCACGTGAAGCATTTTATAAATCAACCATGGACTTTACCATACCAGCATGGTGCATATATAAAAGTAAAATAAAAGGCGCACGATGTTCCAACAATTTACGCATATCATGTGAATAAAATAAAAACCAAAACATACCTATAGTTATTGAAGAAGAAAGATGGGATGCCTTTCGGGGCATCCCCAAGCTTAGACGCTTGAGTCTCCTTGAATATTTACTTGGGGTTCCTTGCGAATCCCTTGTCTCTCCTTATTCTTCTCATATCAATACTTCCTCGATCTTCAAACACTTCATTCACATAAAACTTAACAAAACTTACATTAAAGAGGTTAGTTCATATAACATCAAATCTCATCATGTCCTGTCATAACATCATTGGATAATTATAATATAACATTACCTACTGTATGCTATCACAATTCTATGGCTCGCAAGTCAATGCGGCTGAGCAATAATTCAAACATAAGCATACAAAGTGTAAGCGCACAACTTCTCCTAAGTGAGTTTGGTGGTTGATGATGATAATCTTTGCGGACTAATCATGTGCGATATGCTTTCAAAGAACTATTAGGTGGCACGAGACGGTTATATTCCCCTCAGTAAGTAAAATTGAAGATGGTGCTTAGCTATTGATTTAGGGTTGGTGGACTCGAGTCATAGATAATCTCGTACTATCAAGAGGGGATCCGCGTTTGGAAAAGTTGGGTGGAACTCTATCTCTCGATCTTCTCCCCATCCCCTTTTCTGGAGCAAAGGAGCTGCCCTCATTTAAGTGCCCAAGAAAGTTCCACAAGCGATAGTACCTCCCTGGTGAGCGGTAGTACCGCTCCAGCGGACCTACCGCCCACCAGTGCTGGGCCCTCTTCCACTTGTTTTTCTTCTCTGGTGTTGGGGGGCTTTTTATTTTGTCGAGCGGAAGTATCGCCGAGGGGGGGGGGGCTATAGTATTGCTCCAGCAGTACTGCTGCCCCCTATTGCTGCACCCACTTCCGCTTATTTTTTCTCTCTGGCTTCTTTCCTGCCCTCGTCCTAGCTGAGAAGAAGTACCGCCCACGGGGAGTGGTAGTACCGCCCCACTGATAGTACCGCCTGATACGTCCCAAACGTATCTATAATTTATGCTTGTTCCATGATCTTTAGGGTGACATTGTTATATGGTTTGTTACACTTTTGTATCATTTTACATGTATTTGGACTAACCTACAAACTCAGTGCACCCAGTGTCAGTTTCTGTGTGCACGGGCTTTTACCCAGTTTTCTGAAGCCCGAAAAATTCCAGGAAAAATATATAAAAAAATCAGCGAAACAGAAGATCCCGGATCACCGAAGATGGGCCATAGGGGGGCCACGGGCTGCCTAGGCGACCTACTGGTGCAGCCAGGCCCTAGGCCGCACCAGGAAGCCGCCTGGGTGGGCCCCACCTCCTCCGGTGCCCTCCTTTGGCCTATATTTAGAGTCCCGAGAGGAAACCTTCCACAACTTCCAGAATCGCGAATTTCTCCATCGTTCCGCCACTGCAGTGCTTCCGAGACCGGGAGCGTCACGAGACCTCTTCCCGGCACCCTGCCGGAGGGAGGATTGACCTCCGGGAGCTTCTCCACAGCCATGGACGCTTACCGAATGTGCTGTGAGTAGTCCTCCTTGGACCATGGGTCCATGACGAGTAGCTATGTGATGTCTTCTCTCCAATCTTGTGCTTCAATGGTTAGTCCTTGTGAGCTGCCCTACATGATCAAGGCATCTATGTCATTCTCTTGCTATTTCTATGCTCGGTTTGCTGGGATCCAATGGATTATGAGATTATGTTCAGATTTTTATGAGTTATATATTTGATTATCCTTTTATATTATGTTCCTTAGTGATTCATGCATGTTCTCCGTTGCTATTTATTGCTTTGGCCGAGTAGTAGATTGTAACTCCAAGAGGGAGCGTTATGCATGATTGTGGGTTCATGCCCCTCGATGTCTAGTTTGAGTGACAGAAACATGAGATTAGGGGATGTGATGTTGCTACCAGGGAGAAAACAACGGTGCTTGTGACCACGGTTGCAAGGATTGTTTACCTTACGCATAGTTCATTAATGCAGTTGTCCGTTGCTTTGAGTTTACACTTTGGGTGGGGCTTGCAACTTAATACCGACGAGATGTTCTGGATAGATATCTCAAGGTGGATGATTAGTAAGTAGATGCTGATGAATAAACGGTCTACTTGTCTTGGCGTACTGCCAATTACTATTGAACCTCTAACTATCAAGTGGCATAATTAGCATTGCGGTGCGTTCATAATTCTGTCAATTGCCCAACTATGATTTGTTTACCCAAGCATAGTTGTTTATCGTCTTTTGGGAGAGAGGCATCACTAGTGAACATCATGTGACTCTGGTCCATACCACCATCATTGTTTACACCTCCGCCATTTACCGTTTTCATTTACTTTCCCGTTGCAATCACTATTACCTTCCCTCTTGTGTTTTGATCCTTTGCAAACTACAAGGCCGGAGAGATTGACAACCTCTCTATACTCGTTGGGAGCAAAGTTATTTGTTGTGTGTGCAGGTCCACGTCTTCTGCTAGCGCCAGGGTGGAAGACACCTACTTGTTGATCCTAGGAGTCCTCCTGGTTCGATAAACCTTACAGTTCCCGTGTGAGGGAAAACTTGCTGCTGACTACATCTCAACCTTCCACTTGGGGTAACCAACGAGGTGCGAGAAGTATATACATAATCTCGTCATCACCGCCCTGGTGCACGGTACTACCGCTTAGTTGGGCCTGTGAGGGGCTGGTAACGGCCAGATTCCCCCCATGATAAATAGGAGCCTTCTTCCCCGAGGAGACTTCACCTTTTCCCTCTCCAGCTCCATTGTTGCTCCAAAATCTCAAACTTGCCCGATCTCCTTCCCTAGCCATCAACTCTTGTTGATTCTCTAGGGTTTGGAGGAGAAGGTGCTTCCCCACACTTCCACGAAGAGAAAAGTTCTTCACCCCATTAATACATCGAGGATCTTGTTACCCTCAGGTGTTTGAGCACCCTAGATGGAAGAGGTCAACTCGAAGCCACATTCCATTGTGATGAAGCTTCGTGGTCTTGTTGGGAGCCTCCAATTAAGCTGTGGAGATGCCGCAACCTTGTTTGTAAATGTTCAGTCGCCGCCTTCAAGGGCACCACTTAGTGGAATCACGTCACCTCGCATTGTGTGAGGATGTGAGGAGAATACGATGGCATTAGTGGCATGTTGGGGAGCATTGTGCCTCCACATAGCTCCAACTGAGACGTACTTCCCTTCAAAGGGAAGTGATGTCAGCTATGCTACTACAACAAAAGACCTTCCAATGGCACCAAAAATAGGTGTGTCGACGGCACCAGGAATCCTTCTGCTACGGCTATGCCTTAAGGGACTTCCTAGGCAAATATGCAAAGGATTTCCCCGGTGGCCATGGAGCCTTGCGTTGGTGTTCCCTCGAAGCGGAAAGGGTGATGTAGCGCAGCGATGGTAAGTATTTCCCTCAGTTTGAGAACCAAGGTATCGATCCAGTGAAGGAGTATCACAAGAGCCTGCACAAACACAAAGAACCTGCTCCCAACGCTGTGAAGGGGTTGTCAATCCCTTATAGATTGTTCGCCAAGTGAGAACTGAAAGCAACAAAGTAACAAAGCAAAGTAAAAGCGGAGGTTTAAACGATAGATGTGAATAGACCCGGGGGCCGTAGTGTTTACTAGTGGCTTCTCTCATGAAAGAAAGTAGACGGTGGGTGAACAAATTACTGTCGAGCAATTGATAGAATCGCGCAAAGTCGTGACGATATCTATGGCAATGATTATATCTATTGGCATCACGTCCAAAACAAGTAGGTCGATACTTTATGCATCTACTACTATTGTTCCACACGTCGACCGCTATCCAGCATGCATCTAGTGTATTAAGTCCAAAAGAACATAGTAACGCCTTAAGCAAGATGACATGATGTAGATGGACAATATCATATCAACGACAGAGCCCATCTTGTTACCCTTGATGGCAACTACTCAATGTGTGCCTTGCTGCCCCTACTGTCACTGGGAAAGGTCACCACATGGTAAGAACCCAAAACCAAGCACTTCTCCCATTGCAAGAATCATAGATCTAGTTGGCAAAACAAAACCCAAGACTCGGAGAGACTTACAAGGATATCAAATCATGCATATAAGAAATCAGCAAAGACTCAAATATATATCATAGATAATCTGATCACAAATCCACAATTCATCGGATCTCGACAAACAGACCGCCAAAGAAGATTACATCAGATAGATCTCCATGAAGATCATGGAGAACTTTGTATTGAAGATCGAAGAGAGAGAAGAAGCTGTTGGGGAACGTCACATGGGAAACAAAATTTTCCTACGCGCACGAAGACCTATCATGGTGATGTCCATCTACGAGAGGGGATGAGTGATCTACGTACCCTTGTAGATCGTACAGCAGAAGCGTTAGTGAACGCGGTTGGTATAGTGGAACGTCCTCACGTCCCTCGATCTGCCCCGCGAACAATCCCGCGATCAGTCCCACGATCTAGTACCGAACGGACGGCACCTCCGCATTCAGCACACGTACAGCTCGACGATGATCTCGGCCTTCCTGATCCAGCAAGAGAGACGGAGAGGTAGAAGAGTTCTCCAGCAGCGTGATGGCTCTCCGGAGGTTGGTGATGACCTTGTCTCAGCAGGGCTCCGCCCGAGCTCCGCAGAAACGCGATCTAGAGGAAAAACCGTGGAGGTATGTGGTCGGGCTGCCGTGGGAAAGTCGTCACAAATCAGCCCTAAAACCTCCGTATATATAGGTGGGAGGGAGGGGACCTTGACTTGGGGCTCAAGGAGCCCCAAGGGGGTCGGCCGAGTCCAAGGGGGGAGGACTCCCCCCCAAACCGAGTTGGACTTGGTTTGGTGGGAGGGAGTCCCCCTTCCTTCCCACCTCCTCCTTTTTTTTCTTTTCTCTCTTGATTTTCTCTCCTTGGCGCATAGAGCCCTTTTGGGCTGTCCCACCAGCCCACTAAGGGCTGGTGTGCCACCCTCAAGGTCTATGGGCTTCCCCAGGGTGGGCTGCCCCCCGGTGAACTCCCGGAACCCATTCGTCATTACCGGTACATTCCCGGTAACTCCGAAAAACTTTCCGGTAATCAAATGAGGTCATCCTATATATCAATCTTCGTTTCCGGACCATTCCGAAAACCCTCGTGACGTCCATGATCTCATCCGGGACTCCGAACAACATTCGGTAACCAACCATATAACTCAAATACGCATAAAACAACGTCGAACCTTAAGTGTGCAGATCCTGCGGGTTCGAGAACTATGTAGACATGACCCGAGAGACTCCTCGGTCAATATCCAATAGCGGGACCTGGATGCCCATATTGGATCCTACATATTCTACGGAGATCTTATCGTTTGAAACTCAGTGCCAAGGATTCATTTAATCCCGTATGTCATTCCCTTTGTCCTTCGGTATGTTACTTGCCCGAGATTCGATCGTCAGTATCCGTATACCTATTTCAATCTCGTTTACCGGTAAGTCTCTTTACTCGTTCCGTAATACAAGATCCCGCAACTTACACTAAGTTACATTGCTTGCAAGGCTTGTGTGTGATGTTGTATTACCGAGTGGGCCCCGAGATACCTCTCCGTCACACGGAGTGACAAATCCCAGTCTCGATCCATACTAACTCAACTAACACCTTTGGAGATACCTGTAGAGCATCTTTATAGTCACCCAGTTACGTTGCGACGTTTGATACACACAAAGCATTCCTCCGGTGTCAGTGAGTTATATGATCTCATGGTCATAGGAATAAATACTTGACACGCAGAAAACAGTAGCAACAAAATGACACGATCAACATGCTACGTCTATTAGTTTGGGTCTAGTCCATCACGTGATTCTCCTAATGACGTGATCCAGTTATCAAGAAACAACACCTTGTTCATAATCAGAAGACACTGACCATCTTTGATCAACTGGCTAGCCAACTAGAGGCTTGCTAGGGACGGTGTTTTGTCTATGTATCCACACATGTAAATGAGTCTTCATTCAATACAATTATAGCATGGATAATAAACGATTATCTTGATACAGGAATTATAATAATAACTATATGTATTATTGCCTCTAGGGCATAATTCCAACAGTCTCCCACTTGCACTAGAGTCAATAATCTAGCCCTCACATCACCATGTGAATTACATTGTAATAAATCTAACACCCATACAGTTCTTGTGTTGATCATGTTTTGGCCGTGGAAGAGGTTTAGTCAGCGGGTCTGGTATATTCAGATCCGTGTGCACTTTGCATATATTCACGTCCTCTCCCTCGCTGTAGTCGCGGATGAGGTTGAAGCATCGTGTGATGTGTCTGGTCTTCTTGTGAAACCGTGGTTCCTCTGCTAAGGCAATGGCACCAGTGTTGTCACAGAACAAGGTTATTGGATTCAGTGCGCTTGGCACCACTCCAAGATCCATCAGGAACTGCTTCATCCAGACACCCTCCTTAGCCGCCTCCGAGGCAGCCATGTACTCCGCTTCACATGTAGAATCTGCTACGACGCTTTGCTTGGAACTGCACCCCCATTAAGAATAAATATGTATCCGGTTTGCGACTTAGAGTCGTCCGGATCTGTGTCAAAGCTTGCATCGACGTAACCTTTTACGGCGAGCTCTTCGTCACCTCCATACACGAGAAACATCTCCTTATTCCTTTTCAGGTACTTCAGGATATTCTTGACCGCTGTCCAGTGATCCACTCCTGGATTACTCTGGAACCTACCTGCCATACTTATGGCCAGGCTAACATCCGGTCTAGTGCACATCATCGCATACATGATAGAACCTATGGCTGAAGCATAGGGGACGGAGCGCATATGCTCTCTATCTTCATCAGTTGCTGGGCACTGAGTCTTACTCAATCTCGTACCTTGTAACACTGGCAAGAACCCTTTCTTGGACTGTTCCAGTTTGAAACTCTTCAAAACTTTATCAAGGTATGTGCTTTGTGAAAGTTCTATCAGGCGTTTTGATCTATCCCTATAGATCTTAATGCCTAGAATGTAAGCAACTTCTCCTAGGTCCTTCATAGAGAAACTTTTATTTAAGTAATCCTTTATGCTCTCTAAAAACTCTACGTTGTTTCCAATCATTAATATGTCATCCACATATAATATTAGAAACGCCACAGAGCTCCCACTCACTTTCTTGTAAATACAAGATTCTCCAACCACTTGTATAAACCCAAATGCTTTGATCACCTCATCAAAGCGTTTGTTCCAACTCCGAGATGCTTGCACCAGTCCATAAATGGATCATTGGAGCTTACACACCTTGTTAGCATTCTTAGGATCGACAAAACCTTCGGGTTGTATCATATACAACTCTTCCTTAAGGAAACCGTTAAGGAACGCCGTTTTGACATCCATCTGCCAGATTTCATAATCGAAAAATGCAGCTATTGCTAACATGATTCTGACGGACTTAAGCATCGCTACGGGTGAGAATGTCTCATCGTAGTCAACTCCTTGAACTTGTGAAAAACCCTTTGCCACAAGTCGAGCTTTATAAA
The DNA here is from genome assembly GCF_904849725.1 of Hordeum vulgare subsp. vulgare. Classification (NCBI taxonomy): domain Eukaryota; kingdom Viridiplantae; phylum Streptophyta; class Magnoliopsida; order Poales; family Poaceae; genus Hordeum; species Hordeum vulgare. The sequence goes on along the minus strand of NC_058519.1, from coordinate 408,944,860 downwards.
CGGTCACATTACCGCCAGCGTCCGTCTTCCTCTTAAAGATCCATTTGTTCTGAATGGCCTTGCGGCCCTCAGGAAGTACCTCAAAAGTCCACACTTTGTTCTCATACATGGATCCTATCTCGGACTTCATGGCTTCCACCCATTTGTTGGAATCTGGGCCCACCATTGCTTCTTCATAATTCGCAGGTTCATTGTTGTCTAACAACATGATTGATAAGACGAGATTACCGTACCACTCTGGAGCAGCACGTGGTCTCGTCGACCTGCGTGGTTCGACAGAAATTTGAACTGAAGTTTCATGATCATCATCATTAACTTCCTCCTCAACCGACGTTGCAATGACAGAGGTTTCCCCTTGCGCTGCGCCACCATCCAGAGGGATGAGAGGTTCGACAACCTCGTCAAGTTCTATCTTCCTCCCACTCAATTCTCTCGAGAGAAACTCCTTCTCGAGAAAAGCTCCGTTTTTAGCAACAAACACTTTGCCCTCTGATTTGAGATAGAAGGTGTACCCAACTGTCTCTTTTGGGTAACCTATGAAGACGCACTTTTCCGCTTTGGGTTCCAGCTTTTCAGGCTGAAGCTTTTTGACATAAGCATCACATCCCCAAACTTTAAGAAACGACAACTTTGGTCTTTTGCCATACCACAGTTCGTATGGTGTCGTCTCAACGGATTTTGATGGTGCCCTATTTAAAGTGAATGCAGCTGTTTCTAATGCATAGCCCCAAAATGATAACGGCAAATCAGTAAGAGACATCATAGATCGCACCATCTCTAATAGAGTACGATTACGACGTTCGGACACACCATTACGCTGTGGTGCTCCAGGCGGTGTTAACTGTGAAACAATTCCACATTGTCTTAAGTGAGCACCAAACTCAAAACTCAGATATTCATCCCCACGATCTGTTGGGGAACGTCGCATGGGAAACAAAAATTTTCCTACGCGCACGAAGACCTATCATGGTGATGTCCCTCTACGAGAGGGGATGAGTGATCTACGTACCCTTGTAGATCGTACAACAGAAGCGTTAGAGAACGCGGTTGATGTAGTGGAACGTCCTCACGTCCCTCGATCCGCCCCGCGAGCAATCCCGCGATCAGTCCCACGATCTAGTACCGAACGGACGACACCTCCGCGTTCAGCACACGTACAGCTCGACGATGATCTCGGCCTTCTTGATCCAGCAAGAGAGACGGAGAGGTAGAAGAGTTCTCCGGCAGCGTGACGGTGCTCCGGAGGTTGGTGATGATCTCGTCTCAGCAAGGCTCCGCCCGAGCTCCGCAGAAACGCGATCTAGAGGAAAAACTATGGAGGTATGTGGTCGGGCAGCCGTGAGAAAGTCGTCTCAAATCTGCCCTAAAAGCCCCATATATATAGGAGGAGGGAGGGGGACCTTGCCTTGGGGTCCAAGGGACTCCCAAGGGGTCGGCCGAGCCAAGGGGGGGAGGACTCCCCCCCCAAACCGAGTTGGACTTGGTTTGGTGGGAGGAGTCCCCCTCCCTTCCCACTTCTTCCCTCTTTTTTTTTTCTTTTCCTTTGATTTCCTTTCCTTGGCGCATAGGCCCCCTTGGGGCTGTCCTACCAGCCCACTAAGGGCTGGTGTGTCTCCCCAAAGCCTATGGGCTTCCCCGGGGTGGGTTGCCCCCCCGGTGAACTCCCGGAACCCATTCGTCATTCCCGGTACATTCCCGGTAACTCCGAAAACCTTCCGGTAATCAAATGAGGTCATCCTATATATCAATCTTCGTTTCTGGACCATTCCGGAAACCCTCGCGACGTCCGTGATCTCATCCGGGACTCCGAACAACATTCGGTAACCAACCATATAACTCAAATACGCATAAAACAACGTCGAACCTTAAGTGTGCAGACCCTGCGGGTTCGAGAACTATGTAGACATGACCCGAGAGACTCCTCGGTCAATATCCAATAGCGGGACCTGGATGCCCATATTGGATCCTACATATTCTACGAAGATCTTTATCGTTTGAACCTCAGTGCCAAGGATTCGTATAATCCCGTATGTCATTCCCTTTGTCCTTCGGTATGTTACTTGCCCGAGATTCGATCGTCAGTATCCATATACCTATATCAATCTCGTTTACCGGCAAGTCTCTTTACTCGTCCCGTAATACAAGATCCCGCAACTTACACTAAGTTACATTGCTTGCAAGGCTTGTGTGTGATGTTGTATTACCGAGTGGGCCCCGAGATACCTCTCCGTCACACGGAGTGACAAATCCCAGTCTTGATCCATACTAACTCAACTAACACCTTCGGAGATACCTGTAGAGCATCTTTATAGTCACCCAGTTACGTTGCGACGTTTGATACACACAAAGCATTCCTCCGGTGTCAGTGAGTTATATGATCTCATGGTCATAGGAATAAATACTTGACACGCAGAAAACAGTAGCAACAAAATGACACGATCAACATGCTACGTCTATTAGTTTGGGTCTAGTCCATCACGTGATTCTCCCAATGACGTGATCCAGTTATCAAGCAACAACACCTTGTTCATAATCAGAAGACACTGACTATCTTTGATCAACTGGCTAGCCAACTAGAGGCATGCTAGGGACGGTGTTTTGTCTATGTATCCACACATGTAAATGAGTCTTCATTCAATACAATTATAGCATGGATAATAAACTATTATCTTGATACAGTAATCATAATAATAACTATACATTTATTATTGCCTCTAGGGCATAATTCCAACAGTCTCCCACTTGCACTAGAGTCAATAATCTAGCCCTCACATCACCATGTGAATTACATTGTAATAAATCTAACACCCATACAGTTCTGGTGTCGATCATGTTTTGGCCGTGGAAGAGGTTTAGTCAGCGGGTCTGCTACATTCAGATCCGTGTGCACTTTACATATACTTACGTCCTCCTCCTCGACGTAGTCGCGGATGAGGTTGAAGCGTCATTTGATGTGTCTGGTCTTCTTGTGAAACCTTGGTTCCTTTGCTAAGGCAACGGCACCAGTGTTGTCACAGAACAAGGTTATTGGATCCAGTGCACTTGGCACCACTCCAAGATCCGTCATGAACTGCTTCATCCAGACACCCTCCTTAGCCGCCTCCGAGGCAGCCATGTACTCCGCTTCACATGTAGAATCTGCTACGACGCTTTGCTTGGAACCGCACCAGCTTACTGCACCCCCATTAAGAATAAATACGTATACGGTTTGCGACTTAGAGTCGTCCGGATCTGTGTCAAAGCTTGCATCGACGTAACCTTTTACGGCGAGCTCTTCGTCACCTCCATACACGAGAAACATCTCCTTAGTCCTTTTCAGGTACTTCAGGATATTCTTGACCGCTGTCCAGTGATCCACTCCTGGATTACTCTGGAACCTACCTGCCATACTTATGGCCAGGCTAACATCCGGTCTAGTGCACAACATCGCATACATGATAGAACCTATGGTTGAAGCATAGGGGACGGAGCGCATATGCTCTCTATCTTCATCAGTTGCTGGGCACTGAGTCTTACTCAATCTCGTACCTTGTAACACTGGCAAGAACCCTTTCTTGGACTGTTCCATTTTGAACCTCTTCAAAACTTTATCAAGGTATGTGCTTTGTGAAAGTCCTATCAGGCGTTTTGATCTATCCCTATAGATCTTAATGCCTAGAATGTAAGCAGCTTATCCTAGGTCCTTCATAGAGAAACTTTTATTCAAGTAACCTTTTATGCTCTCCAAAAGCTCTACGTTGTTTCCAATCAGTAATATGTCATCCACATATAATATTAGAAACGCCACAGAGCTCCCACTCACTTTCTTGTAAATACAAGATTCTCCAACCACTTGTACAAATCCAAATGCTTTGATCACCTCATCAAAACGTTTGTTCCAACTCCGAGATGCTTGCACCAGTCCATAAATGGATCGCTGGAGCTTGCACACCTTGTCAGCATTTTCAGGATCGACAAAACCTTCGGGTTGCATCATATACAACTCTTCCTTAAGGAAACCGTTAAGGAACGCCGTTTTGACATCCATCTACCAGATTTCATAATCGAAAAATGCAGCTATTGCTAACATGATTCTGACGGATTTAAGCATCGCTACGGGTGAGAAGGTCTCATCGTAGTCAATTCCTGGAACTTGTGAAAAACCCTTTGCCACAAGTCGAGCTTTATAAATGGTCACATTACCGTCAGCATCCGTCTTCTTCTTAAAAATCCATTTGTTCTGAATAGCCTTGCGGCCTTCAGGTAGTATCTCCAAAGTCCACACTTTGTTCTCATACATGGATCCTATCTCGGATTTCATGGCTTCTAGCCATTTGTTGGAATCTAGGCCCACCATTGCTTCTTCATAATTCGCAGGTTCATTGTTGTCTAACAACATGATTAATAAGACGGGATTACCGTACCACTCTGGAGCAGCGCGTGATCTCGTCGACCTGCGTGGTTCAACAGAAACTTGAACTGGAGTTTCATGATCATCATCATTAACTTCCTCCTCAACTGGCGTCGCAACGACAGAGGTTTCCCCTTGCCCTGTGCCACCATCCAGAGGGATGAGAGGTTCGACAACCTCGTCAAGTTCTATCTTCCTCCCACTCAATTCTCTCGAGAGAAACTCCTTCTCGAGAAAAGTTCCGTTTTTAGCAACAAACACTTTGCCCTCGGATTTGAGATAGAAGGTGTACCCAACTGTATCTTTTGGGTAACCTATGAAGACGCACCTTTCCGCTTTGGGTTCCAGCTTTTCAGGCTGAAGCTTTTTGACATAAGCATCACATCCCCAAACTTTAAGAAACGACAACTTTGGTCTTTTGCCATACCACAGTTCGTATGGTGTCGTCTCAACGGATTTTGATGGTGCCCTGTTTAAAGTGAATGCAGCTGTTTCTAATGCATAACCCCAAAATGATAACGGCAAATCAGTAAGAGACATCATAGATCGCACCATCTCTAACAAAGTACGATTACGACGTTCGGACACACCATTACGCTGTGGTGTTCCAGGCGGTGTTAACTGTGAAACAATTCCACATTGTCTTAAGTGAGTACCAAACTCAAAACTCAGATATTCACCCCCACGATCAGACCGTAGGAACTTGATCTTCTTGTTACGATGATTTTCCACTTCACTCTGAAATTGCTTGAACTTTTCAAATGTTTCAGACTTTTGCTTCATCAAGTAGACATAACCATATCTACTTAAATCGTCAGTGAAGGTGAGAAAATAACGATATCCGCCGCGTGCCTCCACGCTCATCGGACCACACACATCGGTATGTATGATTTCCAACAAGTCACTTGCACGCTCCATTGTTCCGGAGAACGGAGTCCTAGTCATCTTGCCCATGAGGCATGGTTCGCACGTGTCAAGTGAATCAAAGTCAAGTGACTCCAAAAGTCCATCAGCATGGAGTTTCTTCATGCGCTTTACACCAATATGACCCAAGCGGCAGTGCCACAAAAATATGGCGCTATCATTGTTTACTCTAACTCTTTTGGTCTCAATGTTATGTATATGCGTATCGCTATCGAGATTCAATATGAACAATCCTCTCACATTCGGTGCATGACCATAAAAGATGTTACTCATAGAAATAGAACAACCATTATTCTCAGACTTAAAAGAGTAACCGTCTCGCAATAAACAAGATCCAGATATAATGTTCATGCTCAACGCAGGCACTAAATAACAATGATTTAAGTTCATCACTAATCCCGATGGTAGTTGAAGTGACACTGTGCCGACGGCGATTGCATCAACCTTGGAACCGTTTCCTACGCGCATCGTCACTTCGTCTTTCGCCAGCCTTCGTCTATTCCGCAGTTCCTGCTTCGAGTTGCAAATGTGAGCAACAGAACCGGTATCGAATACCCAGGCACTACTACGAGAGCCGGTTAAGTACACATCAATAACATGTATATCAAATATACCTGATTTTTCTTTGCCCGCCTTCTTATCTGCCAGATACTTGGGGCAATTGCGCTTCCAGTGACCCATACCCTTGCAATAGAAGCACTCTGTTTTAGGCTTAGGTCCAGCCTTGGGTTTCTTCGGCGGATTGGCAACAGGCTTGCCGCTCTTCTTCGAATTGCCCTTCTTGCCTTTGCCGTTTCTCTTGAAACTAGTGGTCTTGCTCACCATCAACACTTGATGCTCTTTATGGAGTTCAGACTCTGCGACTTTCAGCATCGCAAACAACTCGCCGGGAGACTTGTTCATCCCTTGCATGTTGTAGTTCAACACAAAGCCTTTATAGCTTGGCGGCAGTGATTGAAGGATTCTGTCAGTGATAGCTTCTTGCGGGAGTTCAATCCCCAGTTCAGCTAGACGATTTGAGTACCCAGACATTTTGAGCACATGTTCACTGACAGACGAGTTTTCCTCCATCTTGCAAGCATAGAATTTATCGGAGGTCTCATACCTCTCGATCCGGGCGTTCTTCTGAAAGATAAACTTCAACTCCTGGAACATCTCAAATGCTCCATGACGCTCAAAGCGATGTTGAAGTCCCGGTTCTAAGCCATACAAGACTGCACATTGAACTATTGAGTAGTCCTCCTTACGCGCTAACCAAGCGTTCTTAACATCCTGATCAGCCGTAGCGGGTGGTTCATCTCCTAGCGCAGCATTAAGGACATAATCCTTCTTTCCAGCTTGTAAGATTAGCTTAAGATTACGAGCCCAGTCTACAAAGTTGCTTCCATCATCTTTCAACTTAGCTTTCTCTAGGAACGTATTAAAATTCAGGATGACACTTGCGTGAGCCATGATCTACAACACAAATATATTCAAAGTGGACTTAGACTATGTTCAAGATAATTAGAGTTCAACTTAATCAAATTATATGCTAAACTCCCACTCAAAAAGTACATCTCTCTAGTCATTTGAGTGGTTCATGATCCACTTACACTATCCCAAGTCCGATCATCACGTGAGTCGAGAGTAGTTTCAGTGGTAAGCATCCCTATGCTAATCATATCAACTATATGATTCATGATCGACCTTTCGGTCTCATGTGTTCCGAGGCCATGTCTGCACATGCTAGGCTCGTCAAGCTTAACCCGAGTGTTCCGCGTGCGCAACTGTTTTGCACCCGTTCTATGTGAACGTTGAGTCTATCACACCCGATCATCACGTGGTGTCTCGAAACGACGAACTGTAGCAATGGTGCACAGTCGGGGAGAACACAATTTCGTCTTGAAATTTCAGTGAGAGATCACCTCATAATGCTACCGTCGTTCTAAGCAAAATAAGGTGCAAAAAAGGATTAACATCACATGCAATTCATAAGTGACATGATATGGCGATCATCACGTGCTTCTTGATCTCCATCACCAAAGCACCGGCACGATCTTCTTGTCACCGGTGCCACACCATGATCATCCATCAAAGTGTTGCCATCGGGGTTGTCGTGCTACTTATGCTATTACTACTAAAGCTACATCCTAGCAAAATAGTAAACGCATCTGCAAGCACAAACGTTAGTATAAAGACAACCCTATGGCTCCTGCCGGTTGCCGTACCATCGACGTGCAAGTCGATATTTCTATTACAACATGATCATCTCATACATCCAATATATCACATCACATCATTGGCCATATCACATCACAAGCATACCCTGCAAAAACAAGTTAGACGTCCTCTAATTTTGTTGTTGCATGTTTTACGTGGTGACCATGGGTATCTAGTAGGATCGCATCTTACTTACGCAAACACCACAACGGAGATATATGAGTTGCTATTTAACCTCATCCAAGGACCTCCTCGGTCAAATCCGATTCAACTAAAGTTGGAGAAACCGTCACTTGCCAGTCATCTTTGAGCAAAGGGGGTTACTCGTAACGATGAAACCAGTCTCTCGTAAGCGTACGAGTAATGTCGGTCCAAGCCGCTTCAATCCAACAATACCGCGGAATCAAGAAAAGACTAAGGAGGGCAGCAAAACTCACATCACCGCCCACAAAACCTTTTGTGTTCTACTCGAGAAGACATCTACGCATGAACCTAGCTCATGATGCCACTGTTGGGGAACGTGGCATGGGAAACAAAAATTTTCCTACGCGCACGAAGACCTATCATGGTGATGTCCATCTACGAGAGGGGATGAGTGATCTATGTACCCTTGTAGATCATACAGCAGAAGCGTTAGAGAACGCGGTTGATGTAGTGGAACGTCCTCACGTCCCTCGATCCGCCCCGCGAACAATCCCGCGATCAGTCCCACGATCTAGTACCGAACGGACGGCACCTCCGCGTTCAGCACACGTACAGCTCGACGATGATCTCGGCCTTCTTGATCCAGCAAGAGATATGGAGAGGTAGAAGAGTTCTCCGGCAGCGTGACGGCGCTCCAGAGGTTGGTGATGATCTCGTCTCAGCAGGGCTCCGCCCGAGCTCCGCAGAAACGCGATCTAGAGGAAAAACTATGGAGGTATGTGGTCGGGCAGCCGTGAGAAAGTCGTCTCAAATCTGCCCTAAAAGCCCCATATATATAGGAGGAGGGAGGGGGACCTTGCCTTGGGGTCCAAGGGACTCCCAAGGGGTCGGCCGAGCCAAGGGGGGGAGGACTCCCCCCCCAAACCGAGTTGGACTTGGTTTGGTGGGAGGAGTCCCCCTCCCTTCCCACTTCTTCCCTCTTTTTTTTTCTTTTCCTTTGATTTCCTTTCCTTGGCGCATAGGCCCCCTTGGGGCTGTCCCACCAGACCACTAAGGGCTGGTGTGTCTCCCCAAAGCCTATGGGCTTCCCCGGGGTGGGTTGCCCCCCCGGTGAACTCCCGGAACCCATTCGTCATTCCCGGTACATTCCCGGTAACTCCAAAAACCTTCCGGTAATCAAATGAGGTCATCCTATATATCAATCTTCCTTTCCGGACCATTCCGGAAACCCTCGTGACGTCCGTGACCTCATCTGGGACTCCGAACAACATTCGGTAACCAACCATATAACTCAAATACGCATAAAACAACGTCGAACCTTAAGTGTGCAGACCCTGCGGGTTCGAGAACTATGTAGACATGACCCGAGAGACTCCTCGGTCAATATCCAATAGCGGGACCTGGATGCCCATATTGGATCCTACATATTCTATGAAGATCTTTATCGTTTGAACCTCAGTGCCAAGGATTCGTATAATCCCGTATGTCATTCCCTTTGTCCTTCGGTATGTTACTTGCCCGAGATTCGATCGTCAGTATCCGTATACCTATTTCAATCTCGTTTACCGGCAAGTCTCTTTACTCGTCCCGTAATACAAGATCCCGCAACTTACACTAAGTTATATTGCTTGCAAGGCTTGTGTGTGATGTTGTATTACCGAGTGGGCCCCGAGATACCTCTCCGTCACACGGAGTGACAAATCCCAGTCTTGATCCATACTAACTCAACTAACACCTTCGGAGATACCTGTAGAGCATCTTTATAGTCACCCAGTTACGTTGCGACGTTTGATACACACAAAGCATTCCTCCGGTGTCAGTGAGTTATATGATCTCATGGTCATAGGAATAAATACTTGACACGCAGAAAACAGTAGCAACAAAATGACATGATCAACATGCTACGTCTATTAGTTTGGGTCTAGTCCATCACGTGATTCTCCCAATGACGTGATCCAGTTATCAAGCAACAACACCTTGTTCATAATCAGAAGACACTGACTATCATCGATCAACTGGCTAGCCAACTAGAGGCATGCTAGGGACGGTGTTTTGTCTATGTATCCACACATGTAAATGAGTCTTCATTCAATACAATTATAGCATGGATAATAAACTATTATCTTGATACAGGAATCATAATAATAACTATACATTTATCATTGCCTCTATGGCATAATTCCAACACGATCAGACCGCAGGAACTTGATCTTCTTATTACGATGATTTTCCACTTCACTCTGAAATTGCTTGAACTTTTCAAATGTTTCAGACTTGTGCTTCATCAAGTAGACATAACCATATCTACTTAAATCGTGAGTGAAGGTGAGAAAATAACGATATCCGCCGCGTGCCTCCACGCTCATCGGACCACACACATCGGTATGTATGATTTCCAACAAGTCACTTGCACGCTCCATTGTTCCTGAGAACGGAGTCTTAGTCATCTTGCCCATGAGGCATGGTTCGCACGTGTCAAGTGAATCAAAGTCAAGTGACTCCAAAAGTCCATCAGCATGGAGTTTCTTCATGCGCTTTACACCAATATGACCTAAGCGGCAGTGCCACAAAAATATGGCGCTATCATTGTTAACTCTAACTCTTTTGGTCTCAATGTTATGTATATGCGTATCGCTATCAAGATTCAATATGAACAATCCTCTCTCATTCGGTGCATGACCATAAAAGATGTTACTCATAGAAATAGAACAACCATTATTCTCTGACTTAAAAGAGTAACCGTCTCGCAATAAACAAGATCCAGATAGAATGTTCATGCTCAACGCAGGCACAAAATAACAATGATTTAAGTTCATCACTAATCCTGACGGTAACTGAAGTGACACTGTGCGGACGGCGATTGCATCAACCTTGGAACCATTTCCTACGCGCATCGTCACTTCATCTTTCGCCAGCCTTCGCCTATTCCGCAGTTCCTGTTTCGAGTTGCAAATATGAGCAACAGAACCGCTATCGAATACCCAGGCACTACTATGAGAGCCGGTTAAGTACACATCAATAACATGTATATCAAATATACCTGATTTTTCTTTGCCCGCCTTCTTATCTACCAGATACTTGGGGCAATTGCGCTTCCAGTGACCCATACCCTTGCAATAGTAACACTCCATTTCCGGCTTAGGTCCAGCTTTGGGTTTCTTCGTCTGATTGGCAACAGGCTTGCCGCTCTTCTTCGAATTGCCCTTCTTGCCTTTGCCGTTTCTCTTGAAACTAGTGGTCTTATTCACCATCAACACTTGATGCTCTTTACGGAGTTCAGACTCTGCGACTTTCAGCATCGCAAACAACTCGCCGGGAGACTTGTTCATCCTTTGCATGTTGTAGTTCAACACAAAGCCTTTATAGCTTGGCGGCAGTGATTGAAGGATTCTGTCAGTGATAGCTTCTTGCGGGAGTTCAATCCCCAGCTCAGCTAGACGGTTTGAGTACCCAGACATTTTGAGCACATGTTCACTGACAGATGAGTTTTCCTCCATCTTGCAAGCATAGAATTTATCGGAGGTCTCATACCTCTCGATCCGGGCGTTCTTCTGAAAGATAAACTCCAACTCCTTGAACATCTCAAATGCTCTATGACGCTCAAAGCGACGTTGAAGTCCCGGTTCTAGGCCATACAAGACTGCACATTGAACTATTGAGTAGTCCTCCTTACGTGCTAACCAAGCGTTCTTAACATCCTGATCAGCCGTAGCGGGTGGTTCATCTCCTAACGCAGCATTAAGGACATAATCCTGCTTCCCAGCTTGTAAGATTAGCTTAAGATTACGAGCCCAGTCTACAAAGTTGCTTCCATCATCTTTCAACTTAGCTTTCTCTAGGAACGTATTAAAATTCAGGATGACTGTCGCGTGAGCCATGATCTACAACACAAATATATACTCAAAGTGGACTTAGACTATGTTCAAGATAATTAGAGTTTAACTTAATCAAATTATTCGCTAAACTCCCACTCAAAAAGTACATCTCTCTAGTCATTTGAGTGGTTCATGATCCACTTACACTAGCTCAAGTCCGATCATCACGTGAGTTGAGTATAGTTTCAGTGGTAAGCATCCCTATGCTAATCATATCATCTATATGATTCATGATCAACCTTTCGGTCTCATGTGTTCCGAGGCCATGTATGCACATGCTAGGCTCGTCAAGCTTAACCCGAGTGTTCCGCGTGCACAACTGTTTTGCACCCGTTGTATGTGAACGTTGAGTCTATCACACCCGATCATCACGTGGTGTCTCGAAACGACGAATTGTAGCAACGGTGCACAGTCGGGGAGAACACAATTTCATCTTGAAATTTTAGTGAGAGATCACCTCATAATGCTACCGTCGTTCTAAGCAAAATAAGGTGCATAAAAGGATTAACATCACATGCAATTCATAAGTGACATGATATGGCCATCATCACGTGCTTCTTGATCTCCATCACCAAAGCACCGGCACGATCTTCTTGTCACCGGCGCCACACCATGATCTCCATCAACGTGTTGCCATCGGGGTTGTCGTGCTACTCATGCTATTACTACTAAAGCTACATCCTAGCAAAATAGTAAACGCATCTGCAAGCACAAACGTTAGTATAAAGACAACCCTATGGCTCCTGCTGGTTGCCGTACCATCGACATGCAAGTCGATATTTCTATTACAACATGATCATCTCATACATCCAATATATCACATCACATAATTGGCCATATCACATCACAAGCATACCCTGCAAAAACAAGTTAGACGTCCTCTAATTTTGTTGTTGCATGTTTTACGTGGTGACCATGGGTATCTAGTAGGATCGCATCTTACTTACGCAAACACCACAATGGAGATATATGAGTTGCTATTTAACCTCATCCAAGGACCTCCTCGGTCAAATCCGATTCAACTAAAGTTGGAGAAACCGATACTTGCCAGTCATCTTTGAGCAACGGAGTTACTCGTAACGATGAAACCAGTCTCTCGTAAGCGTACGAGTAATGTCGGTCCAAGCCGCTTCAATCCAACAATACCGAAGAATCAAGAAAAGACTAAGGAGGGCAGAAAAACGCACATCACCGCCCACAAAAACTTTTGTGTTCTACTCGAGAAGACATCTACGCATGAACCTAGCTCATGATGCCACTGTTGGGGAACGTCGCATGGGAAACAAGATTTTCCTACGCGCACGAAGACCTATCATGGTGATGTCCATCTACGAGAGGGGATGAGTGATCTACGTACCCTTGTAGATCGTACAGCAGAAGCGTTAGTGAACGCGGTTGATGTAGTGGAACGTCCTCACGTCCCTCGATCCGCCCCGCGAACAATCCCGCGATCAGTCCCACGATCTAGTACCGAACGGACGGCACCTCCGCGTTCAGCACACGTACAGCTCGACGATGATCTCGGCCTTCTTGATCCAGCAAGAGAGACGGAGAGGTAGAAGAGTTCTCCGGCAGCGTGACGGCGCTCCGGAGGTTGGTGATGACCTTGTCTCAGCAGGGCTCCGCCCGAGCTCCGCAGAAACGCGATCTAGAGGAAAAACCGTGGAGGTATGTGGTCGTGCTGCCGTGGGAAAGTCGTCACAAATCAGCCCTAAAACCTCCGTATATATAGGTCGGAGGGAGGGGACCTTGCCTTGGGGCTCAAGGAGCCCCAAGGGGGTCGGCCGAGTCCAAGGGGGGAGGACTCCCCCGCCCAAACCGAGTTGGACTTGGTTTTGTGGGAGGGAGTCCCCCTTCCTTCTCACCTCCTCCTTTTTTTTTCTTTTCTCTCTTGATTTTCTCTCCTTGGCGCATAGAGCCCTTTTGGGCTGTCCCACCAGCCCACTAAGGGCTGGTGTGCCACCCTCAAGGCCTATGGGCTTCCCCGGGGTGGGTTGCCCCCCCGGTGAACTCCCGGAACCCATTCGTCATTCCCGGTACATTCCCGGTAACTCCGAAAAACTTTCCGGTAATCAAATGAGGTCATCCTATATATCAATCTTCGTTTTCGGACCATTCCGAAAACCCTCGTGACGTCCGTGATCTTATCCGGGACTCCGAACAACATTCGGTAACCAACCATATAACTCAAATACGCATAAAACAACGTCGAACCTTAAGTGTGCAGACCCTGAGGGTTCGAGAACTATGTAGACATGACCCGAGAGACTCCTCGGTCAATATCCAATAGCGGGACCTGGATGCCCATATTGGATCCTACATATTCTACGAAGATCTTATCATTTGAACCTCAGTGCCAAGGATTCATTTAATCCCGTATGTCATTCCCTTTGTCCTTCGGTATGTTACTTGCCCGAGATTCGATCGTCAGTATCCGTATACCTATTTCAATCTCGTTTACTGGTAAGTCTCTTTACTCGTTCCGTAATACAAGATCCCGCAACTTACACTAAGTTACATTACTTGCAAGGCTTGTGTGTGATGTTGTATTACCAAGTGGGCCCCGAGATACCTCTCCGTCACACGGAGTGACAAATCCCAGTCTCGATCCATACTAACTCAACTAACACCTTCGGAGATACCTGTAGAGCATCTTTATAGTCACCCAGTTACGTTGCGACGTTTGATACACACAAAGCATTCCTCCGGTGTCAGTGAGTTATATGATCTCATGGTCATAGGAATAAATACTTGACACGCAGAAAACAGTAGCAACAAAATGACACGATCAACATGCTACGTCTATTAGTTTGGGTCTAGTCCATCACGTGATTCTCCTAATGACGTGATCCAGTTATCAAGCAACAACACCTTGTTCATAATCAGAAGACACTGACCATCTTTGATCAACTGGCTAGCCAACTAGAGGCTTGCTAGGGACGGTGTTTTGTCTATGTATCCACACATGTAAATGAGTCTTCATTCAATACAATTATAGCATGGATAATAAATGATTATCTTGATACAGGAATTATAATAATAACTATATGTATTATTGCCTCTAGGGCATAATTCCAACAGAAGCCATCTAGCTACTAACTACAGACCCGTGGGTCTGAAGTGAACTACTCACGAGTCATTGGAGGGGCGATGATGATGATGAAGAAGCCCTCCAACTCCAAAGTCCCCTCCGACAGGGCGCCGGGAAGTGTCTCCACATAAGATCTCGCGGAAACGGAAGCTTGTGGCGGCGGAAAAGTATTTTTGAGGCTCCCCTGATTTTTTGCTGTATTTTAGGGAATATATAGGCGCAAGACCTAGGTCAGGGGGCGCTCAGGGAGGCCACAAGCCCTGCCACCGCCGCCTCCCCTGGTGGCGGAGTGGGGGCTTGTGGGCTCCCTCGAGCCCTCGTGGATTGGCCCACAGGCCCCCTGATCTTCTTCCGTTCGGGAAAAAATCATTTCGGGGATTTTATTCCGTTTGGACTCCGTTCCAAAATCAGATCTGAAAAGAGCCAAAAACACAGAAAAAACAGGAACTGGCACTTGGCACTGAATTAATAAGTTAGTCCCAAAAAAGATATAGAAGGTACATAAAACATCCAAAGATGACAAGATAAGAACGTGAAACCATCAAAAATTATAGATACGTTTGAGACATATCAAGCATCCCCAAGCTTAACTCCTGCTCGTCCTCGAGTAGGGAAGTGATAAAGAATGAATTTTTGATGCTTTCATGCTACCTAGCATAGATGTCCTTTGTAACTCCTCTTATGTGACGTGAATGTTCAGATCCATTAGATTCAAAACAATAGTTTGCTACTGACGAGGAAACAATAATAATTCAAGCAAACTAGCAAGGTAATCATGAACTTTCAAAATAACAAGGCCAAAAGAAAGTTATCCCTACAAAAGCATATAGTCTGGCTATGCTCTATCATCATTGCACAACGAATTTAAGTCATGCCCAACCCCGGTATTGGCCAAGTAATTGTTTCACACCTTTAATTTCTCAAACCTTTTCAACTCTCATGCAATACATGAGCGTGAGCCATGGTTTTAGCACTATAAGTGGTGTGGAGTGTGGTGGAGGTTGAAAACAAACAAGGAGAAGATAGTCACGTTAACTAGGCATATCAAAGAGCTATGGAGATGCTCATCAATAGATATCAATCTGATTGAGTAGGGATTGCCTACGAGTATGTGAAAGTTCTTAAAGAAAACTAGTGGGTGTGCATCCAACTTGCTTGCTCACGAAGACCTAAGGCAATTTTGAGGAAGCCTATCATTGGAATATGCAAGCCAAGTTATATAATGAAAATTTCCCACTAGCTATATGGTGGTGACAAAACGAGAGACTCTCAATCATGAAGATCATGGTGCTTAATATGCACAAGTGTGGAAAAAGTGGTAGCATTGTCCCTTCTCTCTTTTTCTCTCATATTTTTTTTATTTTTTTGGTGGGCTCTTTGGCCTCTTTTTATATATTTTATTTTTATTTTGGTGGGCTTCTTTGGCCTCTTTTATTTCCTCACATGGGACAATGCTCCATTAATGATGATCATCACACTTTCAACTCAAAACTTAGAGCAACAATGACTCTATATGGAATGCCTTCGGTAGTGTACCGTGGCAATGATCTAGCATGGCATAGACATTAATGGAAACATCATGCTAGCTATCTTAAGATCATGCAATGGCAATGTAGATGTGGTGGCACATGTCATGGTGGTAGTTGCATGGCAATATATCTCAGAATGACTTTGAAAAAGCCATAATAGGTAGGTATGGTGGCTGTTTTGAGGGAGGCTAATGGTGGATTTTGTGCACCAGTGAAAGTTGCACGACACTAAGAAGATAGTGATGGTGGAAGGTAAAAGTGCATCTAAACCATGGACTCAACATTAGTCATGAAGAACTCATATACTTGTTGCAAAAGTTTTATTAGTAATCGAAACAAAGCATTCAACGCATACTCCTAGGGGAAGGGTTGGTAGGTATAAACCATCGCGCGATCCCGACCGCCACGCAAAGGATGACAATCAATAGACTAATCGTGCTCAGATTTCATCACATAGCGGTTCACCATACGTGCATGCTACGGGAATCACTAACTTCAACACAAGTATTTCTAGATCCACAACACCTTACTAGCATAACTTCAATATTACCAAGACCACAACTCAAAACTAATTGAGATGAATCAAACTTCTCTAACTATTCAATGCACATGAAGGTGGAAGTTTTCGTATCCCTTTGGATAACTACCCCTTTTGAGACTACTTTCAAAGCATAGATCAACTACCAAGCCACGCATCGCTGTGCTCTAAAAGATATAAGTGAAGAACTTAGAGCAAAAGTATCTAGCTCAAAAGATATAAGTGAAGCACATGTGAGCTGAATTGTCTACCAAAAGATATAAGTGAAGCTCGACAAAATCACGGTGTGAGCATGTCTCTCTCTCTAGGTGTGCAGCAAGGATGATTGTGACACAAAAAAAATAAAAGACTGCTACGATACAAGACGCTCCAAGCAAAAACACATAACATGTGGCGAATAAAAATATAGCCCCAAGTAACGTTACCGATGGATTGAAGACGAGAGAGGGGATGCCTTTCCGGGGCATCCCCAAGCTTAGGCTTTTACGGCATCCTTGAATCTCTTGGGGTGCCTTGGGCATCCCCAAGCTTGAGCTCTTCCACTCTTTATCTCTTTTTCCATAAGAACTTCACCCAAAACTTGAAAACTTCACAACACGAAACTTAAACAGAAACTCATGATAACATTAGTATGAGAAAGCAAACCACCACTTCCTTAGGTACCGTAGCAAACTTAAATTCTACTTATGCTGATGTTGGGTTACTGTATTTTCAATCTTCCATGGCAAATACCCCCCGATACTATCCATAGTTTCATCAAAATAAGCAACCAACACAACAAAAAACAGAATATGTTAACAGCAGACCAGCCTGTAGCAATATGTATATTTCGTATACTTCTGGTACCTCAAAAATTCTGAAAAATTACTACGGTCTGAAGAATTTGCGTAGAAATCAGAATCAAAACGAATCAACTCAAAATCTCTTACAAAACAATAATGAAAATTCTTTTCGTGAGCAGAAAGTTTCTGTCTTTTCCAGCATGACCAAACGATCATCCCCAAGACTAATCATAATGGTTTTTCTTGGCACAAACGTAAAAAGAAACACAAAAAACACAATCATAACAGAATTATGAAAGTGTGGAAAACACATAACATAAAGAAAAAGGATAGATTCGTTGGGTTGCCTCCCAACAAGCGCTTTTGTTTAACGCCCTTAGCTAGGCATTCAATGATGCTCTCACAAAAGAAAAGAATTGAAGCACAACGAGAGTATCCTAAAGCATGTGAAAATCACATCTAAGTCTAACATACTTCCTATGCATAGGCATTTTATAGGAAAACAGATTGTCAAGACAACCAATAGTTGCCATATGCAAGGAAGAAGAAAGAGACAATAGCAATCTCCACATAACGAGAGGTAATTTGGTAACATGAAAGTTTCTACCACAATATTTTCCTCTCTCATAGCTATTACATGTGGGATCATATTCGAATTCAACAATGTAACTATCACAAAGGATATTCTTTTCATGATCCACATGCATGCAAAGTTGACGCTCTTCAAAAATAGTGGGATTATCATCAACTAAAGTCATGACTTCTCCAAACCCACTTTCAATATCATTGCAAATATCATATTCATCATGAGGTTTAAACAAATTTTCAAGATCATAAGAAAGATCATCACCCCAATCATGATTATTGCAATAGTGGTCATAGCAAAACTAGCATCCCCAAGCTTAGGGTTTTGCATATTCTTAGCATGATTGTCACTAATAGAATTTATAGTGAAACCATTGCAATCATGTTTTTCATCCAAGGAGCCCTCGTGAATCACTTCATGAATTTCTTCATCACGATTTTCAGATTCATGCATGTGAAGCAAAACTCCATAGAAATAGTCAAGTGCCGTCAACTCTCTAGCAATTCGTTCCACATAAGTGGGTCTCTTAAAGAGATTAGCTAGTGGATGAGGATCCATATCACTAGATTTTCAGCAAGCGAAGATGCAAGCATATTGAAGACACATGGCACACAAGCAAACAGAAAGCAAGAGAGAAAAAAGGGCGAACGAAAAAGGCAAAGGAGAGGGGCAAATGAAAACGACAAATGTGAAGTGGGGGAGAGGAAAACGAGAGGCAACTGGCAAAAAAGTAAATGCAGGAGATGAGTTTGTGAGACCTACTTGGATAGATCTCTCCTTCCCCGGCAACGGCTCCAGAAATACTTCTGATGTCAGCTATGCTACTGCACAAAAAACCTTCCAATGGCGCCAGAAATAGGTGTGTCGACGGCACCAGGAATCCTTTTGCTACGGCTACGCCTTAAGGGACTTCCTAGGCAAATATGCAAAGGATTTCCCCTGTGGCCTTGGAGCCTTGCGTTGGTGTTCCCTCGAAGCGCAAATGGTGATGTAGTGCAGCGATGGTAAGTATTTCCCTCAGTTTGAGAACCAAGGTATCGATCCAGTGAAGGAGTATCACAAGAGCCTGCACAAACACAAAGAACCTGCTCCCAATGCTACGAAGGGGTTGTCAACCCCTTATAGATTGTTTGCCAAGTGAGAACTGAAAGAAACAAAGTAACAAAGCAAAGTAAAAGCGGAGGTGTAAACGATAGATGTGAATAGACCCGGGGCCGTAGTGTTTACTAGTGGCTTCTCTCATGAAAGCAAGTAGACGGTGGGTGAACAAATTACTGTCGAGAAATTGATAGAACCGCGCAAAGTCGTGACGATATCTATGGCAATGATTATATCTATAGGCATCACGTCCAAAACAAGTAGACCAATACTTTCTGCATCTACTACTATTACTCCACACGTCGACCGCTATCCAGCATGCATCTAGTGTATTAAGTCCAAAAGAACAGAGTAACGCCTTAAGCAAGATGACATGATGTAGATGGACAATCTCATATCAACGACAGATCCCATCTTGTTACCCTTGATGGCAACTACTCAATGTGTGCCTTGCTGCCCCTACTGTCACTGGGAAAGGTCACCACATGGTAAGAACCCAAAACCAAGCACTTCTCCCATTGCAAGAATCATAGATCTAGTTGGCCAAACAAAACCCAGGACTTGGAGAGACTTACAAGGATATCAAATCATGCATATAGGAAATCAACAAGGACTCAAATATATATCATAGATAATTTGATCACAAATCCACAATTCATCGGATCTCAACAAACAGACCGTCAAAGAAGATTACATCAGCTAGATCTCCATGAAGATCTTGGAGAACTTTGTATTGAAGATCCAAGAGAGAGAAGAAGCCATCTAGCTACTAACTATGGACCCGTAGGTCTGAAGTGCACTACTCACGAGTCATTGGAGGGGCGATGATGATGATGAAGAAGCCCTCCAACTCCAAAGTCCCCTCCGGTAGGGCGCCGGGAAGGGTCTCCACATGAGATCTCGCGGAAACGGAAGCTTGCGGCGGCGGAAAAGTATTTTCGAGGCTCCCCTGATTTTTTCCTGTATTTTAGGGAATATATAGGCGCAAGCCCTAGGTCAGGGGGCGCTCAGGGAGGCCACAAGCCCTGCGACCGCCGCCTCCCCCCGGTGGAGGAGTGGGGGCTTGTGGGCTCCCTGGAGCCCTCCTGGCTTGACCCACAGGCCCCCTGATCTTCTTCCGATCGAGAAAAAATCATTTCGGGGATTTTATTCCGTTTGGACTCCGTTCCAAAATCAGATTTGAAAAGAGCCAAAAACACAGAAAAAACAGGAACTGGCACTTGGCACTGAATTAATAAGTTAGTCCCAAAAAATATATAAAAGGTACATAAAACATCCAAAGATGACAAGATAACAGCGTGAAACCATAAAAAATTATAGATACGTTTGAGACGTATCAGGAAGGAACTTCGGAAACACATCCTCGTCTTCATTGGTTCCACTTGTGGTTATTTCTAACCTTTACTTGTTTTTAATACTTGCTTATAATTGTTGTTGTTAGCATTATATAGGTTGCTCACTTAGTTGCATATCCAAACAACCCATTTGTTGCTAAATCTAATTTGTTTAAGGAAAAGATTAAAATTTGTTAGTTGCCTATTCACGCCCCTCTAGTCAACCATATCAATCCTTTCAATTGGCATCAAATCCTCGTCTCTTTATTAAGGGTTACACTACCCAAAGTGTATGGTTGACGACGGGGATCGGGTTGGGGAGGTGCCCGAGGGAGCTGCTGCCAACTCGGTCATTCGAGAGGAATTAACTGAGGTCATGGCCACATTTAAATCCTCAGTGGCTATCAAAGTCAAGAACATGCTTAAGGATTTCCTTGATATTTACAAACGCCTATCGACCCGTTGTTGGTGGCCAACTTCGGATTTGGGGGGAAATTCCGAAAAGAAAAATGCCAGTAGTGAAAAGGATAAAATGCCTCAAAGAACGAGTGTGGCAAATGCTCCCATGGTCTATGGAGGACTGGTCCACCCACCGCATATTATTAATCTAGGTCCTTCACCAAAGCTTGTTAAGAATGACTTTGCTAACTGGGTTTTTGTATCAAGTCTCATTTGAACCACAACTCAACACATGTTTGGAGAATCATTGAGCAGGGGTACTGCCTGCATGATCCAAGGAACATCACGCCAAGAGAAGATGCCGACAATCAGCTCAATCACTCCGCCTTGTTCATTCTTCCAGTAGTTGTACTCCGCTTTGTATCAAGGCTCACAAGGCCTTGAAGAGTGCTCATGTCTCTTTAGAAGAGTCTCATGCTCAACTCCAAGTAAAAATCACTAAGGAAATAGCCACTTGCTCTCCATTTGTTTTAATTGATAATGTCCATGCTACTAACCCGTGTTGTGAGCATGCTCATCTTGTGGAGGAGAACTCCAAATTAAAAAGAGCATCTTGAGAAAGGCCTTGTGACATGCATCCAAGGTGAAAAGAATCTTAATGACCTTTTGAGTAGTCAAAAGGAAGTGGTTGCAAAGGAACAAGTTGGGTTTGCACCCAAGTCCAAGAAGAAAATCTGGGGAGGGTACTCATGATAAGAAAAAGGACCAAGCTAAGGGTGGTAATGCCATAAAGGGATATACCCCTCTACCCAACACAGCCGACGACTTTAACCCCTCTTATGTTTTGTGTCGTGCTAGTAATGGGAATGTTTTTGCTAAGTTTATTGGTTCTTATGATGAGTACATTGAATGTTCTATTTGGGTTCCTAATACCCTTGTTACTAACATAAGAGGACCCATTAAAGAATGGGAACCTAAATCCAAGCATTGAACTTATGCAGGAGTTTGCTTCCGGGAGGGTGTCATGGTTGCTTGATAGTGGAGCAACAAATCATATGACCCGAACCAAAGAGTTGGTGGTGGACGTTCATCCCGACCCATCCATTGCCACCCAAGTCTCCTTTGGTGATGATGCAATTTCAAAGGTATTGGGTCTCGACAAGGTGATAATTTCTCTGGAACTTAACATTGAAAAGGTTGCACATAAGGAACCTTATATGTTCCTAAAAACAGCCACCATACCTACCTATCATGGCATTTCCATTGCCATTCTGAGATATATTGCCATGCAACTTCCACCATTACGTCTCATGACTTGTGTGTTCATCATCGTATTGCTTTCCATGATCATGTAGTTGAAATAGCATTTGTGGCAAAGCCACCATTCACCATTGCTTACATGTTACGCTAGATTATTGCACATCATGGTACACTGCGAGAGGCATTTATATATAGTCATCTTGTTGATAGTTTTTCATATCGAGTTGTAAGTAGATAGAAGTGTGATGTTTTTCATTATTAGAGCATTGTCTTACTGAGGAAAGGATGATGGAGACAATGATTCCCCAATAAGTTGGGATGAGACCCCGGACGAAAATAAAAAAATATAAAAAGATAAAAAGACAATAAGATAAAAAGGGGAAAGAAAGAAAAGAAAAAGGGAAATTTATAAATGGGACAAAAGTGAGAAGGGCAGTGCTACTACCTCTTTTCCACAGTTTTTCTTAGAGTAAGCATCGTCTTTTCATATAGGGGTCTCATGTTTTGTCATTTTCATATGCTAGTGGGAATTTTTCATTATAGAACTTGGCTTGTATATTCCGATGATGGGCTTCCTCAAATGCCCGAGGTCTTCATGAGGAAGCGAGTTTGATGCACACCCACTTAGCTTCCCTTGAGCTTTCATACACTTATAGCTCTAGTGCATACGTTGCATGGAAATCCCTATTCCTTGCATTGATATAGATTGTGGGCATTTCCATAGGCGTTGTTCCGCCAAGTTGATGCAAGACTTTCTTCTCCACTTTTACTCCTTTCATACCTACCACCATATTCTATTCCACCTATATGCTATGTCCATGGTTCACGCTCATGTATTGAGTGAGGTATAAAATGTTAAAGAGTGTTAAAAAGTACGATCCAATTGCTTGGCTTGACATTTGTATTTATGCGATCAAGACGGAGCCATGCCATTCTAATATGATAAAATGAATGGGGAGTAAACATTGTTTAGGGACTTTATATTTGGACAATTGATGGTTGTGTTACTTATGCTTATGGATATTACTATGTTGATGCTTATTAATTGATCATTTCTCAATGATCATATCTGAAAATTATTACATGTTAGGTAGCATCTCACATCAGAAATTCTATTTTTCTCATTTACCTAGTCAAGGACGAGCAGGAATTAAGCTTGGGGATGCTGATACGTCTCCAATGTATCTATAATTTTTTATTGTTCCATTCTATTATACGATCAATCTTGAATGCTTTATATGCATTTATATGTTGTTTTATGTCATTTTTGATAATTAACCTATTAACTGAGTGCCTAGTGCAAATTGTTGTTTTCTACATGTTTAATCAGTACCAAACACAGTTCAAATGCAACAAAACTTTTTGATGATTTCGGGACAAAAATAAGACCTCTAAGCTTCGTAAGAAGATCAGAGGCCACATGGTGTGGCGCCAAGCTATCAGGGCGCCCCAGGGGGTGGCCATGTCCTGATGGCTTGGACCACCTCCCTTGGACTCCTCACCTATTTCCACTCTTATAAATTCAATTTTGATGGGAAACCACCGGGGAGACACCTACAATACTTTTCCTGCCACTGCAATCTTCTGTTCTGCCATGATCCCATCTGGAGCCTCTTGATAACCCACAAGTATAGGGGATCGCAACAGTTTTTGAGGGTAGAGTATTCAACCCAAATTTGTTGGTTTGCCAAAGGGGAAGCTACAGAATATTCTCAAGTATTAGCAGCTGAGTTTGTCAGATTCAACCACACCTGAAAGATTAGTGTCTGCAAGCAAACTATCAGTAGCAAAGTAGTATGATAGCAACGGTGCCAGAAACGATCTATTGACGGCAGACTATTCCTAACTGTTGTATCAATGGCGCCAGTAAGTTGAACGTGGGCGAGTAACTATTCTTCCCCGACAACAGTGTCGGAAAAGGATCTTGCAACAAGTAACAATGAACTAGCAAGTAATAGCAGTAGCAGCAGCAGTAGAGTAACAGCAGTAGCAACAGTAGCAGCAAAGCGGCCCAATCCCTTTTGTAGCAAGGGACAAGCCTAGACAAAGTAACGTAGCAAGGACCAGTAGTAAAAGACTCGTAGGCAGTGGATCGGTGATGGATGAGTATGACGGATGTGATTCATCATGTAACAGCTATTACACGGAGAGATATGTAACTAGCTCCCGTTCGTCAATCTAATGTAGGCATGTATTCCGTATGTAGTCATACGTGCTTAGGGAAAAGAACTTGCATGACATCTATTGTCCATCCCTCCCGTGGCAGCAGGGTCCTAATGGAAACTACGGGATATTAAGGTTCTGCTTTTAATAAAGAACCGGACCAACGCATTAACACGTGGTGAATACATGAACTCCTCATACTATGGTCATCTCTGGGAGTGGTTCCGGCTATTGTCACTCCGAGGTTGCCGGGTCATAACACATAGTAGGTGACTACAACTTGCAAGATAGGATCTAAAACACACATATATTGGCGACAACATAATAGGTTTAGATCTGAAATCATGGCACTCGGCCCCTAGTGACAAGCATTAAGCATAGCCAACTAGTAGCAACATCAATCTAGAACATAGTGGATACTAGGGATCAATCCCCATCAAAAACTAACTCGATTACATGATAGATTTGATCCAACTCATCACCGTCCATCAAGCCTACGATGAGATTACTCATGAACGATGAAGAGCATCATGGAATTGTCGATGGAGGAAGGTTGATTATGACGATGGCGACGATTTCCCCTCTCCGGAGCCCGAAATGAACTCCAGATCTGCCCTCCACATGAAGAACAGGAGGTGGCGGCGCCTCCGTATCGTAAAACGCGATGAAACCTTCTCTTTGATTTTTTTCCGGGCGAGACGGAAGATATAGAGCTGAGTTTGGGGGCGGCGGTGCCACGTGGGCCCCACAAGCCCTCACGGCGCGGCCTAGGGGGGTGGCCGCGGCCTGTGGGCTTGTGGTCCACTGGCACGCCCCCTCCCGTGGATCTTTGCGCAGGTATTTTTCTTTTATTCCAGAAAAAATCTCCGTAAATTTTCAGGACATTCCAAGAACTTTGATTTCTGCACAAAAACAATACCATGGCAATTCTGCTGAAAACAGCGTCAGTCCTGGTTAGTTCCATTCAAATCATGCAAATTAGAGTCCAAAACAAGGGCAAAAGAGTTCGGAAAAGTAGATACGACGGAGACGTATCAACTCCCCCAAGCTTAAAGCCTTGCTTGTCCTCAAGCAATTCAGTTGACAAACTAAAAGAGACAAAAATAAAAACTTTGACGAACTCTGTTTGATCTTGTTGTTGCAACTATGTCTAACTCATATCCAGAGTTTCAGCAAGATCACAAGAAAACCACATAAGCAAATGACATCTAGGTCTCACAGTAAACTCATATCAATGGCATAATTAACTAGCGAGCAAATAATAATAAGCCTCAAGTGTCAACACTTCAGTCAAAACAACATGAAGCAGTATGAATAGATGGTATCTCGCTAGCTCTTTCTGAGACCGCAAAACATAAATGCAGAGCACCTTCAAAGACCAAGGGCTGACTAAACATTGTAATTCATGGCAAAGAAGATCCAGTCACAGTCATACTCAACACAGTTAAAAGCAAAGTATAAAAATGACAGAGGTGCTCTCTAATTGGTGCTTTTGTAAGAGGAGGATGACTCAACAGGAACATAAATAGACAGGCCCTTCACAGAGGGAAGCATTGATTTGCAGAGGTTCCAGAGATCAAGCTTTGAAAACAGAGATAATAATTTTTGGTGGCATGCTTTCATTGTGAACGCAATGACTAAGAGTTGTCAACATGTTCCACGCTACACATGCTATAGGCGGTTCCCAAATAGAAAAGTAAAGTTTTGACTCCCCCACCACCAATCAATCACACTCCACGGCTAGCCGAATCCTAGGGTATCGTCCATACCAACATCAATCCTGGGGGAGTTTTGTTTGCAATTATCTTTTCGATTTGAGCATGGAACTGGGAATTCCAATTACCGACCCCTTTCTCGCGAATGATAGTGAATAAACACATATCGAGGATAACACGCCTAGCATGGAAGATACCAATAGCCCCCTGTCACCACATGAGCAGTTCGGGCATGCAAAACAGATTATTTTTTGAAGGTTTAGAGAATGGCACATGCAAATTTACTTGGAACAGCAGGTAGATACAACACATAGGTAGGTATGGTGGACTCACATGGCACAACTTTGGGTTTATGGAGGTGGATGCACAAGCAGTATTCCCGCTTAGTACAAGTGAAGGCTAGCAAAAGACTGGGAAGCGACCAACTAGAGAGCGACAATAGTCATCAAAATGCATTGAGATTAACTAACATTGAGTGCAAGCATGAGTAGGACATAAATGTTGGAATTATGCCCTAGAGGCAATGATAAATAAGTTATTATTATAATTCCTGTATCAAGATAATTGTTTATTATCCATGCTATAATTGTATTGAATGAAGACTTAGATATGTGCAGGAAGAGAGAATATGTAGGATATGTAGGATCCAATATGCCAAGGATTCATATAATCCCGTATTTCATTCCCTTTGTCCTTCGGTATGTTACTTGCCCGAGATTAGATCGTCAGGGAATAACATACCGAAGACTTAGATATGCGCATGAAGAGAGAAAATCAAAGAGAAAAAAGGGGAAGAGGGAAGGAAGGGAAGGACTCCACCTTCCAATCCTAGTTGGACTAGGATTGGAGGAGGATTCCTCCTCCCCCCGTTCGGCCGACCCCCTTGGGGCTCCTTGAGCCTCAAGACAAGGCCCCTCCCCTCCCACCTATATATACGGAGGTATTAGGGCTGATTTGAGACAACTTTTCCACGGCAGCCTGACCACATACCTCCACGGTTTTTCCTCTAGATCGCGTTTCTGCGGAGCTCGGGCGGAGCCCTGCTGAGATTAGATCACCACCAACCTCCGGAGCGCCGTCACGCTGCCGGAGAACTCATCTACCTCTCCATCTCTCTTGCTGGATCAAGAAGGCCGAGATCATCGTCGAGCTGTACGTGTGCTGAACGCGGAGGTGCCGTCCGTTCGGCACTAGATCGGAGCGGATCGTGGGACGGATCGCGGGGCGGTTTGCGGGGCGGATCGAGGGACATGAGGAAGTTCCACTACATCAACCGCGTTTATTAACGCTTCTGCTGTGCGATCTACAAGAGTACGTAGATCTGAAATCCCCCTCGTAGATGGACATCACCATGATAGGTCTTCGTGCGCGTAGGAAATTTTTTGTTTCGCATGCGACGTTCCCCAACAGTGGCTTCATGAGCTAGGTTCATGCGTAGATGTCATCTCGAGTAGAACACAAAAGTTTTTGTGGGCGGTGATGTGCGATTTGCTGCCCTCCTTAGTCTTTTCTTCATTCCGCGGTACTGTTGGATCGAAGCGGGTCAGACCGACATTAATCGTACGCTTATGAGAGACTGGTTTCATCGCTACGAGAAACTCCGTCGCTCAAAGATGACTGGCGAGTGTCAGTTTCTCCAACTTTAGTTGAATCGGATTTGACCGAGGAGGTCCTTCGATGAGGTTAAATAGCAATTCATATATCTCCGTTGTGGTGTTTGCGTAAGTAAGATGCGATCCTACTAGATACCCATGGTCACCACGTAAAACATGCAACAACAATTAGAGGACGTCTAACTTGTTTTTACAGGGTATGCTTGTGATATGATATGGCTGACGATGTGATGTGATATATTGGATGTATGAGATGATCATGTTGTAAATAGTTAATATCGACTTGCACGTCGATGGTACGGCAACTGGCAGGAGCCATAGGGTTGTCTTTAAACTAATGTTTGTGCATGCAGATGTGTTTACTATATTGCTAGGATGTAGCTTTAGTAGTAATAGCAAAAGGGCCCATGCGTTGCAACGGGAGAAAGAAATACCACACGCTCTTATTTTATAAAAAATGGTCTATAATCTGAGAATTTGTAGTTACGACACAAATAAAGATGATCTTATCCTACAAAAATGCAGTTCAAAATTTCACAGGTCTTCTATTTTAACACGGCTTGCATGTAAATTTAATACGTACAAAGAATCAGTCAAGTGACCTTCAGTTTCATCTCTAATCCTGATTTTGTTGACGTGTTCATCCCCAACCCGGATGAGTACCGGTATGAAAGAAAGACGAATAATGACTTATTTATTAAGATTGCACCCTAGATGGTATTTTTTATTAAACGTTTAACAGATAAAATAATATCATATTTAAATCCTACATATTTTACTATTCAAATTCCATATATAATATGTTAAATTTGGAGTTACGGTTTAAAAGATATGAGTATTTTAAAGAACATTTAATATATACTACGAGTTTAATGTCATAAATAGTAAGGGCTTTTTTGTAAAATCACCTCGGTGGGTTTTCCGACGGAAGCGATAGCCTCTTTATTATTAGGTAAAGATAGCATGAGTAGCACGACAACCCCGATGGCGACACGTTGATGGAGATCATGGTGTGGCGCCGGTGACAAAGAAGATCGTGCCGGTGCTTTGGTGATGGAGATCAAGAAGCACGTGATGATGGCCATATCATGTCACTTATGAATTGCATGTGATGTTAATCCTTTTATGCACCTTATTTTTCTTAGAACGATGGTAGCATTATGAGGTGATCTCTCACTAAAATTTCAAGACGAAATTGTGTTCTCCCCGACTGTGCAGCATTGCTACAGTTTGTCATTTCGAGACACCACGTGATGATCGGGTGTGATAGACTCAACGTTCACATACAACGGGTGCAAGACTGTTGCACACGCAGAACACTCGGGTTATGCTTGACAAGCCTAGCATGTGCAGACATGGCCTCAGAACAGATGAGACCGAAAGGTCGATCATGAATCATATAGTTGATATGATTAGCATAGGGATGCTTACCACAGAAACTATCCTCAACTCACATGATGATCGGACTTGAGATAGTGGAATTGGATCATGAACCACTCAAATGACTAGAGAGATGTACTTTTTGAGTGGGAGTTTAGCAAGCAATTTGATTAAGTTAAACTATAATTATCTTGAACATAGTCTAAGTCCACTTTGAATATATTTGTGTTATAGATCATGGCTCACGCGACAGTCACCCTGAATTTTAATACGTTCCTAGAGAAAGCTAAGTTGAAAGATGATGGAAGCAACTTTGTAGACTGGGCTCGTAATCTTAAGTTGCTCCTGCAAGCTGGGAAGAAGGATTATGTCCTTAATGCTGTGCTAGGAGATGAACCACCCACTACGGCTGAACAAGATGTTAAGAACGCTTGGTTAACACGTAAGGAGGACTACTCAGTAGTTCAATGTGCAGTCTTGTATGGCTTAGAGCCGGGACTTCAACGTTGCTTTGAGCATCATGGAGCATATGAGATGTTCCAGGAGTTGAAGTTTATCTTTCAGAAGAACGCCCGGATCAAGAGGTATGAGACCTCCGATAAATTCTATGCTTGCAATATGGAGGAGAATTCGTCTGTCATGAACATGTGCTCAAAATGTCTGGGTACTCAAACCGTCTAGCTGAGCTGGGGATTGAACTCCCGCAAGAGGCTATCACTCACAGAATTCTTCAATCACTAACATTGAGTGCAAGCATGAGTAGGACATAAATGTTGGAATTATGCCCTAGAGGCAATGAGAAATAAGTTATTATTATAATTCCTGTATCAAGATAATCGTTTATTATCCATGCTATAATTGTATTGAATGAAGACTTAGATACATGTGTGGATACATAGACAAAACACTGTCCCTAGCAAGCCTCTAGTTGGCTAGCCAGTTGATCAAGGATACTCAGGGCCTTCTCACTATGTACAAGGTGTTGTTGCTTGATAACTGGATCACATCATTGGGAGAATCATGTGATGGATTAGACCCAAACTAATAGACGTAGCATGTTGATCGTGTCATTTTGTTGCTACTATTTTCTGCTTGTCAAGTATTTGTTCCTATGACCATGAGATCATATAACTCACTGACACCGGAGGAATGCTTTGTGTGTGTCAAACGTCGCAACGTAACTGGGTGACTATAAAGATGCTCTACAGGTATCTCCGAAAGTGTTCGTTGAGTTAGTATGGATCGAGACTGGGATTTGTCACTCCGTGTGACAGAGGGGTATCTCGGGGCCCACTCAGTAATACAACGTCACACACAAGCCTTGCAAGCAATGTGACTTAGTGTAAGTCACGGGATCTTGTATTACGGAACGAGTAAAGAGACTTGCCGGTAAATGAGATTGAAATAGGTATGCGGATACTGACGACTGAATCTCGGGCAAGTAACATACCGAAGGACAGAGGGAATGAAATACGTGATTATATGAATCTTTGGCACCGAGGTTCAAACGATAAGATCTTCGTAGAATATGTAGGATCCAATATGGGCATCCAGGTCCCGCTGTTGGGTATTGACCGAGGAGTCCCTCGGGTCATGTCTACATAGTTCTCGAACCCACAGGGTCTGCACACTTAAAGTTCGACATTGTTTTATGCGTATTTGAGTTATATGGTTGGTTACCGAATGTTGTTCGGAGTCACGGATGAGATCACGGACGTCACGAGGGTTTCTAGAATGGTCCATAGACGAAGATTGATATATAGGATGACCTCATGCGATTACCGGAAAGTTTTCGGCATTACCGGGAATGTACCAGGAGTGACGAATGGGTTCCGGATGTTCACCGGGGGGGCAGTCCACCCTGGGGAAGCCCATAGGACTTAGGTGTGCCGCACCAGCCCTTAGTGGGCTGGTGGGCAAGCCCAAGAAGGCCCGTGCGCAGGAAGAGAGAAAATCAAAGAGAAAAAAGGGGAAGTGGGAAGGAAGGGAAGGACTCCACCTTCCAATCCTAGTTGGACTAGGATTGGAGGAGGATTCCTCCTCCCCCCTTCCGCCGACCCCCTTGGGGCTCCTTGAGCCTCAAGGCAAGGCCCCTCCCCTCCCACCTATATATACGGAGGTATTAGGGCTGATTTGAGACAACTTTTCCACGGCAGCACGACCACATACCTCCACGTTTTTTCCTCTAGATCGCGTTTCTGCGGAGCTCGGGTGAAGCCCTGCTGGGATTAGATCACCAATAACCTCCGGAGCGCCGTCATGCTGCCGGAGAACTCATCTACCTCTCCGTCTCTCTTGCTGGATCAAGATGGCCGAGATCATCGTCGAGCTGTATGTGTGCTGAACACGGAGGTGCCGTCCGTTCGGCACTAGATCAGAGCGGATCGTGGGATGGTTCATGGGATGGTTCGCACGGCGGATCGAGGGACGTGAGGACGTTCCACTACATCAACCGCGTTTATTAACGCTTCTGCTGTGCAATCTACAATGGTACGTAGATCTGAAGTCCCCCTCGTAGATGGACATCACCATGATAGGTCTTCGTGCGCGTAGTAAATTTTTTGTTTCCCATGCGACGTTCCCCAACAATAAATCACCATGAACATCATAAGGCTATGTTGATTTTGTTTCAACTACATGCGTGAACATGCGCCAAGTCAAGCCACTTGAATCATTCAAAGGTGGATCCATCCTATCATACTACATCATAGTCATCTCAACATTCATGTTGGCAACCAAGACAAACCATTATAAGATCATAGCTAAGTAAGCATGGCATAAGCAACTATGATCTCTAACTTGTTATTGCAAACATGTTTCTCTCACAACAAAGCTGAACCAGGCATGATGAGCTAGTCATATTTACAAAAACAAAATAGATCGAGTTCATACCAGCTTTTCCAGGCTCAGTCACTTCATCATATATCGTCATTATTGCCTTTCATTTGCACGACCGAACGATGTGAACAATAATAAGCGTGCTCGTGCATTGGACTACGCTGGAATCTGCAGGCAAACACAAAGGAGAAGACAAAGTTATATGGCTCTTTGAAAGCTAAACATGTATGCATGCAAGAGCCACTAAACATTGTAACCATGGTCTTCTACCTTGACCCAAAGAAAAAGAAAACTATCTACACGGGAAAGCTCCCAACAAGCAAAAGAAGAAAATAAAATATTTTTGGGTTTTCTCAAGCTAGACAGACACACGAAAAGAAAACGAGAAAAACAAAATAACTAGCATGGATGATACAGTGGCAAAGTGTGAGCACCAGCTAACAAAGTGAAAGCATAAGCAAGAATGTAAAGTCGGCGAGAACACGTACTCCCCCAAGCTTAGGATTTTGGCCTAACTTGGTCTACTCCCAAGGATGGTCCTGGCGAAACCCAAAATCATAATGGGGGTTATACGGGAGCGCTGCAGCCACTGCCTGAAAAGCTGCCTCACGGAGACGAGCATCCTTTGCCTCCCTCTCATACTCCTCTGCCTCTCCTCTGGTTATGTAATATCTTCGTTTTACTTGAAAGTCAAAGAGAGCAGGAGCAGGAAGGGTAATATGGAAAACACGCTGCCGGTTAAATATCAAACGGTGTAGGAGGGATTCGTCATCTCTCTCAAGGAACTGGTAGCGTGTCAAAGCGACGCGGTCAAGGAAAACCTTATGGAGCGGGGGATCTCCTTCGCGGATGGGTACTCCAAGAAAATTTGCTATGCGAGTGGCATAGATGCCACCAAAGAAATCGCCTTCAATAGCATTCTTATTCAGCCTCCTTGCTATAATAGCTCCCATGTTGAAGCTTTTTTCACCTGTCACTACGCTCTTAAGGATACTAAGGTCGGGTGCGCAGAGGTGACAATGCTCAATCTTGGCATTAATGCATCTGCCTATGAATAGGGCAAAGTAATGCAAGGCAGGAAAATGAATACTCCCCATGGTAGCTTGCGTAATGTCTCTAGTTTCTCCAACTGTAATACCAGAGCAAAAATCTCTAACCGAAGATTTAGGAGGATCATTGAGGCTACCCCAAATAGGTATTTTGCAAATTCTATTGAAATCCTCTAAATCCATGGTATAATATTTATCATAGAGATCAAACAGTACCGATGTCTCACAGCCAGCTGAAAATTTGAATCTATGAACAAAAGAGGCAGTGAGAGCAACATACTGGTCACATTTATTGGAGATGAATTCTTCGAGTCCAACGTTGTGAACAAATGCATCAAACTCATCTTTGAAACCTGCCTCAATCATAAATTCATCAGAAGTCCATTCACATGGTTGTACCTGCGCGTCCCTAGGTTGGTAAGGATCAGGCTCCCGAATCGCAAGACGGGGACCTCTCTTGCTTGAGGAACCACCATGAAAGTTTCTCCTGGACATCTTTCTTTTGTGAAATTTTCAGTGACCCAAAGGAAAAGTGAACAAGGTTCAACTAAACTAGTAGCAACTACTCCCACAAGTACGTAGAGACCATATTACGCATCAAAACTACTTGGGACCAGCTAAAATCAGCATGCAAAGCTCAAGAACATGGTCACCAAGGCAGCAAAAATACGCGGAGTATAAGGCACTAGAGCAAAAACTAATTGGACCAATGGAGGAGTCACTTACCCAGGAGTAATTTCCCCAAAACAGTTCGGAGAATGGTGATTTGAGCAAAGAGATCGAAAATCCCAGCAAGAGGAGCAAGAACACGGGTTTGAGCTGTGAAACGATTTTTTCTGGAGGTAGGAGAACCAGATGAGAGCAAGAATGAGTGGAGGGGGTGCCTGTAGGCCCCACAAGCCTGGGTGGCGCGGCCAGGGGGGTGCCTGCATCGTCAGGGCTTGTGGCCCACTGGTACAGTCCCCAGACAAATTCTTTGTCTTAGATTTTTTCAAAAAATCCAGAAAAAATCATACTTGATTTTCAGGACGTTCGGAGAACTTTTTTTTTCGGGGTACTTTTCTACCAGACGCTAAAACTGAAAACAGGGAAAACTAAACTAAATCTATAATTTTTCTTCTAAGCAACCGAAGGTGAAAGCTTGGAACAGAGGTTTGTGACTCCTCGATTCATCCGTCTCATGGTCATCGAAAGAAAATTCGCCAATGAGGTTGATCAAGTCTCCTCGACAAACCTTTTCGAATCGCAAAAGAGAATGGAGAATTTTCGAATAGTCACTAGGTCACCTCAATGGGGATGTGTATCTCCCCAACAAGAAAATCATACTTCATCTTGACACGAGGAATAGGGCATTCAAAGCTCCCAATAAGAATCGATGAAGTTTTGTCGATAGCATTGATGCAATGTACTCGATATTGTTTCTTCGGAAAGTGCACCGTATGCTCATGACCGTTGACATGGAAAGTGACAGTGCCTTTGTTGCAATCTATAACGGCCCCTGTGGTGTTTAGAAAGGGTCTTTCGAGGATGACCGCCATGGCATTGTCCTCGGGAATATCCAAGATAACAAAGTCTGTTAAGATAGTGACATTAGCAACCACAACAGGTACATCCTCTTAAATGCCGATAGGGAAAGCAATTGATTTGTCGGCCATTTGCAAAGAGATTTCGGTGGGTGTCAACTTGTCCAGTTCAAGTCTACGATAAAGAGAGAGAGGCATAACACTAACACCGGCTCCAAGGTCGCATAAAGCAGTTCTAACGTAGTTGCCTTTATTGGAGCAATGTATAGTGGGCACACCGGGATCACCTAGTTTCTTAGGAGTTCCACCCTTGATGGTATAGTTAGCAAGCATGGTGGAAATCTCAACCTCAGGTATCCTCCTCTTATTAGTCACAATATCTTTCATGTACTTAGCATACAGAGACATCTTGAGCCTATCTATCAAACGCATTTGCAGAAAGACACGTGTGATCATCTCAACGAATCGCTCAAAATCCTGATCATCCTTTTTCTTGGATGGTTTGAGAGGAAAGGACATAGGTTTATGAACCCATGGTTCCCTTTCTTTACCGTGCTTCCTAGCAGCGAAGTCATTCTTATCGTATCTCTTAGTCTTAGGCTGTGGGTTATCAAGATCAGGTTCAATCTCCACATCCTTTTCATTGCTAGGTTGAGCATGTTCATGAACATCACTATTGATATTATCATTACGCTCATGTTCATCACCAGATTGTGTTTCAGCATCAGAAAAGAGACATCGTTTGGACTCTCAGGCGTAGCAGCAACAGGGTTTCTAGCGTGCAGGTTCCTATCATCTTTCTTCTTCTTTCTAGGATGACTAGGTGCATCAGTGCTAACTCCTTGAGAATCTTGTTCAATTCTCTTCGGATGACCCTTAGGATACGAAGGTTCCTGGGTCATTCTACCGCCTCTAGTGACGACTTTGATAGAATTGTCATTCAACTCATTGAGCAATTCATTTTGATCTTTAAGTACTTGTTCTACCTGATTAGTAACCATAGAGGCATGTTTACTCAGAAGTTTAAGATCATTGACATTTCTGTCCACACAAGCACTTAAATGACTAAGTATACGAGCATTCTGTTCCAATTGTCTGCTAACATAATCATTGAAACTCTGTTGTTTGGCAACGAGTTATCAAATTCATCCATGCATGGGCTAGCAGGTTTATCAAAAGGAATATCACTCTCATCAAACCTACGCAGAGAATTTACTTCTACTAGGGTTATCGAGACCATGGATATCTTCGATAGGTGGTAGATTTTTGACATCTTTAGATTTAATGCCTTTCTCTCGCATAGATTTCTTGGCTTCTTGCATATCTTCAGGACTGAGGAATAGAATACCTCTTTTCTTCGGAGTTGTCTTAGGAGGTGGTTCGGGAATAGTCCAAGCATTCTCATTGCACTAGATGTTATTCAATAGAATCTCAGCTTGTTCTGTAGTTCGTTCCCTAAAAACACTACCGACACAACTATCTAGGTGGTCTTTGGAAGCATCAGTAAGTCCATTATAGAAGATATCGAGTATTTCATTCTTCTCAAGAGGGTGATCAGGCAAAGCATTCAATAGCTGGATGAGCCTCCCCCAAGCTTGTGGGAGACTCTCTTCTTCAACTTGAGCAAAGTTGTATATTTCCTGCAAGGCAGCTTGCTTCTTATGGGCAGGGAAATATTTTTTAGAGAAGTAGTAGACCATATCCTGGGGGCTACGCACACAACGAGGAGCAAGAGAAGCGAACCAAGTCTTAGCATCATCCTTTAGCGAGAAAGGAAACAGCTTGAGGATATAGTAGTGGCGGATCTTTTCCTCACTAGTGAATAGGGTGGCTATATCGTGCAGTTTGGTAAGATGGGCTACAACCGTTTCAGACTCATAACTGTGAAAAGGATCAAATTCAACCAGAGTGATTAACTCAGGGTCGACAGAGAATTCATAATCCTTATCGGTCACAAAGATAGGTGAAGTGGCAAACTTCGGGTCATATTTCATCCTAGCGTTCAGAGATTTTTCTTTCCACTTGCGCAGTAATTTCTCAACATCATAGCTATCCTTTCAGCTAGCTCTCCCTCCATAACATAGCGCGTATCAGGCATAGTAGCAGGTTCTACTTCAATAGTATCAGCAGTTTCAGAAGTATCATCACATCTAGCAGCAACTCTAGCAATATCTGCATCTAGGAATGCACCAAGTGGCAAAGCAGTATCAGGCATAGTATCAAGCATAGCATCATCAGGCATAGTATCAAGCATAGCATCATCATAAGCATCATGGGCAGCAGAAGTAGCATCATCAAGCAGAGGCGACATATCAAGATTTCTAGCACGAGGTGATGTCGCAAACTTACTCATAACTGAAGGTGAATCAAGTGTAGAGCTAGATGGCAATTCCATACCTCTCCTCGTAGTGGAAGGCAAGATTTTAGTTCTTGGATCTTTCAGATTCCTCATACTGATCAGCAGACGTCAATCCCAAGTGGCTCAGAGAATATAGCTGGGCCTCCTGGGCAAACGGCGCCAGAAAAAGGTCTTGATAACCCACAAGTATAGGGGATCGCAACAGTTTTCGAGGGTAGAGTATTCAACCCAAATTTGTTGGTTCGCCAAAGGGGAAGATAAAGAATATTCTCAAGTATTAGCAACTGAGTTTGTCAGATTCAACCACACCTGAAAGATTAGTGTCTGCAAGCAAAGTATCAGTAGCAAAGTAGTATGATAGCAACGGTGCCAGAAACGATCTATTGACGGCAGACTATTCCTAACTGTTGTATCAATGGCGCCAGTAAGTTGCACGTGGGCGAGTAACTATTCTTCCCCGACAACAGTGTCGGAAAAGGTTCTTGCAACAAGTAACATCGAAGTAGCAATGAATAGGAGTAGCAGCAGCAGCAGAGTAACAATAGTAGGAACAGTAGCAGCAAAGTGGCCCAATCCATTTTGTATCAAGGGACAAGCCTAGACAAAGTAACGTAGCAAGGAGAAGTAGTAAAAGACTTGTAGGCAGTGGATCGGTGATGGATAAGTATGATAGATGTGATTCATCATGTAACAACTATAACACGGAGAGATATGTAACTAGCTCCCGTTCGTCAATCTAATGTAGGCATGTATTCCGTATGTAGTCATACGTGCTTAGGGAAAAGAACTTGCATGACATCTATTGTCCATCCCTCCCGTGGCAGCGGGGTACTAATAGAAACTACGGGATATTAAGGTTCTCCTTTTAATAAAGAACCGGACCAACGCATTAACACGCGTGAATACATGAAGTCCTCATACTATGGTCATCTCCGGGAGTGGTTCCGGCTATTGTCACTCCGGGGTTGCCGGGTCATAACACATAGTAGGTGACTACAACTTGCAAGATAGGATCTAAAACACACATATATTGGCGACAACATAATAGGTTCGGATCTGAAATCATGGCACTCGGCCCCTAGTGATAAGCATTAAGCATAACCAAGTAGTAGCAACATCAATCTAGAACATATTGGATACTAGGGATCAATCCCCGTCAAAAACTAACTTGATTACATGATAGATCTCATCCAACTCATCACCGTCCAGCAAGCCTACTATGAGATTACTTACGAACGATGAAGAGCATCATGGAATTATCGATGCAGGAAGGTTGATGATGACGATGACGATGATTTCCCCTCTCCGGAGCCCGAAACGGACTCCAGATCTGCCCTTCAGATGAAGAACAGGAGGTGGCGGCGCCTCCGTATTGTAAAACGCGATGAAACCTTCTTTTTGATATTTTCCGGGCAAGACGGAAGGTATAGAGCTGAGTTTGGGGGCGGTGGTGCCACGTTGGCCCCACAAGCCCCCACGATGCGACCTAGGGGGTGGCCGCGGCCTGTGGGCTTGTGGCCCACTGGCACGCCCCCTTCGGTGGATCTTTGCGCAGTTATTTTTCTTTTATTCCAGAAAAAATCTCCGTAAATTTCAGGGCATTCCGAGAAATTTTATTTCTACACAAAAACAACACTATGGCAATTCTGCTGAAAACATCGTCAGTCCGGGTTAGTTCCATTCAAAATCATGCAAATTAGAGTCCAAAACAAGGGCAAAAGAGTTCGGAAAAGTAGATACAACGGAGACGTATCAGAGCCCTATTCCGATGACCTGCCGAAGGGGGGATCAATCATGGAGGCCCTCTACATCAACCTTGCTTCTCCCACGGTGATGTGTTAGTAGTCAACCTTGCTACTAATGTTGGAGTGTTAGTTCTTCACAATCATTTCCCGTCCCTAAAGTCTATATAAACAAGTAAACATTGTATGTTTGTTCTTTGTGCATGAATTGCTTTGTTTTTCCTGGAACCGCTCGTGAGAGGCGATGTGGAGGCGATATTCTTAACTTTCTCAACACCGGCAATGTTGGGTTCCCCGTCTGCTGCTTCAGTGGGGGGAGCTGATACGTCTCCAAGGTATCTATAATTTTTGATTGTTCCATGCTATTATGTAATCATTTTAAAACACTTTTAGGTCCTTATCTATGAATTTACATTAGTTTTTAGCACTAACCTATTGACCCAGTGCCCAGTGCCAGTTGTTGTTTTCTCCATGTTTTTTCAGTTTTCAGGTTCCAGTACCAAACGAAGCCCAATGGACCTGAAACTTTTGTGAATTTGTGCTGGACGAAAAGAACACCATGGAGCATCGGAAGAAGGCCGGGAGGCACACAAGGATCCCACAAGCCATCAAGCCGCGACCTGGTGGCATGGCCTGATAGCTTATGGCCCCCTCATGGCTCTCTGACCCCATTCTCTGGCCTATAAATTCCTATTTACCCTATGTCGGATCGATAGAAGGGGTGTCTAGAGGGGGGCGTGAATAAACTACTTGCATAAATTAAAATCCTAGCCTTTTCCCAATTTTAGTGGTTGGCAGATTTTTTTCATTTCTAACAAGTCAAGTGCACCCTACACATGCTAGTCAACAAATATGGCAACGGAAATTAAAGACATTGCATATGTAGTAAGGGGTAGAGTTTAGGAAGATCAAATGCAAAGATTGACATTATGGTTCTGATATGTGGTGCTATCGTACACCCATGTTAGTGGATACTTCAATCCACAGAGGGTAACAGTTGCGAGAGTCTATGAAGGGCTCCACCCACAAGGGGTCCGCTTAGAAGCGGCCTTGTCTATTCCACCATGTCTTACGTCCACACAAGACTACCCTCACTCACGGTAGATCTTCATGAAGTAGGCGATCTCCTTTCGCGTACAAACTTCTTGGTTCAACTCCACAACATGAAGTAGGAGGCTCCCAAGCGACACCTAACCAATCTAGGAGGCACCACCCCCCAAAAGGTATTAGATGTGGTAGAACGACAAACTCCTT
The DNA here is from genome assembly GCF_904849725.1 of Hordeum vulgare subsp. vulgare. NCBI lineage: Eukaryota > Viridiplantae > Streptophyta > Magnoliopsida > Poales > Poaceae > Hordeum > Hordeum vulgare. Next base: position 408,905,075 of record NC_058519.1, on the reverse strand, counting down.
GATCTTGTGCTTCAAAAGATAGTTTCCTCAACACTCAATCACTCTCTCACAGATTTGGCATCGGTAGGAGAGACTGATTTTGTGGAAAGCAACTTTGGGAGGCTAGAGATCAAGTTTCAAATGGTTGGACTAGAATCTCTTGATCTCAACACATGAGTAGGTGGCTCTCTCTCAGAAATATGGATCTGGCAAGTGTAAGTGCGTTCTGTGTGCTTCCTCTGCGAATGAGAGGAGGTGGAGGGGTATATATAGGCATCCCCCAAAATCCAACCATTACAACATTATTGCCTAACTCGGTGGTACCGACTTGCACTAAATGTGGCAACTTTTAAATTCTCGATGAGACCGATATATAAATCTCGGTGGTACTGATATTGGTGTCCTAGGTAGTTTCCAAATCTTGTTGAGACCAATTCTCAAAACTCAGTGGTACCAATTCTTGAAAACGCTAACCACAGAGTTGGTACAAAACTCGGTGAGACCAATTCTCAAACTCGGTGGTACCGATTCTTGAAAATGACTAACCAGGAAGTTGGTCGCTAATTTCGGTGCCACCGAATGGAATGTTGGTGGTACTGAGAGATTAGGGTTTGGCATCAGATGTGTCTGGTAAAAAATCGGTTGGACCGAGTGGAAATAATTGGTGGCACCGATTTTGCTGATTTGGCTTTAGAGAGAGATATTTTGTGGGAGAATGATTGGATATTTTTGGTGGCTACGTCTAAGAACTTGAGCAACCAATTCATCATAATACCTCACCCCCTTTTAATAGTATTGGCTTTACTATGGACTGAAAGTGATTTCTCACAAATGTAAAATCTAGAGTCCTCTTGCTTGAAGCTTGAGCCAATCCTATTCCTTCGCTTAAATCAAGGGGCTTCTCCTCACAATCCTTTATGCGAATGCTCCCTTTGGACTATACTTGAAATATACTTGGTAAAAGTGTTAGTCCAAGAGACAATGTATGTTGTTATGAATTATCAAAACCACCAAGGGAGCATATGTGCTTTCACCCTAAAAACATTAGACCAGGTCCCGAAACACTTTTTACGCCGCCGCAAGTCTTTGTTCCGAAGGGAGGCCATCGAGAGCTCCTTTGCGGCACTCTGTTGGAGGGGGGGGGGTCGATCACAGAAGGCTTATTCATCAACCTTACTGCCCTCATGTGACATCCCTGGATTAGGCTACAGTAATTCCGGTAATTAAACTACAGTAAACCTATACAAAGGATGCTACGTCACCGTGTTTCCTATCATTGATCTTGCGATTGTTTGAGGCAGTTCGAATTTAAGACTTAAGTTTGAAATCAAACGAGAAAAGTTAAAAGGTTGAAATAAAAATGTCGGAGGAGTTATATATTTTTTCCCTAATGAATTATATAACTGAACCGGGCTTCTTAAGATTTATTTCAGTAACTATATATTTAAAACAAAAAGCTATATATATTTATAGATAAAAAAATAGAATGAGAGAAAGTATTAAAAGAAAATATAATAAATGGTAAGAGAATATATATATATATGCAGATAAATAATAAAAGAAAGAGAAAAAATAGAGGACCAAACCCCCCTGGCCCAACTGGGCGTGGTGGCCCAGCTGGCCACCGCCCACCGGCCCAACAGGAGGGCCAAACCCTAGCGCAGACACCTCCCCAGCTTTCCCCTGCCACCGCCACCCCACAACCCCCCGCGCGCCAGCTCTCTCGGTCGCCCTCCTGCTTCACCTACCCCGCTCTCGCCCCCGCTCTCACCCCCGCGAGTAACCCCACGTCCCTGCCCAGATCGAATCCCCCACCAACTCCCGCACGAGGCCCCCCTCTCTTGCACGACACGCCATCTTCCCCGCTCACCTCACCCACCGACGCAGCCCCTCCCAGCAACCCCCGCGAGAGCCCTCTCCCTTCGGCTCCTCTCCCTCCCGAGCCTCCTCTCACCAACAAATCCCATCCCGCCGGCCTACCAACCTCCCGCCGGCCAGCCCCACTTCCTCCCTCCGGCGCCGGCGGCCCCCAGATCCCCCTTCGGCCGAGGCCCCCCTGGTCACCCCGCCGACCGCCCTCCCCTCGGCTCCTTCTCCTCCCAGACCCCCTCGTCGACCAGCCCCGTCGGCCGAGGAGCCCCGCCGGCCGACCTCCGCACTCCGGGAACTCCATCTCCACCACCGAGCACCGCTCCACCGCGGCTCCGGGAGGCCCCTCCTCGTCACGCCGGTCGACCCCCTCTAGGAGGCCTCTCCGGCGACCGTCCTCACCGCCACCGTCATCACCGTCACCGCTTCGTCCTCCTCCTCGCCGTCACCTCCGCCTTCCTGCGAACTCCGGCTTCACCGGGCCGTCTCATCAACGTCGGTGAGCCCTTCCTCGGGCTCCTCCCACCATCTTGGTCTCCTCGCCGTCCCGGTTCCGTTCCGGCAAACGGGGCTCCGATCCATCGACGTTTGACTCTGGTAGAAGGAGATGAAGTTGGCTCTCTTCTATGTTGAGAAAGTTAACACATACTTTGTGTTGTGTTCTCTGTTGTATGTTAACACAGAGAGTTGTGAGAGATGAGAGTTTGAAAAAAATAAAAACAAATGATGTATTCCGTATGTACGTATGTATTTGATGCCCGTATTTATGTATGTATTTGCGTATATAGGTATGTGGAGGAATACGATATTTGTATGGTAATGTATCTGTGAATAAAAATATGTTTTGGCCTAAAGCCACTTACCGGTGGGGCCAACGCACCCCGGTGTCTATGACAGGGAGGCCCCACACCTTTTTTTAAAGAAAAGTGAAATTAAAATATAAAAATAAAAATAATGTTTTTATTAAATAAATAAATAGATATATCAGTTAATTAATTAATTGGATAATTAGAATAATTAGAGTATGACACATGGGTCCCCCATTAAATTAATCTGATTAATCAATATTTAATCTAAATTAAAACTTGTGGCTATGACGTTCGGAACCCGCTGGTCAGTTGACTAGTCAACTATTGATGTCAGCATGACATCATGCTGATGTCATAATAGCTTTTTATTAAATTATTTAAATCTGTTTTTAATTCCTAATTACTGAATAAAACTTTAAAAATTAATATTAAATAATCCGTAAGTCAGATCAAAATATTTTCAACATGAAAGTTGATCAGCAGAACGAGACGAACCCGGATACACGGTCCATTCGTCTGTCACGCGTCCCTAGCATAGCAAACATGGAACATTTCCATCGTTTCCAGTATGACCGGTAGTAGCCCGAGACCCAGAAAATATCGTCAGATATTCTTCCGACCCGTCTATGACGGATGTTGCTGCGTTAGCTCATGTCTAGCCTGCATCTTGCCATGTCATGCTTTGTGTTGCACCGTTGCTATTATTTATTGTTTCTTCCCCCCTCTTCTTACCGGTAGACCCCGAGACTGACGCTGTTGCCGGGTAGATCTACGACCCTGCCGATCAGTCCTTTGCCGCAGAGCAGCAAGGCAATCAAACCCCCCCTTGATCATTCCTATATCGCATATGTCTTTGTTCCTACTGCTTGCATTAGTATTTTGCTACTGTTGTAGTTAGCTCCTATATCTGATGCATAGCCTATTTTTGATGAACTGCTACTTTCAGTCATGTACTTTAAGTCTGCTTAGTATAGGTGGAGCAGTCATCCCCTCTGACCCCGTAGTTCAGTTGCCCCGCTTGTTTTCAAATCTCGATCCCTCATCGACGAGCCAGCCCTGACATAGCACATACACCCCCCTTAGTTGTACGACGCTACAGAGATACTATCGGGTACCGAGGGTGACACCTCGCTAAGTACTCCTGATGATATCTCTGTAGTATAGCTAGTCGGTCGTGGTTATCGAGGGTGATTCCTCTTTCACCATTCCCGACGATGCCTCTGTCGTGCAACCCCTCAGGTGTGGGACCCTCGAGGGTGATTCCTCTAAGCCCACCTTCACGGGTACATCGTTCGGAATCCAACGAGAGTGATACCTCGGATTCCCCCCGATGTTACAACCACATAGTTACTCGACCATGTTACTGGGATCATTGGTGATTAGTTGTAAGACGGGTGGACTCCCGTGAGACTATGTTGTTGGCCTAATTAAAATGTTAATGGATTTGGGTATTTGATCTGGGTTGGTCGGAGACCTTTTTGCACTAACCGGCTACGCGGGAAGAATTATGGGTACTCGGCGTCGCGGTATCAGCCGAAGCTTTTCAGATGCCAGCAATGTAGCGGCGCGCGCCCGAGTGGTCCCGAGATGCATCGCTCTTGTGATTAAAGGATTCTAGGACTGACGTTGGCCGGCCACGCCATGTGCAGGAGCGCGAAGGGGAACTGGGCTCACGAACCCTTTGTGCTTAGGAGTTAGACCGGCGGGCTGGCCTCTTTGATTAGTCTTAGGTGGGGCTGCGACGTGTCGATATTCCGAGGCCGGGCAGGACCAAGAAAAGTATGTCCGGCCAGAGTGTTATCGAGCGTGACGGGACATGGGGTGCACCCCTACAGGGATGACAATTAACTATTCGGATAGCCGTGTCCACGGTTACAGGACGACTTGGAGTTGTGCCCTGATCTTATACAACTACAATTGTTACTTAACTGGAATTAGTTTGCCTCGGGATTGCTTCCTCGCAGGGAGTCGAGGGAGGATCATTAGGCGTGACCTCACTTTAATATTGCTGCAACAATATGACTATTATCGTTTTACCCCTGTTCTACTCTCATCTATTGCTGCAAGACCCTCAAGATGCTAGTCTTCGATAGGACTAGGCCTTCTCTCTCTATTCTCGCATTGCTGCAGTCAGTCCACATATAAACAACCCCTTCTTTGATACTGGTGCATATTTAGCATAGTTCTGATGTAAGTCTTGCGAGTACTTTGGATGAGTACTCACCGTTGCCTTGCTTCCCCTTTGTCCCCTTGATCCATTGCTGCGATCAGATGATGGAGCCCAGGAGTGGAGTTTTCCTGCCGACGCCTGCCGTCCCGATGGTGTCTTCTTCGTGGAGGCCGCTGATGATCAAGAGTAGTTAGGAGGTTCCCAGGCAGGAGGCCTCGCCTCGTTCGATCATGTTCCTTTTGTGCTAGACTTCTCTAAGGCACCCCATGTGAATGTCTGTACTCAGATATTTGTTGCTTCCGCTGACTCTTGTGTTTATCGAGCTTGTGTATTCTAGCCCTCAAGGCCCCTTGCTTGTAATATGAAGCTGATATTGTTTTATTTGTGTCTAGAGTTGTGTTGTGATATCTTCCCCGAGTCCTTGGGTTTGATCGTACGCATTTGCGTGTATGATTAGCGTACGATTAAACTGAGTGCGTCACAAGTTGGTATCAGAGCCGACTGCCTGTAGGTAGCCCCCTTTTAACTCCTTGGCCGAAGTTGAGTCTAGGGTTTGAAAAACTTTACTAACACTGATGTTGTGGCTTACGGGCCCACATCTCAATTGGGTGGTATTAGTATATTTTACTCCTTTCCTATACTCTGGGTTCTACTCTCTCTTATCTTTCGGGTTAAAGATTTTGCTAACTCTAACATTAGGTTCTCGTAAACATTTCCTCCCGGAGAGCCCCGTATTCCAGACGATGGCTTTATCCCTAAGAAGAACTTCAGTTACTCTTCGATGTTCTCTTGAGCTGTTGTGCTCATTGTTTCTGCAATTTTCCCTTCCTTCGTCGACCACTACGGATGACTACATACAAATGTCATTCATACTTTCTTCTCCAATTGCTCTTGTTTACAAGATGCAACGAATTATTTTATCGGGTATTCGTCCATCATCAGTTGTCATGGGTTTCGAAAGTTCTTCGACTTACTATTTGGTCTTCTGAAATCCTCCGTAGCCTAATGTTCATGACCTTCCTCACCTGCTTGCATTATGGTTAAATCCATATGTCTAGCAACATTCATTAAAATGCTTTGTGATTTTCCTGTGATCTTATTGATTCTACCTTTCTGTGAATGCACACGATCATCTGTTGTGGCTCATAAATTATCTATCGGCTCAGACGTCCTTCCAGACCGAGCTGGTTCTCGACAAATCAATTTTTATTGATTGTCCATCTAAATCTATTCAACTTACTTGAATTTTTCGGAGCATCTGATTATGATACACCAACCTGGAAATCGTAATTACTTTGGTGATTAAGTATCGATATTTTTCAGATGTTCTATAATCCGATGCCTTGCGTTTTACCCCCTATGATTGAGTACCTGTACTCACATCAGATCATTTGTGGATTGCCACACTCATTTGGGTTATTATCCGACGGCATCCTTTGCTTTAGAAAATTCTTGTGATTGCTTCCCATGACACATGATGCCATTGGTAAACGGTGTCTTCTCCCTTTGATAAGTTGTACCATACGATTTGTCAGCCATGCCCTTCAAGAATGTGTTAGTTACTCTTGGAGTTTGTGGTATATGTTCCTAAGATGCCCGGTTGGGTTGAACCTATGCCTTCCTAAATCAATATGACCTGAAGAGTTTTCTCGAGTCTTACTCTTCTGGTGTTATGCCGGTTATTCTTTCAAAGCTACAACCGACCAAAGGCGAGGAATAAATGACAGGTGATGCATTGATGAAGTGGGAGTCGACCTTGAACTCTGTGTTCATGCCCATGGAAACGACGTTGATCCTACCATAGAAACTTCTCGTATCAATAATCATTCATTATATGATTTGATCTGGTATCTGTGATCTTGTACTTTACAACCGTGGTTCCGACCATGTTGTCCTACCTTGATTTCATTCTTAGACGAGGTAAAGTACTTGTCTTCTTCAGATCAATACATCGGTCCAAGCCTTAATGTTGATCTACCTCTGAATATTATTCCTTGTAGCTCGAGGATATCACGAAGCTATATAACTTCTTGTGAGCTCCTCATCAACTATGATGTTTTCATTAATTCAAGTTTCCTCGTGTTTGAGTTGTTGGACACACGAGTACATCAATAACTGAATCGAGTATGCATTGCGATTCAACCATTTTTTTGTAATCTTCCTTGTTTACGAGTTTGTACTCGATCCTGTCATTCCAAGCTGTTAAGATACATCATCATCGTCATGTTGTAGCTCGACCATGCTATCTATACCCTTCATCCCTGGAACACAATTCCAACTGTGCGTTAAGCTTGCATCGAGCTTTCCACATCATGTTGGTTGTCTTGAAAGGCAATCTCAATTCTAAGCTAGCAGTCTCATCTGTGTTTCCGACAACCTCTTGCTTCATCATTCCCTTGCTTGATGTCGTCGCTAAACGATTACATCTTCATGAAATTTCTCGACAAATGTGTCGTGATCATCATCAGCATTCTGAGCTCTTGCAGGGTATCAATCGAATGCATGTTGACAAATACCATCCTTGCCCCTCGATGATTGTATTATCATCGGCATCATTGTTTACCTTCCCTCCAACACAAACGTGTTCATGTTTTGTGTTGTCCCTTAAGTCCCTTGGTATTCAGCTTACGTTATCTTCTACCTTGGAGTATTACTATCTTTTCTGTCAAGAATGTGGTGAGAATCATTGCACCTCTTAAGAATCCTTGACATAGTAATACTTCTCGCCATCACCCTTCATTTCTTGGTCCCGTGTTGTTTCTAACCGGTATACCGACAAGTGAACTCTGATGTGTGATTCCAATACTTCTGGCAACCCTATTGCCTTGAGTTTAACAACTGATTGCTTCAATTTTAGCGTGTTGGGTGATGACTCATCATTTTTGACATTGGTTGTGCTACTCCGTCCGTGTTCCGAGTGCACCCCTTTGGCCAATGTTTAACTGTTGTTCCCTCGAGCATGCGATATTATACCATTTGACTTGATAACTGCTATCTCCTTGATATTATAAATTTTGAAAATTTGTCTCTGTCAAAAATTTGAGGGATTGTTGTTGAGCCCATCGGCCACACCCTCAACTTTTCTATGTTCCACGATGAAGCTCTTGAAATCATTATCCTTGTGCCTAGCTCATGAAGAATATGTGGATGGTAGAAGTGTATTTTTCCAAAGTTCACGTGCACTCTTTCCGCCGTGAATATGTGAAAGTTTTGTTTTGCTTCCTCTAGGATCGTCCCAAATCATTCACGCATGTGCGAAGTGTTATATGTTTTGAAGATTTGCTATCTTCACTTCATATAATTTCTCTTAGCACGCCAAGCCACTGACTGATTTGATCAAGGAAAAGAGGTTTCTTCATAAGAGCTAATCGAGGCTTACGCAAGGGCCTTGATATCCTCGATGATGGTTCTCAAATCACAACTCACTTGCTTTTCGTCGTAAGAATTTCATGCGGGCCCGAATGTCTTGACATTGTGTTCATATGTATTAAATCGAACTCATGGTTCAAAAATTGCTCGTGTAGTTCATATCCTGAGGATCCTGCATCATCATCTTTTCTTCTCAGGCATCTTGAGTCTGAGGTGTCCCGACACCAATCAGATCTGAATCTCAGGCAGATATGATGGTTGGAACATTTTCCCAATAATTATAACTTTGGTCTTTATGTAACCTGGTACGGTGATGTCTTGTCGGGCATACCAGGCCGCAGGACCAATTGCTATAAATCTTTCCATATGTAAGGTTTGCCATTCTACCATGAGGAAATTGTATGACTTAGCTTCGTAAGTTGTTCCTCATGGTTCCTCTTTGAATACCCATAAGTACAACCTTTATCTGATGACCATGTCGATACTACCCCGAAGCACGGATGTGGCACTTCAAATTTCAACAGGAACATTGGAAGCGCAATGCTAAATTGTTTCTGATCAAATATCCAGACCATGTGGTATGGGTAATCATCATGATCCTTCTTGCCTCTTTGTCTAAATGGTTATGTACTTGATGACCTATCTTGTATACCGTACCCTATCTTTTTCCTCGGGAATGGTATACTTTAGGTTCTTTGTGTGTGTGTGAACATCTTTTCCTTCCTATTGGTCTGCTTGACCTTTCTTGTGGCATTACTTATCTAAGCAGTGTTAATTCCCTACTTAGGTAAAATTCTCAGTATACAACTCTGTCAGTAAGACCCTGTTACTATTGTGGATAACATTCCGGTAACCGTCGGTGGACGAGAGCTTTGCCTATTGGTCCGCCTCGTTTCAACGAGCAGGAAAATGGTTCTATTCGTCCCCCGCCCTTGGTACCGACGTTGTTGCCAACATAACTGACAGGTTATCCCCTGACTTGTCCTGCTACCAAGACAGTATAATATGCCACCCCTCTGCCTATTCTTGGCCCACATGGTGGACCCATAACCCAAAGTTCCACAGGATTGAAACCTGGCTCTCCTGTACATCTTTGACTCCAAAGTACCCTTTACACTTGACTTCGTGTGGAGTTCCAGAGCCACCGTTCAATGGACCAATCGCTCTTCGGTCAGGGTATTATCCAACATACTAAAGATCAAGTCCGCATTATACATGCGAAAGGCTGCTCAGTCTCGTCAAAAGAGTCAGTATGACTGTCATCATCAAGATATGGTCTATCAACCTGGCGAAAAGGCTTATCTTCGTGTCACACCAATGAGGGTTGCACACTGTTTAGGGATCAAGGGCAAGTTAGCTCCTCGCTATATTGTTCCTTTCAATGTTCTCGAAAGGCGTGGAGAAGTGGCTTGTCAATTGGATCTGCCATCAAATCCTTCCTAGGTTCACGATGTCTTCCATCTGTCTCAGCTCCGCCGCTGCTTCAAGAATCCTATTCGAACATTGGATCATGATATGCTACAGGTGCAACAAAACCTCTCTTATAGAGAACATCCGGTCCGCATTCTCGACCGGGCTGAATGTAAGACTCTTCGCAAAGTCACCAAGTTCCTCAAAATGAAATGGTCAAATCATTCTGAATATGAGGCCACTTGGAAAGAAGATCATCTTCGTGATGAATACCTCGAGCTCTTTCCTTCTACCTTTTAATTCTCGGGACGAGAATTCTTGTTAGTAGGGGAGAGTTGTGACATCCCCGGATTAGGCTACAGTAATCCCGGTAATTAAACTACAGTAAACCTATGCAAAGGATGCCATGTTACCGTGTTTCCTATCATTGATCTCGCGATTGTTTGAGGCAGTTCGAATTTAAGACTTAAGTTTGAAATCAAACGAGAAAAGTTACAAGGTTGAAATAAAAATGTCGGAGGAGTTATATATTTTTCCCTAATGAATTATATAACTGAACCGGGCTTCTTAAGATTTATTTCAATAACTATATATTTAAAACAGAAAGCTATATATATTTATATATAAAAAAATAGAATGAAAGAAAGTATTAAAAGAAAATATAATAAATGGTACGAGAATATATATATATATAAAGATAAATAATAAAAGAAAGAGAAAAAATACAGGACCAAACCCCCGTGGCCCAACTGGGTGTGGTGGCCCAGCTGGCCACCGCCCACCGGCCCAACAGGAGGGCCAAACCCTAGCGAAGACCCCTCCCCAGCTTTCCCTTGCCGCCACCACCCCACAACCCCCCCCCCCCCGCGCGCGCCAGCTCTCTCGGTCGCCCTCCCGCTTCACCTACCCCGCTCTCGCCCCCGCGGGGAACCCCACGTCCCTGCCCAGATCAAATCCCCCCAACTCCTGCACGAGGCCCCCCCTCTCTCGCACGACACGCCATCTTCCCCGCTCACCTCACCCACCGACGCAGCCCCTCCCAGCAACCCCCGCGAGAGCCCTCTCCCCTCGGCTCCTCTCCCTCCCGAGCCGCCTCTCACCCCTAGATCCCATCCCGCAGGCCTACCAACCTCCCGCCAGCCAGCCCCACTTCCTCCCTCCGGCGCCGGCGGCCCCCAGACCCCCCGTCGGCCGAGGCCCCCCTGGTCACCCCGCCGACCGCCCTCCCCTCGGCTCCTTCTCCTCCCGGACCCCCTCGTCGACCAGCCCCGTCGGCCCGAGGAGCCCCGCCGGCCGACCTCCGCACTCCGGGAACTCCATCTCCACGACCGAGCATCGCTCCACCGCGGCTCCGGGAGGCCCCTCCTCGTTACGCCGGTCGGCCCCCTCTAGGAGGCCTCTCTGACGACCGTCCTCACCGCCACCGTCATCACCGTCACCGCTTCGTCCTCCTCCTCGCCGTCACCTCCGCCTTCCCGCGAACTCCGGCTTCACCGGGCCGTCTCATCCACGTCGGTGAGCCCCTCCTCGGGCTCCTCCCACCATCTTGTTCTCCTCGCCGTCCCGGTTCTGTTTCGGCAAACGGGGCTCCGATCCATCGACGTTTGACTCTGCTAGGAGGAGATGAAGTTGGCTCTCTTCTATGTTGAGAAAGTTAACACAGACTGTGTGTTGTGTTCTATGTTGTCTGTTAACAGAGAGAGTTGTGAGAGATGAGAGTTAGAAAAAAATAAAAACAAATGATGTATTCCATATGTATGTATGTATGTATGTATTTGATGCCCGTATTTATGTATGTATTTGCGTATATAGGTATGTGGAGGAATACGATATTTGTATGGTAATGTATCTGTGAATAAAAATATGTGTTGGCCTAAAGCCACTTACCGGTGGGGCCAACGCACACCGCTGTCTATGACAGGGAGGCCCCACACCTTTTTTTAAAGAAAAGTGAAATTAAAATATAAAAATAAAAATAATGTTTTTATTAAATAAATAAATAGGTATATCAGTTAATTAATTATTTGGATAATTAGAATAACTAGAGTATGACACATGGGTCCCCCATTAAATTAATCTGATTAATCAATATTTAATCTAAATTAAAACTTGTGCCTATGACGTTCGGGACCCACTGGTCAGTTGACTAGTCAACTGTTGATGTAAGCATGACATCATGCTGATGTCATAATAGCTTTTTATTAAATTATTTAAATCTGTTTTTAATTCCTAATTATTGAATAAGACTTAAAAAATTAATATTAAATGATCCGTAAGTCAGATCAAAATATTTTCAACATGAAAGTTGATCAGCAGAACGAGACGAACCCGGATACACGGTCCATTCGTCTGTCACACGTCCCTAGCATAGCAAACATGGAACTTTTCCATCGTTTCCAGTATGACCGATAGTAGCCCGAGACCTAGAAAATATCGTCAGATATTCTTCCGACCCGTCTATGACGGATGTTGCTGCGTTAGCTCATGTCTAGCCTGCATCTTGCCATGTCATGCTTTGTGTTGCACCGTTGCTATTATTTATTGTTTCTTCCCCCTCTTATTACCGGTAGATCCCGAGACTGACATTGCTGCCAGGTACATCTACGACCCTGCCGATCAGTCCTTTGCCGCAGAGCAGCAAGGCAAGCAAACCCCCCCTTGATCATTCCTATATCGCCTATGTCTTTCTTCCTACTGCTTGCATTAGTATTTTGCTACTGTTGTAGTTAGCTCCTATATCTGATGCATAGCCTATTTTTGATGAACTGCTACTTTCAGTCCTGTACTTTAAATCCGCTTAGTATAGGTGGAGCAGTCATCCCCTCTGACCCCGTAGTTTAGTTGCCCCGCTTGTTTTCAAATCTCGATCCCTGATCGACGAGCCAGCCGTGACACAACACATACACCCCCCTTAGTTGTACGACGCTACAGAGATACTATCGGGTACCGAGGGTGACACCTCGCTATGTACTCCTGATGATATATTTGTAGTATAGCTAGTCGGTCGTGGTTATCGATGGTGATTCCTCTTTCACCATTCCCGACGATGCCTTTGTCATGCAACCCCTCAGGTGTGGGACCCTCGAGGGTGATTCCTCTAAGCCCACCTTGACGGGTACATCATTCGGAATCCAACGAGGGTGATACCTCGGATTCCCCCCGACGTTACAACCACACAGTTACTCGACCATGTTACTGGGATCATTGGTGATTAGTTGTAAGATAGGTGGATTCTCGTGAGACTATGTTGTTGGCCTAATTAAAATGTTAATGGATTTGGGTATTTGATCTGGGTTGGTCGGAGACCTTTTCGCACTAACCGGCTACGCGGGAAGAATTATGGGTACTCGGCGTCGCGGTATCAGCCGAAGCTTTTCAGATGCTAGCAATGTAGCGGCACGTGCCCGAGTGGTCCCGAGATGGATCGCTCTTGTGATTAAGGGATGCTAGGACTGATGTCGGCCGCCCACGCCACGTGCAAGAGTGCGAAGGGGAACTGGGCCCTCGAACCCTTTGTGCTTAGGTGTTAGACCGGCGGGCTGGCCTCTCTGATTAGTCTTAGGTGGGGCTGCGACGTGTCGATATTCCGAGGCCGGGCAGGACCCAAAAAAGTATGTTCGGCCAGAGTGTTATCGAGCGTGACGGGACATGTTGTGCACCCCTGCAGGGATGGAAATTAACTATTCGGATAGCCGTGTCCACGGTTACAGGACGACTTGGAGTTGTGCCCTGATCTTATACAACTACAATTGTTACTTAACTGGAATTAGTTTGCCTCGGGATTGCTTCCTCGCAGGGAGTCGAGGGAGGATCTTTAGGCGTGACCTCACTTTAATATTGCTGCAACAATATGACTATTATTGTTTTACCCCTGTTCAACTCTCGTCTATTGCTGCAAGACCCTCAAGATGTTAGTCTTCGGTAGGACTAGGCCTTCTCTCTCTATTCTCGCATTGCTGCAGTCAGTCCACATATAAACAACCCCTTCTTTGATACTGGTGCATATTTAGCATAGTTCTGATGTAAGTCTTGCGAGTACTTTGGATGAGTACCCACCGCTGCCTTGCTTCCCCTTTGTCCCCTTGATCCGTTGCTGCGATCAGATGATGGAGCCCAGGAGTGGAGTTTTCCTGCCGACGCCTGCCGTTCCGATGGTGTCTTCTTTGTGGAGGCCGCTGATGATCAGGAGTAGTTAGGAGGTTCCCAAGCAGGAGGCCTCGCCTCATTCGATCATGTTCCTTTTGTGCTAGCCTTCTCTAAGGCACCCCATGTGTATGTATATACTCAGATATTTGTTGCTTCCGCTGACTCTTGTGTTTATCGAGCTTCTGTATTCTAGCCCTCGAGGCCCCCGGCTTGTAATATGAAGCTGATATTGTTTTATTTGTGTCTAGAGTTGTGTTGTGATATCTTCCCGTGAGTCCTTGGGTTTGATCGTACGCATTTGCGTGTATGATTAGCGTACGATTAAACCGAGTGCATCACACCTCATGATGATGTATGAGTAATTGACCACAGACCCATGGGTCCATAGCAGTACCTAGATGGCATGTCACTCTCGTTGATCTTCAATACAATGATCATCGCATCTTTGCTTTGATCCATATGATGTAACTATTTTGTATGGTGTGTTTGTTTGGATCTGATGAACTGTGGGTTTATGTTTAGATTATTCATGATAAATATTTGAGTCTCCTCTTATATATAATATGATTCTTATGTGCATGATTATAATAGCTTTGTAATTCTCCCTGATCTATTGAAATAGTTTGCCCAACTACATTGATATTTCTTCGGTGAGAGAGGTGCATTGTAGTAGGTTCAATCTGGCGAGTTTCTATATCCCAGTGATAGAAGGGGACAAGTTGCGTATTTCTCTTGCTCCTACTAAGGGTAAACTGATGGGGTTTATTCATATTGGTTGAATTTACTTTGTCTACATCATGTCATCTTACTCCAAGCATTACTTCGTTTGTCATAAACTTAATACGTAGAGAGGTGATACGTCCCAAACATATCTATAATTTCTGCTTGTTCCATGATCTTTTGGGTGACATTGTTATATGTTTTGCTACACTTTTATATCATTTTACACATATTTGGACTAACCTACTAATTTAGTGCACCCATTGCCAGTTTCTGTCTTCTGATGTCTATTTTGCAAGGGCTTTTACCCAATTTTCCGAAGCCCGAAAAAATCTAGAAAAAATATATAAAAAATCAGCGAAACATAAGCTTCCGGATCACCGAAGGAGGACCAGAGGGGGCCAGGGCCTCCCAGGTGGCCTGCTGGCGCGGCCAGTCCTTAGGCCGCGCCAGGAGGTCGCCTGGGTGGGTCCCACCTCCTCCGGTGCCCTCCTTTGGCCTATATTTAGAGTCCCGAGAGGAAACCCTCACGGACTTTCTGGAATCGCGAATTTCTCTATCGTTCCGCCGCCGCAGCGCTTCCCAGATCGGGAGCGTCAGGAGACCTCTTCTCGGCACCCTGCCGGAGGGAGGATTGACCTCCAGGAGCTTCTCCACCACCATGGACGCTTCCCGGATGTGCCGTGAGTAGTTTCCCTTGGACTATGAGTCCATGACCAGTAGCTATGTGATGTCTTCTCTCCAATCTTGTGCTTCGATGGATAGTCCTTGTGAGCTGCCCTACATGATCAAGGCATCTATGTAATTCTCTTGCTATTGCTATGCTCGGTTTGTTGGGATCCGATGGATTATGAGATTATGTTCAGATTGTTATGAGTTATATATTTGATTATCCTTTTATATTATGTTCCTTAGTGATTCATGGAGGTTCTCCGTTGCTTTTTATTGCTTTGGCCAAGTAGTAGATCGTGACTCCAAGAGGGAGCGTTATGCATGATTGTGGGTTCAGGCCCCTCGATTAGGTTTGAGTAATCTGTAGAGTTTTGCAGACGTTCTCCACAAGATTTGATCGCCTCCGTGTATGTCCTCGCACTTCAGGGTGTTTGAAGACCGGATGATCAAACCATGATCTTTCAACGGGTTCCTCTGATCCTCTATCGGTGCCCATCCAATCCTACCATTCTTCTACATCTCGTAGCACCGCCTGTCTAGAGTCACCATGCTGTCCAACCAAGCCAGAGCCCATAATGACTTGTGGCTGTGCAGGTAAGCCTTGGGTCTTGAAAATATCCGTCCGTCTCTTTGAGCCTGGGTGAAGCTTTCTGCAAGATGTCATGGCGCTTCCTCATGCATCCCGGGTCGTCCACTGGTTTCTCCAGGGAGCCCATCTAAACCGTCCTTCACCCAGAGGTATATCTCGTTCTGAGGTTTTGCAAGTCTTGGAGTTCTTCAGGTCTTGATTATTAAGTTCTCACAACACTCATGGTAAACACTCAACCAAAACCCAGTCTACTAGGAGCATAGCATAATAACGTCCTAGCCAATGTAACAAGGGGGTGCGTGCCTACCACATGATACTAAATCAAGATCCAAAATTTCCAAGTACCTACTTTGCATGCAAATTTGGTGAAGAATGGTAGAACTACAATGCATATAAAACATAGGTAATAATATGATCAACGTGACTTGCCTTACTGATAGTTGTCGTGCTCAAGCGCTTCTAGGTAGCAAGCTTTGCACTCCGGGTGATCTATCGATACAAACAAAATACACACAATAAGCACTACAATCACTAACAATCAAAATAAAATCACTAACACATAAACACTACAGCACAAAGTGATGCAATTCACTTTACATAACCCAAACAGAATCTGTTTTGGTAAAAACCCCAAGTAAAAATATTTAAAAAAAAATGAAACTTAAACTACTGAATGATATGATCAAGAGGAAACAGTAGCAAAAAGAATTAATTTAAAAGCTATTTTGAAACTCCCGGTATAAGCAAAACAAGATTTAAATCAAATTTGTTCTAATTCAAATTTTTAAATTTCAAACATAGGCAAATAATATGTTTTCGGAAACTACAAGCAAATTGTGATCTAACACAAAAAGAATCATCTTCATTGGACTTCTAAATTAAAAGATATAAGGAAAACAAAATTAGAACTGGTTTTGTTTCGAAAACAGAAACTGAAAATAAAGAAAAACCTAAATAATGAACAGGGCCACGTGGCGATACATGAGTGGGCGAAGGCGTGCGCGGCGTAGACTAAACAACGGATGGCCGCAAAATAGACAAACCACTTCGGCTAACTTACTAGATAAAAAAACGCCGGTTCTTTTAAAAGAACCAAAGTGGTATCCCCTCTCTAATCTACACCGTTGGCTAACGATCCTACCGTGGAAAACAAAAAAAAGAAAAGATAGAGAGAGAGAGGAGGGGGAGGATCTCACCATGGACACAGGGGCTGGGGAGCTCCGGTGAGATGGCCGGCGTGGGGGGGGGGCAGCTCCGGCGTGGGGTTGGTCACTGATGACCCACAAGTATAGGGGATCAATCGTAGTCCTTTCGATAAGTAAGAGTGTCGAACCCAACGAGGAGCAGAAGGATCTGACAAGTGGTTTTCAACAAGGAAATATCTGCAAGCACTGAAATTGTCGGTAACAAGTGATTGTGTGGTGAGATGATTCGTAGCAAGCAACAAGTAACAAAAGTAGCAATGATACAACAAAGTGGCCCAATCCCTTTTGTAGCAAGGGATAAGCCTGGACAAAGTCTTATAGGAGGGAAAATGCTCCCGAGGACACACGAAAATTTCTGTCATGCTAGTTTCATCATCTTCATATGATTCACGTTCGTTACTTTGATAGTTTGATATGTGGGTGGACCGACGCTTGGGTACTGCCCTTACTTGGACAAGCATCCCACTTATGATTAACCCCTCTCGCAAGCATCCGCAACTACGAAAGAAGAATTAAGACAAAGTCTAACCATAGCATTAAGCTAGTGGATCCAAATCAGCCCCTTACGAAGCAACGAATAAACTAGGGTTTAAGCTTCTGTCACTCTAGCAACCAATCATCTAGTTACTACTTCCCAATGCCTTCCTCTAGGCCCAAATAATGGTGAAGTGTTATGTAGTCGACGTTCACATAACACCACTAGAGGAAAAACAACATACAACATATAAAAATACCGAACGAATACCAAATACACATGACTACTATTAGCATGACTTATCCCATGTCCCCAGGAACAAAAGTAACTACTCACAAAGCATAATTATATTCATGATCAGAGAGGTAATGAGTAGCATAAAGGATCTGAACATAAACTCTTCCACCAAATAATCCAACTAGCATCAACTACAAAGAGTAATCAACACTACTAGCAACCTTACAAGTACCAATCGGAGTCGAGAGACGGAGATTGGTTACAAGTGATGAACTAGGGTTTGGAGATGAGATGGTGCTGATGAAGATGTTGATGGTGACGAGTCCCCTCCGATGAGAGGAGTGTTGGTGATGACGATGGCGACGATTTCCCCCTCCGGGAGGGAAGTTTCCCCGGCAGGATCGTCCTGCCGGATCTCTAGATTGGTTCTGCTCAAGTTCCGCCTCGTGGCGGCGGCGAAACCACGAAAAAGCTCCTCCTTGATTTTTTTCCTGGACGAAACTCTCCATATAGCAAAATAGGGAAGCAAGTGGGCCATTGCGCTGCCCACAAGCCCCCATGGCGCGACCTAGGGGGGGTGGCCGCGTCGTGCAGGCTTGTGGGAACCCCCTGGTGCCGCTCTGGCAATTCTTTGGCCCGGTATTTTTGATAAACCGGGAAAAAATTCCTCGTTGATTTGTTCGGCATTTGGAGTTGTGAACAATAGGTATCTAAACTTTTCTCCACTTTCAGGCCAGAATTCCAGTTGCCGGTATTCTCCCTCTTCATGTAAACCTTGCAAAAT
This sequence comes from Hordeum vulgare subsp. vulgare, assembly GCF_904849725.1. Lineage (NCBI taxonomy): Eukaryota > Viridiplantae > Streptophyta > Magnoliopsida > Poales > Poaceae > Hordeum > Hordeum vulgare. The sequence goes on along the minus strand of NC_058519.1, from coordinate 408,886,641 downwards.
AAGAGAGAAAAGGCATAAGAATAGTACCGTGAAGTGAAATAACAACCAAAGAAGCGATAAATATCAACATGAAAAGATGATGCAAAATGGACGTATCAACTCCCCCAAGCTTAGACCTCGCTTGTCCTCAAGCGAAAGCCGAGCTCAAAAAATATGTCCACATGTTTAGGGAGAGAGGTGTCGACAAAACAAGATACGAACATTCATGCATCATGATCAAGCTCAGAACATCAATACCAACATATAATCTCTCATGCTAAAGTGATAATTCCTTCACAAAGTAAAGCATGGATCAAGAACCTTACCAAGAAGTAACAACCGATAGCCTTTAGTCATTGAAGCAATTGCAATTTATCACAACATCAGAAAGAGTCAAATAAGAGCTTGTAAAGAAAATCCACATACTCAATCATTCTTTCGTTCTCTACAATTGCTACAACTCACGTGGTACTCATGAGATCAAAGTTTTAGCTCGACACTGAGAAACATAGGGTCTTACAGTTTTGCCTCCCAACTGCTTACCTCAAGGGTAATGTCAACAATAATAATTCATGAATGCCTACCTCCAAGTTGACATATGAATATAGATCTTTCCCAAGCATATGACGTTAGCCAAGATAAAAGCGAGATAAGGAATTGGTGAAGATCACCATGACTCTTTCAAAGGCAAAAAGTAAAGGTACAAGATAGGCCCTTCGCAGAGGGAAGCAGAGGTTTTCATGTGCTTTTGAGGTTTGGATGCGTGTCCTCTTAGTGCGGAGGAACGTCACTTTATATTGCCTCCTGTGATAAAGAACTTTATTATGCAGTATGTCGCTTTTATGTCTTCCTCATCATAGGTTCATATAAAGCTTATTTTCCACACACTAATAGATCATACATATTAGAGAGCAATTTTTATTGCTTGCACCGATGACAACTTACTTGAGGGATCTTATTCAATCCATAGGTAGGTATGGTGGACACTCATGGGAAAACCGGGTTGAAGGTTTATGGATGCACAAGTAGTATCTCTACTTGGTGCGGGAGGTTTGGCTAATGTGAGGTGGAAGAAATCATCACATGCTAAGGGATCTCTAATCATATAACATTGTTCAGAGCCAAGCAAACACAATTCATTACGTTGTCTTCCTTGTCCAACATCTACTTCTAGGCATGTAATTGTTTAGTGAGTGTTCACAATCATAGATGGTGTCAGAGATGATTTTTTGTGAACCTCTCCTTCTTTATCACTTCCTATTAATTGCAACAATGACCAAGGTCTACGTTTGCCTACCCTCAACAAGTTTCAATCCTCATTCTTTTTATATGTGAAGCCATCACTTCCCATAGGATCATTATATGATCTTTCATGCGTTTGTTCTATTCTCACTCTTTTGATCATGGCAAGAGGCAAAGCCCTTCAACTAAGACACTCTTTATGATATGGCTCACGAGCAAGAATACATCGTGGGTGACACAAAGCAAAACTCAAAACACTAAGACTATTAAACTACTAGAGAAAAAGAAAACTGAAAAGGAAAACTAAAACAAAGGTAAAGGCAAAAGATGTGATGGTGATACAATACCGGGGCAACTCCCCCAAGCTTGGCAAAAGCCAAGGGCATTGCCCATACCAATGCCCAGTTGTCTTCCTTTGGTGGTGATGGTGGTGGAGTTGTTGAAGAGGTCTTGAGCTTGTTTAATTTCTACTTGAGCATAAAATTCTGCTCCCTCAGATCATCATTTTCCTCTTCAAACTTCAACGCCCTTTGGCATAATTCCTGCATACTCTCCTGCAAGAAACGAGAAGGGATAAACAAGGTCTTAGGCTTCTTCCTTGAGCCAAGGAGATTTGACTTCTTGAACTCCACATGAGTGCATCCAGGTTGAGGTAGAGGAGCCTCCTCTTCATCGAAACTTGTTTGTTCCTTCCCCTTGGGATCATAGTCTTCTTCCTCATCAGTGGTCCAGCCATATGGATCAAAGTCCCCATAGACCTTGGGGTTAGCAAGGTAATCAGCCACATAGCTCTCCCCCTCTGAATCCTCAGAAGACATCTTGACCTAGATCTGCGGCAGAAAACATGCTCGAAACGAAAAACAGAGGAAATCTGCGTGATGCAAGGGTCAGACCAAACAGAACTATATATAATGATTTTTTCCACACCAGGAGGAGTACCCTGCACGAAAACGGAGTCCGGGAGGCGCACGAGGTGGCCACAAGCCCTCATGGCGCGGCCAGGGGGTGGGCCCGCGCCGTGTAGGCTTGTCGCCTCCTCGCGCACTTTCCGGACTACTTCCAATTTTTGTATTTTTTAGAATATTCCAAAACAGAGAAAATTTCCTACTGGAAAAGTTTTGGACTCTGTTTTCTTACCGAATCACATACCTCTTTGTTTTCAGAGTCTGAAAGAGGCTGATAAATATCCCTTAGGTATTCTTCCGGAGTTATGTATCGATTATATCGCTTCCAACATTTATGGGAGTACCTGATATATAATGCTTGATTCTCTGCCCATTTACCACTCTCGGACAATTACCTTCCGTGTTGTTGATCTTGATAGCACCGGAACGATATACTTCCTCAACAACATAGGCACCTTCCCATTTAGAGAGAAGCTTGCCTGCAAAGAATCTTAAACGAGAGTTATATAGCAAGACATAATCACCTACATTGAACTCACGCTTTTGTATCCTCTTATCATGCCACCTCTTAACCTTCTCTTTGAACAGCTTGGCATTCTCATATGCCTGAGTTCTCCACTCATCAGGCGAGCTAATATCAAATAACCTCTTCTCACCGGCAAGTTTGAAATCAAAGTTGAGCTCTTTGATTGCCCAATAAGCTTTATGCTCTAGCTCAAGAGGTAAGTGACAAGCTTTCCCATACACCATTTTGTACGGAGACATGCCCATGGGATTCTTATAGGCAGTTCTATAAGCCCACAGTGCATCATCGGGCTTCTTAGACCAATTCTTTCTAGACCTGTTGACAGTCTTTTGCAGAATTAGTTTAATCTCTCTATTACTTAGCTCTACTCGACCACTGGACTGAGGGTGATAGGGAGACTCAATTCTATGGTTGACATCATACTTAGCAAGAATTTTACGGAAATCATCATGAATGAAGTGTGAACCACCGTCGGTCATTAGATATCTAGGGACTCCAAATCTAGGGAAGATAACTTCTTTCAGCATCTTGATAGAGGTGTTGTGATCAACACTACTAGTGGGGATAGCTTCTACCCACTTAGTGACATAATCAACAACAACTAGGATATGAGTATACCCGTTGGATTTTGGAAAAGGTCCCATAAAATCAAAGCCCTAGACATCAAATGGTTCAATGACAAGTGAATAGTTCATAGGAGTTTCCTGACGTTTGCTAATATTACCTATTCTTCGACATTCGTCACAAGACAAGACAAACTTACAGGCAACCTTGAAGAGAGTGGGCCAATAGAAACCTGATTGCAATACCTTGTGTGTAGTTCTATCTCCCGCATGGCGTCCTCCGTAGGCCTCGGAGTGACACTTCTGTAGGATCTGTCCCTATTCATGTTCAGGTTCTAATAACACTATCTACTCCTTCCTTATAAAGGTGAGGATCATCCCAAAAGTAATGTCTCAAGTCAAAAAAAATTTCTTCTTTTGCTAGTACGTGAAACTAGGTGGTACATATTTGGCAACGATATAGTTTGCATAATGAGCATACCACGATGCACTACGTGAAGCATTGATGACACTCAATTGCTCATCGGGAAAGCTATCATTGATAGGTTGTGGGTAATCAAGAACGTTCTCCAACCTAGACAAGTTATCTGCTACTGGGTTATCAACACCCTTTCTTTCGACAACGTGCAAATAAAATTCTTGTAGCAAGAGAACCCATCTGATAAGTCTAGGTTTAGCGTCCTTCTTCTCCATGAGGTACTTAATAGCAGCATGATCAGTGTGAATAGTGACTTTGGAATCAACTATGTAAGACCTGAACTTTTCACATGCAAACACGACTGCTAAAAATTCCTTTTCCGTAGTGGCATAGTTTCTATGGGCACTGACTAGAGTTATACTAGCGTAGTGAATAACATTCAACTTCTTGTCAACTCTTTGCCCTAGAACAACACCAACAGCATAATTACTAGCATCACAAATGATCTCAAAAGGCAAGTTCCAATCAGGTGGTTGAACAATAGGTGCAGTTATCAAAGCCCTCTTAAGTATTTCGAAGGCTTCCTCACAATCATCATCAAAGACAAAAGGAATATCCTTTTGCAAGAGATTGGAAAGAGGCCTAGAAATCTTAGAGAAGTCTTTGATGAACCATCTATAGAAACCATCATGCCAAAGGAAACTTCTTATCCCTTTGATATCTGTGGGGCATGGCATTTTCTCGATTGCATCAACCTTAGCCTTATCGACTTCAATACCTCTTTCAGAAATTTTATGTCCTAAGACGATGCCTTCATTAACCATAAAGTGGCACTTCTCCCAATTCAAGACAAGATTGGTGTCTTTACATCTCTGTAAGACTCGATCAAGGTTGCTGAGGCAATCGTCAAAGGGAGACCCGTAAATGGAGAAGTCATCCATGAAAACCTCAACAATCTTTTCACAAAAGTCAGAGAATATAGCCATCATACATCTTTGAAAAGTGGCAGGTGCATTACATAAGCCAAAAGGCATACGTCTATAAGCAAAGGTACCGAAAGGGCAGGTGAAAGTGGTCTTCTCCTGATCAGATTGTGCAACTGGTATTTGGGAGAAACCAGAATAACCGTCTAAAAAGCAAAAGTGTGAGTGTTTAACTACATTGATTAGGTTAGGTATTTGGGAGAAACCAGAATAACCGTCTTTCTAGCATTTGGTCGATAAAAGGCAAAGGATAATGATCCTTCCTAGTGGCTTTATTCAGTTTCCTAAAATCGATCACCATCCTATAGCCAGTGATAATCCTCTGTGGGATCAATTCATCCTTATCATTAGGGACAACAGTAATGCCTCCCTTCTTAGGGCCGCAATGCACTGGACTCACCCAATCACTATGAGCAACAGGATAGATGATACCTGCTTCCAGGAGCTTTAGTATTTGTTTTCTTACTACCTCTTTCATCTTAGGATTCAATCTCCTGTGATGATCAACAACTAGTTTGAAATCAGGATCCGTTTTAATCTTGTGCTGACATAGAGTAGGACTGATGCCCTTAAGATCATCAAGAGTATATCCAATAGTAGCACGATGCTTCCTTAGAGTTTTTAGTAACTTATTTTCTTCATGCTCTAAGAGGCTAGCACTAATAATAACAGGATATATCTCCTTTTCATCAAGATAGGCATACTTAAGAGTATCAGGCAACTGTTTAAGCTCGAATACAGGATCACCCTTTGGTGGGGGTGGATCCCCAAGCAGTTCAACACGCAAGTTATTCTTAAGGATAGGATATTGTTCTAAGACAACTCTATCTTTCTCATCCCTTTCATCCATATGCATATCATTTTCATGCTCAAGCAAGTATTGCTCTAAGGGATCAGTAGGAGGCACGACAATAGAGGCTAAGGCAATAGTTTCATCCCTACTAGGCAACTCCTTTTCATGAGGTTGTCTACCAAACTTAGAGAAATTGAACTCATGTGACACGCCTTCATAGCCAACAGTGACAGATTGCTTCTCACAAACAATATGAGCATTAACGGTATTGAGAAAAGGTCTACCAAATATGATGGGACAAAAGCTATCTTGTGCGGTAGCAAGAACGAGGAAATCAGCAGGATACTTCGTTTTACCACAGAAGACTTCAACATCCCTAATAATTCCCACGGGGCAGATAATATCTCTATTGGCAAGCTGAATAGTGACATCAATAGGTTCTACCTCAACAGGTGCAATCTCATCTTTGATTTCCTCATATAAGGATTGAGGTATTGCACTAACACTAGCACCCACGTCACATAAGCCATGATAACAATGATCTCCTATCTTAACAGAAACAACATGCATGCCAATAACAGGCCTATGTTTGTCTCTAACGTGAGGTTTAGCAATTCTAGCAGCATCTTCACAGAAGTGAATATTATGTCCCTCAACATCGTCGGACAGAAGATCTTTGATAATAGCAATGGTATGTTCAACTCTAATTTTCTCAGGGGGTGTAGGTGTTCTAATATAGCCTCTATGTATCACAGTTGAAGCTTTAGAATGATCCTTTATCCTAACAGGGAAAGGTGGTTTCTCAATGTAAGCACTGGGAACAACAGGATCATTATAGGCAATGACTTTCTCTACAACTGGAGTGGGTTTAACTACATTGACTTCTAAATGAGGATGATATTTAAACCACTTCTCTTTGGGGAGATCAATATGAGCAGCAAAAGATTCACACAATGAAGCTACTATCTCAGAGTCAAGTCCATACTTAGCGCTAAAATCACTAAAGGTATTTGTCTCAACAAAGGATTTAACGCAATCAAACGTGAAATTCATACCTGACTCCTTACCTTCTTCAAGCTCCCAATCTTCAGAGTTGCATTTATTTCTCTCCAATAAATTCCATTTGAAGTCAATATCTCTCTTCATAAAAGAACTGGTACAAGAAGTGTCAAGCATGGTGCGATCATCATGAGAAAGCCGAGCATAGAAGTTCGGAATGATAATTTCTCTTGAGAGCTCATGGTTGGGGCATGAATATAGCATTGATTTAAGCCTCCCCCAAGCTTGAGCGATGCTTTCTCTGTCACGAGGCCAAAAATTGTAAATATAATTCCGATCACGATGTACTAAATGCATAGGATAAAACTTTTGATGAAATTCCAATTTCAACCGATTGTAGTCCCATGATCTAGTATCATCACATAGCCTATACCATGTTAACGCCTTATCCTTCGAAGATAAAGGAAATACCTTCTTCTTGACCTCATCCTCGGGCACACCTGCAAGCTTAAATAAACCACAAACTTCATCTACATAGATTACATGCAAGTCTGGATGTGGTGTTCCATCTCCTGTAAAAGGATTAGCCAGCAGTTTCTCAAGCATACCCGAAGGAAATTCAAAGAAAATATTTTCAGTAGGTGTAGGAGGTTGAGGAGAAACCATTCATGCTTCCGTTCGAGGTGTAGATACCCCGAACAAGCCCCTCAAAGGATTAATATCCATAGTGACAAGTGACAATAAATTTCAGCACACTATATGAATGTTTCCTTACCAAGTTCCACTTACCAAAGGCGCTTCACTCCCCAGCAACGGCGCCAGAAAAGAGTCTTGATGCCCACAAGTATAGGGGATCAATCGTAGTCCTTTCGATAAGTAAAGGTGTCGAACCCAACGAGGAGCAGAAGGATCTGATAAGTGGTTTTCAGCAAGGAAATATCTACAAGCACTAAATTGTTGGTAACAAGTGATTGTGTGGTGAGATGATTCATAGCAAGCAAAAATTAACAAAAGTAGCAACGGTGCAGCAAAGTGGCCCATCCCTTTTGTATCAAGGGACAAGCCTGGACAAAGTCTTATAGGAGGGAAAACGCTCCCGAGGACACACGGGAATTTCTGTCATGCTAGTTTCATCATGTTCATAGGATCCGCGTTCGTTGCTTTGATAGTTTGATATGTGGGTGGACCGACGCTTGGGTACTGCCCTTACTTGGACAAGCATCCCACTTGTGGTTAACCCCTATCGCAAGCATCCGCAACTACTAAATAAGAATTAAGACAAAGTCTAACCATAGCATTAAACTAGTGGATCGAAATCAGCCCCTTACGAAGCAACGCATAAACTAGGGTTTAAGATTATGTCACTCTAGCAACCCATCATCTACTTACTACTTCCCAATGCCTTCCTCTAGGCCCAAATAATGGTGAAGTGTTATGTAGTCGACGTTCACATAACACCACTAGAGGAAAAACAACATACAACATATCAAAATACCGAACGAATACCAAATTCACATGACTACTATTAGCATGACTTATCCCATGTCCTCAGGAACAAAAGTAACTACTCACAAAGCATAATCATATTCATGATCAGAGAGGTAATGAGTAACATCAAGGATCTGAACATAAACTCTTCCACCAAATAATCCAACTAGCATCAACTACAAAGAGTAATCAACACTACTAGAAACCTTACAAGTACCAATCGGAGTCGCGAGACGGAGATTGGTTACAAGTGATGAACTAGGGTTTGGAGATGAGATGGTGTTGATGAAGATGTTGATGGTGACGAGTCCCCTCCGATGAGAGGAGTGTTGGTGATGACGATGGCGACCATTTCCCCCTCCGGGAGGGAAGTTTCCCCGGCAGGATCGTCCTGCCGGAGCTCTAGATTGGTTCTACTCAAGTTCCGCCTCGTGGCGGCGGCGAAACCACGAAAAAGCTCCTTCTTTTTTTTCCTGGACGAAACCCTCCATATATCAAAAGAGGGGAGCAAGTGGGCCAGTGGGCTGCCCACAAGCCCCCATGGTGCGGCCTGGGGGGTGGACGCGCCGTGCAGGCTTGTGGGCACCTCCTGGTGCCCCTCTGGCACTTCTTCGGCCCAGTATTTTTGATAAATCGGGAAAAAAATCCTCGTTGATTTTTACGGCATTTGGAGTTGCGCAGAACAGGTATCTCAACTTTGCTCCACTTTCAGGCCAGAATTCCAGTTGCCTGTATTCTCCCTCTTCATGTAAACCTTGCAAATTAAGAGAGAAAAGGCATAAGAATAGTACCGTGAACTGAAATAACAATCAAAGAAGCGATAAATATCAACATGAAAACATGATGCAAAATGGACGTATGAGTCGCCGGCGGGGGTGGGGGTGGCGGAGGAGGGGGCCGGTGCTTGAGGCGGAGGGGGCGAGGGGGTCTTGGCGGGGCTCTTGGTAGGGGCATCAGGGGCTGCTCCGGTCGGGCTCCTGGCGTCCTGGCGAGGAGCTCCTGGAAGGGAGCTCGACGGGGATGGGGAGGGCATGCAGGGGGGCGATGGGGAGAGAGGTGGGAGTGGGGTGGTGCAGCGGGGGTAGGGGTGGAGGCAGGGGGTACCAGGGAGGGGGCGAGGAGCCTGGGCGCGGCGGCGAGGTGCTGAAAGGCCGGCTCCGACGAGCTCTCGCAGGGGGGTGGGGAGGCGGTGGATCGGGGGGGAGGGGAGGCAGGGAAAATGGAGTGCGGGAGGTGGCGCGGTACTTATAGGGTGTCGGTGCGGTCGCGGAAAGGAATGGGGAGTGAGATCGGGGAGGAAATTTCCTCTACACCATGTCTATGGAAGTTCCTCGGAGGAGGTGAGAACGTGAGGAAGAAGAAGATCCTGTTGGGCTAGTTTTTTGGAAACCTCTTAATGGGCCAACGATTAAATTCCGTTTACACGAGATTTCTTTCCTATTTTCAAAAACCGGAAAGTAAACGATAAACGGGAAGCCAAATAAATTCGGAATATAGAGTTTCTATATACTAAAATTATCAGAAAAATAAAATCTAGATGATGGACATTTTTCCTAGGCCAAAATAAAAAATTAAAAAAATGTTTTTCAGAAAAATCCCTAAATGCTTTATTTCCTTTTTGCAAATATTTTCTCAAATAAATCTTGGGTTTCATGGCTCAAATAATTCAAAGAATATCCCCGGGTTTTGGAGGGTCATGTTCCTCCTCTTTTTTTCTCCTGCTTAGCAAGGTATTGTTCCCGGCATCCCGTGAGTGAAGAAGAAACAAAATGTAAAGCAACATCGAAAGGAATTCAAATGCCACCTTGATTCAAATTCTTTATAGTTGAAGAAGTCATGCTATCTCCTCTCGCTGATTTTAAATCAATAAATTTGAATTCACAGGAAAAAAGGGAAAGTCATTTTATTCCCCCTCATTCAAAGGTTTTAAAAAGTTTCAAATTCCACTCAAGTTTCAATCACTCAAAACAAACAAACAATCAAATCTAATAATTATATTAAAATCCCAAAATTTGGGATGTTACAAAACTACCACACTTAAAATGAATCTCGTCCTTGAGATTCGAAGAGGCTAGAACGAAAGGCTAGGGTTTGGGGGTGTTCTAACAAATCCAATGTCCTGCAAAGTGGGATGCTACCACACATAAAATAAGAATTACTCGTCCCTCAACATTTTAGCAATCCTCTGGGGTCTTGGCATCTGACTCCTCACATTCCTCATACTAACTACTTTGGCGAAGTTCTCCCATTATATTCATAATGTTTCCATCAAAATCGAGGGTTCTTTTGTTGATATAAGCTTCTTTCGTCACTGAATCTTCTTAACTGACAGTCTCATGATCATTCTAAATAACCTATCGATGATTCTCATGGTGGTCTACCATTTCTGGTTATCCTGCAGAGAGAGAGGTCTTGTCTTCATCCTCACCGTAAAATTTCCTACGCGGAACAACAAGTGCCATGTACATGGGCTTTCATTATACCATTCTAAGGCTTAAACAAAAGCTTCAAAGAGCATCGTCTCTCACTATGGGTAAGTCTCTCAGATTTACCATTCCAAATAGCAAGAGAATGATAATAGTAAGTCGTCATGGTGGCCAAGCCATGTCGCACTGAAATCATTACCTTGTATAAGGCTTATTGAATCTCGTATTCTAACACTTGGGCATCCTCACAAGCATTGCAGAATTTCTCTTGTCCACGAACTAAGTTCGGATAATCCATTGGTTCTGCAAGCTGAACAAAACATCTATCGTATCTTCACAACTCTCAGTGTTACGCATGCTCCTAAGAAAACGCTTGCTGATCCATCATAGTTTCTTCCAATTTTCTTTCTTCATAAAGGTAGTGCTTGATCCTTATTAGTCCTGGGGTCTGTGTGTTGCAGGCCCACTTTAAATCATACTTGGAATTACTCCACCTTTAAATCCTATAGTGTTTCATTCCATCATACTCTTGGGGTAACCATCATATAATAAAAATTCTCCAACTTGTTTTTGGTACACACTCCACTCTGTGGGATACTATTCTTTTTCCATGGGTGTGTTTACCATAAAAAGGTATTGCTTCATACATAAATCATATTCATTTCATATTTAATCCTTTATTACATTCTTTAACTTCTTCTCAAAACTCTAAAAAGTACTTTATTACAAATGCTGTCGTCCACATTGTTCGGTATGGTCAAGCATTTCTGCCAACTTTATTCATCTGTCTCTCTTGGAGATATTTTAGTCCCACTGGAACTTTCTGAGGTGCTCCTTGAAATCATCCATCTTTTGCTTCATCATGGTGGCCATGAGCTTCATCTCCATCATCTCCGCACGTACCTCACTCAGGTATTCCTGGGTATGACGGAGTCTTGCTTCAAGTATTTCTCCAATCTGACGTATGGCTTCCATGGCAGCTTCACGAACAACATCAAAGAAGGTTGCTCGTGGTACACGTGAAATGAAAAAGTATTGCCCCATAGTCTTTGGACAAACTCCTTTCACATGGTGGAGGTGTACTTCCACATACCAAATTTCCACTCCATTTTCCATGAACGGGTAGCCTTTGTAGACTGCATCTCCTTCAATATGAATGTGCTTCATCATGTCCTTCAGGATTTTTGGGTAATCATGATAACTAGTCAGGGTCATGATCGTTTCTGGGCCCTTGAGAAAGGACTCGTAGAGGGTTGTCATCTGCAGGTGTCAGAGAATAGGTGCTCAGAGGAATGTATGTGTCTCCTTGGTAAGCATGGTACATTCCTACTCAGTGGATCCTGTGGGTTTACCGATTACTACCACACTTAAAATGAATTATGCTCATGCCTGCATAGACCATATTTTCTCATATCCTCATAAATGTTCAGATATCTTTGTTCGTAGAGAAACAACGCATACAATTTCAACATAGGAAATCATGAAACAATAAATTTATTGATTCATGAAGTTATTACAATCTCTGAGTTTTCTATTACAAAATTCAACTCCATAATCTCATGAAAAACAAGCGTGCTTCAGGTTACACTTATTGCCACTGTCAAAACTTAACTACTCCATTTTAGCTTTCTTCCCATGTGGACAATCACTAGCATAAAGTCGTGCTTCGTTGCAACGAAAGCAAATGAGTTCGGACAAGTCTCGAGGCTTCTTAGTGTTTGCTTTTGATCCTTGGGTTTCCTGCTTCCTTCCTGGGCACATATTGATGCAGTGGCCCAACTCCTTACACTTGAAACATCTGATATGACTCAGGTCCTTATGTGTAGGGATTTGACTCTAGCTGGTGTATTTTCTCTTCTCTCCGGACCCCTTCATTTTGGCCAGTTCTCCTATTTCAAGTGGATCAAACTCTAATTTTTCCATTGGGAAGTTTCCCAGATACTCTTGGCTTTTCTTCATGCACTCCTCTGAAAAATGTCCTTCCTCTCCACATGAGTAACAGGCATTGGAGAAAAATTTGGTTAGGCTCTGTCCATCAGGGTCTCCAATATTTTCCTTCATCTCATGTTCTTCTAAAATCTTCTTCGTGAGTGTTTCCTCCATTGATTCTTTCTGCTGCTTGACAACTTGTTGCACCTTGGGGTAAATGTAACACTGGGCTGGGTAGTGGGTGGTTCCTTCACACAAGAAACAAGTCACTTGACTAGTTGGGCATTCCTCCGTTGGGTGATTCTATTCACAATGAGTGCATCCATCCTTGTGTTCCTCCTGGGTGTGTCCTATTTCTCCATAGATCTGGCATGCACAAGTCTTCTTCTTCGGATTATCATAGCACTTCTGAATAAGACGGGATCTTAATAGAGTCTTCTTGAATTCGTCCCAAGTTTCTGTTCCACTAAATCCTTGTATGGCATGATGCATTTTCCACCAGATAGCAACACTTTGTGTAAAGTACTTAAGAGCGTGTGTCACTTCATATTTACTTGAAATAAAATTGCTCCCGAAGTGGTTCTCCATGTTCTGAATCCACATTTCAACCTCCAGCTGGGTCATTGGTCCAGAGACAACAAGTCCATCTTCATACGCGATCTATTGGGTCCAAGGTTTTTTTGGGAGGAGACGGGTAAGAGAGAGAGAGGGATAGAGGGATATACACACAATACAAACAATATTTTTTGAGAATAGGTTTTATTTGTGGCTGTCGTAAAACACACACAAAGGATGGCTCACAAATCATCGTATCTAACATGGGTATGTAATAGGGGTTTGGACTTCTAATGGCCATATAAATATTGGAACACATCAGGGTCTTCGAGTTCTTCGGGTCTTGAGAGTCTTCAATTGGTGTAGCTTCAATTCTTTAAATGCATGGTGAAATCCTCTTTACTTTGAAGTAGAACTCGGTTGATTCTTCATGTGGTCAAAGAGGAAAGGGTATGGCATAACTATTTGAGGTGAGAGAGAACAGTTGATGAGATCAGAAGAGATGATAAGCAAAGGATGTTCTTGGAAATAATTTTATTTTTTTGAGAGATCCTTCCCTAAGGGATTTCCAGTTTCTAGGGTCACATCCTACAGTCAACATGTGCTCTAATACCATTTCTGTAGCGACCCGACTCAAAACGAGTTAAGCCTCTATGTATCTGTGCCAACCCTGGATCAGTATGCTCGCACACACAGTACATCCATGTATATATCAAAGTGAATCACATGTAATAACGTAAAACTGATATATACCTTAAAATCACAGCGGAAACAGTCAAGGGAATGGAGTCCCAATAAACACCAACGACAAGTTGAGTGCAGACCGTAACCCTAAATCATTCTCTTACTCGTCGAAGAAAGTATCTGAAACATAAGACGTTGCAGCCGTGTAGATCTGCATATTAAATATGCTGGCAAGTCACAAAAAAGAGGGGTAAAAATATCATCTATACCATATGCATATATGGCATGTGAGGCTATAAGTTTTTGTAGCGGAAAATAAGGTTTTCTCCTACAACAAGAGAGGGGCTAAAAGCAAAATATTACTACATTGTTGGTTGTTAATGAGATGGTTCCACCAATCCTTCTCGTACCCAAGTTATCAATATTACCCACATCAATAATAAATGGTGTTGAGAATTCCTGATAGTTTCAGTTCCTTTGGCTCAAGTTGTCCATGATCGTGGACACGGCTAATCGATTAGGTTTGAGTACTATGCAGAGTTTTGCACACGTTTCCCACAAGATTTGATCGCCTCCGTGTATGTCCTCGCACTTCAGGGTGTTTGAAGACCGTATGATCAAAACATAGTCTTTCAACGGGTTCCTCTGATCCTCTGTCGGTGCCCATCCAATCCTACGGTTCTTCTACATCTCGTAGCACCGCCTGTCCAGAGTCACCATGTTGTCCAACCAAGCCAGAGCCCAGAATGACTTGTGGCTGTGCAGGTAAGCCTTGGGTCTTGAAAATATCCGTCCGTCTCTTTGAGCCTGGGTGAAGCTTTCTGCAAGATGTCATAGCGCTTCCCCATGCATCCCGGGTTGTCCACTGGTTTCTCCAGGGAGCCCATCTAAACCGTCCTTCACCCAGAGGTATATTTCGTTCTGAGGTCTTGCAAGTCTTGGAGTTCTTCAGGTCTTGATTATTAAGTTCTCACAACACTCATGGTAAACACTCAACCAAAACCCCATCTACTAGGAGCATAGCATAATCACGTCCCGGCCAAAGTAACAAGGGGGTGGGTGCCTACCACATGATACTACATCAAGATCCAAAATTTCCATGTACCTACTTTGCATGCAAATTGGGTGAAGAAAGGTAGAACTACAATGCATATAAAACATAGGTAATAATATGATCAACGTGACTTGCCTTGCTGATAGTTGTCGTGCTCAAGCGCTTCTAGGTAGCAAGCTTCACACTCCGGGTGATCTATCAATACAAACAAAATACACACAATAAGCACTACAATCACTAACAATCAAAATAAAATCACTAACACATAAACACTATAGCACAAAGTGATGCAATTCACTTTACATAACCAAAACAGAATCTGTTTTGGTAAAAACCCCAAGTAAAAATATTTCAAAAAACATGAAACTTAAACTACTGAAAGATATGATCAATAGGAAACAGTAGCAAAAAGAATTAATTTAAAAGTTATTTTTAAACTCCCGGTATAAGCAAAACAAGATTTAAATCAAATCTGTTCTAATTCAAAATTTTAAATTTCAAACATAGGCAAATAATATGTTTTCGGAAACTACAAGCAAATTGTGATATAACGCAAAAAGAATCATCTTCATTGGACTTCTAGATTAAAAGATATAAGGAAAACAAAATTAGAACTGGTTTTGTTTTGAAAACAAAAACTGAAAATAAAGAAAAACCTAGATAGTGAACAGGGCCACGTGGCGAGACATGAGTGGGCAGAGGTGTGCGCGGCATAGACTAACATGGGATGGCCGCAAAATAGACAAACTGCTTCGGCTAACTTACTAGATAAAACAATGCTGGTTCTTTTAAAAGAACCGAAGGGGTATCCCCTCTCTAATCTACACCGTTGGCTAACGATCCTATGGTGGAAAAAAGAGAGAGAGAGAGAGGAGGGGGAGGATCTCACCATGGACACGGGGGCTTGGGAGCTCCGGTGAGATGGCCGGCGTGGGGGGGCAGCTCCAGCGTGGGGTTGGTCGCCGGCGGGGGTGGGGGTGGCGGAGGAGGGGGCCGACGCTTGGGGCAGAGGGGGCGAGGGGTCCTGGCGGGGCTCTTGGTGAGGGGGACGTCAGGGGCTGCTCCGGTCGGGCTCCTGGCATCCTGGCGAGGAGCTCCTGGCAGGGAGCTCGGTGGGGATGGGGAGGGCCTGCAGGGGGGCGACGGGGTGAGAGGTGGGCGTGGGGTGGTGCAGCGGGGGCAGGGGTGGCGGCACGGGGTACTAGGGAGGGGGCAGGGGAGCCTGGGCACGGCGACGAGGTGCTGAAAGGCCGGCTCCGGCGAGCTCTCGCAGGGGGGTGTGGAGCCGGCGAATCGGGGGGGGGGGAGGTAGGGAAAATGGAGTGCGGGAGGTGGCGCGGTACTTATAGGGGGTCGGGGCGGTCACGGAAAGGAAAGGGGAGCGAGATCGGAGGAAATTTCCTTTGTCACCATGGCTATGGAAGTTCCTCGGAGGAGGTGATAATGTGAGGAAGAAGAAGATCCTGTTGGGCCAGTTTTTTGGAAACCTCTTAATGGGCC
The DNA here is from genome assembly GCF_904849725.1 of Hordeum vulgare subsp. vulgare. Lineage (NCBI taxonomy): Eukaryota > Viridiplantae > Streptophyta > Magnoliopsida > Poales > Poaceae > Hordeum > Hordeum vulgare. The sequence continues at coordinate 408,870,597 of NC_058519.1, read as the reverse complement.
AGCGATTAAATTCCGTTTACACGAGATTTCTTTCCTATTTTCAAAAACCGGAAAGTAAACGATAAATGGGAAACCAAATAAATTCGGAATATAGAGTTTCTATATACTAAAATTATCAGAAAAATAAAACCTAGATGATGGACATTTTTCCACGGCCAAAATAAAAACTAAAAAAACATGTTTTTCAGAAAAATCCCTAAATGCTTTATTTCCTTTTTGCAAATATTTTCTCAAATAAATCTTGGGTTTCATGGCTCAAATAATTCAAAGAATATCCCCGGGTTTTGGAGGGTCATATTCCTCCTCTCTTTTTCTCCTGCTTGGCAAGGTATTGTTCCCGGCGTTCCGTGAGTGAAGAAGAAACAAAATGTAAAGCAAAACCGAAAGGAATTCAAATGCCACCTTGATTCAAATTCTTTATAGTTGAAGAAGTCATGCTATCTCCTCTCGCTGATTTTAAATCAATGAATTTGAATTCACAGGAAAAAAGGAAAAGTCATTTTATTCCCTCTCATTCAAAGGTTTTAAAAAGTTTCAAATTTCACTCAAGTTTCAATCACTCAAAAAAACAATCAAATCTAATAATTATATTAACATTCCAAAATTTGGGATGTTACATTATTGAAGTTGTCCGTTGCTTTGAGTTTACACTTTGGGTGGGGCTTGCAACTTAATACCAAGGAGTTGTTCTGGATAGATATCTCAAGGTGGATGATTAGTAAGTAGAGGCTGATGAATAAACGGTCCACTTGTCTTGGCGTACTGCCCATTACTATTGAACTTCTAACTATCAAGGAGCATAATTAGCATTGCGGTGTGATCATAATTCTGTCAATTGCCCAACCGTGATTTGTTTACCCAAGCATAGTTGTTTACCGTCTTTTGGGAGCGAGACATCACTAGTGAACATCATGTGACTCCTGTCCATATCACCATCATTGTTTACACGTCCATATTTTACCGCTTTCATTTACTTTTCCGTTGCAATCACTATTACCTCCCCGCTTGTGTTTTGATCCTTTGCAAACTACAAGGCCGAAGAGATTGACAACCTCTCTGTACTTGTTGGGAGCAAAGTTATTTGTTGTGTGTGCAAGTCCACGTCTTCTGCTAACGCCAGGGTGGAAGACACCTACTTGTTTAAACTAGGAGTCCTCCTGGTTCAATAAACCTTTCTGTCTCCGTGTAACGGAAATTTGCTGCTGACTACATCTCCACCTTCCACTTGGGGTAACCAACGAGGGGAGAGAAGTATATCGATCAACTCATCATCAAGCGAATTTCTGGCGCCGTTGTCGGGGACTCCAGTTTTCAAGATAGGGGAGTTGCACACTATATTTTACCTTTTCTTTTTAGTCTTGTTAGTTTGCTTTCTAATTTTTGCTTTAGAGTCTTATACCAAAAACCATAAAAAATTAGTTGCTTTGCTCTTGCTTGTTGTCGCTGCTATGGGTTCCAATGAGAACACCAAGTTGTGTGACTTCACTAGTTACAACAACAGTGACTTTATCTACACTCCTATTGCTGCTCCCGCCACTGAGTCCACATCCTATGAGATTAAACCTGCTTTGTTGAACCTAGTTATGAAAGATCAATTCTCCAGTGCTGGAGATGATGCTGCCTTGCACTTGAACATTTTTGTTGAGCTCGCTGATATGCAAAAATATAAAGAAGTAGATGGTGATATTGTTAAACTTAAGCTTTTTTCCTTTCTCCTTGAGAGGAGGAGCTAAAGTGTGGCTTCAGTGTTTGCCTAGGAATAACATAGATTCTTGGGATAAGTGCAAAGATGCTTTTATTGGGAAGTATTACCCGCCTACTAAGATTATCCAGTTGAGGAGTAACATTATGAATTTTAGGCAATTGGATAATGAACATGTTGCTCAAGCTTGGGAACCTATGAAATCTCTTGTTAAGAATTGCCCAACTCATGGTTTGACTACTTGGATGGTTATCCAAACTTTCTATGAAGGATTGGACTTTACCTCACGGAATCTATTAAACTCGGCCGCGGGTGGAACCTTTATGTCAACTACACTTGGTTCTGCCACAAAGCTATTGGATGAGATGATGACAAATTATTCTCAATGGCACACCGAGAAAGCTCCAACACGTAGGAAGGTAAACTCCATTGAGGAGATTTCCTCCCTTAATGATAAGGTTGACATGATCATGACTCTACTTACTAAGCAAGCTCCTATTGATCCTCACGATGTTCCTTTAAATTCTTTGGTTGCTCAAGAAAGAGAGCAAGTGGATGTTAATTTTATTTCTAGGAACAACTTCAATAAGAATGCTTATAGGAGTAATTTTGGTAGAAATCCTAGACCGTTCCCATCCAACAACTATGGGAATAACAACAATTATCCTAGCACCAAAAACTCCACTTCTGAATGAGAGAGCATGCTTAAAGATTTTATCACTTCTCAAAGAGCCTCCAACAAGAGTTTAGAAGAGAAACTAGAAAAACTGGATAGTTTGTCTTTGAAGGTGGACAACATAGCTCATGATGTAGAGATGCTTAAAATTAAAACTTCCCCACTTGAGGAAAGGAACACCACACCCATGGACTCTATTCAAGTCCAAATTAAAGAGAACATAAGAATGCTAGCCAAACTTAAAGAGAGATGGGCTAGAGAAAAAGAAGAGGAAGAGAGAATTAAGAGCCTTCCTACACACACTACCATTGCTACTATACAAGTTGTTGAGGATCTGAAAACTTTTAGCACACATCGCACTCCTAGTCCCAATGGACCTATTAATGGTGATTCTAATACCTCAACTATAGGACAAGTAGGTCCTTTGAATTTAGAGACTACCAAAAGAATGAGCTTAGATGACATTACTACCACTTTAATTAATGGTAGTAACCTTGATTTTGAAAATTGTAGTCTCTCCAAAGTTATCACCTTTTTGCAAAGAATGGCTAAAGACCGCCACACTAGTACACTCAATATTGCCTTCACCGAGCATATTTCCAATGCTCTTATCAAAGCAAGGGAGGAGAATCTCAATCTAGAGACTTTTATTCCTAGAAAACTAGAAGATGGTTGGGATCCTATGGTCAAAATTAAATTGAATAATATCTCTTGCTTTGCTTTGTATGATGTTGGAGCTAGTGCCTCCGTTATGCCCAAAAGGTTGTATATGCTTGATTGGAAACCTTATGATCCATGTTCTTTTGGTGTTTGTCTTGTTGATTCTTCCATAAAGAAACCTCTAGGGGAGAATTGATGATGTTCTTATTATTGTCAATGATAATTATGTGCCCGTTGATTTTCTTATTATTGACAATGCATGTGATCCTTCATGTCCAATTATTTTGGGACATCCTTTTTCCCGCACCGTTTGTGCTATCATTGACATGAAAGAGGGAAATATTAAATTCCAATTTCCTCTTAAAAGGGAATGGAACACTTCCCTAGAAATAAGATTAAGTTACCTTATGAGTCTGTTACACGGGCAAGCTATTCTTTTGGAGTTGATAACACTTGATCTTCATGCATCATGCCTAGCTCAAAGGCATAAAAGAAAGTGTTTGTTGAGAGGCAACCCAATATGTTTTTACTTTCTGTTTTAGTGGTCTTGCTGTGTGTTACTACTATAGCAACATCATTGTATCTTTATTTTTAAGCTTTGTGCCAAGTTATAGCCTCCGATTGCAAGAAAGTTCAATAATTGTGACATGCTGTCCAGAAACAGATTCTGTCTGCTTGACGGAAAAATTCGCCAAAAATCACCAGATCATGTTTTTGATATGATTTTTTTGATAACATGCTCTATATAATTTCCTTTCTGGCATCTGTTGTGAGTTTTTTCATTTGAGTTGCAGAAGTGCCCCGAATAAATTATTTACTACCTCTATTCTGTTTTTCATAGATTCTTCCATGTTTTGTATTTCCATTATTTTGCGAATCCTAAGCTTCCTTTTTATTTGCAAAAATCTTTTGGCATTCATGCGAAGCAGTAGATTTTCATGAAAATCGTTATTTCGAGCAGGTATTGAATTATTTTATTAAGGGTACTAACGACTCTAATCAGCTTATGATGAGTTTCGTATGAAGGGAGTTTTCAAGTATGCGATGGGAGAGATGATGGAAGAAGATAAAGGATTGTCAATCTCTCAAGCTTGGGGATGCCCCCATGCATCCCAAGAAATATTCAAAGGAGCCTCAAGCGTCTAAGCTTGGGGATGCCCCGTGTATCCCCTTCTCTATCAACAACCATCAGTTCGTCCATCTCCATGCTATATTTTTATCACTTCTTTTGATATGTGCTATGGTTGGAGCGTCCCGCTATTTAATTTTTAGTTTGTTTTAGTTTTGCTTGCTGTTCATAACAAGTCGAAACCTAGCCTACCTTGTTTGGGAGAGAGACATGCTCCATTCCACTTTAGAACACAACATAGGTTTTCATGCTTATTCTTTTTGTGTGTTCTTCATCTTTTCGTAGATACTGTCATGCTTAGCTCTTATCTTTCATGCTTATCTTTTTTAAAGAGCTTTCATTGAGTTTGATTTTGGAACTCTCTTGAGTTATCATGCTTATCTTGTTTAGAAAGTTGGCTCGTTGCACTGAGTTGTGTGTCTTGCATGAGTAGGTAATTAAGGTTGCTATTTAAGTATAGTAGTAACTTGCAACAGTTTTGAGGTATTGATTTGAGTAATGTTTGGACTATTGGTGCCAAGAGCTTGAGCCTATTAGTGATAGGTGTAGTATTTTGGGAAATCCGTGTGTTTTTCAAAAACTGAAAATTAGTTGAGAACTCTAGCTACTGAAATGATCGCTAACCTCTGGAGGGGTTGGAATATATAGAGCACCCTCATGTTACAATGAGTCGAGGATGCGCAAGGATAACCAAACCCCCAAACAATCCTCCTAGGGGTACTTGTCTCTTTGTGAATTTCCTAAGTACATAGAGAGTTACCGATAATAAGTGTATGAGTTCTTCGGACTAATGTGAGTATTCGATTGTTGGCACTTCCACCATCCATATTTTGCTAGCCTCTTCGGTACCGTGCATCGCCCTTTCTCACATTGAGGGTTGGTGAAAACTCCGTCGGTGCATCCAAATCCATGACATGATACGCTCTGTCATACATAAGCCTCATTATATCTTTCCTCAAAACAGCCACCATACCTACCTATTAAGGAATTTCCATAGCCTTTCCGAGATATATTGCCATGCAACATCCACCATCTCATGACTTGATCTTCATGTCATACATGCTTTTGCTTGATCATAGAGCCGCATGTTCGTTTGGCCTTCCCTCATTACTGATACATGACGCGCTAGTATCATTGCATATCCTGCTACACTGGTAGAGGCATACATTTGCATACATCATGATAGTTTTCACTTGTCTTTATGTCAAGTACTTCTTATAAAGTGTGATGATTTTTATTTTTATTCATGTAAAACATAGAGTGTTGCCCTTAAAGACAGGAAAATATCCCAAAGTGGACAAAATAAAAGATCCCAAAGAGGACAAATGAGAGATAAAAGAAAGAGCCAAATAGGCCACAAAATATATAAAAAAGAGAAAAAAAAGAGAAGGGGGCAACACTACTATTCCTTTTGAAAGATCCACACTCGTGCTCCATTACTATATTGGTACTACATAGAGATTATCGTTCATGCATAACTATGTGGGGATCCTTACACTATAGAACTTGGTTTGCATATTCCAATGATGAGCCTCCTCAACTGAGCTCTAGGTCTTGATGAGCAAAGAAGTTGGATGCACCCCCACTAGTTCCATTGGAGAGCTTACCTTATCAAATGAGAGATATTTTGTGGGAGAATGACTGAATATTTTTGGTGGCTACCTCAACCAATTCATCATAATACCTCACCCCCGTTTAATAGTACTGGATTTACTATGGACTCAAAGTGATTTCTCACAAATGTAAAATCTAGAGTCCTCTTGCTTGAAGCTTGAGCCAATCCTATTCCTTTCCTTAAATTAAGGGGCTTCTCCTCACGATCCTTTATGCCAATGCTATCTTTGGACTATACTTGAAATATACTAGGTAAAAGTGTTAGTCCAAGGGACAATGTATGTTGTTATGAATTATCAAAACCACCGAGGGAGCATATGTGCTTTCACCCTAAAAACATTAGATGAGGTCCTAAAATACTTTTTACGATGCCGCAAGTCTTTGTTCCGAAGGGAGGCCATCTAGAGCTACTTTCCGACACTCTGTTGGAGGGTGGATTGAACATGGAGGGCTTCTTCATCAACCCTGCAACCCTCATGATGATGTATGACTAATTCACCACAGACCTATGGGTCCATAGCAGTACCTAGATGGCATCTCTCTCTCTCTTTGAGCTTCAATACAATGATCATCGCATCTTCGCTTTGATCCATATGATGTAACTATTTTGTACGGTGTGTTTGTTGGGATCTGATGAACTGTGGGTTTATGTTTAGATTATTCATGATAAATATTTGAGTCTCCTCTGATATATAATATGATTCTTATGTGCATGATTATAATACCTTCGTAATTCTCCCCGATCTATTGAAATAGTTTGCCCAACTAGATTTTAATTTCTTCAGTGAGAGAGGTGCATTGTAGTAGGTTCAATCTGGCGAGTTTCTATATCCTAGTGACAGAAGGGGACAAGTTGCGTCTTTCTCTTCGTGCTACTAAGGGTAAAATGATGGGGTTTATTCATATTGGTTGAGTTTACTTTGTCTACATCATGTCATCTTACTCCAAGCATTACTTCGTTTGTCATAAACTTAATACGTAGAGAGGTGATACGTCCCAAACATATCTATAATTTCTGCTTGCTCCATGATCTTTTGGGTGACATTGTTATATGTTTTGCTACACTTTTATATCATTTTACACATATTTGGACTAACCTACTAACTTAGTGCACCCAGTGCCAGTTTCTGTCTGCTGATGTCTATTTTGCAGGGGCTTTTACCCAATTTTCTGAAGCCCAAAAAAATCTAGAAAAAATATATAAAAAATCAGCGAAACAAAAGCTTCCGGGTCACCGAAGGAGGGCCGGAGGTGGCAGGTCGCCTGGGTGGGTCCCACCTCCTCCGGTGCGCTCCTTTGACCTATATTTAGAGTCCTGAGAGGAAACCCTCGCAGACTTTCTGGAATCGCGAATTTCTCCATCGCTCCGCTGCCGCAGCACTTCCGAGATCGGGAGCGTCAGAAGACCTCTTCCCGGCACCCTGCCGGAGGGAGGATTGTCCTCCGGGAGCTTCTCCACCACCATGGATGCTTCCAGGATGTGCCGTGAGTAGTTTCCCTTGGACCATGAGTCCAGGACCAATAGCTATGTGATGTCTTCTCTCTAATCTTGTGCTTCAATGGTTAGTCCTTGTGAGCTTCCCTACATGATCAAGGCATCTTTGTAATTTTCTTGCTATTGCTATGCTCGGTTTGTTGGGATCCGATGGATTATGAGATTATGTTCAGATTGTTATGAGTTATAAATTTATTATCCTTTTATATTATGTTCCTTAGTGATTTATGCATGTTCTCCGTTGCTTTTTATTGCTTTGGCCAAGTAGTAGATCGTGACTCCAAGAGGGAGCGTTATGCATGATTGTGGGTTCAGGCCCCTCGATGTCTAGCTTGAGTGACATAAACAAGAGACTAGGGGATGTGCTTGTTGCCACCAGGGAGAAAACAACGGTGCTTGTGACCACAGTTGCAAGGATTGTTTACCGTATGGATAGTTTGTCAATGCAGTTGTCTGTTGCTTTGAGTTTACACTTTGGGTGGGGCTCGCAACTTAATACCGGAGAGATGTTCTGGATAGATATCTCAAGGTGGATGATTAGTAAGTAGATGCTGATGAATAAACGGTCTACTTGTCTTGGCGTACCGCCCATTACTATGGAACCTCTAACTATCAAGGAGCATAATTAGCATTGCAGTGCGATTATAATTCTATAAATTGCCCAAGTGTGATTTGTTTACCCTAGCATAGTTGTTTATCGTCTTTTGGGAGAGAGACATCACTAGTGAACTTCATGTGACTCCGGTCCATATCACCATCATTGTTTACACCTCCATCATTTACCGCTTTCTTTACTTTTCTGTTGCAAGAACTATCACCTTCCCGCTTGTGTTTTGATCCTTTGCAAACTATAAGGCCGGAGAGATTGACAACCTCTCTGTACTCGTTGGGAGCAAAGTTATTTGTTGTGTGTGCATGTCCACGTCTTCTGCTAGCGCCAGGGTGGAAGACACTTACTTGTTGAGCCTAGGAGTCCTCCTGGTTCGATAAACCTCACAGTCTCCATGTAAGGGAAATCTGCTGCTGACTACCTCTCCACCTTTTACTTGGGGTAACCAACAACGGGTGAGAAGTATATCCATCAACTCGTCATCAAGAGGCCAACATAGAAGCGCTCTTGAAGTGTAGTAATAGCAATAGGTGTAGGCAGGAGCCCCCTATTTTTTTATGGATGTGATGCCTATATTTACATAATCATTGCCGTGAAAATCACATAACTATCCTCTCTTCTATCAATTTCCCAATAGTATTTTTTTACCCACCGTATGCTCATTTTCATGAGAGATGCCACTAGAGAAAACTATGACCCCTGGGGTCTATTCACAACATATTGCTAAAACTCCAACACCTCTCTGCCATTTATTTACTTTTGTTTTATTTTGCATTTTACAATTATATACAATTATCTACACACCTCCTTCGCTTGCAAATAACGAGACCAAGGGGATTTACAACCCTCTTGCCCGTGTTGGGTGCAAGCTCTTTGATCTTTTGTGTGTGATACGTCTCAAACGTATCTATAATTTTTGATGATTTCACGTTGTTATCTTGTCATCTCTGGATGTTTTATGTACCTTTTATATCTTTTTGGGGACTAACTTATTGATTTAGTGCCAAGTGCCAGTTCCTATTTTTCTGTGTTTTTGGCTCTTTTCAGATCTGATTTTGGAATGGATTCCAAACGGAATAAAATTCCCGAAATGTTTTTTCCCAAACGGAAGAAGATCAGGGGGGCCTTTCGGCCAAGCCAGGTGGGCTCCACGGAGCCCACAAGCTCCCACTCCGCCACCAGGGGGAGGCGGCGGTGTCAGGGCTTGTGGCCTCCCTGACCGCCCCCTGACCTAGATCTTTGGCCTATAAATTCCCAAAAATACAGCAAAAAATCAGGGGAGTCTCGAAAATACTTTTCCCCCACCGCAAGCTTCCGTTTCCGCGAGAATCTTATCTGGAGACCCTTCCCGGCGCCCTGTCGGAGGGGACTTTGGAGTTGGAGGTCTTCTTCATCATCATCATCACCCCTCCAATGACTCGTGAGTAGTTCACTTCAGACCTACGGGTCCGTAGTTAGTAGCTAGATGGCTTCTTCTCTCTCTTGGATCTTCAATACAAAGTTCTCCATGATCTTCATGGAGATCTATCCGATGTAATCTTCTTTGGCGGTGTGTTTGTCGAGATCCGATGAATTGTGGATTTGTGAACATATTATCTATGATATATATTTGAGTCTTTGCTTATTTTTTATATTCATGATTTGATATCCTTGTAAGTCTCTCCGAGTCTTGGGTTTTGTTTGGCCAACTAGATCTATGATTCTTGCAACGGGAGAAGTGCTTTGTTTTGGGTTCTACCATGTGGCGACCTTTCCCAGTGACAGTAGGGGCATCAAGGCACACATTAAGTAGTTTCCATCAAGGGTAACAAGATGGGCTCTGTCGTTGATATGAGATTTTCCATCTACATCATGTCATCTTGCTTAAGGCGTTACTCTGTTCTTTTGGACTTAACACACTAGATGCATGCTGGATAGCGGTCGACGTGTGGAGTAATAGTAGTAGATGCAGAAAGTATCGGTCTACTTGCTTTCGATGTGATGCCTATAGATATAATCATTGCCATAGATATCATCACGACTTTGCACGGTTCTATCAATTGCTCGACAGTAATTTGTTCAGCCACCGTCTACTTGCTTTCATGAGAGAAGCCACTAGTAAACACTACGGCCCCCGGGTCTATTCACATCCATCGTTTAGACCTCCGCTTTTACTTTGCTTTGTTACTTTGTTGCTTTCAGTTCTCACTTGGCAAACAATCTATAAGGGATTGACAACCCCTTCATAGCGCTGGGAGCAAGCTTTTGTGTTTGTGCAGGATCTTGTGATACTCCTCCACTGGATTGATACCTTGGTTCTCAAACTGAGGGAAATACTTACCACCGATGTGCTACATCACCCTTTCCGCTTCGAGGGAACACCAACGCAATGCTCCATAGCCGTAGCAGAAGGATTCCTGGTGCCGTCGGCACGACTATTCCTGTCACCGTTTCCGGGGAAGCACAACTGACATCAGAAGTATTTCTGGCACCGTTGCCGGGGAGGAGAGATCAAGATCGATCCAAGTAGGTCTCAGAAACTCATCTCCTGCATTTACTTTTTTTGCCAGTTGCCTCTCGTTTTCCTCTCCCCCACTTCACATTTGCCGTTTTCATTTGCCTTTCTCCTTTGCCGTTTTCATTTGCCTTTTTCCGTTCGCCCTTCTTCGGCTTGCTTTCTGTTTGCTTGTGTTACCATGTGCCTTCTTTTAGCCTGCATCTTTGCTTGCTAAAAATCTATTGATATGGATCCTGATCCACTAGCTAATCTTTCTAAGAGACCCACTTATGTGGAACGAATTGCTAGTGAGTTGAGGGCACTTGACTATTTCTATGGAGTTTTGCTTATGATGCGTGAATCTGAAAATTGTGAGGAAGAAATACATGAAGTGATTCACGAGGGCTCCTTCACTACTGGAATTCCTATATTTGCCGTCTGCCAAATCTTTGCCATCAGCCAGCGGACGGCGAAGAACCTCTTTACCGTGTGTTGGCAAAAAACTGATGGTAAAGAGGAGGCTGATGGCAAAATACATATTTTCCATCAGCCACCTCTTTGCCGTCTGTCAACAGACGGCAAAGGTAGGGATGGCAGATGGCAAAGCTATCCCACCCCACCCCTCCTCTCTCCCCACCCCACCCCGGCCCCACCCACCCCTTTGCCGTCTGCCTGACTAGCTTTGCCGTCCATGGCAGACGGCAAAGGGGATGGACCCCCCAAACGTTAACGGTCGCCGCGTGCCCCACCTCTCTCCTCTCTCCCACGCACTCTCTCTCACTGCTCTCCCCTCAGCACCGCCGCAGCCCCTCAGCGCCGCCGCAGCAGCCCCCGGCCCCCAGCGCCGCCGCCGCCCCACCGCCGCCGCCGCCAACGCCACCCGCACCCCACCTCACCCCCTCTCTCTGCGAGCGCCGCCGCCTCCCTCGTTGTCATCCTCCGCCCGCACCCCCGCCCTCGCCCTCCTCGCCGTCCTCCCTCCGCCCGCACCCTCGCCCTCGCCCTCCTCGCCGTCCTCCCTCCGCCCTCGCCCTCCCATCACCGGCCAGACCCCCTCCTCGCTCAGCGGCACTCCTCCCTCCACCGGCTTGGAGCAGCAACCCCATGGCAATGACGAGGTCACCCGGACGCCATTGACTCCCGAGACCAGCGTCGGAGCCAGGAGCAGCAGCCCTTCGACCGATTCCTCTCGCCCAAATCACAAGGTGAGCTCCAACAATGGATTTCTACCAATGTTTTTTGACTTTGGATAAGTACTAGTGGACTGGACAGAAACTTGTTATGTGTTGAATATCCCTTAATTAGTTTATGCCACCACAATCTTGTTTTAGTTTAGGTTTAGGTTTAGATTTAGTTTTAGTTTAGGTTTATGTTTAGTCTTAGGTTTATGTTTAGTCTTAGGTTAGTTTCCTGTTTAGTAGAAGAAAATAAGTAGAAGAAGAAAAAAGGAGAAGAAGAAGAAGAAGAGCTAGAGGAGGAGGAGGAGAAGAAGAAGAATAAAAAGAAGAAGAAGAAGAAGGAAAATAAGAAGGAATAAAAGGAAAAGGCAAAAGGAAAATAAGAAAAGAATAAGAAGAAGAAGGAGAAAGGAGAAGAAAAAAAAAGAAGAAGAAGGAAAAGAAGAAGAAGGAAAAGAAGATGAGAAGAAGCAGGGGCGGAGCCAGGATTTAGGCATAGGGGGGGGGGCGAGACGATGGTGAAGCCAAAAAAAATTGTGCCTTTTGACTACTAAAAGTTGTATACCTAGTATACAAAAAATGCAGCAGGAGCATCCCTTAGCTATAGGTAGTAATGGTGAACAATTTCATATAAGTGCCACATATATAGAGAGAAGGTGTAACCGAAATACTCCGAAATTATGAAATGAAATAAAACATTATCGTATATAAGTTTAAGATGTAAGAACTAGAAAAATCTTCATGTAACTAAATGGTAGTATTCAGTGTATCCAAATTAGTTGGGTCAACACTTACACTGTACCTGATGTGGAGTTGGTAGCTACCAATGCGTACACATCCTTAAACACACATGATCAATTAGTTAGTGTTGCATTAGGAGAAAACGATCAAGATTTTCCAAAAACATACCTAGAGCATTAGATCCACCCCATCTTATCCCCTCCACTGCTAGGTCGAAGCAAATCGACTGGTGGTAGCTAGTCACCAGGCACGCAACAAGCATCCCTGATCACCAACGCTACAAAATGTCAGGGCGCCCGAGCTTCAGAGTTCTGATCGATTATGTACGCCTATGCCCTCGAACTGCAATGATGGGCCACGCCAACCAATTAATTTAAACACAAACATGATTAGATCAAAGGATAGTTGCTAGATCATAGCATCTTCCCTAACCACCATGAATGGATCAGCAATAACGCTTGACCAAACCCTATCATGGTCGTGGGCGGCGGCGACAACGGATCGATTGCGTCAGTACGTGTGTTGTGGATGGTTATCAATATATTGCCTGATGCGTTCACAAACAGCAGACACCCTGGACAACACATGTCATTTGGACTATACGACTTTGGGCTCTTGGGCCAACCTACAACGTTCAATGCATAAAACAAAGGCGTGTGACTATGCTAATGACGGATAACATTTTTTTTGAATCTGCTAATGCCGGCTAGCTAAGCAAAGATCACATATAAGATCAGTACTAGTCCCCCTTACGGATCCATGGGGGTGGCCGGCCCATAGGGGGGGTCTGGCCCCCGCTCGCCCCCCATTGGCTCCTCCCCTGAGGAGAAGAAAGAAGAAGAAGAAGAAGAAGAAGAAGAAGAAAAATAGGAGAGGAAGAGAAGAATAAGAGGAAAAAAGAAAATAATAAGAAGAAGAAGAAGAAGAAGAAGAAGAAGGAGGAGGAGGAGGAGGAGAAGGCCAAGGACCTTCTAGTCCTTCTCCTCCTCCTCCTTCTTCTCCTTCTCCTCCTTCTTCTTGATTTCTTCTTCTTCTCCTCCTCCTCCTCCTTCTTCTCCTCTTTCATATTATCCTTGCTTTAATTAACCCAACAATGACATAATTAGCCCATTTAGCTCCAAAATACCATAATAAGCTCAAAATGGCATAAGAACCTTGGTTAGCTCATTAATATTATATACTTAGCTTGTTTTCCTCTAAAATGACATAATTGGAATATTTGTGTTGATCGGGTGGATTTACATGTGATAGTTGTCTCGTCGCTGTGAGGTCTGCTGTGCGAAGACCTGCCCGTGCGTTGTACGAGCTCCGCCCCTGCATTCGTGGGTCAGTACAAATTTCATCTCCTCCCCGCCCCTTCATTTACTGTGGCTCGTTTTCCGGATGCAACTTTCTAGATTTAGGTAATTCAATTAATTTATCAGTATGCGTGACCAGTATGCGTCTTCCGTTCGAAAGGGCGACATCTATAAATATGCATGTCTTTGCATATTTATAACCGTCATCCTTTCGAATTGTCCAACATTATCCATGGGAAGCCCGAGTATGTTTAGATTGGGTTCGTTTTCCCATATGTTGTGCTCTGGATCCGATGCAGAATTTCGTCAGTGCCTCCCTGTTGTTCTCCGGATGCACATCCTCTCTGTTTATTGCGGAGATGTGTATAAGGAGAACAGCGGGGATGTGCTGCCCAATTTTGCGTTGGATCCGAAGCAGAGCATGGGAAAACGAACCCAATCTACACATACTCGGGTGGGATTAGGACCTATCTTTACCTATTACGGTGTAGGTTGCCTCGACGTAATAAAAATGGCGAAAGATGAATATAAATGCTAAATTATATATAAATATATTTCTTCTGTCTTTAGTAGCTACGCAAGATGAGTGATCGTGCGTGGATGTATACCGGTCACCCTAGTCAGAAAGAGATGACGAAAGAATGGTTTTTAAAAACAAAGGAATTTGTGAAAGCCGCATTCGCAAATGGCCAGGAAAGAAACTATTGCCCCTGTCCTGGATGCGACAACTATAAAAAGACGACAGAGGCTGTAATGATTAAACACCTGCAGAGGAGGGGTTTTAAGCGTAATTATACGGTGTGGACATTTCATGGTGAGTCTATACAACGCACAAGAGCTGAGGTGGTCCGTCGTCGCACGGACGAGCATGGTACTGGGATCGAAGACATGGTGCAAGACTTTGATGATGCTCGGGATTCGGAAGATGAGATGGAGGAATCTGCAAAGGCCTTTTATGAAATGTTGGAGTCTTCAAAACGTCCTCTCCATGAGCACACCGAGCTCTGTCAGCTGGATGCAATTGCACAAGTAATGGCTCTGAAGGCTCAGTTCAACTTGGGAAGAGAATGCTTCGACGCGATGATGACACTATTTGGACGTTTCCTACCCAAAGGCCATGTCATGCCTGCAAACCTGTACCAGTCGGACAAAATACTTCGTGTACTTAAGATGCCCTATGAGAAGATAGATGCATGTGAGAAAGGATGTGTCTTATTTAGGAAGGAGTATGCACACTTGGACTATTGTCCCAATTGCGAGTCTTGCAGGTATCTTGTGGTAGACAACGGTATGGGTGAGAAGAGGCAGACCAAAATCGCAGTTAGTGTTCTTCGGTATATGCCAATCGTACCAAGACTTCAACGTATTTTCATGGTCGAAGAGACAGCCAGACAGATGACATGGCACAAATTGGGCAAAAGAACCGAACTAGATGCGGATGGGAATAAGATGATGGTACACACATCGGATGGGGAAGCGTGGAAACATTTCGATGGATTGCATCAGGATAAAGCGGCAGATCCAAGGAATCCTCGAGTCTGCGCCGCCACGGATGGTTTTAATCCCTTCGGCATGACGGCAACCCAATACAGTTGTTGGCCTGTATTTGTCATTCCACTGAATCTCCCCCCCGGGCAGATTGTGCAAAGAAAGAACATATTTCTGACGTTGATAATTCCAGGGCCCAATTATCCGGGGAAGAATATGAATGTGTACCTGCAACCGCTTAAGGATGAATTGGAAGAAGCTTGGGAAAATGGGGTCAAGACATACGATGCCGCTAGAAAAGAAAACTTCAAAATGCATGTGTGGTACATGTACTCTATGCATGACTTGCCAGCGTATGCGCTATTCTCTGGATGGTGTGTGCATGGAAGGTTCCCGTGCCCCCAATGCAAGGCAGCTCTTCAGTTTCATTGGTTGAAGGAGGGTCGGAAGTATTCTTGCTTTGACTTGCATAGACAGTTCCTGGATCCTGACCATCAGTTCAGAAAAGATAAGAAGAACTTTACCAAAGGTAAAGTTGTCAAAAACTTGGCACCACATGCGTTCACAGGCCAATAGATCCTGGATCAGTTAAACGCCCTCGAGCCTGATCCAGAGCGTCTAGGGTATTTCAAGGGGTATAATTGAAAACATGCCTGGACTCACAAGCCATGCTTCTGGGATCTGCCTTACTTCAAAGACCTCCTTCTTCCACACAATATCGACATGATGCACACTGAAAAGAATATCGGAGAGGCTATTTTTGGTACATTGTTCGACATAGATGGGAAGACAAAGGATAATATTAAGGCTAGAGTCGATCAAGAGACACTATGTCATAGACCGTTACAAAACATGCGAGAAGGCAAAGGAAAGCAGAAGTGGTCGAAGCCAAAGGCCTGGTTCAATCTTGGAAGGCCAGCTATGAGGGAAATTATCTTGTGGGTCAAAATGCACTTGATGTTCCCCGATGGGTATGCAGCGAATCTAAAGAGGGCAGCGAGTCTTGAAAAATTAAAAATCTTTGGTCTCAAGAGTCATGATTGGCACATATGGCTAGAGCGGGTAATGCCGGTGATGTTACGTGGCTTTATTCCTGAGTATGAATGGCTAGTACTGGCGGAGCTGAGCTATTTCTTCCGTGTTCTTTGTGCGAAAGAATTGTCGCCTGTCGTGGTAGAAGACATGGAGGAGTTTGCACCGGAGTTTTTGTGCAAGTTAGAGAAGATCTTTCCACTGGGCTTCTTTAATCCAATGCAGCATTTGATTTTACATCTACCGACCGAGGCAAGATTGGGTGGGCCCGTGGAAAATCGTTGGTGCTTTGCAACTGAGAGGATACAGAAGACCCTTCGAGCTAAATGTAAAAATAAGCGTAGAATTGAAGCATCGATGGCGGAGGCATTCATTACTGAGGAGGTGGCAAACTTTGTGACAGCACACTACGAAGCCAAAAATCATCATTTGCATAATCCGAAGCCTCGGCACAATGATGGAGACCCTAAAAAAGGTGGGTCCAACCTCAGCCTATTCAAAGGGAAGCTCGCACCAGCCGGTGCTTCGAAACCAATAATGTTGGATATCGAAGAATGGCGGAACATTTTGTTGTATATCTTCAACAACCTAACAGAAGTGCGGCCGTACATCGAGTGAGTTCTAGACACATTTTCCCGTAACTTCTAATTCATTTGAACTGCTCTTATTCCCGGATAATTCAAATAGCCGTTACGTCGTCAAATCCTCGGATGGAGCGGTGATCGAAAATGATTCCGTCGAAGAGTATGAGCTTCTGTCAAAGACAGGAGGCGGCTATCCCGGTTTCATCTCTTGGTTCAAACAAATGGTAATTATCAATAATGGACCATTTCATTCTTGGTCTAACTTGCGGCTAGTGCAACACCAATTTCGTATTAAACTTGTAGGCTAATTCAGAGTCTATGGACGCCGAATTGAGACAAGTCGCTAATGGTTTTGACTATAAGGTCTGTTCATTTGAGAAATACAACATCAATGGGTATCTCTTTCGTACCTTTGGCAAAGAGCTATCTATGCCCGACCGGAAATCTACAAATTGTGGTGTCTCTGCTATCGGCGAAGGTGTTATCGAGTATTATGGAAGAGTTGAAGCAATTTATGAACTTCAATTCTATGGTGAAAACCCACCGAACATCGTAGTCTTCAAATGTTATTGGTTCCACCCGAAGGAGACTAGAAGGACTCATGAACATATAGGACTAGTCGAAATCAATCCAAACACCCATTTAGATGTTCCCGATGTCTATATTACGGCTCAACAGGCGACCCAAGTTTTCTACCTACCGTGGGCATGCCAAACGGATAAGAATCTGGAAGGTTGGTATGTTGTTTATGAAGTGCCGCCACATGTCAGACCACCTCTCCCAAATGAACAGGATTATGAACCTCACATTAACCCAGACACATATGATGGAGAATTCTTCCAAGAAACACGTCTTTCCAAGAAACGTTTCAAGAACCGCCGTGCTTCATCCAAGAACATGGAAGTAGACAGCGACAATGAATCCGACTCCAGCCCTGAGCCGGAAACAGAAGACCTGGAACTCGTAGAGGTTACTAATGCGGATGACCTGTCAATGCTTCAACGATTAAAGGAAGGCATTTCACAACTTCACGCCGTTGAACCCGATGAGCACGTCATTCATGAAGACATGCGTGATAGTGATGATGATGATGCATTTATTGATGATGATTATTAGTTTGTAAGATTCGCAACTTAAATTATATATTTTTTAATCTTTATTATTCATGTACATATAATTATTCATGTCACCAATTCAATTTTTTTATGTTGTACTAATTTCTTTTAATCTTTATCATGGCAGGTGTTGAAAGATGGTGGGCGCGGGTCCAGATCGCTCGACGGGTTCTTCCCAGGCGCCCCGCACGAGGGGTGGTACTTCCATTCCACCCCTATCTCTCCGTAGAGCCTTGGCAGACAGTCTTTCGACACCAGCCGTGGGTTCTTCTTCGTCGGCGGCATTGCCCGCTGGGAGAGGTGCTGGTCGGGTAGGGAAGAAGGGGAAGGGTACAGGGAGAGGTGGTGGCCGCGGAAGATCCAGGAGGACTGTTGAGCCGTCCTCGCCACCACCACCAGCTCATTCACCCGAGCATAGGACTAGTATGGTCGACCCGTTTACGGAGGAGGCTACGGGGACTCCGGTCCAGGAGCCTGGTGTTCACAGGCATTCGTCCCATGAGACTCCGGTCCAGGAGCAGCCTCGGGTCGAGGTGCACTCGGCCCAGGAGCAGCCGGAGGAGACTACCGTTCCGGAGGCTTCACCCGACGTGGAGGGGTCCGGATGGGAGCCTTGGCCGGATCGTACCGAGTTGCCGGATTGGACCGAGGGTCCGGGTGGCTCAGGGGGCGGGGATGGCGGGGATGAGCTTACGGATAGCGAGGGCGATGTGCAGGTGGACGGGGCCCCGGCTACCGTGTACAAGCGTGGTAGTACACGTCTCCCGGTCGCCCCGGCTACTCACGAGCAGAGGCCGGTGATTAAACCTGAAGGAGATAGGTAAGTACATTTACCCTTTTTTTAGCTTTTGCCTTCAAGTTTGTTCAAATATCTAATGCGCTGACCTTATCATACTACAGGGGATGGGTACACCCTCTTGGAGTCCGTAGGCCGAACTCCGTCCTTGGTGTGCTTTGCCGGACAAATTTCCCGGGGTTTGTCACATTGCCTGGTGAGGGTCAGGTTCCTACACTAGGATTTACCTGGGAGCACTACCAGGCTGCGCAGGCCCCGCCGGAGGAGATTATATATGGTGTCTTGTGCCACACGAGGGCCGAGATGGTGATCAGGAGCTTTTGGGTAAATTATCCTTTTACATAATCTAAAATTAACAATATAGCTAATTATGGTACTAATCGGTGTTTTCACGTTTGATTGCAGACCTTCTATATGTGTGAGGATGGATATGAGGAGGCGGCGGCCAGGGTTCTCGAGGTCGAGTGTAGGCGGTTACTACAGAACTTGCGCCACGAGGCTCGGCCGCAGGGTATTCGAGATTACTACGCCACGCGTGGTATTAAGAAGGAGAAGAAGGATTGCCGCGGAAAGTTTCTGAAGAAGGAGCAATACATGAAGGTAATTACCTATTCTTAAGTCCTTCTACGTAGTTTTCTTGATTTCATTCATAGGCGTAGCGCTGAAAATTCTTTCTAATAACTTACAGGTGCCCCCGAGATGGTGTGCGGATAAGATGGGTTGTTGGGAGGCGTTGGTTGATGAGTGGTGCACAGGCAGCTGGCGAGCCGTCCACGATAATGCGAAGGATCGGCGTAGCCAAATGGTTGGTGTGCCACACCATCAAGGCAGCGCCAACTTACTTCAGTTTGGATGAAACTAGGTATGTGATTTGCTTCATGATTCATGCAATTCATTCTTATGGTAATATTTTGTTCCTCTCTTTTAGGTGCATCACAATAAGACTGAGATGCCACACTTGTACGACCTTTATGGCATGGCCCATACTGCCTCGTACAAGAAGGCAAAGGCATTCTCTGAGTCTGACCTGGATGATCCCAGTAACTTCACCAACATATCATCCCACCAGAAGCTCGTGGCATACAAGGACGCGGGGAAGGCTACGAAAGGGGATGACTTTAACCCTAGCCAGGAACTTTTGGATCCAGAGCTAGTGATGATATCTGGTGGCGGGAGGCCCCATGGCTCGATAGCCATTGGAGATGGGATAATACGTTGTCCACTCACTCTTCCGGAGATCAAGGCACGCCAGTCGAGCAACTGTCCTGAGATAACGCGTCGTCCACGGCCAGTCGAACTTGCCATCGAGGTTAGTTGTACGGACTAAGAACACTTTCATCCATTTCATTATGTGTGTCACCATAGATCATTACTGTGGTAACGAGGAATGGTTTTTCAGGCTGCTCTTCAGAAAGAGAGAGCGGCAAACCAGGCTGCTCTTGAGAAAGAGAGATTGGCAAGCCAGGCTGCTCTTCAGGCTGCTCTTGATGAGAGGGACCAGAGCACGACACGATTCCTTGAGGAGGAGAGGGCCCGGAAAGAGGCGGGTCAACGGGCCCTGTACGAGCTTTTTGTGGTATGTTTTTTTTCACATTAGCCAAATCATGTGTGTAATGTCTGTTTCAATACTAACTAATACGACCCACTCTTCAGGGTCTGTGCGAGAAGAGCGGTCAAGTCCCTCCGCCGATGCCCGTCTTCTCTTCGATTGGCACAGTGAGTTTCATTATAAACTAGTATTAATAATTGAGTGTCATCATGCTAACTGAGACATTGCAAAATATCTTTTCTGCAGAATAACTCCCGAGCGGCATCACACGACCCTTCTCCAGGGCAACCGTCTCCAAACGAAGCCGACGCGAGCAACCGTGGTGTTTCTCCTCCTTGATGACCACTACGGTAAGTTTCTCCTCCAAACTTAGCTTGTTTTCCTCTAAAATGAGATAATTAGCCAATTTAGCTCCAAGAAGACATAATTAGGTAATTTAGCTCAAAAAAGACATAATTAGGTAATTTAGCTCAAAAAAGACATAAAGAGGAGGAGGAGGAGGAGGAGGAGGCCAAGGCCAATTTGGCGTCCCAGCCGCCAGAATGTCATCGTGAGGGCGTCGAAGTCCCACACGATGGGCCCGAGGGTCCGGAGAAAGTCCACACCGAGGATGAAGTCGAAACAGCCGAGGTCGATGCCGGCACAGCTAATGGAAAAGTGTTCGCCCCCGATGGTGATGGGAACGTCGCGGGGGAGTCCATGACACTGGACACGGTCACCGTTGGCCACCGTGATCCGAAGGCGCTCCCCGCCCGTGGTCGGAATAGCTAGACGACGCATGGTTGCCTCTGGCAGGAAGTTATGAGTGGAGCCCATATCCAGCAGGGCGACCAGCTGCTCGCCATGGATCGTCACAGGCAGCAACATGGTCCGCTCATGGTGGATGCCGGCGAGGGCGTGGAGAGAGACGACGCAGGCCGTCGCCGTAGAATCTGCGGCCGGGTCTGGTGCGTCGTTCGTCTCGTCCGCCTCGGTGTAGTCGACCGTCTCCAAGTAGAAGAGGCGGGGGCAGACATGTGTCGGCGTGTAGGGCTCATCGCAGTTAAAGTAGAGACCCTGACGTCGACGCTCCTGCTGCTCGGCCGGGGACAACCTGCGGAAGGTCCGTGTGGCGGACTGAAGGTCGGGGGGTTCCCGGAGCTCGACATCCACGCGAATATGGTCCGGTAGGCCACCCACAAAGAGCTCAGCGCGCTGAGACGCGGATATGCCTGGCGCGTGGCATGCCAGGGCTTGGAATCGGTCGGCGTAGTCCTGGACCGTTGAGGTAAACGGTAAGCGGCCGAGGGCTGCTAGTCGGCTGCCACGGATGGTGGGGCCAAACCGGAGAAGGCACAGCTCGTGAAAGCGGTCCCACGGTGGCATGCCGCCCTCGTCCTGCTCGAGGGCGTAGTACCAAGTCTGGGCAGTACCACGGAGATGATAGGACGCGAGCCAGGTGCGATCCGACGCGAGCGTTCGCTGCCCCCGAAAGAACTGCTCGCACTAGTTGAGCCAGTTGAGGGGGTCTTCCGCGCCGTCGTAAGTGGTGAAGTTCAGCTTAGCGAACCGAGGAGATGTTTGCCCGCCGTGTCCGGGAGCCGCGGATGTCGGTGGCCTCGCGTATGCCGGGTCGAGAAACTCAGGGCCGTAGGGCGCCGAGCTGGAGGACCGCTCGAACGGCAGAGAGGGCGCCGGGTGTTCCGGTGCCGGGGTATAGATCGGACCCGAAGATGATCCGGCTGCCCACGCGGGAATTGGCGATGGCGATGACGGGAACTGCACGTGGTGCAGGGGCCGACCGGTGGTTCGGGGCGCTGGAGGTGCTGCTGTCGATGGCGGCGGCTGCTGCTGGTGCGGCGCCGGAGCCTGCGCCGTGGTGGCCGGTAGCGACTGGTGGGGCAGCCCCCCCAAGCGGCGCGGTGGTGGCCGGCCACACCGGCCAGGGAGTGCCCACGGCGTGGTAGTGCTGCAGCAGCAGCTGCGGCGGCGGCGGCAGCGCCCCTCCGTGGAGTGGCTGGAAGGCCGGGGTGGCCCACGGCAGCGACGGTGGCCCGTAGGTAGTGGGGGCGACGCTCGGCGGCGGGGGTTGGGTCCCAGCGAGGTAGAGGCTGATGCCTCGGACCGCTTGGACAAGCTCCCGCAGGGTGCCGATATCGCCTCGGGCGAGAGTATGGGGAGCGGCTCCTCCGCGGTGATGATCGGCACTGGCGAGGGAGCGGTCCCGGACGTGAGCGGCAGCCGCGGTGGGGCGGTGATGGTGGTTTGCGGCAGTGGGGCGGTGGTGGTGTTGAGCGGCGGCGGTGGTGGAGGGAGCGACATGATCAACCTGGAATCTCTGGATACCAAATTGGTAGGACTAGGGCTCCTACCGGGCCTCCGGCGTAGGTTGTAAGGGCAGGGAGGAGGGGAGCGAGGGCTGGAGCGGACGCGCCGGCGAGATGGCGCCGTCGCGGCTAGGGTTAGGTGCGGCGGAGGCTAGGGTTCCGGCTCCTTGGAGAGCAGGGCAATAGAAGATAATATCTTTATAGCTTGATCTCAACTGATGTCTTACAACTAGTATTTATAACTCGAGCCTAAGATAACTTTCCTAAAGTAATTTACCTTAGATAACTTGCGGGCCAAGCCGCTAATATTAACGCCCAATGGGCCTACGCCGGCCATAGGCCAAGCCGGTCATAACAGAGGAGGAGGAGGAGGAGGAGGAGGAGGAGGAGAAGGCCAAGGACCTTCTATCCTTCTCCTCCTCCTCCTTCTCCTCCTCCTCCTTCTTCTTGATTTCTTCTTCTTCTCCTCCTCCTCCTCTTTCTTCTCCTCTTTCATATTATCCTTGCTTTAATTAACCCAACAATGACATAATTAGCCCATTTAGCTCCAAAATACCATAATAAGCTCAAAATGGCATAAGAACCTTGGTTAGCTCATGAATATTATATACTTAGCTTGTTTTCCTCTAAAATGACATAATTCGCCCATTTAGCTCAAAAAAGACATAATTAGGTAATTTAGCTCCAACAAGAGGAGAAGAGGAGAAGAAATAGGCAAAATTAAAAGAAAGAAGTAGAAGAGATGAAGAAGAAGAGAAGAAGGAGGAGGAGGAGGAGGAGGAGAAGGCCAAGGACCTTCTATCCTTCTCCTCCTCCTCCTTCTCCTCCTCCTCCTCCTTCTTCTTGATTTCTTCTTCTTCTCCTCCTCCTCCTCTTTCTTCTCCTCTTTCATATTATCCTTGCTTTAATTAACCCAACAATGACATAATTAGCCCATTTAGCTCCAAAATACCATAATAAGCTCAAAATGGCATAAGAACCTTGGTTAGCTCATGAATATTATATACTTAGCTTGTTTTCCTTTAAAATGACATAATTCGCCCATTTAGCTCAAAAAAGACATAATTAGGTAATTTAGCTCCAACAAGAGGAGAAGAGGAGAAGAAATAGGCAAAATGAAAAGAAAGAAGTAGAAGAGATGAAGAAGAAGAGAAGAAGGAGGAGGAGGAGGAGGAGGAGGAGGAGAAGGCCAAGGACCTTCTATCCTTCTCCTCCTCCTCCTTCTCCTCCTTCTTCTTGATTTCTTCTTCTTCTCCTCCTCCTCCTCTTTCTTCTCCTCTTTCATATTATCCTTGCTTTAATTAACCCAACAATGACATAATTAGCCCATTTAGCTCCAAAATACCATAATAAGCTCAAAATGGCATAAGAACCTTGGTTAGCTCATGAATATTATATACTTAGCTTGTTTTCCTCTAAAATGACATAATTGGAATATTTAGCTCAAAAAGAAGGAGAAGGAAGAAGAAGAAGAAGAAGAGAAGAAGAATAGAAGGAGAAGGAGAAGAATAAGGAGGAGGAGGAGAAGAAGAAGAAGGAGGAGGAGAAGAAGAGAAGAAGAAGGAGAAGGAGGAGAAGAAGAAGGAGAAGGAGAAGGAGCCCTCCTTCTTCTCCTTCTTCTTCTCTCCTTCTTCTCCTCCTTCTTCTCCTTCTTCTTCTCTTCTTTTTTCTTCTTCTCCTCCTCCTTCTCCTTCTCCTTCCCCTTCCCCTCCTCCTCCTCCTCCTTCTTTTTTTTTCTTCTCCTTGTTCTCTTATTGCTTCTTCTCTTTCTTCTTCAATTTAGCTTATTTGTCATATATATGTTGTTGTTCTTCTTCTACTTACTTTCTTATTCCCATTTTGCAGATTGGATGTACTACATGCATGGAAGCTGGCGTTGGAGTGCTTTAGTTTCCGTTTTTATTTGAGTTGATGAACAATGTGTTGGTTCTTTGTATGTGTTGATGAACAATGTGTTCATGAACAATATATGTGCAACTATATGTATGTATATATGGATGAAACTTCGTATGTGTTGGTTCTTTTGATATATGGGATGTATGTTGATGAACAAATGGCATTAATGAGCTTTATATGTATATCATATATGTGTTGTGATCTATTTATGATATATGTGCTCTGAATTATATGTATATGTGATGTGAAATAGAAAAAATAAATAAAAATGGGACAATATAGGATCTTTGCCGTCTGCCAGCTGATGGAAAAGGCCTTTGCCATCAGCCAGCAGACGGCAAAGGTGCCACGTGGCGCCCAACTGTGCAACCCGGGCAGTAGCAGCTGGCCATATAGTCTCTTTGCCGTCTGCCTGCTGGGTGGGCAGACGGCAAAGAAGAGGGCACAGAGGAGGGGGCAGAAGACAAAAGTGGAGAGAGGGGGGAGGGGAGGACACGGCAGACGGCAAAGATAGTCAAGGGGGCAGACGGCAAAGATGGAGGGGGGGAGGGGAGGGGAGGAGAAGGTAGACGGCAAAGCTTGACCGGGAGGCAGACGGCAAAGATTGCCGAGGAGGCAGACGACAACGGCTCCGTTAACCCCTAACGGAGGCAACGCCTCTCGGCTGCCGTCCCAAACTCTTTGCCGACTGCTCCTCAGGAAAGCTGACGGCAAAGAGCTTTGCCGTCCGCTTTAGGGGGGCAGACGGCAAAGAAGGTCCTATGCCGTCGTAGGCTGACGCAGAAAATTTGCCGGCTGTGAGAATCTTTGCCGTCTGTGGTACTGTCTTTGCCGTCCGGGTATTTGTCTTTGCCGTCTGTGATGGCAGACGGCAAAGAAGGTGATTCCTGTAGTGCTTGAATGAAAAGCATGATTGCAATGGTTTCACTATAAATCCTATTAGTGACAATCATGCTAAAAATATGCAAAACCCTAAGCTCGAGGATGCTAGTTTTGCTATGACCACTACTTATTGCAATAATCATGATTGGGGTGATGATCTTTCTTATGATCCTGAAAATTTGTTTAAACCTCATGATGAATATGATATTTGCAATAATATTGAAAGTGGGTTTGGAGAAGTCATGAATTTAGTTGATGATAATCCCACTATTTTTGAAGAGCGTCAACTTTGCATGCATGTGGATCATGAAAAGAATATCCTATGGGATAGCTATATTGTTGAATTTGAATATGATCCCACATGTAATTGCTATGAGAGAGGAAAATATTTTGGTAGAAACTTTCATGTTACCAAATCACCTCTCGTTATGTTGAGATTGCTATTGTCTCTTTCTTCTTCCTTGCATATGGCAACTATTGGTTGTCTTGACAATCTGTTTTCCTATAAAATGCCTATGCATAGGAAGTATGTTAGACTTAGATATGTTTGCCTTTTTGCCTAGCTAAGGGCGTTAAACAAAAGCGCTTGTTGGGAGGTAACCCAACGAAACTATCCTTTTTATTTTTGTTTTGTGTTTTCCACGCTTTCATAATTCTGTTATGATTGTGTTTTTTGTGTTTCTTTTTGCGTTTGTGCCAAGCAAAACCGTTATGATTAGTCTTGGGGATGATCGTTTGGTCATGCTGGAAAAGACAGAAACTTTATGCTCAAGAAAAGAATTTTCATTTTTTCTGTAAGAGCTTTTGAGTTGATTCTTTTTGCTGCTGATTGCTATGGAAATTCTTCAGACTGTGTAATTTTTTAGAATTTTTGAAGTACAAGAGGTATACGAAATATACAGATTGCTACAGACTGGTCTGCTCTTAACATATTCTGTTTTTGTTGTGTTGGTTGCTTATTTTGAAGAAACTATGGATAGTATCGGGGGGTATTAGCCATGGAAGATTGAAAATACAAAAACCCAACATCAGAACAAGTAGAATTTAAGTTTTCTACAGTACCTAAGGAAGTGGTGGTTTGCTTTCTCATACTAATGTTATCACGTGTTTCTGTTTAAGTTTCGTGTTGTGAAGTTTTTAAGTTTTGGGTGAAGTTCTTATGGAAAAAGAGATAAAGAGTGGCAAGAGCTCAAGCTTGGGGATTCCCAAGGCACCCCAAGAGATTCAAGGATGTCGTAAAAGCCTAAGCTTGGTGATGCCCCGGGAAGGCATCCCCTCTCTCGTCTTTAAGTTTTGAGTTGTGGTTATGGTAATATTAAAGTCATGCTAGTAAGGTGTTGTGGATCTAGAAATACTTGTGTTGAAGTTAGTGATTCCCGTAGCATGCATGTACGGTGAACCGCTATGTGATGAAATCTGAGCATGATTAGTGTATAGATTGTCATCCTTTGCGCGGCGGTCGGGATCGCGTGATGGTTTATACCTACCAACCCTTCCCCTAGGAGTATGCATTGAATTCTTTGTTTCGATTACTAATAAAACTTTTGCAACAAGTATATGAGTTCTTATTGACTAATGTTGATTTCATGGTTTAGATGCACTTTCACCTAGCACCATCACTATCTCCTTAGTGCCGTGCAACTTTCGCCGGTACACAAAACCCACCATTAGCCTCCCTCAATACAGCCACCATACCTACCTACTATGGCTTTTTCAAAGTCATTCCGAGATATATTGCCATGCAACTACCACCATGACATGTGCCACCACGTCTACATTGCCATTGCATGATCGTAAGATAGCTAGCATGATGTTTCCATTAATGTCTATGCCATGCTAGATCATTGCCACGGCACACTACCGAAGGCATTCCATATAGAGTCATAGTTGCTCTAAGTTTTGAGTTGAAAGTGTGATGATCATCATTAATGGAGCATTGTCCCATGTGAGGAAATAAAATAGGCCAAAGAAGCCCACCAAAATAAAAAAAAAGAGGCCAAAGATCCCACCAAATAAAAAAAATGAGAGAAAAGGAGAGAAGGGACAATGCTACCACTTTTTCCACACTTGTGCATATTAAGCACCATGATCTTCATGATTGAGAGTCTCTCCTTTTGTCACCACCATATAGCTAGTGGGAAAATTTTCATTATATAACTTGGCTTGTATATTCCAATGATAGGCTTCCTCGAAATTGCCTTAGGTCTTTGTGAGCAAGCAAGTTGGATGCACACCCACTAGTTTTCTTTAAGAGCTTTCACATACTCTTAGATCTAGTGCATCATTTGTATGGAAATCCCTACTCATTCACATTGATATCTATTGATGAGCATCTCCACAGCTGATTGATATGCCTAGTTAATGTGACTATCTTCTCCTTTTTGTCTTGCAACCTCCACCACACTCCACACCACCTATAGTGCTATAACCATGGCTCACGCTCATGTATTGCATGAGAGTTGAAAAGGTTTGAGAAAGTAAAGGTGTGAAACAATTACTTGGCCAATACCGGGGTTGTGCATGATTTAAATTCGTTGTGCAATGATGATAGAGCATAGCCAGACTATATGCTGTTGTAGGGATAACTTTCTTTTGGCCTTGTTATTTTGAAAGTTCATGATTACCTTGCTAGTTTGCTTGAATTATTATTGTTTCCACGTCAATAGCAAACTATTGTTTTGAATCTAATGGATCTGAACATTCACGTCACATAAGAGGAGTTACAAAGGACATGTATGCTAGGTAGCATGAAAGCATAAAAAATTCATTCTTTATCACTTCCCTACTCGAGGACGAGCAGGAGTTAAGCTTGGGGATGTTTGATACGTCTCAAACGTATCTATAATTTTTGATGGTTTCACGCTGTTATCTTGTCATCTTTGGATGTTTTATGTACCTTTTATATCTTTTTTGGGACTAACTTATTAATTCAGTGCCAAGTGCCAGTTCCTGTTTTTTTCTGTGTTTTTGGCTCTTTTCTGATCTGATTTTGGAACGGAGTCCAAAAGGAACAAAATCCCCAAAATGATTTTTTCCCGAACGGAAGAAGATCAGGGGGCCTTTGGGCCAAGCCAGGTGGGCTCCAGGGAGCCCACAAGCTCCCACTCCACCACCAGGGGGAGGCGGCGGTGTCAGGGCTTGTGGCCTCCCTGGCTGCCCCCTGACCTAGATCTTTGGCCTATAAATTCCCAAAAATACAGCAAAAAATCAGCGGAGTCTCGAAAATACTTTTCCGCCGCCGCAAGCTTCCGTTTCCGCGAGATCTCATCTGGAGACCCTTCCCGGCGCCCTGCCGGAGGGGACTTTGGAGTTGGAGGGCTTCTTCATCATCATCATCGCCCCTCCAATGACTCGTGAGTAGTTCACTTCAGACTTACGGGTCCGTAGTTAGTAGCTAGATGACTTCTTCTCTCTCTTGGATATTCAATACAAAGTTCTCCATGATCTTCATGGAGATCTATCCGATGTAATCTTCTTTGGCGGTGTGTTTGTCGAGATCCGATGAATTGTGGAATTGTGATCAGATTATCTATGATATATATTTGAGTCTTTGCTGATTTTTATATGCATGATTTGATATCCTTGTAAGTATCTCCGAGTCTTGGGTTTTGTTTGGCCAACTAGATCTATGATTCTTGCAATGGGAGAAGTGCTTGGTTTTGGGTTCTACCATGTGGTGACCTTTCCCAGTGACAGTAGGGGCCGCAAGGCACACATTAAGTAGTTGCCATCAAGGGTAACAAGATGGGCTCTGTTGTTGATATGAGATTGTCCATCTACATCATGTCATCTTGCTTAAGGCATTACTCTATTCTTTTGGACTTAATACACTAGATGCATGCTGGATAGCGGTCGACGTGTGGAGTAATAGTAGTAGATGCAGAAAGTATCGGTCTACTTGTTTCGGACGTGATGCCTATAGATATAATCATTGCCATAGATATGTCACGACTTTGCGCGGTTCTATCAATTGCTCGACAGTAATTTGTTCACCCACCGTCTACTTGCTTTCATGCGAGAAGCCACTAGTAAACACTACGGCCCCCGTGTCTATTCACATCCATCGTTTACACCTCCGCTTTTACTTTGCTTTGTTACTTTGTTGCTTTCAGTTCTCACTTGGAAAACAATCTATAAGGGATTGACAACCCCTTCATAGCGTTGGGAGCAAGCTTTTGTGTTTGTGCAGGATCTTGTGATACTCCTCCACTGGATTGATACCTTGGTTCTCAAACTGAGAGAAATACTTACCACCGCTGTGCTACATCACCCTTTCCGCTTCGAGGGAACACCAATGCAAGGCTCCATAGCCATAGCAGAAGGATTCCTGGTTCCGTCGACACGACTATTCCTGTCGCCGTTTCCTGGGAAGCACAACTGACATCAATGTGCAGCCGCTAAAGACAGTTGTGGATTTATATTCCTATTGGTTCGATAAACCTTGGTTTCATAAATAAGGGAAATACTTAGCCACTTTGTGTTGTGATTACCCGTTCCTCTTCACGGAAAACCCAACGCATATCACGAGTATGAGGAAGGATTTTTGGT
Source organism: Hordeum vulgare subsp. vulgare (assembly GCF_904849725.1). Lineage (NCBI taxonomy): Eukaryota > Viridiplantae > Streptophyta > Magnoliopsida > Poales > Poaceae > Hordeum > Hordeum vulgare. Next base: position 408,840,822 of record NC_058519.1, on the reverse strand, counting down.
GCCGTTGTCGGGGAATATCATCACCAACTATCAAGTAACTCCACACAAAACTTCATTCACTTCTTACTCTTTTTACTTTATAGTATATTTAGTTTGTCTCATAAAAAATAAAAATACAAAAATATTTATCCTTGCTTGCTTATCTTGCCACTAGATTCCATCTTTGATCTTTAGTTTGCTTGCTACACTTGTTACTTTGCTCTCATAGTCACCATGTCTCAAGAGACTACTAAGTTGTGTGACTTGTCAAATACTAATAATAATGATTTTATTAGTACCCCTATACCACCCACCACTAGTGCGGATGCTTTTGATATTAATACTTTATTAATAAACCTTGTCATGAAAGATCAATTTTCGGGAAGTCCTAATGAGGATCCCGCTTCACACCTCAATAATTTTGTGGAACTTTGTGATATGCAAAAGAAAAAGGACCTAGACAGTGATACTGTGAAATTAAAATTATTTCCTTCTTCACTTAGAGATAAAGCAAAAGCTTGTTTTACATCTTTGCCATGTAATAGTATTGGAACATGGGATAAGTGTAAAGATGCTTTCGTTGCCAAGTATTTTCCTCCTGCTAAGATCATCTTCCTAAGGAATTTAATAATGAATTTTAAACAGCAAGAACATGAACATGTTTCTCAAGCTTGGGGGAGAATGAAGTTGATGATAAGAAACTGTCCAACTCATGGTCTAAACTTATGGATAATTATCCAAAATTTCTATGCAGGACTAAACTTTTCATCGAGAAATTTTCTAGATTCTGCCACACCTCGTACCTTCATGGAGGTGACCCTAGGAGAGGATACCAAACTTTTGGACAACATCATGGTCAATTGTTCTCAATGGCATATTGAACAAGCTCCAATAGGAAAGAAGGTAAATTATGTTGAAGAAATCGCTACTTTGAGTGAAAAAGTGGATGCACCTATGAACTTAATTGCCAACAAAAATATTCATGTTCATCCCAATTATATGCCTTTGTCTACCTTAATTGAACAAAATAATGATGCTATTTATGTTAACTTTGTCTCTCGAAATAACTTTAACAAAAATGCTTATAGAGGTAATTTCAATTCTAGGTCGTATCTGAGTAATTCTTCCAACGACTATGGAAATTCTTATGGAAATGCTTCTAAAAATTCTAATAGGGTACCCTGTGAGAACACAATTAAGGAATTCATTAATTCTCAAAAGGTTTTCAATACTATGGTAGAGAAAAAATCGCATATTGTTGATACCTTGGCTAAAAATGTGCATATAATTGCTCTTGATGTAGAAACACTTAAAGGTAAAACTTTGCCTCCTAAGCATGATTTTAGTGATACTATTAAATACATCTAAAGTTTAATCAATGAGAGTAAGGAGAGGGACGCTAAATTGAAAGCTAAGCAAGAATTCCTAGAAAAGGCCCTTCCACTCGGTTTTTACGATAATCGTGATGAAGACCATAAAATGATTGATGCCTCTCCTATTGAATCTTTGTTTACTTCTATGAATACTAATTATAAAGGGACAGGAGATGAGTCAACTTTTGTTAAGGAGCGCCCCGTTTGCTTGGAGGGTGATGATCATAATGATAAAATTGAAAAAAGTGGTTTGGAGATGTGAGAACTTTAACTAGTGATGTGGCCACAATCTTGGATTACAAGGACTTTAATTATGATAATTTATCTTTAGTAGAATGTATCTCGTTGCTTCAATCCATTATGAGCTCGCCCAATGCTTATGAACAAAATAAATCTTTTACTCAACATATAGTAGAAGCTTTGTTAAAAGCTTATGATGAAAAACATGAGCTTGAAGTTTCTATTCCTAGAAAATTGCATGATGAGTGGGAACCTAA